>NW_023270316.1:13084983-13677535 GCF_011800145.1 Mirounga leonina | reverse complement strand
CCTTCCTTCCTTCCTTCCTTCCTTCCTTCCTTCCTTCCTTCCTTCCTTCCTCCTTCCCTCCATTCCTTCCCTATTTGCATCTAATATGTGTAGGAGCTGGGGAAACTTGGTAAGCGAAACAGATAGAATTTCTTCCTCTTGGAACCCATAGTCATAAAAGGGAACTGGATGTGTACAGAAATTAGACTGGAGATAGATCAGTCTTCTAATTCACATAAGAATCTTGGATAAGGCTTTTAGTTTTCACAAGAGGATGTTAACCCTATTTTTCACCCAGTTGAGTTTTGAAGTGTATGGATTCACATCAGCATTGCAGAGAGGGAGTGATTAAATCTGTCTGGAAATAGCAGGCAAGGCAACACTGAAGAGAAGCACATTATATTCTATCCCTAAAGCCTAGGAGAGTCCTTGGCACAATGTTGGTAGACCTAAATGTTTCTTGAATGAATAAATGGTGGAACGATGGATGGATGGATGGATGGATGGGTGGATGGATGGATGGGCTAGTTCATCTGAAATTCACCTTGGCTTATTAAGAAGGTGATTCTAAGAGTACAGAGACCATACACGAGATTGTCAATAACTCGGATTGATCCCAAAAAAGAAAAGTTTTGGATGGATCTGATTCTAAGGCTTCTTCTGTACAGTCAGGACATGAGTATTCCAGTGCCTTCAGCTTCCATAAGTACAATTTTGAGTTGGGCCTAAACTCCCAGGGGTCACACGCTTTTAAAAGTGTTCATTTTTAGAGCTCTTTGTTTCCCTGGCTTAGATTTCAGGGAACCACTGGACTGGTTACACATACAGACTTAGGAATTTCTTTTTAGATATTTTTTATTTGAGTTAGAAACACATTTTCCATGCTCTCATTCCAGGTTGTTCTCTTTACCGAGGTTAAAATATATGTGTGTGTGTGTGTGTATTTTTTTTTTTTTAAATACAGGTTTTAGGGGCGCCTGGGTGGCTCAGTTGGTTAAGCGTCTGCCTTTGGCTCAGTTCATGATCTTAGGGTTCTGGGATTGAGCACCACGTTGGCTCGCTGCTCAGCAGGGAGTCTGCTTCTCCCTTTTCCTCTGGCCCTCTCTGCACTCCTGCTCTTTCCCTGCCTCCCTCTCTCTCTCTCAAATAAATAAATAAAATCTAAAAATGAATGAATGAATGAATCAATCAATGAGTCATTCCAGGTTTTAAATAACTTTTCCATCCAAAATAAAATTCTGTTCCACTCATTCTCACCCTTGTCTAAATCCAAAGTCATTATATGTATTGAGAAGGAAGTTATTTTCTTATGTTTAAAAGACAATAATAGCTGTTAGGAGACAGATCTCTGTTACAGTGTTAACTCTGCAGTGAAAGAGCCTTCTGGAATCAAACAGTTGTCTCTCAAGGCAGCCGAGTGATTTCAGTTGAGTTGTAAGGATATTTCAGACTGCATTTAGCTCACCTTGCTGAGCTGGCTGTCCCCTGCTCACTGCAGAAGGCAAAAAGAAACTCCCTTAATAAATCTCAGGCTGCTCTCATTGAAAGGAATCATCACTTCAAGGAAAGAAGAAATGTAGGGCCACCAAAACAGGATGACTTCTGCTTACTAGAAATAAAGAGCAGACATTTCTTTGTTTCTAATTGCATTTAGTTTGCATTTAACTCTTTGAAACTGTGGAAAATGAGGTAGCACTAACTTCAAGAGTTTGATTGTGAGGTACCAAAACACACACACACACGCGCACACAGGTGAGCCCATAAATATGCTTAAAAGGTATACGCCAACTATAAAGGCATCTTTTTGAACGTTAAAAATATTGGATCCCTCAACTGGATCCCTCTTTTGGATCTCAGCACTTCACTCTCTTGGCTTTGTAGGTGAGTAACTCAAGGCAGCGTGTGGACCATTGTTTTTATGGAACGCAGTTTATGAGGCAATGACAAACCATTTAAGCCAGTTCTCAGCCCCCACTTATTCTCTGAGGGTGGACGTACTTCCCTGCTTGCTCTCAGGGCCTCCGACGGGTGTTGCAAAGGCGTGCAGCCCTGGTTGGCCACAGTCCGTCTGCCCGCGGTGCTCACACGTCTGCCGCGGCCTGGGGGGCTGCCCCTCTGCTTCATTAGAACCATGCTAACCGTATTTATTGGCATTGGCTTTTCGTTCTCAGAGATAAACACCTTGGAATGAAAATCAGGAATCTCCGCTTTCCAAACTTGCTCTCACTAGCATGGTTGCAGCCAGAGGTTGGCTTTATGGCCTGTGGAAGAGGGGTTTATTTTATTTCACTCAACAGTTGTTTACTTTTTAAAGCCTATTTTTTTCTGACACCATGGTTTAGGCAAACGTGAAAAGAGGCAAGGCAGTTCACACTTAATTTTCCCACGGAGATGGAGAATGTCATGCAAAGTTGTGTCGTGATATCGAAGATGGGATTTTTTGGTGTTTTGGTGGGAGAGGTCTGTTGGTCCTTGCTACTCAAATTGCAGTCTGTGGACAACAGCGTCAGCATCACCTGGCAGATTTTAGAAATAAGGAACCTCAAGCTCTCCGTCTTCTTTTTAACAAGATGCCAAGCGATTCATATGCACAGTAAAGTATGAGAAGCACTGGGTAGGATGTTGTCTTTCATTGATACCAATGCAGATTTATTCCAGTGGCATTTGTCATCGAAAGGAAAACCAATCCACATCATACTTTGGTTTTAAGAACCCAGCATCCTCTTTTGCCCACACACCTCTAGAGACTTTCAAGTATTTGGCTCGGTTCCCGTTGCTTGTTCATTAAAATCATTATCTCAGCTCCTTTTGCAGCTAAGTTGTACCTCATGAAAGTGGGTAACGATAGTCTTTAAATGGGTTTCACACAAGTGTTTGGACTTTAAGGTCTGAAATTTCCAGAGCATGTTGGAACTTGCAATTATTCTAGTAACTTTTACTACTTTTACTGGATTCCAGTAGTTTGGGGCAAAACTTGTAAGGGTTATTAGGAGCTTACATTATAATTAATATTATAACTGTAATATTTTTATGAATGAACAAGTTAAGCATCACATTGAAACATATCTAAAATATGCACGTATAATAGAACAGCATACTCTAGCTGACCATGAATTCTGTCATTACACTGATAATAAACCTTCCTATTAGAACTGGGGACTTAAGAGCAGTTGACAAATGAAAGTTTGCCATGGCTTCAGCTGCCCCAAGTTTTGAAAGTTACTTGGAATTGGTAGACACCCTTGCATAGTGTTTGGGATCCATTTTTGAATACAGCGAGTGGATATTTTTTAAAGATAAAAGCTCTATATTTTAACACAAGGGTACAGGGTCTGAGGAGTACATCCAACTGAGATCTATATCAAACCAGCTCTAAGAATGAAAATTCTGGGGGGGAACAGGAAATGGACTGGTTACTGGGCTCTCACCTTGGGTAAAGTGGAAACAGTATGTAAGCAGTGGCTCATATATGTGAATTCTTGCAGAGAGGGCTCCTAGGTGAAGAGATGAGTGTATTTTCTATATAACACCTGTTACTTTTAATACACACATCCACACACATAAGTTTCTATGTGTTATGACTGCAATTCCTGCTGCCTGTGGTTTAGGGAAATTATGAAACTATGAAGCATAGGTCCTCTTTGGAAACTCTGGAAAAGATAGGCATCTTGTGCTCCTCACTGTTTTTTCATGGTCCTCAGGAGGAAGTCAAGACCGTCACTAAGGAAGGAAAAGGACATTGGGCAACTCAGCTTCTCCCCACTGACTCAGACTGGTTGGAGTCAATATACTTGTCTTTGCATATTGCTCCTGAGAGAGCAAACCTATGCAAAATTGTATTTTTTAGTAATTTCCTTTTAAGATCTAACATAAAACAGGTTTATTCTTAATACCTAGTTGAGATCTAGGTGACTAGAGAAGACTATAGATTGGGTGGGGGAGATTGGAAAGTCAGGGCAATGGGGGAAAGATGGCAAGAAACAAAAAGTCTTAAGAAGCTCTGGCTTCGTAGGTGGGGGATTTGGACCTTCAGAGGAAGAGAAGGGGACACCCCAGAAGATAATTTCCATGCCAGTCTGAGTCTGGGCCCACCTTCAGCTGTAAACCACCACCACCACCACCCACCACAATGACAACAAAATCACAACAAAGAAGATGCTCTCTCCTTAAGGGTCAAGGGAGGGGAACAGAGCAGTAAGCATCTCCCAGGGAGTGCTCCTTGTACACCTTTCAGGTCCTGGCCTCACCTTATTCCCCTCTGGGCTATAATATTTGTGCCCTGAGAGCCGAAGACAAATGGAGGTCTGATACCAGGTATTTAAATCTATAAATTATAAAACCCAGTCCTGTGGCTAACGGAGCCATGTCGCTCCCAGGACAGCCTTGCCATGAGGGAGCCTCACAGGGACCTGGAACACATCCGCTGGGGTAGGATGGGGGTAAGCTGGTCCAGGCATGGGAAATATCCAGGAGGGGGCTGCCCTGCACAGCTCTGTGAGGTGCTGGGCCAAGCAGCTGCCCCTTCTCCACACTTCATGTTTCCAACTCAGGATTCCAAATCAGGCAGTTCTAAACCCCTCTCAGGACTTTGCCACCTGAGCAGTGGGTCTGCAGCTATAAGAGGAGCCCAGTTCGCCTAAACATTGCCTGAGTGATTGGTGTGGCCGACGTTAGACAAAAGCTCCCACTGTTCCTCTGGTTCCCATGGGCAGAGGCTGGGATTGTCTCCTCCCTCTGCACGCACATGCACACTCTCGGCAACTGCCCCCCTGTCCTCGGGCTTGGGCGCCCAGTTTGTTTCCTGTATCCTCCCCAAGTCATTCCTATTTGCTCGACCGGTCAACAGCTTGCAGAAAATTTCTTTTACATTGAAAGGAAAATGCTTTGTGTTGTGGTGTGTCAGATACGTGGGACCACTGATGTGTCGGACCCAGTGCGACATGGTCTGGTCCATGCCCAGGTTTAAGGTGGCACTCTAGTTTCATCTGGTGTCACTGCCAACAACAAATTCCTGTTCACTAATGGTGCTGCCCTTGCCTGGAATGCCTACCACCACACACACACACACACACACACACACACACACACACACACCCCTCGCACAGAGCATTTCTTCCTTTTTTGGCAATTCCTGCTCATCAGTCAGGACCCAAATCAGTTTTTACCCTCTCTGTTAAGGGAGTAACTATTGAAACCCTAACCCCCTCCGAATATGCCCTTATTTGGAAACTGGGTCACTGCAGATGTAGTTAAGTAAGATGAGGTTATATTGGAGCACCGTGGACCCCTAATCCAACATGACTGTTGTCCATATAAGAGGAGAGAGAGGCAAACAGACCCAGCAAGGAGGATCCTTAGGAAGACACAGACGGACAGAGGGAAGGTAGTCATATGACCAAGGAGGCAGAGATTGGAACTGTGGGAGGACACATTGCTATTGTTCTAAGCCATCCAGTTTGTGGTACTGCTTATGACAACCCTAGGAAACTCAGTGACCATTCTTAAAACTCCCAAGCACAGTTTGTTAATGCTTCCCCCACGTGGATATACTTACTAAGGCACTATCCCATTGGGATCGTTAGGATTTTCATGCCTATCTGTACAACTAATTAATTTGTGATTTCGTTAAGTGTTGCTACCCTGTCATATTAACTGATATCTCCTAGCACAGTGGTACTTAATAAATACAGAATGAGTCAATGAATGAGCAATTGAGAAGGTTCATGCAAAGTGAAGAAAAATTAAATAATGATGAGTTTGGGTGAAATAGCACCCTGTGAATATTCCTACTGTGTTGTAGCCTAACAAAAAATTTTTCAAAGTATTGCATTCATTTCTACATTCTCCCTCTTTTAGAGGGATCCAAATTCAGACAAATTTTCACAATGAAAAAGCAGGTGATTAATTTTCCCAGTTCCTAATAATGCCAACAGGAAGAATGGCTCTAAGTTCTGAGGAACCCCAGTTCTGATTTTGCCCTGATGTGATCCCATCAATGACCAGGTCTCCTGACCACTATAAAGGTCTGGTGTGGGCCTCCTGGGGGCACAATAGGACAGTTCTCCTTGCTTCCCACACTGAGAAAGAGAAAACAAGTTCTGTTTCCGAAACAAACTCTAAGGAGCAATGCAAAAACATAGCCTGAGGGAAATGAGGAGAAATGAAGGTTTTTAAAATAATCCCTTAAAGGGGGAAATGTCACCTTAATTTAATTGGGGCTTTGCTATTACATTTCTTCTCTATCTGTGACACAGTTAAAGTCTATTATCTAAAGCACTGACCCAAGATGAGCTACTTTTTCTCAAAAAAAAAAAAAAAAAATCTTCCTGACATCATTTTCCAATGTCTTTTGTGAGTCCTTTGGTTCTAAATTAATTATTCAAAGGAAAAGAGAGTAAATCAGAATTTCAGTTGGAAGGCTGGGGGCATGAGTAGTTTGAAAACCATATTCAACATTATGATACAGATTTACCCCTAGAAAAAAATGTTTACATGTTTTAATAATACAAACTATGGAATATAAAGAGTGACAAATCCTCACCAGTATGGGCATACAAAAGACAGACATCTGAATACAAGCAGTTCACCCACGGTAGGGATACTCCCCAAAGATGCAATTTATCAGTTTTGAACTTGAACACCATGTAATATATTTATGTTTATTGAAAAGAGGCATGTGCTTTAAAAATGTTACCACCATGTCTAATATTCTCATTTTCTCTTCATAAAAATCACACTATCTATGATATATAGATCTGCCCTTGGATGTCAGGAGCCTTGAAATCTGTTCCCATACCTGAGAGCTGTAACCTGAAAATGAGGCCTGAGGAATGAGTGCATTCTACTATGTCTCAGAAATTATCTACATTATTTTCTCTAAACCTGTATATTTATCAAGTTTTAAATTGATGAATTTCTTACCATATTAGCATACACCATGGCAAGCGAAAGAGGAAGCTTTATAATTTTTGCTGGTGTATGCTTTAATTAAAAAAAAAAAAAGTGGTCCAGAAGTTTAAAAAGATCAGCTTCAAACTCATCAAACACAACAAATTCCCAAATTAACTTTTACCTTGTGGCTCCCCAGAACTGTCAACCAATGAAGAACAGTGAAGAAAGAACAGATACTATGTAAACAGGAGAGACTAGAAATATTATATGAATACTCCACACCCCATCCCTATGTCCTTTTCCTACTTTGTTTTTTTCCCTATTGAACTGGGTACCTTCTAACATTCCATAGCATTTTAAACTTTGTTTATTGTCCTGACCCCTGCTGGAAAGTAAGCTTCATGAGGGCATGGAATTTTTTGTATGTTTTATTTTCTGATGCATCCTTAGTGCTCACGCAGTGCCTGGCACATAGTGAGCACGTAGTAAGTATTTGTTGAATTAACAAAGAACTTCAGATATCCTGCAAACTCCAGAGACCCCATTTTCTGTCAGTGTTTAGTTAGAACAGAATGTGGTTCTGTGTTTTCTCAAGGCCTATTAAATAGGTTATGCTTTACAGAAACAATAAACTGAGTAACATTTCTATGACACTTAAGCAATTTACAGAGTGCTTTCTCATGCATTGTCTCATTTGATTTTCTAGCAGCCTCCTAGGGAGCTTTTTTTATTCTCACCATGTCACGAAGGAGGTTACTGAATCTCAGACAGGTTAAAGGATTTCTCCCGAAACATCAGAGGCAGAAAGTGTTAGCACCCAGAGGGGAAGCTGTGCCCTTTGAAGGCAAAGATTATCTACTTTCCCCTCAGCCAGATGACTTCTCATTTCTGGATTCCTCTCAGGCTTGTGCAGGCTGCACCCAAACTGCCCTCTATTCAGTATCCCTGTAAATGGCCATTTCAGTGACCAATGACTTTTTATCATAAATGCATCTAGGTCAGATTGTTTAATACTTCATAATTTCAGGTAACTCTTACTTGACAACCATGTTCTTATTGCACACTACTTTATCAAATCAAATAGAGGGGATAGTCATCCCAGGTGGTTTCATTTTCTTTCATTCATGTCCTACAACAGTTGATCAAAAACAAAATATATAACATTGTGTCAGACACTCCATTATACATTAAGAGCAGTGATGAACAAGAAAGGCTTTTAAAAAATGATTTCCATGGGGGAAAAAAAAACCTCTCAGTAAACTAGGAACAGAGAGAAGTCTCCTCAATTTGAGAAGGAATATCTACAAAAAACCCCATAGCTAATATCCTACTTAATGATGAGAAACTAGAAGATTGCCCACTAAGAGAAGGTACAGGCAAGGATGTCCCCCTCTCAGCCTCCTTTTTAACATTTTGCAGGAAGTTCTTAGCTAATACAGTAAGACGATAACAAGAAATAAAAGGTATACTGATTGGGAAGGAAGAAATAGAACTACCTCTGTTCAGAGATGACATGATTGATCTCTGTAGAAAATCTGAAAGAGGGGGGGAAATTGGAGGGGGAGACGAACCATGAGAGACTATGGACTCTGAGAAACAAACTGAGGGTTCGGGGTGGAGTGGTGGGGGGATGGGTTAGCCTGGTGATGGGTATTAAAGAGGGCATGTTCTGCATGGAGCACTGGGTGTTATACGCAAACAATGAATCATGGAACACTACATCAAAAACTAATGATGTAATGTATGGTGATTAACGTAACATAATAATAAAAATAAATTAATTAATTTAAAAAAAAAAAAGAAAGAAAATCTGAAAGAATCAACAAAAAAACTCCTGGAACTAATAAGCAGTTGTAGAAAGGTGGTAGGATACACGGTTAATCTACAAAAGTCAGTCACTTTCCTATATACCAACAATGAACAAGCGAAGTTTGAAGTTAAAAACACCACTATTTTCATTCGCATACCCCAAAATGAAATGCTTTGGTATAAATCTAACAAAATATGTACAAGATCTATGTGAAAAAAAATGACAAAACTCTGATGAATGAAATAAAAAAACTAAAATAAAAGATGGTCTATGTTTATAGATAGGAAGACTCTGTATTATCAAGATGCCAGTTCTTTTCTACTTGATCTATAGATTCAATGCAATCCCATGAAAATGTCAGCAAATTACGTTTGAATATCAACAAACTGACTCTAAAGTGTATATGGAGAGGCAAAAGACCCAGAGCGGCCAATACAATATTGAGGGAAGAACAAAGTTGCAGGACTGACCCTATGTGACTTTAAGACTTACTCTAAAGCTATGGTAATCAAGACAGTATGATATTAGTGAAAGAACAAATAAATACATTAATGGAACAGAATAGAGAGCCCAAAAATAGATCTCCATAAATATAATCAACTGATCTTTGATAAAGAAACAAAAGCAATACAATGGAGCAAAGATAGTTTCTCAACAAATTGTGCTGAAATAACTAGATATACACCCATGGGGAAAAAAAATCATCTAGACACAGACTTCAACCCTTCACAAAAATTAACTCAAAATGGATCATAGACCTAAAGTAAAATGCAAAACTATAAAACTCCTAAATAGTAACATAGGAGAAAACCTAAATAACCTTGGGCATGGTAATGCCTTTTTAGATATAATACCAAAGATACAATGCATGAAAGAAATAATTTATAAGTTGGGCTTCATTAAAATTAAAAACTTCTGCTCTAAGAAAGATAATATCAAGAGAATTAGAAGATAAGCCACAGACTGGGAGAAAGTATTTGCAAAAGACATATCTGATATCATCCAAAATATACAAAAAAATCTTAAAACTCAAAAATAAGAAAACAATTCAGTTAAAAAATGGGCCAAAGCCCTTACCAGATGTGTACAGATGGAAAATAAATATATGAAAAGATGCTATCATATGTCATCAGGGAAATATAATTTAAAACAACAAGATACAACTATACACTTACTAGCATGTCCAAAATCCAGAACACTGACAACACCAAATGTTAATGAAGATAGGGAGCAACAGGAATTCTCATACATTAGTTCTGGGAATGCAAAACGGCACAGCCACTTTGGAAGACAGTTGGTATTTTACAGAACGAAACCAACTCCTACCATGTGATCCAGAAATCATGCTCCCTGCTATTTACCCAAAGAAGCTGAAAACATATCCATGCAAAAACCTGCACAGAGATATTTATAGCAACCTCATTCGTAATTGCCAAAATTAGTAAGCAACCAAATATCCTTCAATATGTGAATGAAGAAATAAAAAAAAAGACATGAAGTAACCTTAAAGCATATTTTTAAGTGAAAGAAGCCAGTCTGAAGGAGCTAAATATTGTATGATTCCAATTATAAGACATTGTGGAAAGGCAAAACTGTGGAGGCAGTAAAAATATCAGTAATTGCCAAGGGTTGATGGAGAGAGGGAAGGATAAATAGCCTGAGTGCAGAGGATTTTTTTAGGGCAGCAAAACTACTCTGAATGATACTGTAATTGTGGATACATGTCCTCATACATTTATCCAAACCCATAGAATGTACAACACCAACAGTGAACCCTAATGTAAACTATGGGGATAATGATGTGTCAATGTAAGTTCATCAATTAAAACAAATGTTCCTACCCCACTAGGGAGAGGATAATAGGGAAGGCTATAAATCTGTGTAGCTGGAAGTATATGGGAGATTTCTGTGCCTGCTCTTCAGTTTTGCTGTGGACCTAAAACTGGTCTAAAAAAATAAAGTCTTAAAAATACACACATGCATGTGTATACGCACACACACACACTATGATGGTTTCATTTCTACCTAATCAGTGTTTGGGCATTCCCCCAAATGTTGTCAGCCAGAGATAGATTAGAAATTTTGCAAAAGTAAGATTTCTCTGCTTTCACAGTTTTCTGAGAAAATTCAACCTGGCTGAAGCCAAACGTATTACTGTATTTTGAAAGCTTTTTCTGTCCCCAAATGGCATCATGAATGCAAAATAACCATGTATTGTCTTTTGCACTTAAAATTCTCCATCTTCCCTGGTGTTTATGGTTTATATGTGAAAAGGTCAAGTGAGAAAGTTTTAATAACAGAGCCAACACTTTCCACCACCCTTACAGCCATTTATGACTGGGGCCACCCTTCCCAAACCTTGTCTGGTGCATGTGTGTAACAGGAGCTCCCCTATTTTATTGGGCTGCTGACAGGGTGGTGTTCTGAGAGGTTGTTTCCCTAAAATGCTGCCATATTGTTTGATGTGGCCTTTCAACATGGAACTCATATGGTACATTCAATTTTACAACTTTAATCACAATGAGATGCCTTCCATTTAGCACATTTTGGAAAATAAATGCAATTGCTAATAAAGAAGCTTCTGGTCATTCTTTACTCACATTGCCACCACATCCTCATGACAACCACCTACATCATCAGAACTCCAAGGCTGAAGTTCTTAACATTTTAACAGTGGCTCTTCTGGTCATTCTGACACTACACATTATAGGGTTATCCTGACTCCTTTCATTTGGGATACTATTCTGTGACTAGGACATCAACTTCTTACTTGCCTGAGTTCATCCTAAGTTCTAAATGCTATGAGACAGTCAAGAGTTACATGTAGGTTTGTGATGTTATTTAAAGGTTGTGTATGTGAATGACACTAGTAATTATCACTCCCATTTAGGACAGCCCCTGTACTCCCAACTGTAGGATTTTCTCCAGAGTTCAACCATGTCCACTTAATTATAATAATAGTTAATACATAGCACTTAGCACTCATCATGAGCCAGGCGCTATTAGTGCTTGTATTTTCTGTCATTTAATACTCATAAATAAGGTAGGTGCCATTATTATAATTGAGGAAATTGAAGCATAGAGTGATTAAGGATCTTGCCAGAAGTCACACCGCTTGTAAGTTATAGAATTGGAATTTGCAATCAGAAAACCTATTGCCAGAGGCTTACTGATAACCCTTACGTTATATTGGCTTTTCAGTATAACAAAAAATACCTTTGAAGATAGTTCTGCAAAAGAATTAGAACTGTAGGGGCGCCTGGGTGGCTCAGTTGGTTAAGCGACTGCCTTCGGCTCAGGTCATGATCCCAGGGTCCTGGGATCGAGTCCCACATCGGGCTCCCGGCTCAGCGGAAAGCCTGCTTCTCCCTCTCCCACTCCCCCTGCTTGTGTTCCTGCTCTCGCTGTCTCTGTCTCTGTCTCTGTCAAATAAATAAATAAAATCTTTAAAAAAAAAAAAAAAAAAAAAAAAGAACTGTAAAATTTTTCTTTGAAACTACCTAAATGTGATCCATGTGTATACATAATACACTACACACACACTCACACTCACACACATGCACACACACACAGATGTTTGCATACTTCACACCCCTTTCTTGAAGTCTTCACTATATGACTCATTTAAGGTTGGAAACATACTAAGCTGAATATATCCCATCTGTCTACAGAGAATACATCTAGAACTGTGCCCCCTTTCCCACCAAACACCAAACAGCACCAAACCAAACAGGATAAAAAGGGGAATCAACCTGTGTGCAATTCATTTTTAGCCTGCCACCTCACCTTCATTGGTCCATTCCAGGATGAGGGTGGAGATCCAGGATCACAGACAGGGATCCAAGGCACAATGTGCTCAGGGTACTGCCTGACAGCAGTCCTGCTCTTGTTCCAGTGTCCTCTTCCACCTACCCCTGGGCACATTCCTCTCTGTTTTGTTCTCCACGTAAAATGCTAGAGATCTATTTAGGGCAGAGCTCTGATTTGGATGTCAAATAAAACTGATTGATTTTATGATTCTGTAAAGGTTACCTCAAAAGGTGAAATGGGTTCTGCTGCAGAAGAGCACCCATAAATCCAAGCTATTTGTGACAAGTCTTGTCCCACAGTAGGAAGATGGATTCTTGGATCTGCATCTAATCTAGACATGATAGCAAATTTTCCACTGGAGTTGCCTCAGGGGCTCCTGCTGTCTACGTATTACAGAAGTTTACGTATATGAAGACAACATGGTTAAATGAGAATTCGTTGCTTCCTAGAGTAGTACCATGAGATTGAAAAGTGAAGTCACCATAGTATTCCATTGGCAAAATAAAACAACACACCCTCCACCCGTTGGTTGGCTCACTGCCATTGGTTAAGAGCGCTAAAACATGTTGCCTGCAAATGATTGAGAAAGTCAGTGCATGACCAGAAGGCTTCCAGCTCTCTGAGCCCTTCCAAAGCTCCAGGAGGGCAAGGAGTTTTCTTGTTTGATGTCATAGAGTGGGTGCTCAAAAAAAATTAAGTCAAATGGGTACACAAATCTTTGATACATCTTGAATTTCTGGATATCCTCAAAACTCTTTGGGATTCTTGGCCCAGCAGATGGAGGATGGGAGCAATGGACAATGGTGACTATGGTAGAAAAGTAGGGGAGAAAACGGATGAATGGATGGTGTGTGGGTGTGGGTGTGTGTGTACACTTGTCTATAGACATAAGGCAACAATGAATGGCTGGGCTGTGATGCATACTAATCTAAAGCAAGAAGATCCACTGAGCATGTTTACTTATCATTCCTGTTATCCTAAAATGACTACCAAAGACACAACAGTAGGGAAAACTGGAAGTTACTTAAAGACATGGGGTGAGGAAAGGGAGTGAAATTACTGCTTATGTGCCAAGCACTACAGTAGGCCCTTCATGGGACTGACTCTCTGATGCGCAGAATTAGCCGCAAGGCAGAGAGTGTGGATTTGCTCTGCAGGAAGAAGGCTGAATGACCTCGTGCATGGATGACTGGCAGCATAATGACTCCAGCCTGGTCTTTTGACTGCAGTTGCTATCCTTTATTCTTCTCAATTCTTACATTTACCCACCCAGTTCAGGCCCACATTGCCACTTGCCAGTCTGCCTTGGCCTCTCTTTACTCCTTATGACCTAAGCCAGACCATATCAATATCCAAATCAGACCATATCACTCTTCTTTAATTGTTTGAAATGGCACCAAAGGACTCCCCAGATCCAGCCCTTGCACCACATAATTAAAGGCTAAGGCCTCCCCCAACCTCCCCACTTGCCCTCTCTGCTTTATAGTTCCCCACATGCAGCAGGATATTTCTCACCGCCACATTTCTGGCTGTTCTGTCACCCATTTCTGGAATTTCAGTCCCTCCTACTTTGCCTGGCTAACTTGGAATCATCCAGCACTTAGCTGAGACCTCAGTTCCTCCAGCAATCTTGCCTGATTCCCAGGTTGATTTAGGGACCCTTTGCTTTATTTCCACACTCTAAGTTTCTGTGCTGTAAGAACTTACCACATTATGTTAAAATAGTCTTATGTCATCTGTCTTACTAGTTGTAAATTCCTTAAAGGCAAGGGCCACATTCTACACATTTTTGTATACACAGGGCTTTGTATGCATTGCTTGTAATAAAGCAAATTTTTAAAATTGCTTTTCTATATTCTGTATAAAAGAATAGAAAAGGGGAATTTAATAGAGTGGAAATGTCATCACAAACTGTTTCTGGAATGATACGGGTGGATGAACCGGGGGAGCGTGGGGGTGGAGGGGAAGATAGGCTTACAAGAGGAAACAGGAGAGCGTTCACGAAGGAATGGTTTCAAACCCAACTCTGCAGCTACATATTTATCACTGTCATTGACAACATTCAGCCAGTGACTGAACATTTCAGGGACATGAGCCTGCCAGGGGACTCTTCCAACGGGCAAGATTTGATCAGAGACTTCCAACGGCCTGTCCAAGATGTTCCCACAACTGCACTGTGATCTTGAGCTCTTCTTATCTGCTCCTTCCTTTCCTCTCTTCTCCCACAGGCACTAGACCTGCCCTATGGTCTGATGGCTCTTCATGCCTACCCCGTTCCTTCCTCCTTCATCCTTTATAGGTGCTTCCCCCAGTACATCTCTTGCACATCTAATCCTGCCCTGAGGTCTCTTCTCAGAGGGCCTGACTGACAAAGGGGTACTAAGTGTGGTCTGAGAAAACAGGTACTAAGATGGGGTTTGGAGACTAGTTCATTCATCACCTGGCTGGCGAGGAGAACCCCATCCTGAGTGGAATGTGGGGCATACATAGTCCTTGGCATGAGGTGGTGGCCCTTCTGCTGAAGATTTCACTGGTGGTGACCTAGAAAAATATTTCAATTAGGAACAATCGTGCCTCAGATAAACCTCATTGGCAGAAGTGAATGCCCTTTGCTCTTGCAATGATTCAAGAAAATCACATATTTAAAAGCTAAGAGGGGAAACAATGCCCACAACCACAGCAGAGTTGGCTAATAATTACTAATTTGTATTGGCACCCTATAGAGGGATGATGAGAAATTGAAGGTAGTAACCACATAGTTAAAGGCTAAGTATGAGAGTTAGAGAGACTCTGGTAGCTTACAAAGAGGCCCTTACCTTGCTGCAATTGAAGAGTGGACAGAGCTAAGGAGCAAACTCAGGACCTCATAGAGTTGCAGACCTCCCGAGATGCTTAAATGCAAGGCAAACCAAGTTGTTTATGCTAAGATCAGGGCTATGGTCAGGAAAACCTGGAACCTTAAAACATGCGATGGGGATATCTGGATGGATGACCCCAAAGATTTTGGCTCTGCAGATGCCCGTGAACACTCAGAACCTTCTGTACCCTCCCATTCTTAGTAAAAGCAATTACTTCTGCAATGCTGAGGATGCTACAGAGGCTTTTCCCTTGCAAGGCAACAAATGCTTCTCTCCTTTCTTGCCTGCCAGGTGGATAACTAGAGTTAAATCCCAGCATAACCTGGCTGGGGACATATTGGGTCTAATAAAGGAGGGAAGAGATTACTCACCAAGGAGCTGAAAGAATTAGCTAGTGTGTACTGGGAGGATCCAGCCGAGAATGCATGCCTGAGATTAGAATTTGAGGGTGATTGATCAAGGAGGCTAAAATAAATCTGGCTAAGTAAAATTACCTTGATTTGGGGGTACTTTTTTTGCAACACAGGATTAAATACTCTGGATCCCAGAGGTTGGGGTAAACTCACTGTTAGATAAGCCTGAACATGTGTGTCCCACACTGAGTAAAGTGGAAATGCTTGGGTTTCCCTGGCAGATGGTGGAGGAAGGCATAGAAGGCTGGAGTGTAGGCCTGCTCGAGTAGATAAATTACATGAAACCCAAAGTCCTTCTTGAGGTTTATTCCCCTCTAGAGGACTCAGAAGATGCAGCTGTCACCCAGGCCATCAGGAATGCACTTTCAATAGGGTAAATGGCATCATTAAGAAGAGCAGCTTATGCTGCGTAAGAATTTGCAAATGCTCTGAGGGGAAAAATTCCAAAGAATGCAAAAGTTCCAAAGAATGCAGGGGCTTACCTCAAAATGTTTCTCTTCTCTCAGAGATGTTGGTTCCTGAAGTCCTAGAGACCTTAGTAGCCTTCTGATACCTCCCAGCAGATGTTTGATGTATATTGTCTTATCTTTTTCAGTTACATTTAGTAGAAGGTTAGTCTGCAATGATCTACTTAGCCTTTATAGAGATGATATCCCTTTCTTTAGTACCTAAATATGAGCATAAGCCAGTAAATAATGAATATAAACCAATAGTCAATAGATAATGAACATGAATCAGTAGTCAGGGCTCCACAGACAGTTGAGAAAATTCATTAACTTGAGAAGCAGGGATAAAACAAACAATAAAGGAAAAACAAACTGAGAAACAGATATGAAGCAGGGGGCAAAAGAATAAAAACATGGTTATCCTTACCAGAGAAACAGGATAAGCTATCACAGCCATGAAAGAACGATAGGATATTATCAAAATGGAACATCTGAAGAATGAGCAGAAGCTTTTGAAATTTAGAAATTATTATAGTACAAATCAATAACTCTGTAGAAGTTTAGGAAGATAAAGTTCAGGGTAAAATAGAACAAAGGAGCAAAAAAGAAAAGACAAATAGAAGAGAAAATAAGAACATAGGGGATCAGCTAATTAGATTCAATATTTCAGAAATAGAGAAAAAGGAGAGAAGAAAATTATCAAAAGACTAACTAATATTTTTCCAAAATTAAAAGAAATGTCTTTCTAGGAAATGCCTAAAGATAAATGACTGAAAATATAAATAAGACTCATTATCATTAAACTGAAGAATACTAAGGATAAAAGGATAATCTGAGAAACCCCCATAAAGGTCAAATGTGTCACATGTGAAGGGCCAAGAATTACAATGGCACCAGAATTCCCAATTACAATATTAAGAGCTGGAAGAAAATGGAACAAGGTCTCAAATTCTGGTGGACAATGATTTTCTACCTAGAATTCTCTAAGATAAACTATCAATTAAGTATGAGTATAGATTCCTTACATTTTCAGACATTTGAGATTTCAAAAATGTCCCTCCTATGTATGTGTTCTTAGAAAGCTACTGGGGATATCTGGATGGATGCCACTACCAAAATGACAGAGGAAACCAAAAAAGAAAAAGACATAGAATCTAGGCAACAGGGGCTTGAATATATAAACAGTCTGTGGGAATTAATCCACAGGATTCTGGTAAAGAAAATGCCAGGATGAGAGCCCTTGGGCATAAGGAGAGAATTGGGGCAGGAATATGAGGGTGGCAGTAAGGAAGGCTTCAATGCCACTAACATCTACTAAAGCAGAATTGATTTATCTGTGTGTTTGACTAGCCTGAGAGGAATACACAATTCTTTTGGAGAGGTTGGGTAAGAATTCATGATTAGCACAGAGAAATGTAATGAAAAAACAAACTGTCCAAGAAAGAAAAAAACAGTAATAGTGTACTTTGTGGCTCAACATGAATACTGATTACATACTGATGCTAGATATTTAAATAAAAATTACTATATAAACTTTTTGGGAAAAAAAGAGGCAAAGGAATGTGTATGTGGGTACGGGAAGTTTCTCTGAGGGCTTCCACCTCATCTTTCATAATAAGGAGTCAATGGAAATGTCCAAAATGAACATTACTTAGACATACAATGGCAAATATCAAAGCAAACAGCTAAAAACATTGAATGTGTTTCCAGGGAATAAATCTTGGAGGTAGAAGGTTGAGACAGGGGAATTATGTTTATTTTTAATAGTCTTTAAGTCATTAGATTTTTTTAAACTTTATACATGTATATATTTATAAAATTAAAGACCTGGCTGGCTCAGTCAGAGGAGCATGTGACTCTTGATCTCGGGGTCATGAGTTCAAGCCCCATGTTGGGTGTAGAAATTACTTTAATTAATTAATCAAAAAAAAAAAAACTAGTCATTTCCACCATAAGAAAAAGCAATGAGTAATTCACAAACATTTAAGCATCTACCAGTCTCTCCTATCTTAAGACAAAGAACACCACAAACCTTCCTTGACATTTTGGTTTCTTCAACCTGCTGCTCCATTTTCTTCTCTTCACACACCAGCTTCTTCATGGTGATTATCCTCACTGTCCCCATTTACTTATCCATCCATCATGCTTGTGGACCTCTGCGCTGGTCAATCCCATGACTTCTCTTTCCTTATTTGACAGGGTCAACAGCCTTATCTTGAGGCTTATCTACAACAATTTCTCCTACTTTCTGTGCTTCTCTGGCCACTCCTCCCTCTCTTCACTCCCTCCAAAGCTGCTGCTTTCTCTATTTAACATGCAAATGTGCTCCATGTACCTGTAACTCAATTCCCAGGTCATTTCCCAGGTTCTTCTCTGTACCTGTTCTGGGACTGACCTTTAGCGGGGTATCTTCTCTCTGCTTCCTTGGACTTAATTCCAGACATGCTTGACTCCTCACCTGCTCTCATCTAACAGGAGGTTACCAAGTTCCCTTGAACTGTGGCCTGAATCTCTGGCCTTTTGCTCACTCTTCTGCCCAACCCCAATCCCTGAGACTGCTGCCTGGGCCAGAGATTCTAGTTTCTACTTGTCCAGGCAAACAAACAACGTGGCCCTAAGGAAGGAAAGAACACATGTCAGAGGGACAGCAAAAAAGTCCAGGGAAGAACTTCAGAAGGTTAGAGAAGAGAGCTAGGGATAAGGTTGGAGCAGGATGCTAGAGCTACATGGGGCAAGGCCTTTTATTCAGTTTAAGGATTTGTGTTTTATTTAAGACCAGTGGAATTGTTTGGAGCATGAAATACTTTTGGTCATATTTCCATAAAAGATGAATTTGGATGAAGTGCAGAGAATGCGTAAGATGTGGATGAGAGAAAAACAGGAGTGGTGCAGGTGAATAGTAACAGTAGTTGGATTAGGGTGGTGATAGCTAAGATGGAGAGATGTCTTTGAAACAGGGAGGGATTTAGGAGGTAGAATCAACAAGCCTCTGTAATGACCTCCTGTTAAGGGTGAAGAGAGAAAGGCATCTCTCACATGAGCCCCACATTTCTGGCTTGGACCTTGAGTAGCTGCTGGTGGCAATCAAAGATAAGGAGGACGCTGGATAAGGACCAAGTTCTGTGGAGAAGATCATTAGTTTTTGAGCTTGACATGTGTTTGAGACAGCTAAGTGATGATTTTTAAGAAGCCAGTTGAATATACAGTTCTGGAGCACAGAAGAATTATCTGAAGTGACAGATAAAAATGGTGTAGTCACAGGTGTACCAACTTCCTATCACTGTGGTAACAAATTGTCACAATCTTTTAGTGGCTTAAAACAGCACAGATCTATTATCTTACAGTTCTAGAGGTCAGAATCCAAAACGGAGGTCAGAAGTGCAAAATGGGTTTCCCTTAGCTAAAATCAAGGTGTTGGCTCTCAGGATGACTCTTTCCCTTGCCTTCCCAGCTTCTGGAGGCCACCTGCATTCTGCATTCCTTGGCTTGTAGCTCCTTCCTCCATCTTGAAGGCCGGCAGTGTGGCATTTCAAATCTGTGTCTCTCTCTTCCCACTCCCTACTCTTTCTCTCTCCGACCTCTGTTACTATGGTCACTTTTCTCTTTATGGCTCTCACCTTCTGGCTTCCCTCTCATAAGGACCCTCACGGTTTCATTGAGTCCATCTGGATAATCCAGGATGATCTCCTCACCTCAAGATGCTTAGTTTAATTATGTCTGGGGGAAAAAAATTCCCTTCTGTCATGTAACATGACATGTTCACACGTTCCTGGATAGGATGTGGACATCTCTGGGGGATTATTCTTCTGTCTGCCACAGGTATACAACCCTGCAAATGTTTATTGAATAGGTGACTTAAAAAAAAAACACAAATGAAGTATTTTAAATGACACGTTTTTCCTCTCTCCTGTGACAGAATCAAACTCAGAAAGATAGAGAAGTACGATGGATGAGCTAAGGAAAATAATGAAATTTACAATACTGCTGAAATCCAAGTTGTTTTTACCCAAAAAGTTGTAGGTGTTTTTGATCCTAAAGAAATTGCCCCTTTTGAACATGTCTAGGAAAAATAAACAATATCTGAATCCTGGCATCTTGAGAATTTGTTCAGCTTCTTTATGGAGGCATGCTAACCTAGAGTTTGGTGAATTGTATATGGCATATCAAGTTTTGTTAAGATACCATGTGGTAGGGGGGCTGCTTTTCCTAATCTGCTCACTCTAAGTACTAACATCTTGACTTTCTTTGCCATAGTCGCAGGACACAGAGTACAGAGCCACCATGAAGGTGACATGATTATGTCCTGTGAGGTACTCACATAAGTGTTGTTTCCTGCCCCTATAACTCTGAGATGTACTGTTTGAGACCAAGAAATAGCAACGTCCTCTTAGTCTGGTTATGTCATCATGCCGCTGGACAAACAAGCAAAAGAAGGGTTAGCATTTAGGCTGGTAACTTTGACCCTATCAAGAGACAAAGGGTGGAAGGAAAATGTGTGGATGGAACCCAGGGAATCCCATGGATGCTGCATTATGATACCATGTCCATTGGATGACTCATGCAGGCTAAACAGAGAGACCCACCTAGGACTCAGAAGGATATGCATGGCAAAAGACTCCAGCCAAAGGGAAGAAGAAGTGGAGCTGAAAGAAGGAACTCAAGAATACTCGGTTCACACTCAATGGCAAGTTACAGAAGTAAAAATGGCAACCATTACTCATTTTTTCTTCATTGCCATGGTATGCATATATTAAATGTTTTACCGGGGTTCCCTTCCCTTTCCTTTTCCTGAGCTCCACTATCATATATAGTACTTATTAGTGGCATATATGCCACTTAGCTTGTGGGTGGAATGAGAATGATGGAACACAACGGAACCAGGGGAGGAGTGGGTGTCACTCAGATAATCTAAACTTAGAGATGGATGGAGTAACTGGCAAGACTCTGGGTTCTTTTCCTTTCAGTGCACTTTTGATATGTGAGGAGAGTTAACTTATGTTAGCTAGTTTGGGCATTTTTTTGAACTGTCAAGATGGGAATAATGATGTGGTGGATTTTAGGCAACCAAGTGGACCATATTAAGACTACATCAGCTTTTTTTTTTTTTTTTGATGGCACAAAATCATCACCTTTCCAAGGGTATGCTGAATTCCTTCTGTGGAATTATTCCCCTCCATTGTGTATTTTGTCTTGGCAAGGAAACGGAGTTAATCTTGGGAAGCCAACAAGCCAATCTTGGCAGCCAACAACAAAATAAAACTAAAAAGGACAAATGTCCATAGCAGGTTTCACCAACTATAGATAGGTCTAGTGCCATATTTGGAGAATAATTAAACTCAAGATTTTTATAGTGTCAATAAGAGTGTCTAATTTCTCCATGAAGGAGGAAAGTGTATGCAGTTTACCGTACAATTACTATATGAATTCAGGTGTATCAAAATCAAACATTATAGGGGAGGGTTATCTCATAAACTGTAATGTCTTTTTTACAAGGATTTGAGGAAAATTTAATCTAACTGTGACTACAGGATGAGTCTCCAATTTGGTTTTCTCTTCTGCTTTGATTGTTCAGTACCAATGATCTGTCTGCGTGTATCTGTTTGTCCCAGCCATTCCCTCCTTCTATTATAATGGAAATTGTAGCAAATTCTCTCTCTCAGAGAAAATTCAGCAGCTGTGTTTCTGGAACCCCATCTACCTCTATTCTTAGGTACACAGAAGGAGATTCTGTCTGTTTCCAGTGTACACATAAAATTCCTTCCCTTCATTTATTGCCCAAGACTAGGGTTCTTCTCTTTGGGGGATGAAGTTTGTCAAATGCCTTCCCATAGCCCCACCCCTTTTTTCTGAGCCCTCCCCAGTATCCAGCAGGCTTCCCTCTCTGCCCAGATACTCATTTGTGTTTCTTTTCTTTTCTTTTTTAAGATTTTACTTATTTGAGATAGAGCGAAAGAGAGAGAGAGAAAGAGCATGAGTAGGAGGGAGAAGGGGCAGCGGCAGAGGGAGAAGCAGACTCTTCACTGAGCAGGGAGCCCGACACAGGGCTCTGTCCCAGGATCTGGGGATCGTGACCTGAGCCAAAGGCAGACACTTAACTGACTGAGCCACCAGCCACCCCTCATTTGTGTTTCTCCTAAAGGCACAGTGGCAACCACCTGGCATTTGAGAATTTCATGCCCACAGTTGGGTGCACCTCAGAAAGCTCCATGGCCTGCCCTGACTGAAGGTAGATTCTGCATCCTCCAGTGAATGCCCTCACTTTCTCCTGTGAGGGAGAAATTTTTCTCTTAATGATAATTTCTGATCCTTGCCTAGATGGATGGTACTCACCTGCCTCCTGATATTATTAAGATGGAGAATTTATTGTCCTATCTCCTGTACCATTGCCATTTTTTTTCCAGTTGGTGGGTCATTTGCATAAAAGTGCTTCTAGGCAAGGGAGCCGATTGTTTGGCTTGCATGGGAATCAGACAATTGACTATGAAACCAAATCCCCAGTCTGTCTTCAACGTTATGCTTTGGTCTGGTCACTCTGAGAGGGTGAATGGAGCAGGAGATTTCAGAGATGGGTATAAACTATTATAGCTTAAGTGCTCCTTAGAGCCCATCTGATCCAAACCACACATGTTAAAATGAGGAAACTGAGGCCCAGCCAACAGAAGGACCTTCCCACAATTGAGAAGAGACTATTCTCACATTCATTCCCCTACCAGCCACTGTTGCTCTTTCCTACAGGATGCAGGCCATATCATCTTAGGAAAATTTCAAGTGTACATTCAGTATAGTTTAGCTCTTGTTACACAGCTCTGCCTGATGCTTTGGTAAGACGTGAGAGTCCCTCTCTTCTCTTTAAAACGACGACTTCACTGGACAGTGACGACTATTTCCTGGCTTCCATGATGTTTTGCTCTCATCTTCCCCTCCACCCCCAACCAGTGACCTCTAGCTGCTGTCCTGTGGACTCCAGCACTGTCCTGCCCTGTCTTGCCTGCATTCCTGCTGCCACCTCGAGACCTCTCCTCCACCACCAATGGCCAGTGACCATCTCATTCCCAGCTCCTGTGAGGCCTCCATTTCCACCATTTCACCTCCTTTTTGCATTTGGTATTAATGACTTACTCGCCCAACGCCTCTCTGAGTCAGATATATATGAGTTCTTTTGTATGACACTTTTTAGAAAGAGTTTTAAATTATTTTTTAAATTATAGAAGGCTTGAGAGAGAAAAGGACCAAAGTATGATTATATTCCCATATTTCTAATGAAACAATTATTCAATTGCTGTATTTCCTTCTGATCTATTTTCACATTTTACATATATTATCTCAATTATTTTTTGTATCTCTGTGTATTTTTCATGCTTTTACTTGTTGCATAGTATTGAGTAGAGTGTTCATACCTTAATTTACAATGATATTTGGTATCCATAATAAAGAACAAAATTCACATCCATGATAGACTGAATTACTCTAAGAAAATTTCCAAAATGGGAGCAAAGTACAAAGTATGTGACCCACAGTTGACATGCAGTATTGTTCACTGAATAAATAATAACTTAATTTTATAGAAGAAAGATTTCTTGAATCTGGAATGCCTCTGAATGAGAATCAGGTTTTTCTAGACTCTCTCTACATCCTTACAGTAGGCTGAGTAATCACTCTCCCAAAGATGTCCGTGTCCCAGAGATCCCTGGAACTTATGAATATGTTATCTCCCATGGCAGAAGGAACTTGGCAGATGTGAGTAAGTGTAGGATCTTGAGCTCAGGGGATTATTTTGGTTTATCCATGTTGGGCTCAAGTGTCATCACAAGGGTCCTTCTAAGAGGGAGGTAAGAGGGTGAGAGAAGGTAATCTGGCCATCAGAGCAGAGATCGGGGTGATATGCTTTGGAGGTGGAAGGAGCCATTGGCCAAGAATGCAAGCAGCTTCTAGAAGGTGGAAAAGACAAGGAAATGGATTCTCACCTAGAATCTCCAGAAGAAATGTGGATCTTCCAACACCTTGATTTTAATATGTAGAACCCATTTCAGACTTCCAGCCTACGGAAGTGTAAGATAATAAATCTGTTTTGTTTTAAGCTGCTAAGTCTGTGGTAACTTGTGACAACAGCCACAGGAAACAAACACTATCCTCTTCCCTCTCAGGGCCCAAACTCTAGAAGCTCTGTACAAAACATTGTCTGGTGACTCTGGGTGTCCTTCAGAACTCTACCTCCCACCTGTCATTTCGCTGCTTCTCCTCATTTCGCTGCTTATCTCCCATGCCTTGTTTTTTTTTTTTTTCCCTCTGTACCTAGCCCCTTTGAATTTTGATGAGTGAACCAAGCTGACTTACGTGATCCTCTTCCTTGATAACTCGGCTTTTGTCTTTTCAGTGTCTGGCCTTACCTGGAATCCTGGGCCAGAAACAGCACCTAGTGCAGCATTTGTCCAAAAGAGGAGAGTAGACAAGGGTTTCCAGATCCATAAGACATATCCCCAAACTTCCCTGAGCTCTAGATGCATGTGTCCGATAACTTATGGGCATGCTACTTGGATGTGCCCATAGATTCTTAAACTCCACATTTCTAAAACTAAACTCACAATGTCCCCAGCTCTTTCCTGTTCCCTTGCATTGTCCATCCTGGCTCTTGGCAATACCCAGTCATCTCCTCCTCAAACCTCAGTCTTACTTGAGATCCTTGTGTGTTTCTGTAGTGTGTATGCCATTCCCATGCTCAGGCAGGGACAACTGCTCACTTGTTTACTTTGGGATATTTATAGTTTACACATCCATCAAGGGCTGTGGTTAGAGTAGAGCTCTTATTTTTTGGTATAACTTAGCTGTCATCAGCTGTTAACAAAAATTACATATAATTTTTATATGTAAATAAATATGACATTAAAATTGGTTTGTCAATTAATAAAACAGGCAGAGTGACAATCTAACCATATGCAATGCATGGGTTCTTCACTAGAACCACACTCACTAGAAAACTTCCCTGGACCTTGCCAGTCTAATCACCGGCTCTTTTCCCTCCTACTGTGAATACTTTTCAGTGCTTCTGGAGGTCATAGCAAATCCTCCTTTTAATATCAGCCTAGTGTTACAGAAAGGTTTTTCCTCTTTCCAGGTTACCCTGATGATAGCAATAAAAATCATCACTGTAAATCATGATATAGACATTCATGTTTTGCTCATATGCAGCAAAAGAAGGGGTAGCATTCCACACTTGTCACCTCCAGTGCTCAAAAAGTGTTACTGGGTTGAGATGGCATATTGAAATTGGATCCCTGGGGTTCACCTTGTGATCACTGAATGAGTTTGTTTTGTTGAGACCTCCTGACTTCCACTACTTTATTTTGACCCTCAATAAGAATAGCAAGAAGTCTGTCTCCAAAGGGTTCCCTGATTGGGCACTTTGTCCTACTGGGGATGAGATTCTTAAAGATCTTACCTGATATTTACTAAAAGATGAGTATTTAGAGCTTAGACAGGACAGGCAATACAGAGATGGACAAACCATGTACTTTTGGGAGAGTAGACTAGAAAGTAAGTAATTTTTATTTTTCCAAATGGGATCCAGCCTTATTGTTTTTCTGTCTGTAAAAATATTTTTTCATGACAAAGAAATGAAGGTAAGTATAAACTAAGATATAAAATAAATACCATCTTAAATCCACCGCTAAGATTTTGTCACTGTTTACATTTGGTTCGTATTCTTCCAGGATTTTGCCTAAGCAGCAAGTAACTCAAAGGCTTTTGTCTATGCCAAAGGGGGAAAAATGAAACAGAGAAGCTAAAAGTGTCAAAAATAGGAGAAGCAATCTTCTATTTGTGCTGTGACAGCAAACATAAGGAGTCAGAGCCCAGAGCCACACATAATATTCCCTAATGTAATTAGGAAGCCAAACCTATCTGTTTCCTTCTGCCATTGGGAACCCTCAAACTATGCAGTATGTAGCTAAAAAAAAATGAAAATGAAACTGACACAATATCTTTCTTTAAATGCACTGAGGACTGAGATATTAGCCCCTAACCCGTGGAGAATTGATGTAGCCCTTGATTTACTAGAAAAATCTGCTGGGGAACATTGTGTTTTCTCATCGCCATCCCTGACAGATTCATGCTTGGAACAAGGCCGCTTTCGATTGCAGAGGGAATATTTTCCCTAAATTCACCCACAGCATAATTGTCCTGAAAATAAAGCTACAAAAGGTGAGAAGGTCCTTAGGAGGCATTTGAGCTGACAGATGGCTCCACCGCGGCCCTTATAGAAAAGACAGGGTAATTCCATCAGCTTTCCAGATCTTGGCCTCCTCCTCTGCATCGTGGGGCTAGAAATCCACGTTCAGGACCCCTCCCCAGGATGTTTCCCCTGATAGCAAGTGGACATGAGGGCTGGGATGACTCCCGTCATACACGAATATCAGGAATTATCATCCCTCCTGGAGCCATAATCACCCTGCCTTCTCAGGCTTCCACACCATTGTCCACACATGCTCCTCTCCCACTCTGGGACTCTCCTGTCCCCATCTGGTGATACCACCTTATCCTTTAAACAGCTCGTGCACCCCCTGACCGAGCAGGCCATATCCTATCACTCCAAAGTGGGCAATGTGCTCCACACTGCTTATACTTACCTCATCAGAATACCCATCCACTGAATTCTCAGGACTCAATTTAGTCGCCTGGGTCCCTCAGTGTTGGAGTAGGGGACGGTACCTTCCATCTTTGTCCTACAGGTACTTGGCATGTGCTAGCATGCAGTAAATGCCTATTGCAGTAAGAAGGAAGGAAGGGAGGAAAGAAGGAAGGAAAGGAGTTTGCTCAAGATGGAAACAGTACATTTTGCTTTTTTAAGATGAAACTAAATGTTTTGATAGGAGGAGAACCAAAATAGTTGTTTCTGTGGGGAATGAAACACACACATGTGTGTGTTTATGTGCACATATATGCATATGTGTATATATATGCATACATATGCATACATAACGTATGTGTGCTTTTATGTATATACACACAAGCATAAATATTCTAATTTTCCTGGATCATCTCTCAGCATATCTGCAAGACCCACAGTGCATGAAAATGAAATTAATATGATCGCAACTATGGGACAGATAAGGACTTTTTTTTTTTAAGATTTTATTTATTTATTTGAGAGAGAGAGAATGAGAGAGAGAGCACATGAGAGGGGGGAGGGTCAGAGGCAGAAGCAGGCTCCCTGCCGAGCAGGGAGCCCGATGCGGGACTCGATCCCGGGACTCCAGGATCATGACCTGAGCTGAAGGCAGTCGCTCAACCGACTGAGCCACCCAGGCGCCCCCAGATAAGGACTTTTAACCAGTTTTCAGCAAACGGTTATCGATGTTGACTTTTGAACCCATAGCATGTGCAGCTGGTGACACTCCCTGGGCCACCTGCTACCTAGTGCTTCTTCAGTCGTGCCTGGTTACAAAGATGAGGGAGGGAAATACCAGATAGCCCAACCTCATATATATTTTGTCACTTAGTCTGTGTTTGGGCAAAAGCGTCCAAACCATGTGTGTCCGCGGTGTGGGAGATGGCATGGGGCTCTGGCCACCTGCCACAGCGGATCCTTTGCTTAGTTTCCATGTGCTGTGTTAGCAAGACAGAAAGCAAATCCAACTGGCCACAGGAGGTGACGGGAGTTGAGGCTCAGCCCTTCCTGAAACCAACCCATGGCCTCGCTGGGCTGATAGTGTTCCGAATAAATTTTCCAGTTCCCTTGTCCTGTGTAAATAAATTTTATTTTATTTTTTTTTAAAGATTTTATTTATTTATTTGAGAGAGAGAGAATGAGAGACAGAGAGCATGAGAGGGAGGAGGGTCAGAGGGAGAAGCAGACTCCCTGCCGAGCAGGGAGCCCGATGCGGGACTCGATCCAGGGACTCCGGGATCATGACCTGAGCCGAAGGCAGTCGCTTAACCAACTGAGCCACCCAGGCGCCCCTGTGTAAATAAATTTTAAAAAGAAGCAGTCATCAACACTGATAGAAAAATGTTTTACAAAAACCAGAATAATTCCTTTTCCTTTGGATGACACTTCACAAATTGTTCAGTGTTTCGCACATTATCATTTTGTTTGCTCTCCACAACAATGTTGTTGTTGTTCAAAAAGCAAATGAAGAAAATGAGAACAGAGAGGTAAAGTTGATTTCCCAAAATGACTCGAGATAAGCCTGGAAAACTGATTGTTTATTTTGGATGAGATATTTATTCCGAAACAGAAGTGCAATATAGTGGAAAAACAATGAGCTTAGGGATAGAAGGTATTTAAGTTTGTCCACATGCACTGATAGAACCTGGACAAGTCATTTGCTTTCTCTGGGCCTGCTGTTCTCACCCTTCCCTTTGCACGTCCAAGGAGTTGGTGTATATGCAAGAACATTGTCAGTTACGAAGTGCTCACTCCTCTAGGGGTGACTGCCACCATGGCGAATGGTTGTCACCCCCTGTGATTGTCGTGCTGCAGGAGGCCCGTGTGACAGTTTGAAGCTGGAGGCTGAATCTGTGATATCATGAGATTACATCAACTCCTAACACTCTTATGCAAAGGAGAGCATGGGACACATTCATAAATCATGACCTGGTTTAATGTCTTATTGTAACTTATCATCTGTTGACTAAAATCACTCCTGTTGCTTTGATTTCGGGTGATAACCCAAAGTTTTAGTAAGAGATGGGCACTTTCATTAGAAATTCTCAAATGAGAGGCGCCTGGGTGGCTCAGTCATTAAGCGTCTGCCTTCGGCTCAGGTCATGGTCCCAGGGTCCTGGGATCGAGCCCCGCATCGGGCTCCCTGCTCCGCAGGGAAGCCTGCTTCTCCCTCTCCCACTCCCCCTGCTTGTGTTCCCTCTCTCGCTCTGTCTCTCTGTCAAATAAATAAATAAAATCTTAAAAAATAAAAAGAAATTCTCAATGAAATGGGCAGTTTCTTCATTTAGTTGGAAAGTAGCACCTGTAACAAAGTCATGCTATTGTGTATAAGACAATAGAATGAGTAGCTCTGATGAAAGAGTTTTCACCTGCACCAGAGGTACGAGCATTTTTAATTTACATGAAGACTGTTCCAAAAGCTCCCTTATATGTTGGTTGTTTGAGATTTGTAACTCAAGTTACACAGTAAAGCATGGTATCAATGTCAGGCCAGCCCAGCCAATGCCTACATAATCATAGTGTGGGCAGAATGAAGAGTAATAATTCTGCTGTATTTGGAATTAAAAGGAATTTTGTGGACCAGCATGGTTACCCATGGACTATGGGAAAGTGTCCTCATGAATGGCAACTCAAGGTGCTGTGAGTACATGTTCCTATTTTCACAAGAGCTGGGGAAGACCCATACCCCACTGCATAAGAGGAGTCCCCAGGGGAAGGAGACTCTCTCTGCAGCTGTACTGGGCACATGGCACAGGATGAGAAGGGGTCTTTCACCTTGCCTCTGCCATGGTGTCTCAAAGGAAAAGAAGAAAATGCTCCACCTATGCTTTGGGGCTTAGTACAGGACATTCCTATTTATAGGACATTCATAATTTAGGTGTTTATAGGTCAGGGAGTGACTATGATGCATTTCCTAATTTTTGTTCCCTGTTGTAGACATATAAGACAGGCAGTCTTTTATTGTAAAATCTAAAAAGCAGAAACAGAAATAACCTGGCCCCAGGATGGTCAGCCTTGTTACTATGGCAGTTTGGTTGGCCTTTTCAGGTTTAACATTCAAATCCTCAAATGCAAGGAAACAGTGTAAGAGACTAACATCTTCAGAAATTGAGGCAGACATGAGATTGAAGGATACTTATTCAGGGAAAAAAAGAAAAAGAAAAAAACTTCATTGTTCATGCTTTCACAAAAATGAACCAGTTATTCAGTTTAGCTTTTATCTGACCCTGCCGCTATCTTTCCAATGTGATTTTTGCTGCTAGGATGGGTAGGACCCTGGACTGGATCTGAACTGCCGCTGGAAAAGATAAGACCAGACCTGATCCACCTGGCAGGTATGAAGTGCAAACAATCAGAGGCACAAGTGAGACTGCATAATTTGGAATTGAAGGCTGGGCTAATCCCACAGCTTAAGAAAATCCTTAATACTTTACGGGGTAGGCCATTGGGAAAGCTGAGGAAATTGAGCCCCTCAGTATAGACAAAGGTGCCCATGAGTTGTTGAATTTGAACAGTCTCAGAGGTGCCCAGGTGGGCTGCCCTATTTACTGTCAATGGTTTGGCAATCAGGAAACCAAGATCCTGAGAAGAGGCCAGGGAGAGCTTTTATTCACCAGAGGTTAGAGTTACTCCACCTGCAGAGATTCTGATTGGATTGATTTATGGCAGGCCCAGGAACCTGTGGGCCACACTTTGAAAAACAGTGGACTAAAGCATAGTTTTAGATTTCACCCCCAAGCTAGTAGGTCAGCTGTGGCACCAACAAGGAAGTAAGTTAAGATCACGGGCAGGTGAAGTCAAAGTGTGTACGGATGCTCAGTATCAATCAGCAGCTTCCCATGCAGGTTGAAACATGCTAAGGAAGCCAGCAGATGAAGAATAAAAACTAGAACCATTCTGAACTTTGGTCCCAAGACAATTGAATCAAGAAGGACTTGGTGAGTCTTTTGATGTGATAACTCTGCCCCAAGCTGCTACCCATCCCCACCACTCCCAAGTCTGAAGAGTCCAGACATGATTTTAGCTGGGTGATTACATAGAAAACAGGAACTGTTTTGAGAGAAGTTGCAGGCAACAGGGACCTGATGTGGAGGGCTGGACTGGGCGTAGATCATCAAGAGGAGGTCAGAAGTTGAGAAAGTAACAGCAGCACCACTGTCCAGAGATGGACACATTCCTCTAAGTACTGTCTTCCTTGGACAAGCCAGCCCTGGGGAAAGATGCACTCAATCAGCTGGATTTGGTTCTGCCCAGATGGTGGGCACACCCTGAGGGTCCTTAGGATGGTTGAAGGCAAGATGTGGCCTCGCTGGAAAGGCAGGACACTGAAAGTCATGAATGATGGGCATTGAGCTGATGGGGACACAAACTGGCTGGCTTCTCCCGGGATTAAAGCTGGCAGAATGGGAAGGAAGTACAGCATAGGGGCGAAGAGACAGCTTCCACAGCCAAACTGAGTTTGGATCTTGGTGTTCAATAACTTCTTGGCTTGAGAAACTATGGGCAAAATACTTGAATCTTAACTATTTTATCAGTAAAATGCAGATTGATTACAGTTTCTACCTCTTGGGTTCTTGTGGGGATTCAGTGCGACCATTGAGGGAACATGGCTGGAAATGACTGAATAGACACCCCTGATGGTGGATGTTGCTGCATCATGAAGTCCTTCGACTTCTCAGGCCTTTCTCTACCCATCCACCTTCCTTTTGAAGCACTCCCTGACCACTGACTCGTTCCTTGTAGCATATACTATACACTGCGATCTGCTCTGTGTTTTAACACTCCAACACAACCTTGCTTTACAATGAAGTTGAAGCTGAGCGTTACGGAAGGGGATGTGGGTGGGGGGGGATGGGGCAACTGGGTGAGGGGCATTAAGGAAGGCACGTGATGTGATGAGCACTGGGTATTATACGCAACTGATGAATCATTGAACACTACATCTGAAACTAATGATGTACTGTATGTTGGCTAATTGAATTTAAATAAAAAAAATTTTAACAATCAAATAAAATAAAATGAAGCTGCTTGAAAGATTCATCTCTACTCTGTCATTTCCTCACCAACCATTCACCTGTGCTCTACCCCCTCCCCACCTCTTCAGCTGCTCTTGCCAGGGCCTCTGACCAACCATCTAATTGCCAAATCTGTGGGCACTGCGCAGGAGGTTGCCACCCCTGGCCCTGGCCCACTCCCTCATTCTTGGGCTTCTCTCCCTCCTTGCTGGCCATCCTACCAAGGTCTCCACTTCATGAGCAAATTGTACCTTCTCGATGCCATGAAGCTGTCTCTCCCCTGCACCACCCTTCCCCTACCCTTTCCAGGCACTCTGAGTTTCTCACCAGGGTCTGTCTATCTCTATTGTGGCCATTTCTCCAGCGCGTTGGGGCAGCCTTCTTACCTTTAGAATATAGAACCTTCCTGTGTCTGGAAGTCTTCCTGCCTCCCACACCCCACAAAGTTTAATAGATCCATCAAACTACAAGCAAGGTTTTATTTTGAAGGTATAAATCTATTATGTTTCCTGTCCCATGCCCATCCACAGTTATTCACATTTCAATAAATGGCTTCATGGACATGGTTCCAGGCCATAAAGTTAGGAATCATCTGTGATTAAATGCTTTCTCCATATCCCACAGCAGTGTTGACAGAAGACAGAACAGTGCTACCTCCAAAGTATATCCCCATCTTGCCATCTCCCCTGCCACCATCCAAGCTACCATGACTTCCTTCCTGGACAACTGCCATATGTTTGCTCTTCCTGCTTCCATTCTTGCCTACCTGCAATCCATTCTCTACCTAGTAGCCAGAGTCATGTCATGTCAGCTCACTGCTCACTGCCTTGAAATGCCTCTTTTTAGCATTTTTAATGCACATTAAAACCTCTTGCCTTGGACTTCACAGCCTCCCCTGATCTGACTCCTGATGACTTTTCCAGCATCGTCTTGGGTCCCTCTCTTCCCTCTTGCTATGCTCCAGCCTCACTGGTCTTTTAGTTTCTGGAGCAAATTTAGCTCCTTGCCTGTCTCCAGGCATAATGTTACCTGGAGCATACTTCCGGAACATTCTTCTGCCTAGAACATTCTTTACCGTGCTCTGTGTGTAACTTAATCTTTCTCAGGTTTCAGCCCTTCCCTTCAGTGACACCTCCTTAAAGACGTCTTCTCTGAATACCTCATTGAAAGTGCATTCCCCTGACCCATCATTCTCAGCACCACCTCTTTCTTTTTAGCATTAGTCATAATTTGTACTTATTGTACTCATTAAAACTGGTTTTCTTTCAATGCGCACCACACCTCCTTTAGAATCTAAGTTCCCCGAGGATAGAGACTTGGTTCACCTCTCTGACCTCAGTGCCCAGCACAGTACCCAGCTTGTGAGTAGTCTCCTTAAATACTTGTTAAATGACCAGACTAATTAAACTTATTAAATTCAGTGGTCTCCAGAGATTACACAGCACAGATCAAAGCCCTTGGCACCCATCCAGGCCCCTCTGCTAACATCTCTAAGCTTGGTGCTGTGGCCATAGCAATCCCTTGGCAATCTCTAAATGGAACACCCTCTCTCAGGATAGTACTTCTTTCTGAATTATTTTGCCTGTGTCCTTGTCCTCCTCAAGAACTCAGGCATCATCTCCTTTATGATTTCAACCATCGCTTCCCACCAAAGATGACAGCTGACACCCTCATACCCCTCATATATCTCCACGATGGCATGGCTGCCTATTTGGAGCTATTTGTCTCTCCCCGGTCCTGCTCTCCTTTGGATTGTATGTGCCTCAAGGGCATATTTGTCACCATATTACCAGAATCTAGCACCTTATATAGCACATAATTGGTACTCAGAAAATTTTGTCCTATAAATATCCCTCTCTGGAAGCTTCTTAGAATAACTATATTAGCCCACTCGTATATTAGTGTTACTGAAGTCAATATGTTGATAATTTTAGGCTACAAATTCAATATGGCATATAGGGTGAATTAGCATGATGTAAGCCATGGTACTAAAATTATATATAATAGCATCATTAAACCTGGTATCAGATAATTAGATGTGATAAGTGACTTGAAAAGGTTCTAGGTGCATTTTCACTAATGGTTGATTCTTTGTAATCATGGGCATTTTTAATATTGCCAATTGACATGTTCCTTGGTGATAATCCATTTGCGTTGTGAGAGCTTCATATTCTACAGCATGTTGTCTTTCTCTCTAATGCTACAGCAAATTTGGCTTTACACATTCATTACACTGGACAGCATCAGTCAAAGATAACTGGAGGATCATCTCCCAGGGTTTCCAGAGTCTCAGCAAGACAAAGGTGTATAAGTGGCCACGTTTGTCTCAGCCTAGAGAACATGAATTTTCAAATCATGTGAATCTTAATCTTTGTTTTGTCCAATATTAATTCCATAAAGCAATAACATATAAACCACCTTCTTGTGCCAGGCAAGATTGGAGCTCTGCTCCTCCAGCATGCTCTGTGGACATGACCGAAATCTCAAAGATGGAGGAATGACTGTCTAGAGAGGGAGGTGGATCCAGTGGATATGGGAAGTGAACGGCTTTGCATAGAGCCTATAATTCATCAACAGTTTTTACACAAAAATACCAAGATTGCACTGCATACGAAGTACCACAGACGGTGTTCTGGGGATTATAAGAGTACAGAGTCCCTACCCTTTAATTTTTTGTTGCCACTTAAAAATTGCTTAGTGCTCCTGTTATTGAGGGAAGCAGAATCCAGTTTAAATGGTTCAGAAGACTTTAAAGATAAAGAAGGTGCTATCTACAAAGGTGAAGGCCCCGTAAAGGTGGCCTATAGGAGACATGAGGCACTAGTGGGAAACCATTCTCTCCTCTCTTGGGGGCATGGAGGAAGGGCCCTGCCAGCACTGGACCTATGGCAAGTCATGGTCACTTCCAGAAATGCACCTCCTTCTAGGTGTCCAAGTGATTCAGTCCATAGAGAATCAACTCCAGGGCACAGAAAGGTGGGGTTGAAGGAGAGGCAAGAGGAGAATAACCAGCTAAATTCCACAATTCTAATTACCAAGCTCCCCTCACACACTTTTTTTTGAACCTTTCCCATTTCCAACCTATTCTTTGCCACCATATGGTTCTGAGAAGCAGCAGCCTAGAAACATGCAATTTAAATTGAATGTCTCTCTAATGTCCCTTTTGTGATCTTTGTTATTCAGATTGTTTACATAGACCAAGGGTCACCAATTACTTTGCCCCTCGAGCTAGATTGTGGAATGCCAGGAAATTGCTTTCAGTGATACTGCAAATTAAAAAGCAGAGTCACAGAACCTCAAAAGACATAGATTATCCAGCCTGCTATTTGACTGGGGGAGGTCAGATAGCCCCCATATTCACTCTCCTACCTGTAAACTCAGCAAAACGTTTTTCTCTAGTTGCAGTAACAAGTAACACCATATTTTGCATGTAGATAGTCTTGATACCATGCTTCTACCTTTATTAAAAACTTTACTGTTCTTTGCGTGCACACCCTGTCTTCTTTCCTACACTTCCACTAAATCACAATGAACTGCAGAATGAATTCATAATCTCTGCAGTAGATTCATATTTTTGTAAGTGAAATTAGGTATTGCACATCCGTGGCTAAAAAGATGATTTCTGCTATTCCTAGTTATTGCGTTTTTATGTTTATCCCATTAGTGTGTCAAACTCAGCTTTCTGTTTATTCATTTTCCCGGAATAGTACTGATAATCTCTTGAAAGTTTTCTGCTGTAATCTGTCTTCTTTTCATTTGCCATTAAGATAGTTTTTCATTGGTTCAAGCACTTTTGATCAGCCATTTTTTCCAGTCAGTCATGCTCATTCTCTAGGCTCTCTTTCTTGTACTTTTAGCTTACTGATAAAAGTCATATGAACAAAATATTTGTGTTCTTTGATCTACAAATGCACCACTACTTTATTTAAAGTATTTAGAATTCCCCTAATTTTGATTTTACTAATGTAATGTTTCCTTAGAGAATAATATTAATGGGTATTTGGATTATATTAGGATCCAATTAAACTAGTTAAACATTTGCCTAATTTTTACCCTTAGTTTTTGTGGGGTTTTTTCCCCCACTGTGATTATGCATTGAGCCCCTAGTTATTTGCTGGAGGTTAAGCCAGCACAGATCCTGCTGTCAGGAAGATTCTATTATAAATAAGAACCCCCCCCACCCCAAACTGTGTCACCTGCCCAGACCCCTGCACTGAACCTCAGACTCACATTCAGCTGCCTTCTACTGAGTGTCCAGTGGGTATCTCAGACTGAGCATGTGACCAGATTTTTGACTTCCCTCTACTACTCTACTTCTCCCTTTCTCAGTAAATGGCAACTCCATCCTTCCAAGAGCTCAGGCCAGAATCCTTGGAGCCATCCTGGGCCTTTTTTTTTCTATCACATTCCACAGCAATCCTTCAGAAAGACCCATTGGTTCTACCTCCAAACTCCCCATTCTCTTCCAGGCCACCACTTTCTCTTGCCTAATACAATAATCAATAGGCTTCTCATTGGCCTCACTGCTCCCACCATTGTGCCCCACCTTACAATTATATATGCACTCTTTAACATAATGTCTTCCTGCTAGAATGGCAGATCCAGGAGGGCAAGGAATTTGCCTGTTTTCCTCCCTGCTGTATCACTAGCATGAAGACCAGTGCCTGGCACAAAATGGGTACCTAAGACATAGTTTAAAATTCATTAATTAAATTAAAAATAGAAATACCATACTTCCACCTCTGGGTACTTACCCAAAGGAAATGAAAACACTAATTCAAAAAGATACATGCTCCCCAGTGTTTATTGCAGCATTATTTATAATAGCCAAGGCATGGAAGCAATCAAAGTATCTACCATTGACAGATGAATGGATAAAGATGTGGTATATATGTGTGTGTGTGTGTGTATATATATTATATATAATATATATGTATATATACATGTATATAATATGTATATATATAATGGAATATTATTCAGCCATAAAAAAGAATGAGACCTTGCCATTTGAAACATGGGTGGACCTAGAGGGTATTATGCTAAGTAAAACAAGTCAGACAGACAAATACCATATTATTTCACTTATATGTGGAATCTAAAAAGCAAAACAGATGAGCAAACAAAAAGAGACTTGGATACAGAGAACAAACTGGCAGCTGTCAGAGGGGAGGAAGTGGGGGTAGTGAAATAGGTGGAGGGGATTAGAGGTACAAAATTTCAGTTATAAACTAAGTAAATCGCAGGATGTAAAGTACAGCATAGGGACTACAGAAAAAAAAAGAAAAAAATGACCGTTGAATGAATGAATAAGCATGAGCACGGACAACCATTGTTGAATGTTGAACGTATGATTGCTACACAAGCCGTCTGAGACAAGTGCTGTGCGTGTGGACATGAGGATTACTTCTGCCTAAAAGACCAAGGGCAGGTCACACCTGAGGAACCTCTGCTCCACTTTATGATCGAATGGAAGGCTGATAGCACAGTGGTTGAAAGCTCGGGCTTTTCATCAGACATGTCCAGATTCAAATCCCGACCTTGCCCTTTACAAGTTACGTGACCTTTGGCAAGTCACTTCATCTTTCTGCCTCTCCATTTTCTTACCTGGAAATGTGGTATTAAGGCCTGTTTGCTAGAGTTCCCATGAAGAGTGAAGGGGTTCGTATATCACATCTTGACAGAGCCTGGCATGAGAGGCACATGTTAGTGCGTTGTTGGTCTTGCTGGACAAGTTCCATGGGTGCGAAGATCAGGCAGAGCACAGCCTGTGGCCTATGCCAAGCAGAATGTCTGATCTTTCTGGACATGGGGGGCACACACAAGGAACATGAGAGAAAGATGAAGAGGAGATGGTTGTGACCAGACCACTGAAGACCTGGGATGGCAGCCACAGGTGTGAGCTTTACGCAGAGGCACGAGGGAGTCATGGAAGGCATTGCTCAGGGGCATGGCTAGAATGACATGATCAGGATCATTTGATTCTAGTTGGTGTGGAAGAAGGATATCTGTATGCAATTTACTAGTGCAGCATGGAATCTGGAATAAGACAAACCTGGACTCCAGCCCCAGCTCTGCTGTCTGCCAGCAACTTACTTCATCTCTCCAAGACCCAGTCTGCTCATCTGCTTCCTGAAGGCAGTCATAATGCCTACATCACAGAGTGGATATGATGATTAAATGAGGTATTATTAATAAATAAAAATCTTAGATTGTTCTGATATGGGGAGAGCACTCTGTGAGCTATTTTCTGAGCCTCACTAGGGTAGTGACATTAGGCGAGAAAGAAGAGGACAAATTCTGAAGACGTTTTGCAGATGAATTGTAGAAAGACCCAGGTCTTCCTACTACTTAGAATTGAAGAGCATTCTCTTTGCTCTCAGGTGCCTGTAATCAGCCAACATTCTTTTTTTTTAATTTTTTATTTCAATCAATTTAATTGACATATACTGTTATTATTAGTTTCAGAAGTAGAATTATTTATCAGTTGCAATCGGACAACAAAAAGAAATAAAAGGCATCCAAATGGGCAAAGAAGAAGTTTCACCCTTTGCAGATGACATGATACTCTTATGTAGAAAACCCTAAAGACTCCAGCAAATAATTGCTAGAACTGATACAGGAATTCAGCAAATATGCAGGATATAAAATCAATGCACAGAAGTCAGTTGCATTTCTATACACTAACAATGAGGCAGAAGAAAGAAAAATCAAGGAATCGATCCCACTTATAATTGCATCAAAAACCATAATATATCTAGGAATAAACCTAACAAAAGAGGTAAAGAATCTGTACGCTGAAAGCTATAGAACACTTACGAAAGAAATTGAGGAAGACACAAATGGAAATGGAAAAACATCCATGCTTGTGGATTGGAAGAACAAATATTGTTAAAATGTCTATCCTACCCAAAGCAATCTACACATTCAACGCAATCCCTGTCAAAATACCCATCAGCGTTTTTCACAGAGCTGGAACAAACAATCCTAAAATCTGTATGGAACCACAAAAGACCCCGAATAGCTAGAGGAATATTGAAAAAGAACCCAAAGCTGGAGCCATCACAATTCCGGACTTAAAGCTGTATCAGCCAGCATTCTTACTTACAAGTAAGAGAATCTGCCCTCATTGGATAAAGCGTTTAATCCTGCCTACCTAGCTCATAAAATCTTCAGAAGGTTCCAAGAATCAGGCCCTGAGTCTGTTTAACAGGAACCATGCACAACGCATCCTGCAAAGACCCTACCGCTGCCACTGGGAGCAGACACCACAGTTCACACCTCGGAGCTGGACAACAGAAGCCAGAACCTCTACCCTTGCTGTCCAAAGGCATCTAACTGCCACCTTTGCCAGAAAGTGAATTTTAAATGGTGCCTACTCTGTCCCATTGGTTCCCTCGAAGTGGAAGTCTTGCCTGGCTGGTGCTGGTGGTGGTAGCCTGTATCAGACACCTTCACCAGAGCAGCAAGGAAGGCCAGCAAAGAAGTGTATTTAAAAGAGGCTCAGAGGCCACAATTATGACAAGTACCAATTTCTACTGTTCACAGAAATTAGGAATCAGGAGAAAGAGGTTGGAGGTGAAGAGATACTGAAAAGCTGACTTTGGAGTTGAGGTTCCAGTGGAGTAATTCAATGGCATACATTTAGTGGACATATGAATGTGGATTTGGAGTTTAGAATGGCATTATGGGGACGGTCACACAGGTGGAAACTGCTGAAGCAAAGCAAGCACGTGAAATCATGTGCTGAACTCTTACGGTTTTAGGACATTTCTCCTTGCTTTTGTTTCTTTAATTTTGAGAATTTATTTATAGCTGGCAAAGTAAAAAATACTCAATGAAGCTAAAAAAATATATTGTATTTCTTTAAGCAACAAATTTATCTCCCTATAAATCAAATAATTATTTAATTCAAAATTTAATTCATTTAAAATAATGATTTTATTAAATAACAGTTACTCAATTTTTGAATTAGAATTATTTCATGTTTAACATAATACATAACCTAAAATTATTTAATTTTTAGAATTAATTTCTTTTTATTAAATTAACTAAATAATAAATAATAATTATTAGAATTCTTTAATTTTCAGAATTCTTTAATTTTGATCTTGCAGACTTGAACAGAATATTGATTAACAAATATCTTGGGGAATCAAGAAAGATCAGATATAACTTTATACACAAATTTACATTGTTTGCCAATTTGGGGGCCTTCATGAATTTTGGAGAATGTGTTTTCCTTCAAGCAGTGAATGAATTTTAATCTCTGAATAGTTTTCTTACCTCATAAGGTTTTTGTATCAGCCAGTATTGGATCAGAAGTCAAAGCAGAATTGCTATGTATGAGAAAACATATGGGATCTGTTATAGGGGTTAGACCTATAGGCAGGTGCAGAAGCTGGTGGCACCGTCTCTGTGGGCTGTGTCTCTGCACTTGATGTGGAGCCTGAAATGTAGAGCCTTTGGTCAGCCAGATGGATAAATGGGGAAGAAAGCTGGATGTGGTTGAGAGCAAGAACAAACAGCAGCCTACATTGATGAACCAGCGCTCCCACAAAGTTAATTAGAACATGCAAGAGACAATTTGGAGGCTACATCTGCTCCTCATCACCTCCATCGACCTCCACCACCATCACCATGATGCCATGGTGGGGAGAAGCTGGTGTCCTTCTGCACATGCACCTGCTCCAAACCTTGGAAAAGCTGGAGGGCAGATCTTACAGGAGCTGGAGGCATGATGAGTTGGATGAGGTGCCACACCAACCAGGCCAGCTAGCAGGTCTGACATAGTATCTGGATTCTGACACCGCCCTTCAGCTTTGGAAGGAAATATGGCTGTTGCTTCACTTCCACATTCACATCAGATGTCTCTCGTGGCCACCACTAATCCAGAACCTTTCAAGGAAAGGAATCTGGGAAACAGTTCCAGCTTCGATAAATCGAGACAGCACAGTTGTAAGAATTTATACTCACAGTATTTACATTTTATAAGTTATCTCTCTCCCACCTATAGAATGGGTATGATAGAAAATTAATAGGCATTGGATGACAACAACAAAAAATCTTTTGGATTACATTTTTCATGATTTTGACTCTAAACAGCTTTAAATAAATTGTGGCCACATCTCTTTTAAATTTGCAACTTACTTCATCCCTCCAAAATTCCTTGTATTTGAGTATCTCACTTAATATTCTTGCACCTACAGACAGCACTAAAAGATGAATGAAATAATTATGGAGTATCTTAAACTAAAGGACTTACTGAATTATATGGTAATGAGGCACACTGCTCTGCTCTCTATTCCTGCAGACAGGGTCCAGATGCTTTAGGGAGGGGAGCTAAGTGGCTCCTTCCAGAACCCGGCTGTCTGACCTCCTACCCAGGGTCCCGCCATACTATGTTCTTACTTATTTCCTTTTAAACTCTACCTTTGTTTATGAAAGTTCATTATTCATTATCCGTCTTTGTCCTTTTTCCCTCCTTTTGACCTCAGACTCTCTTCTGTCTCTGAGATTATTTCCTCCCTCCTGCTCATTAAGCTAATAGACTAGCAAGAGAGAAAAAAAAAAGTTCTTTGAAAGGCACTTCTTCCTTGAAGCCCTTGAATGATAAGCTTTTAATGATCTACCACTTTCTTCTTGGTAAAACGAGGCTGGGGGTCAGAGTCATCTGCCTATAAGAAGAAAAGTAAGACTTCAAAGACCACCTTAGCTTTAGAAACACATCAGCCCTCCTGTCTGATTCTCCTCTGAGTTTGTCATTGTTTCTTTCTTTCTCCATATTACATAACAAAGCAATCATACTTATATCATTCGTGTGCATGACTAATGTTTTGGGTTCTGTGAAAAATAATAGCTTCTTTTCACATATTATTTAAAAAACTATTTTTAGACATATCTTGCTAGATATATAGGTAGGCACATGGATGGATGGATGGATAAATGGATTGGTGGATGGGTAGGATATATAAATAAATATATTGAGTGTCAGAGAGGAAGGGGCTACTTGAAATCATTTATTTTAACAATGATCAATTATTAAATAGTTAATATTTTAATCAATTATTTTAACAATGGTCCCACCTTTTCAAGTTAAGAAAGATTTTTCTCCTAAGAAAATCTTATTTATGAAATAAGATCCTTTTGGGCTCTATCTATTTATAGAAACTATAAGCTTCAGAAAGTTCTAGAATTTGAGAATTCTGAACTACAAACCACTGAAACCTCTCATTTTATATGTAGAAAATTGAGACCCTAAAACGGTAAGTAACAAACTTAAGCATAGGAGCCAAAACTCGAACCTAGATTTTCTAAATCCTATTGTTTTCTCCTCTACCACTTAGAGAAATATATGGCCTACGCAACTTGCATGTAAAATAGCCTCATTTGATCAGACACCATTTAAGTGTTAATGCTGGAATACAAATGATGCGATTAGGGGGCTGGTAGATTTACTTCTGCATCTGGACCGAATCATATTACACCTATAAGATTATGGCCTTGTAGTTAAACCACAGCTTGAGACTGGATATTTTATGTTTTTAATGACTTATTTTTAATATTTTTAGATGTGAAATTAGTATTGTGGTTATATTTTTTTGCAGTTCTCTTTTAGAAATACATACTGAGATGTTTATAGATGAGATGATCTGATGTCTTGGATTTGCTTCAAAATAAAATAGTTTTGGGGAAAAAACAGATGAAACCAGACTGGCTGTATTTGGTAATTATTGAAACTGGGTGATGCATACCCAGGAGCTTATTAACCTAGTCACTATTCCCTCTACTTCTGTTAACATTTGAATTTTTCCATAACAAAAAGGTAGTTTTAAAACAAAACACTGCTCCTGAAGCATTAAAGGTGAGAAGCCTCATCTCTGGAGTCAGAATAGGGGAGATTTCCATCCCAGATCTGCCACTTACCAGCATCCTCTTACTCCACCTATAGAACCGGCATAAGGTAGCTTCCTCATAGGGTTGTAAAAATGAAATCAGATCATAGTAAAACCCTTAAAACAGCTCCTAGCACATTTGTAATCACTCAGATTTTACCTAATATATTATTACTGTCATTGTCTCCATGGTCTACTGTTCCCTCTCCATGCCTACGACAATGGTTAAAAAATAAATGTTAAGGGGTGCCTGGGTGGCTCAGTGGTTAAGCATCTGCCTTCGGCTCAGATCATGGTCCCAGGGTCCTGGGATCGAGCCCCGCATCCAGCTCCCTGCTCAGCGGGAAGCCTGCTTCTCCCTCTCCCACTCCCCCTGCCTGTGTTCCCTCTCTTGCTGTGTCTCTCTCTATCAAATAAATAAATAAAATCTTTTAAAAAAATAAAAAATAAATGTTAAATAAATAAAACAAGTGAATACTATTATCCCAGGATCTGAGCTAGGAGGAGGGCTCGCTGAAGTGTTCAGATGACATGCAGCAAGGAAGGCGAAAGGTTAGACCACCAGATGCAGAAAGAAATTCTCTTGATTGGAAAGATGAACCTGTACCCAAATCACAGCAACCTTATATACCCCACTCAACTGAGAAATGGGCACCGCAGGTGGCTTTGGCCTGGGGCTGGACCATGTATTGTCTGTCAAGGCCAGGAGATTTGGCTCATTGCCAAAGGAATTGTTCTATTGCCTTCAGCTACTCCTCTCCTCTTCTGTGCTTCGCTTTCTTCCTCAGTCCCCCTTCCACCACTGACCTTCTTGTCCTTTCTTTCTGGAGAAGTGCCATGGTAGAATGGTGGGTAGACCAGAAGGATCTGTCTGCAAGGGCTGTATGGGAGATGGGACCGTGATGGGAAAGGATGTCTTTGCCCAGAATTAAGGAACAGCACATTAGTCATAATAAAGCCCACTTGTAATAAAAAGGTCAAGACCCATTGCTTTGCAGAGGACTTGGGGGGGGGGGTCATCACTCTTTCGCAGGTGCCCACTTTAAATGCTGTTAAGTGTATGGCTTTGGAAACAAAAACCCGGTATTGTTAATTTACATTTGCATTGATAAATGCAGAACAGATTACTAACCCTATGAATAGAGGCCCAAGTCTTTAGAATATTATGAGTCTGCACACTGGGGCACCATCCACCACAACACCCACCCCCACATGGTAACCAGTCCAGCTTCTGCACTAACCACCTGCATCACCCCCGCAGCAAGCTCCGGGTAAGCAGGCCCATGCTTCAAGGTCTTCTTGCTTCTTTTGCCTCCACCTCAAAAACTGTCCTCTCTGGTATCTCCCTGGCCTGCTTCCTTAGTGTTTGATCAAAGACAGCCTTCTGGGTGTGGCCTTCCCCGACGGCCTTCCCCGATGACCTTCCCCAACGAGCTATCCCTGCAAATCCCTGCCTGAACCCGCATTTCCTATCCTTTTCCTCACTTTACTATGCTGCATAGCATTTATGACCTTTTAACACACTATGTAATTTTTTCACTTAGTAATGAATCTCTCCCACCCAGTGCAGGCATGTATTCGTATCTGTTTTCTTCTTTAATAAATCCCCAGTGACTCAGTTGGTTACGCGTCTGCCTTTGGCTCAGGTCATGATCTCTGGTCCTGGGATGGAGTCCAGTCTCTCGCTCCCTGCTCAGCACGGAGCCTGCTTCTCCCTCTCCCTCTCCCTCTCCCCTTCCTGCTACCCCTCCCCCTCCCGCTGCCCCTCCTCTCTCACTCTCTCACTTTCGCTCTCTCTCAAATAAATAATCTTAAAAATAAAATAAATAAATAAATAAATCCCTAGTGCCTAGAACCTTACCTGGCACATAGTATTAAATAAATATCCGTTTCATTGAATGAATAATGATGAATGAACAAACAAGGGAATTAAGTACTGGGATACATATGAAACTTTTCATTACAAGGTGTCACGCATTCATTTTTACCTGACAAAGGCCACTTTCCTCTCCTGCCTACCTAGGGTCTGTCTTTGAAGTTCCAGCTATCTGTCTGAGGATCTGATTTACCCTGGATGTTCACAGCAGTGATGGATGTCCCCATCCTGGAGCACTGCCACATGACCTTCTCCTCTAGCCCACAACAGGAGAGCATCTAAGTCAGTAAACACTACTTTCACAGGAGAGACACACACATGGGGTGGAGACTGTACTTTGTTTGTTGGAGAGTCCCAGAGCTTGTCTGGAGAGAGTTTTCAGGACAGCGCTTGGATTTAAAGCCTGGGTCAGTTGTCAAATGTCTTACGAAAAGGCTCCTCTTGAAATAATACACCATCGATTTTAAATACTTTACAAAATATATTCAAAAGAAGACGATCTTGTTAATGTAAGCACATAGAAACCATTCAAGCTGTTAACAAAGTCTTTACCAATATGAAGAACTCCTCGCTTTGTTTCCTTGAATGCATACAGTTCATTTACCGTGGATGCATTTACTTGTAGAGACTGTTTAAAGTTTCTGATTAAGGAAGAAACCAACTATACTTTCTTAAGAATGTTGAAAAAAAATTTTAAACCATGTCGCAGTTGAATGATGTATCAACTTATTTAAGGAACCTTTTCTTCTGAAGGAGCAGGAAGGGGTTGTAGCTCTCCCTATTTCAGCCTGACACCCTAGGCCTTAGAGACATTGAGTCCTCAAGTCAATGCAGTTGTCTATAAAGTAACTGGGTGCTTTCTGCAGAGTGCTTTCTGCATATAAAGTACGTGACAGGAGCACCGTGCTCCCCCTGGACTCTTCCCTTAACAATAAGTTGGCATCTTATAAGTCCTGCGTTTTATAACAGAGTATCCTATTAGAAGAGTCTAAATATGACACTTCTGTTGGATTACAATTTATGTCAATTTTCCTCTTGTAAGAAGAAAACTCTCACTCAGAGTAAGATTTGTCAGAAGGTAACAGCTGTTTTTTGTTGGACATGGATTTAAGTAAACATTAAAGACAGTGGAGCTTTTACTAAGATGATTTAATAAAGCTCATTAATGTGGTTGATTTACATAGCTGACCTAAATAGAAGACAAAATTCATCTCTGCTGCAGTAATGTGTCATCAAAATATATTAATGTATCAGATGCACTACCAGTGTTAAAGTTTAATTTAAATGTAATCAAACTTGTTAAGACAAAAGGCAACTCGAAGGGAGACATGTTAAAAATAGTAGAAAATAGTTTACATTTATTTTCCTTTGTTTTTAAACCATGCCAAGTGCTCAGTCTGCCTCACTGGGAGAGTATTAACAGCATTTCTCTGTTATGGAAAAAAAAAAACCCCAACACTGAGTTATTTTTGAGATTATAGATCAAAGCTATTAGATCAATCAATGTGAAAGCCAGTGAGTAGTCGGAGCAGAGCTGTAGCTCTCGGGAAACATCCCTTGGTCTCTATCAGCTATATTCGCAGTAATGAATCAGCAAGAAAGCACTTGACCCAGCAAAATTCACCCGTGCATCTGAATTGTGACTCATGATTCTGAGCCTCGGAGCACAAGGCTCTGAGCGTGTTTTCTGCCTTCTGCTTCCACGCTCAGCCCTCCCACTCACTCTTCCTTTGCCCCACAGTGACTGAGGATGTCCTATGGTCCACTTGCTGAGTATGTGATTTTTCGCCCATGAAGACCTCTTGGCCCTCTCGCAGCTTTATGGGAAAGGCGGGACAGGGGAATTACACCTCAAGTTCGGTTCCAGTCGTTCCTGACAGCTGAGTACAAGGCCTTGGCTGTGCAGTCTGTGAAATGGGAGAATTCAGCTATGAATAGTAAATACAGAAAAAATTGGCCACAACACCCGTGTTTATTTGAATATTGACGGGAATTATTCAAAGCATTTTTGGAACACTGATTCCTTACCTTCTCTCAAAGATCTGGTAAGGATGACCATCCTGTTGCAGAGATGAATCCTAGGCACGGGGATTGTGGGCATGGTCACATGCTACTCATTGGGAGAGGTGGGACTTGAACTTGGGAATGGGTTAGAGCCTGCGTTCAACCACCGCATCATGAGGCCTTTCAGATGGTAACAACATTCATGATCATGTCGTATTATGCAAAATGTAATGAAGTGGAGAGCATGGGGTTTGGAGTCAGTAATGTGGCTTCCTGTTAAAGCTGTGCACCCAAATAGTAGAGGGAACTAGAGCAAGTTATTTAACTTATCTAAGCCTCAGTTTCCCCTTATATAAGATGGATTTACTAAAACAGGCCCTATAACAGGGTTACCTTTGCTCAGTTCCCTTTGTCACCTGTCTGGCTCTCTTCCCTCTACTCATCTTTGTCTCCCTAACCCCTGTATCCCTCCTCCTCTTTCCTGCATGTACATTGTTGCAAAGTGCAATTCACTGTATGGTGAAAACCTGCGAAGTGCTCAAGAAAACCTGTAAATGGTCTAGGTTGTGCTGTGGCCACTGTCATGGATGTTAAAAACTAGCTAATTCATGAGGGCGAGATCAGGGAAGAGTCTTAAGTCAGGTAAAGGAACATTGTTTGGAGAACTTGTTTTTCTGCAGATTTGCATTTCCCAGGTGCATTATTGATACTACTAGGAGTTACCAAAAATAAATAAATAAGTTTGGGGATAAACAAAATTCAACAGATTTATTTCTTGCAGGACTTCTCAGATCCTTTAAAATGCTAATGAACTATATGAATCTTCAAGTAGACAATATAGTATGCAGTGTTTCCCAAACAAATCTGTAAGGGAATCCTTTTGATTTTCCCAGATCGTCTTGTAGGACTAGGATTTAGCAGAAAAATATTTGGGAATGTTTTGGACTCCAGTGACACCAATTAATAAATGTAAGACTCAGTGCTTGGGATTGTTTTTGTGACTTAGGGAGTAAGGCAATGAGACTAGGACCATACCTCTGATTCCATTGTGGAGCTGGAACTCGAGCCTTTTGAGGAAGCTGCAGCCTGGCCCAGATTGTACAACAGAACTAGATTGTTCTGAGAACTCTAGAAGTAAAAGCTGATTCATGGATTTATCTTATCAATCTCCTGGGATATAGAAACTCTAGTTACTAGTCCTTAGGCCATTAGGGACAGTGTAGTGAAGTCTCAGTTGTAGAAGTATATGGGTCAGAGGCTTGAGAAAGAGTTGAGAAAATAATGACAAGATTTTCTCAGATAAATAAATTTTAAAAATCTTTAAAAAAAAAAAAAGGGGGCGCCTGGGTGGCTCAGTTGGTTAAGCAACTGCCTTCGGCTCAGGTCATGATCCCGGAGTCCCGGGATCGAGTCCCACATCGGGCTCCCTGCTCGGCAGGGAATCTGCTTGTCCCTCTTATCCTCCCCCTCTCATGCTCTCTGTCTCCCATTCTCTCTCTCAGATAAATAAATAAAAAAAAATCTTTAAAAAAAAATAATGACAAGATTTACAAAAGGCTAGAAAAGAGTCAGAGGAGAAACACAAAGATTATCTAAAAGTGGTAAGTCTGTGACCAGCCCTATTATTATCTGCCCACTCACTCTTAGGCTGAAGATATTAACTGGGAAGACATATATGGTTGAGTAGGTTGTGTACTGCACATCTCCAGGGGTGCATATATTTCAAGAATGGTGACTAGAATATTGACTGTAACCTGAATAATGGACGGGAGATTTGCCAAACATAACCTCCCTGGTCATACACAGTGGCCCTGGACACTAACCTCAGAGATTAAGTAAACTAACTGAAAATATGTTTTTACAAGGTATCATTTTGGTCTGTCAGTCTCTAACTGGGTTGTCCATTTAGCAGAGTTCTTAAAGGTAGGGGCAAAAAATCAAACAGGCCACCCATGCAGCTAAAAACACACAAGAAATCAATTCAAAATATTATAAAAATAGGATTTGAGTAACTTAATTAAGAATTTTTAAATTAAACCTCTGTATTTCCTTTAGAACATTTTGGGAAGTTGTCTATATTTCCATGTTTCCAGGAAAATCTCTTCCCTTCTTATATTCTTCTACATGAATGCCAAGAACCCACCAAAATTTCGCTCACCAACTCCCTGCCAAAGCATGTCAGTTGAGTATGATTCTTTGCTCAAATTTTAGGATGAAATTGTGTCTTGAGTTGTGCCACTGAGGGACCTAAATTTTGCACAGAATCCGGGTCCATCACCCACCTCGGCCAGTAGGTTCTTTAGAAACCCAGGATAAAGTTTTCAACCTTCTGTCCCTCAATGTCCCTCCTTGTAAAATGAAGATAAAGACAGTGACCTCCCAGATTGAATATGAGTATGAAGTGATAAATTATCATAAAGTGCTTTTCAAAAGAGATAGTGCAATGAATGCTTAATAATAATCTTTCCAATATTGAAGACATAAAGATAAATTAGACAGCCCTTTTGTCTCCTCTGAGAACAATGACAGAATCCGTATTTGGGTGTCAGTTAGTCTAATTGGGGCAATAAGTACTTATTAGTTGATTCAGTATGAAAAAATGTGTTCTAATTGCTCATTTGGTAAAATTTACATTTTTTGAAAAGTTTGAGAATCTTTTGTTTTGCTATTTTCAGTATTAAAAGGTCTTCTAAAAGGAAGATATTGATTTCTAACCAAAAGGCAATTTCCTCATTAGACTTAAATGTGAGATCTTGAGAATAGAGAATTTTTTAAAGTGTGGTCCAAATTATTAGCTCAGTGATGTTATATAACTCAAAGTATATATAAAGCAAAGTTATAAATGCTTAATTATGTTAAAAATAACTTTAAGATTAAAATAGATTAAAAATATCATCTGTGCTTCTTAGTCAGGGATCCAGCAAATTGAGAACTTTTCAAATTACTTCTGGAGCATGACGGTTAATTTGTGATAAAAGTGATAAAAGCTTATGAAGGAAGTCTTTGTCTTGGTGGCAGGGCCTGAGGTTTCCAAAACTGAGAGCCCGATTTTGCCCAAGTGTCAGATGTATGTGGATAGTTTTCCGTTCATTGACAGCAAATATTTCCCGTCAATATATACAAATGTTTGTTCCTATAAATAAGCATCACTTAAATGACTCCCCACAACTGTGAGTTTTCAAATGTTGTTTATTTTGAGACCAAAGCCAATACTTCAACTTCTAAGTGGAGGAGTCTCAGCCCAATTTCTGGTGCAGGAAGGATTCCTGGCACTGATTCAGCAACTTGGGTGTGTGAATTTTTGTGTGTGGAGGAGCCGGTGGGGAGGGGCAGGGGGGAGGGAGGTAGCGGTGGGGGAGGGGGCATCTGATGGGGCGGGGGTTGGGGGGCTGCATGGTCTGCCACTGTGTGAGGGTCCTAACTGAAATTTTGAGGAACCACAAACTTCCAGAGGGGTAGAATCTTTTCTGTGTTTTAGCAAAAGCCAACCATTGTGTTTCTGTCTCCTCGCCTTCAAATAAGGGACTAGAATCTAGATGAATAGTAAGATTTCTTCCAGCTCTGGGATCCATGATCATAATCTCACCATAATCCCTTCAGGACTGGACTGTTTTGCAAAACAGAATAATTACATTTGTAAGTGACCAGGCTTGTTGAGGAGGCTGGCAATGCAACAGGTTGGGGACACAGAGAGGGAACTTGTGGGCATCAGCTCGGGAGATACGAGGGTGTGGGCAAAGCAGTGGCAGAAATTGGAATGAGTTCAAAAAGAACAATTCTCATTTTGTTTTGCTGGAGCAGAGAGACCTGATGACAGAGTTCAAGATTATAATGACTCAGTGAATATTTAAACATGGTTATTTCTTCCTTTTTCATTAAGCCTTTTAAATGTAGAGATCTATAAAGCTCCAAGGTTTTTAAGGTTTGAGATGTTAGAGAAAGAAACACAGTGACATGAAACCAAATGATGTAAGGTGATGTACATCAGCGTCAGAAAGCTGTTGCTAAGGTGAAGTGGTTTTTCTCTCTAATCCAGATGGAAGGCTCAATAATTGCCCATTTCTGGTAAAGAATATATCCATGACATGATCCCTTTTCTGTAGCAGATAAAACAAAGCCAGATGCTTTCTCTTTGCACAAATTATTTTTAAAATAAAGATTAAAATTTTATTATAAAACACAACACATGTTCTTGGAAGAAAATTCAGAACATTTTATATAAGTTTGAAATTTTTCATTTATCAAGAATATATACTGAGGTCTAAATGGATAGCAGAAGGAGATCATTTGATGAATCAACCTGAAAAGAGGTAGCCATATTTTTGAATTTAGAAAGGGAAGATAGGGAAACATCTAGAAGCGAAAAGAAGGATCTGGCCCCTTATGATTGCTGATGGAGGGATGGTGATGAGGGGTGTTCTGGGTGTGAAGAAAGAAAGACAGAAGCCAGACTGAATCAGACTGAAGAGTGGATGGAGCCGTTAGTACAGAGAGAACAGGGCATCGTCAAGAAATAACTATTAAGAAACAAAGGGTAAAAAAAAAAAAAAGAAACAAAGGGTAGAACTTAGTGACAAGTTGGTGGCCAGCGCAGTTGAACACAGAAGCCCCTCTCACACTAATGTCTTCCAGAGTTCTCCCCGGACCCTGGAGTGTGCATCTTCTGCTTGGAACACATTTCTTTAGAGGGCCCATGACATGCTTCCTTGACTTGGCTAATCTCTATCATGGGATTTTTCTCAACGTGGCCTGTCCTGTTTATGCAGTTATCCCCCCAACTCCTGCTCAGATTGTCTGATTCCCCTTTTGCTGTGTCCCACTGTTCCTTCTATTTTTTTTTCCCTTAACACTTAACACTTTCTGATTCCTGTGTTACCTGTTCTGTTCTATTTAGAGCCAGCATGTTGCAGTGGTAAGGAAATGGACTGTGGAGCCAGCCTGCCTGGGGACAGTGGGCTCCACCACTGGCTAGCTCTGTAGCCCCGGAAAGGTTACTTAGATGCTCAGGTAACCATTCCCATCTGTAAGATTGGGATAATAACAGCGGGTATTTCATAGTGTTGTGCTCAACACATAGTAATTGCTAAGTAAATGCTTAATAAATAAATCATCTCTACCGGCCGCCAACCTCCAAGACTAGGAATTCCCGAGAAGCACTTGTCATGAATGGCATTTGGTGGAGGAAAGGGATGAGTAACATGTTTTCTATAAATTGGTGTTTCTCTTGGAACATAGAGTTTAGACGGGATGAAGATTTGAAAGGGTAGTTATGCCCCTAGGTCCCTACACAGCCACCAGGGGCCCTCTGCTGTCCAGGAATACCTGGGCAAATGGTCTCCAAGATTTGACTGAGGAAGAAGGCTGTGAAGGTCTGGTCCAGCCAGGATACCCTGGAGCCACAGGAACTTCAGGGTAACTGTGGTGCTAAAAAATGACTGGAAAGTAGCATCGAGTCATGGTAGATGCTTCACGAGTTGTTGACAAAGTTGAGGACTTTTTAAAGTAGGAAAATGGAGCATCAGAAAGAAGATGTTGAGTTGAATGAGGCAAGCAGATATGGGTATGGCCCAGAGAACAGGAAGGAAAAAAAAAAGATTTATCTGGACTTGTGTTTCCCAAAATGTATCCCCTAGAATATCATACCAGTTAGATGTTTTTCAAATAAGAGGGCTGTGATAAAATAAATCCTCAAACATGGCAAACTATATACCCTTTTTTTGGAGATTCACAAAGCACATTCCCAGAATAAAAGCTCTGAGAAGTCCTGTGGTGAAAGCACATGTTTAATGGCTCTTCCAACATTTCCCGAACCTCCTTGGCTGTGGATCCTTTTCTTTGGGAACATTTTGAGACGAGCATCCATAGATCTTGCTTCTGGGATCACTGTGTCATTCTTTAAGCTCCTCAGGGTCATGCCTGTATCTTGCTCATCTTCAGATCGTCCCTGCCTTGTTTGGAATCAATATATGGCAAGTATTCGATAAATCCTAATCAGATGCGTAAAGAAGGGGATCCAGGTAGGGTGGCAATCCTGGGAGAACCAAAAAGAGGTGGAGTGGGGACTGGGAGCTTTGGAAAGAGTTTCATATAATGGTAGTAGATCAAAACCAGTTGCATTCATTCTTGAAATGCAAGCTTTAACCCAAGTTGCACCTGTTATTTCCCACAGCTAGTCCAACCTTTCACTCAGGGATGATGGTGTCTCCTCTAGTCCACGAGCTCACATACCCTGAGCCCGTGACCTCACCAAGATCACCTTTTTCGTCAAGCCCACCCATTTCTCAACCTTCTGGAAAAGAGGACACTCCCGTTCCATTAAAGACCCTGTCTCTGGAACTGGGCTGCTCATGGAACATCAGTGAACCATAAAATCCCAACTCTACAACAGCATACGCCATTGAGCGGCACTCAAGTTGTTCTCGATGGCGGGGTGGGGGGGGGTTGACTCTTCCTTGGTTTCCACATGCATGACTCCCAACAACCCTGGGAAGCACCTAAGGAGGTGCTCTGATGCTTGGCCTCAAACACAGTTTCTTACTCATCCTCTACCATAGTTCAGTCTGCCAACATTTTTTTCATTTATTTAACAAACATGTATTATCAGTCCCATGGGTCAGGTTCTATCATAGGCACTTGGAATATACCAACAAACAAAATAGTAAAAGCCCCCTGCCTGTGGGGGGCATAGGGGACTTATATTCTAGTGGAGGGGATCGACAACAAACAGTAAAAGTCGATTATACGTTATGACAAATGGGGGCAGAAGCTATGGAAAAGGAAGGAAAAGTAGAGGAAGTAGTTCTCTTCTCATCCAGTTGCTGCTGGACCCCTGTCCAGCTTGACCTCTCATTCAGAAGATGGGCAGGAGGTAAGGAATGAAAGAATCTTCCAAGTTGTCCAACAGGGGCAAGAGAATGCCAGCCACCTGTAGCATTTCAGGTTTGGGGGATTCTCTTCCCTGTCGTAAATGCCACATTAATACAAAGAGGTGGAGACAGGGTCTAAGAATACTCATCCTTTATTACAAGTAAAATTAGATTATAGTGCATATGAAGGAAGCATGGTAATTCCCCAGCCTGCCTAAGAGAAAATAGGGATGAGCAGCAAAAGATATGTGTGGTCTTAATGAAGAGGACTAATAGGGAAAAGTCTCACCGTTCCTTCCTCTTTACACTTATTTCCAGAATTCACCATTTTGAAAGACAGTGGTCACTGGCAAGTGTCTTTCACCATCAATAGCCAACAGTATCATCATCCTCTTTGTCTCCTAGTCTCTTCTTTTTGCCCCACAAGCATCTGAAATTCTGGAGAACTGTAAGCCTCACCTGCATCTCAGAAGCTTGTTTTCAAATGACCTCAGTTTCAGGGCTGGCATGTCCAGCAACCTTTGACCCGATCTTCTTTCTGCAACTTCAAGTGCTCTTGGACCTCAGGACAGAAGGCCTGATGCAAGTATCACGCCAGAAAACAAACACAAAACCAAAAACAGTGGGACAGTTGACATTGGCCAACCCATGCCTTAGTGCGTGGTTCACAAACTGTGCTATGAGTCACCCTGGGGAAGCTGCAGTGAACTCGCAGGGGTTCCGTGAGACATTTTCTATTTCCAGGGAAAACAGCAGTACTCTCAAAATGTGTCAGATGGTGTGCAAATTACTAATTCAAGGTAATTCAGTTTCAGTATGAGACTCATGCTACATTCCTTTCAATGATACCATCTATCTTTGCAAAGTTGGATTTTTAGCAGTGAGGAATACGAAAAGCAAGTACTGCACAAAAATCATTGTGGACCGGTAAATGAAGCGTAGTGGTTCCAGTCTGATTTCAGGCTTTGAGAATTATATGCAGTGCCCAATAGGCACGCACAATCTATTAATAACTCATTAGGGTTATTTAAGAATGAAATAAAAATATTACTTTTTCTTCCAAACTTTTTCTATTAATTTTTCAAACAGCTACAAAGTTGTTAAATATAAACAGTCAACTAAGTTGTTAGGACCTAATTACTTATTAAATAGAACATTTAGGTATTTCTTTTGGCCTAGGAGCATTGTGAAAAAAATACAGGATGTCAAAAGTGCTACAAAGCAGGAAAGTGTGGAAATCTCTACTTTAGTGATCATGTTTTGACATAATCACTCTTCAGTGAAATCTCACTAGAAATCTAGAACCTAAGGATGATGATAAAATCAGCAGTAGTAATAGTAGTAGCTAAGATATATTAATAATTAATTATGTGCCATGTTTTATGAGGTTTTCTCAGACATCATTTTATTATTTACATGCTTTATGCAATTTATTTCATTCTGTTTTCCTTACCCTAGAAATGTTAGTCCTGATTTTTCCCAGAGTCTTCTGCCCCTGGACCCATGGAAACATAATAGGAACCAGTTGATCTTCCTTGCAATAAATTCAATTGAAAACACTATAACTTTTTTTCTGACAATCATAAAACCAAGTTTTCTATTCCTTGCTACATTTTCAACAGTTTGCACATTAAAAAAAAAAAACAAGCAAACAAAAAACTACCAATCTTTTCTAAAGTATGCAAATTTTCTCCAGTAAAAATCCATCAATCAAAATTAATTCAGCATTGCTCCATGCTAGGCACTGTGGAGGATACAAAAAGGTTTTAGTGCATGGTCTCTGCCCTCAAGGGACTTGTGGTAAGGTTTCCACATAAAACAACTAGAGGAAAATAAAGAACAGTATATACTAAAGGACCAAGTGGACACATGTAGGCTAGAAAAGCATACCGGGAGATTATACTGAGAGAGACCAAACTGTCACAGACCAGGCCCATCTGCAGTGGGCCTTTCTGTCTCACTTCTCTCTTGGCTGTAAACAACCTTCTCCTCCTTTTAAGCCCTCTCTTCTGAAAAGTCAGCACTTCCATCTGTTCTAGGACACCTACCCTTTTCCACTCAAAGGAAGATTTTGTTTCTATGGAAATCACCTCCATTTTAAACATCATCAGAGATGAGTTTCCTCTTGACCATGAGCTTGCTAACTTTGGTACATCCAACAAAAGGAGTGATCTCCTAACTGCACTGTGCCTTTTAGCTTTTATATTATTTCCTCTTTCCCTTCTCTAGGCTTTTTTTTTTTTTTAATACGTATGTAGGCTACATCCATTGTCCCTATGCCTTCCGTGCCTTCAGTGTCGATTTTTTTTTTTTTTTTTTTTAGAAAGGAGCACTCGAGTGGGGGTGGGGAGGGCCAGAGGGAGAGGGAGAGAGAGAATCCCAAGCAGGCTCCAGGCCCAGCGCAGAGCCATACACAGGGCTTGATCTCACAACCCTGAGATCATGACCTGAGCTGAAACCAAGAGTCAGACGCTTACCTGGCTGAGCCACCCAGGCGCCTGCCCGTTCACTATCAATTTTTTGCTTGAACCCTGCATTTCTCTTTGCCACTGTGTTACTAGTGTTATTTTTAAATTTATCCATTTAACCATTCAACACAATTTAGTGTCTGCTATTACATCACCACATGTTCTAGGTACTGGGGATAAACTGATGAACAAGAAAGACATGGTCACTTCTATCACAGACACTAGTGAGATCATAAGTAAGGAAACTATATTCACAATACACTGTGATAATTGCTATGGTGAATACAATGTCAAGGGGCCAAGGAAGTCATGGTGGTCAGGGAAGGCTTCCTGGAAGAGGTGGTATGTACATTGAGTATTGCTGGATGGAAAGATGTCAGATGGGCATAAAAGGAATCAGAGCTGTTTTATACAGAAGGAATCCAGGCTGTAAATTAGCAAGAGAATAATACATTCTAGGGATTAAAACTGGTTTAGTAATACTGGGTATTACGTAGGAGGGAAGTAAGTTCAAGAGGAGTGGTAAGAGAATATACTCAAGAATTAGGCAAGGAGTTTGTCCTGAAGATAACGGGTGTCACGGAGTGACTATGTAGATAATGACATGATAAGATTTGTGTTTCCATTTGGCTGTGGTATGGCTGTGGTATGAAAAGTGAGGGCCAAGATTGGAAGCAGGGAAGTGAAGAGAAGACAGAAGAGGATGAGGACTTGAACTAGGGACACAGCAGTGAAGATGGGGAGACATCAATGAATTCAAGAGATAGGAATCTATAGGACATGGGAGTATTTGCATGTTGGTAGTGAGACAGAGGCAGGCATAAAAGATGGTGGCCCCATTCACTAACGTGGGAGACATAAGAGCAATGTGTTCTAATAGAATAAAAAATAAGTTAGGGACAAGGTGAAAATGAGTTATCTCTGGTCCATTCAAGTGATAAATTGGGCATAGAGGTCAAGAGAAAGGGACAGAGTTATAGATCTTGAATTCATCAACCTGGAGGAGATAATTGACAACTTCTGTTGGACAAGTATCTATGGTTTTGATTCCTCTGGCCACCTTCTTTACTTTGACACAGTTCATCACCTTCTTGACACTTTTTCTGTTTGGTTTCTCAACATTCTCCTTTCTATTTAGTATATCATGACTTCAATAAACATTAATTTTCTTTCCAGAGTTTCAAGGCTTCCACAATTGAGTTATAGACAGAAGGAGGAAGAGAAGAGGAAGAAGGGTCAGGGGAGAGGGGGAGGAAGGGGAGGCAGATGAGAAAAAGAAAAAGAAAGAAAAGTCCAGCTTGGATCTGCAGTATGTTGTATTGATCAATTCATTAATTCAAAACACATATTTATTTATTTATTTATTTATTTATTTAGTTGTATGGTTTTATTAACACAAATATGATGTGCACAATAAGCCATCTATTCATTTTCTTCATTGCACAGCCTGGCATTGGGATTGGTGACTCTGATTGCCAGCTGGGCTGCTCTTTCCACAATAGCTTTGCGGTTCTTGGAGGAGACATTGTGAGCAATCTCTGCACAGTAAGATTTGTTGCACATCAACAGCACTTCAAGCTCCTTGACATTGTAGACTAGGAACTTCCGGAAGCCACTGGGCAACATGTGCTTTGTTTTCCTGTTGCTCCCGTAACCAATGTTGGGCATCAAGATCTGGCCCTTGAATCTTCTGTGCACCCTATTGTCAGTGCCTCTGGGTTTCCACCAGTTGCGCTTAATTTTGACATAGCATTCTGACTGGTGCCAGATGAACTTCTTGGTCCTCTTTTTAACGATCTTGGGCTTCACCAGAGGTCTGAGGGCAGCCACGATGCCCAGTAACAGATGGCTGCCACCTCCGCAGGCAGCGCCGAGGAAGAGCCAAAACACATATTTATCATTGCGCATCTCCTGTCAAGTGCCAGGCACATACTCAGTTGGATGTTGGAGAGACAGTAGTGGCTTCTGATGCTGGTCAGCTGGCTGAGAAGATAGATCTTATGTAATTAACCAAATAAACGTATTCCCATGCCCTATAAAAAGTGCTATAAAGTAAACAACATCTATAAAATCTTGCTACTCAAAGAGTAGTCCATGGACCAGAAGTAGCAGCATCACCTGGGAGCTTGTTAGCAACGCAGAATCTCAGTATCCACCCAAGAACTACTGAGATAGAATTTTAACAAGATCCCTGGGGGATCTGCATGCACATTAAATTCGAGAAGCACTGCTCTGGAGTGCACAGGCTGGGAGAGAAAACAACAGGTGGGACCTAAACTCATCGTGGGGTCAGGGAAGGGCTCCCTGAAGAAAAGGCCACTGATTAGGCTAGAGAGGTAGGCTGGGGCTGGATAACATGGGACCTTGTAAACCACGCTGAGAACTTTTATCTTGTTCCCCAGCCCAGGCTGCCATAACAAAATGCCCTGTGGACAAGTGGCTTTACCAACAGAAATGTACTTTCTCAGGGTTCTGGAGGCTGGAAGTCTGAAACCAGGGGACAGTATGGTCAGGTTTTGGTAATGGCCTGCTCCAGGCTTGGAGATGACTGCCTTCTTGCTCTGTCCTCGCTTGGGTGAGAGAGAGAGAAAAGATCTCTCTCCTTGATATCTTTTCTTAGAAGGGCACTAATTCCATCATGAGGGCTCCACCCTCATAACCTGATTATCTCCCAAAGACCTCATCTCCAAATACCACTCCACTGGGGCTTAGGGCTTCAACATAGGAATTTGGAGGAGACACACCTTAGTCCATAGCAAAGATTTTGGGCAGAGGACTGTAGGTAGAATAATCAGAATTCTACTTTTGAATTCTTATGTTTACTGATATGTAGAGAAGGGACTGAAGGGGTCAAGAAAATATGCAGGAGGCCAGCTAAAAGTCTGTTTCATAGTCATAGTGAAAGATATGGATAGCTTGGACCAAACCGCATTGGTGGAGACAGGGCGAAGTGAAACATTTCTAAACATTTAGGTGCCGAACCTGACAAGCTTTGATAATGGATTTCATACAGTGTTTGGGGAGAGAGGATCAAGAATGACCACCAGGTTTTTGCTTGTGCAAATTGGATGGATAGGATACCAATACTTGAGATAGGAATCATGAAATCAGCAAGTTTACTCATGCCATGCTGCTAGATATGACAGAAATGTAGAAATAAATATGAGTGGCACATTGATCACGTGCCAGCCGCTGTATAGATGTTTTAAGTACATTATTTTAATATACCGTGCAAACCTTGCCTTCTGGGGTGGGGAGATCAGCTCATCATTAGGGGGTTAATGGGCTGGTAAAATGAACAGTGCCAGCATGCTTTCAGAGGAGAAGAACATCAGAGAAGACGATGTGAACAGAGAAGCCATAACAGAGGAAAGAGGATGCAAGTTGAGGTCTAAAGGTTGGATGAGATTTTGTTAAGTGAAGCTCTTGGGAGTCAGGTCTAGGGATGGACTGCGGGAGCCAGGTCTCGGAGAAATAAGCGTGACTCCAACAAAAAGTTCACTTGGGAAAACAGGGTAGAAAAAGTTGAGTGGAAAGAGAGAGGCCAGATTATGGAAAATCCTTCAAAGTCTGTAATTTGGATTTTAAAAGAGAAGACTTTGAATATGAAAGGAACGTGACTTTACATGACGGGAGAACCCGTCTGGCAACAGGGAATCTCGAACATGGGAAGGCTTGTGTCCCAGAAGCCAACTTACAAGCATTTGTACTATCCAGGTAGCAGGTCAGAGTTCTGAACTAGCCCGGAGGGAAAAAAATCAATGAGATCTAGTTTCATTGGATGAAGGTAGGAGAATGAGTCAAAGATGACTAAAATTTCAGGAATGAAATGAAGGTCATGGTAGTCTCATTGTCTGAATCAGGGAGATGGGGAAGAGGAGATTCGTAGACCTGTGATTATCCATTTGCAGGCAGTATGATATTAAGTATATCAATAGCTAAAAATAATTGTCTACCTGTTGGACCACAGAGATTATTTAAATTTTCAGTAAAAATTATAGTAGGCAAAAGCCTAAAAGTTATATGTGATGGATTTACATCAGGATGAAAACTGTTGTAATCCTCATTAGAAGTATAAAATCCAAGGGGGGATAACGCATGATAGTCTATTGAAGACATAGCCTACACATCATATGAAACCTTGTGTTTCAAACTGCAGTTAGCAAAATCAAAGGAAACCACTACCTTCCACCTCAACTGTGACATCCACTGAGTAGTTGCTCGTAAACAACAGTGCATTGGTTCAACCTTTCAGATGAATGGGGCTTTGTTCCTGCTTTGGTTTAGTCATGGAGGCATGACACTTCATTTTTTAAATTCAAAATGTTGTGTTTCAGTGGAAGGAAAATGTATGCTTTTTGTGTTCTCCAAATGCCATATGGGTTGTTTTGTTTTGTTTTGTTTTGTTTTGAGAGCATGCAGGAGTACTGTTGACTGGGGGAAAAAATAAGTGACCCGTCCAACCTTTCTGTTTCTTTTTTCCTGCTTTTTCTCGGGGAAATTCAGCACCTCTAGACAACCTTTGGGGAGTGGCACCCAATGGTGCCCCTTGGGTCGCGTGCCGTATGCATTCCCCTGTGACTATCTTCCTGTAATCACTGCTTCATTAATGACAATATGGACCAATGCACAGTATTTATCAAATGGTACCTGAGGTCCCTTAGGATTAGGCGAAAGCACACCTAATCCTCTCTGGGGTGCCTGCCAACAGGACAAAAGGGTAATGTGTAGCTATCAGTTGTATTGTTCAGAATCCCCTAACTGAAGACCCCAGTGGTTGGAAAAACTTAGATGAAAGCTCTAGGAGCTACAGGAACTAAGCACTGCAGTCACAGCTGTTCTTCAGGGAAACTGTGTGCGAAGGGGTTAAGCATGTTTTGATTTTGAATATGCACTCGGGCTAACACCGTCTCCCCCGCTAAGAGAAATCATCTGTAAAATGCTCTGCAAGGTATCCCCGCCCGTGGTCGACGTGCGGTTCCTTCCCACCCACCCCCACCCCCACCCCCACCCCACCCCCCGAAAAACAAATCCATGCTTTGTCAGCCGGGAGCATGACTTCAGTTTCCTGTACGACCTGGATCCCTTTGGAATCTGCGGAGTTGGTATTTCCGCAAGTATTTGCAGTGCAGCCCAAGCTTGAGGCTGGCTGTCTTCAAGGGTGTTTTCTCCAGCTACCCCTCTCTCGGCTCTGCCAATTATGTGCCACTTTGTCTTGGTGCTCTGATTGCTTTCTTCTGAGAGGGAAATTCCTCTTTCATCAGTATGGATGCACTGTTTTCACACACGGCCGGCGCTGTGTTGCTGTGTCCGTCACCCTATGAGGGCCGGGCTCAGACGAGCAGGGCTGACGAGCTGGCCGGCGATTGGCCGCCCGCCCCGCCGCGGGGCGGGGTTTGTCGGGAGGAAGGGCTGCAGCTTTACAGCAACAGAGTTTAGACTGTCTTTGCTTCATCATCTGAAGGCAAAATTTTCCAGCTACGGCAGACGGCTCTCAGAGTACAATACGCAGGGAATGAGGACTATTTACATGGAAATTTCTTCCTCATGATGCCGCGGAGAAGCCTCCTCGGCCGCCCGATTCTGCCAGATGTTCCCGGGGTTACTGTAAACGGGAAGAAGAGGCAGAGCTAAACAAGGTAAGAGAATCATCCCCCCCCTTCCCCCTTTTTTTTTTTTTTTTTTTTGAATGTTTAAAGAGTTTGCTGCAGTATGCTGCATTCCATGTGTGTTCCTTCGGGAAGCCAGGGAAACCGGATTCCACTAATTCAAATGTAATACTTGCAGGGGACCCTGGAGTTTTACGTAACATTCTGATTTGAGGGAAAGACATGGCAAAGCTTGAATCGATGCCGCCTGTCTGGGGTGAGGCATAAAACGAGTTTTTATTCCAAGAACAGATCTATTTATTTCTTCAACAGAAACCATTTGAATTCTTGGGAGCGTTCTTATTTTCTCGGTGGAGAGCGTTCTCACACTGCCATCGTTAACTCCCGAATAAATAAAGTTTACGTTGATCCTATTATTTGAAAAACGGGCTTGTAATTAAGAAGAAAAAGAAAACTTCGCAGTGAATCATCATCGGTGGAACGTTTAGCTAAAAAAAATAATATATATATATATATACACATATACATATATGTGTATATATATATATACATGTCTGTTTGTTAGAAATTAGGGACCTGCCTCGTTCTGTAATGCCAGGGCGTTGAGTTTCAAAAGCACATTTTTAACAAGCTAGCAAGAGGTAGCTTTCTGACAAGTTTTCGATACTGTAGTTCAATGTTTACATTTCTTTTTCTGGCATGTCTGAGCCTTTGTTTCCAGCTTAAAAGTGGAACCATTATATTCAAAAGTAAAGCTGGGTTAATAATGCTTACTGCAATTATCTGATCTTTATGCATTTTTAATGAGAACACACAGCCAGCAGAATAATTTAATGAGGGCAGGCTAGCTTTTAAAGCTGTGTCTCACTATGCCGAACCATATCAACTTTCTTGCCGAGAAGCAGCAGGGAGAAATGATGGAGATTTATTTTTAACACACTTGGCCCAAGAGAAGGAAATGATATATTTGTTAAAGAATTCTTTCTGCCCTTTTCCGTTTTAAATTTCTGCCAGGCATGAGGAAACTGTGCTTTTTTGTTAGGCCTCGGAAGCATGTGTTTACAATAAATGTGTAACATTTTTAGAATAGTTAGCAAGCACTGAAGCGAAGGAAAAAAATCTGACTTGCCTAACCACTACCACCGTGAATGTTCTTCAAGAAACATCGCTGTCCTTTTAAAAGACAAAGGTTAAGTGGAAAGATATTTGTTAATTTGTTAATACGTGAATTTGGGGGCTAATAAAGTAAAAAAGAGAGAGAGAGAGAGGAGGGCATGCTTCTAATCTTTCAATAAGATGAAGTTTCTCCAGCTACCCTGCCTGTTTTGTGAGGGGCTGTTCAAATATTCATTTAAAGAAGGGCAGTGCCACGTAGATTCTTCTAGACCCACTGTTTTTACTTTCAAGGAGAAGTGCAGGACACTAGCCCAGAACTTCTGACGTCATCCCCCAACTATTTCTGCTGTGTGTTCTTTTATTCAGGCTCATGGAGAGGAATATTGCTTTATGTCCTGGCCAGGAACATTCTGACTCTCTCTTGGCAGGTCTTGAGTTATGTCTTCACAGCGTAGCCCGGCCTTTCTAAACCCCCAACCAGTCTCCAGCATAACTAGGGCATCTTCTTCTACCTGCCTCTCCTCGGGCGGGTCTGAGCAGGTTCTCTGCAGGGTTCTGGCTGCGCAGGCAAAAAACGGCGGGGAGCGGAGCATGGCTTTGCTTCTGGCCCAACTTCCCCTTGGCACAGCCCAGTACTGCCACCTGGGTGGACAGTGCCTGTGGCCTCATTCCCAGTTCCCCTAGAGCCACTATTGAGGACCACGGTTATGCCACCAACTCCGTGGCCGGTTGTGATGGTGGGAACAGCTGCTTTTATAGAAAGAGCACGATGTCCTAGGGCAGATGGGCTGAAGGGAGGGAAGGCCAATCCTGCGGGTTGTTAATCCATGTCACAGGTGGTAACCTTGGTCACAGAGCTCAGGGGAAGGTTAGTTTCTTAACACAGAGCCTTTTAAGAGAGAATTTCCATCAGAACAGACGGGAGTTTTCGGGAGTTCCTGGTTCTAGTTGACATTCCCTTTCATGCTGCCTGTGTAGCCTTAATAAGCAAGCACCCACCTCAGTTTCTCTTTCTCTTAATAGAGCTGAGTAATACTTGCTACACTTTCTCTCATAATTCTAGCATTTTGAGAGGCCTTGACCTTGTACCAAAAAAAAAAAAAAAAGTCATTTGTCTCTTGCTACAATGAGCTATTTAAAGTACAAAGGATAAAACCTCTGTATTAATGAAACTGTTGGCAAATGCCGTAGGGTATTAAGATAGTCATATTTCCAGAACCCTTCACTCTACTTCATGCTCATGTCCATTTTCTAGGGATATTTATCCTTAGACCAACAAACAACATTTCCAAGGAAATCAGAGCGTCGGTGTTTGCATTTTCTCCATCGATCTGGTCTAATATACTAGAAACTGTGCCAACCAGACTATTTCAGACGTAGACCTTGTAGTGCCCAAAGCATTTCGTGCTATTTTTGCCTTGACTTTGCATTAAATTTGTGAAAGTGGAATGAATAAGACAGAAATTAAGAGGAAAGGAGGAAAATATGCTTGCAAAATATACTGGTTTGTAGCTTTACTGGTTAACAGCCTGCCTCCTCTCTGCTAGTTGTTTTAATTTGCTGTTGCTATGGTGAAAACAAATCAATATCACATGGCTACCAGCCAGTCCCGCGCTCAGGGAGTGCCATCGAAATTCAAGATCAGGTACTCAAGATTCCGAGCAATAATTGGGAGAAGAGCATTTAGATTCGAGTTGAAGAGAATTCCTGACGGTAGATGGACTAGGCTCAATCTCACACGCATTTTCTCTCCCTTCCGTCCTGCACTTTCTTACCGATAACAAGAGAAGATGGAGAGAAAGGCATAGTGATTTGTTTACATTTTCCGAAATGACAAAACATATCATCAACATAGAAGTAGGTTGGTAACATTGCAAGGGGATTCTGATTAATGAAAGGGGCATGTGGGGCCTGTTGGTTGTTGAAGACATAGTTTGGGGGCCTTTAATGTCCAGGTACAGCTGCACCTGAGAGCTGACAGGGTCAGAAACATTTTCGGCTGTCGTGTTAGGCAGAGAAATCTGGCAGCTCTAGGGAGCAGGTGGGCAGTGGAGGTGAGGGGCATGGCAGAAGGGCGGGGAGTGTAAACCATCAACGCCAGCCAGGAGCAAAGTCAAGGGGAAGCCATAGGTCCAGGGTCTGGGCCAGGTGAGCACGGAACCCCAGGGGCCAAGCAGAACAGGGTAAAGGGCACTTAGCTCTTTTCACGAAGTCCTAGCAAGGAAAGAGAGGAAGGGGCTGCGAAGAGAAGCGAGGGGGTCATTCACACAGGCATACTTTCTGGAATGGTCAGCTGAATCGGATGGGCAGAGATGTGCCTGGCTGTGGGGAGCCGGGAACTTGATATTTCACGCTTCGGTTTCTCTCGGAAGAACGAGGCAGAAAGACTTAGCTGGGCTTTGTAAATTAGTTACAATACTGTGTTTCTCTCTCTCTCTTTTTTAATTTTACTCAGCTCTGTTGTTTCTTATGTTTTGTTTTTTAATGTGTACAAACTGTGAGTTGCAGCCGTGGTAATATTCATAGTAAGGAGTCCGAGGGGCGTCATGGTTAGGTCTGCATCAGGCCTGTGTCTCCAACACCTCTGCATTGTTTAGCTGGGGCAAGTCCCCCCTCTGTTGCTGAGAGTGAAAACAGGTGTGAAAGGTAGAGCCCTAGGGTTTCTTTTGTGAACCTGAGCCCCAGGCCCGTGGACAGAGTTTCAGCTGGCTTCCTCCCCTCGACATGGCAGAAATGTTTGGTAATAAAAGCGGACCCACCGACTTACCTTAGTGCTCTGACAAAGAATGCATTGTCTAGGAGATGCGAGGTCAGTATATTCCATCAATCAGTCAACAAGTGTTTATTAAACACCTCTTGGGTTCTCTGGCTTTTGCTCTTTGGTTAGAATGAGTCAATTCCCTAATACCTGACTTAGTGTACGTGCAAAATAAAAGGCAGGAAGAAATGATGCAAAATTGTAAGTTTTAAAGACTTTAATAATAAATTTACTGGCTAATGTTAATTTCACATTAACTACCAGGCATTTATTGTAGGTTTCAGACAGTTCTTAGTGTTGGGGGGGGGGAATAAAGGAAGGAATTTTGAGTTTTAAATGTCTGCATATACTTTCTTCACCTCTATTCCATTTCTTGGCATAAACGCTGTTTAAATAACATGCAGAGATGTAAGAGGAACAGCAGACATAGGAGAATGCTCTGAAAAATCCCAAATATGAGGCTGCTGAGAGCAATCACACAGTCTCCACCGGCCGAGATTCAGTGCCAAAGTGACTGGGGGAACATGGATGTGTCATCTAAAAAGCCTCCAAAAGTCACCAAAAGGAAATCCTAGACCCTCTCCCACAATCCCAAGCCTCAGGGTACTTGGGGAGCCCCTGATGCAATTATCTGGCCATTCCCAATTCCAGCAAGGAAACCTGATTCCAGACCCTGGAGGATTAAACTACCCCCGCCCCTGCCACCTTTTTTCCCCTTAAAAACAGTTACTTTAAAAATATATATATTTCCCCTTTTAAACACAGTTTTTGCTTTGTTTTGTTTTGTTTTGTTTTGTTTTTTTACCCTAACATCTCTGTGTATTTTCTGGGTGTAGACAAGCTGCAAGGTTAGGGACCCAGTTTGGGGGAGAGCTGAGAGGGCAGACCGAGGACGTAAACGAGCCTCAAGAAGTCTTTTTAGTTATGAGTCTTGGCAGGCAGATGGGCAGTGCTAAGGTTTATGAGCATCAGTGCAAGCTGACTGCTCTAAGAGCTTTGGGGGTGGTGAGCCCCCCTCAGAGGACAGAGGGAGGAGGCAGGAAACACCCAGCCAGGCAGGTCCTGGGCCTTAAGCATTTGCAATCCACAATCGCCGGGGAACAAGATACTTACAAACAAGATAAGAATAGGTCAGCACACAAATGTCTTCAGAAGGATAATTAACATATGTATAGTTTCTTACACTTTACAAAGGGCTTTCACAGACATTATCTCAATTAACAGTTCAAAAAGAGGGTTTAAAAACCAGGAGCCTAAAATTAGAGCACTAGGTAAAACTCCTGGAAGAGATGAGTTATAACCTGGATTTAAAAAAAGTATTTGTTTTTATTTTGTCTGTGGTTAGTTGACATGAATTTTGAAGAGCAGGAAAAACTTCTCAGTGTCCCTGGTACGTGTATGCATGTCACTCTCTCCTGTCCCCACAACTTTCTTGGACAACCCCTTATAACTAGTACTGGAGGCAGCCTAGTTGCCAAGGCAGAGCAAGAAGAGAGGTTGATTGGCTTTGCTTTCTCAGCTCTGACTGCTCCGAAGGCAACAGGGGACAGAACCTCTAGTGGCTTCATGCCCCGACCCAGCCACACAGCAGCAAGGTGAGTTTGGCTATGGATGGCAGGCAGGTGCTTCTAGAACATAAAATTCATTAATGGTTGCAAATGGCTTGCAGACCTGGGGAAAACCAAAGTCAAGAATGAAACCAAAATTCAAAGTATTCCATTTGCCCATGAGACCTCCCATGCCTGTAGGAGGTCAGTTATTTTTAGAAATCACAGATATACCTGATATCATTTACATTATGATGCAAAAATGCTGGGTGTGATAATAATAGCAACATCTTACATGTATAAACCATTTCAGTTTTTATCATCTCTTTAATGGTCACAAAATCCCCTTTTTGTTCCCATTTTATGAGTTAAACAGAAACTGAACTTGTGTGAGATGAAGCAATGTTTTCTGTAGCCAAAAAACAGAAGAGTTAGTCCTCAAAACTATGGGAATCTGTACACATGATATTCAGCGAGATAAAGCAGTCTTTAAATGAAATCACCCTGCAGTCTGACAAGGAGTTTTCTTGTAATGGATGTTGCATAGTGCATAGAGCCCAACCCAAGCAATTTTGGAAAGACAGTAATGTTTTTAATTAAGATATTGAATTGCTTTAAAAATCTATAAATTTCTGGCATCCTGGATGCAAGCTTCAATTAATCAACTAAGAAGTATTGGTGAAGCATCTATCAGTGATTTACTATTTGTAATTTTAAATGCTCTGGTAGTTTGGGAAGGTAGAACTCTGTTTGGGCTGGAGTAGTAGATAACTTTATTAGAGGAAGAGATGCTTCCTGTATCTCTGGACGGATGTATTTTGTCCAGATCAGTGGTTCTGAAGTGGAATGTCTATACCCCAAGCCTAGGTAGGGCAAGATTATTCACTAGGTGAGGAGTAGCTGAACTTGCATCTTATCCATTATTTAGCTCATCCTTTTAAAATGTCAATTTTCATATGTTTGATAATGTATGTGACATATTAATATTGTTATGCAAGTATAACATTTATAAGTAAGTAACAACCTTATGATAGTTGTTCCTGCTCCAAAGTATTTTTCTGATGGGGGGATATGTTCAAAAAAGTTTGGAGAGGACAGTAATCAAAATCAGAGAAGGGAAGGTCATCTCCAGAGGGAGGAACAGCATGACGTGATGTAGGGGCCAGTGTGGAAACTTGTCTTTGGAGAACAGGGATGACATGTTGGGGAGCAGTGGTCAATAGGATTAGTGGGGAAGTCAGTATACGGAAGACCCGAAGAGCTATGAGGAGGAGTTTGATTTTGTTACCTATAACATCACATCTAATGCTTTAGAAGTGTTCAATTAGGACTTGTAAGATAGAGTTAGAGGTTTGAAAATTTGTAACAAGTGATGCCACTGGCCAAAAAAAAAAAAAAAAAAAAAAAGGCAGTGCTCTAGGTATGATGTAGGAAAGAGTTGGATTAGACCAGCAGTGTGAGGATAGAGGAGAAAGGGCAAATCCAAAAGGTGTCTTGAAGGGAAAGTAAGAGAAGCTAGTGAGAGCTTAGAAGAGCCAAAATGACACTGGGGTTTCTATCAGGAGAAATATCAGTGGAACCCTAACAGAAAATCGAGATGGATGGGAAAAGGGACCAAACAATAGGAATGAGGTGGAGGAAAGGAAGGAGATGATGAATTTTGAATTCTGGTCATGGTGCTTTAGCTAATGACGGGTCATCCAAGTGGGCTCTCCCACAGACATTTGACAGTGTGGGAATGGAGAACAGCTTAGATGCGAGGTTTCAGATGTAAATTGAGACAAACCTATGTTGAAATCATAATTGAGGCCATGGATGCTTGTAACCTTCAGGAGACAGGCAGATGACCAAGGATGAGCCATGGGGGAGGACTGGCAGAGGCCTAGAAGAGAGTAAGAGTTAGCAAAGGATCAAGAAAATAAATACCCACAAGGGAGCAAAATTGCCAGCCAAAAAAAAAAAAAAAAAAAAATAGTACTAAGACTCTTAAGCACCATACCACAGTCTCCTTGGTTCCATGGATGACAGAGCAGCCTCCCACACTGTATTATCCTACTGCACATAGTTTACCCTCTCTGGCCCTTTGAAGGCAAATATTGGTTCACTGTAACGGTGAGAGTCACAGAATATTGGATGGAGGGGGAGCCTGGGTGGCTCAGTGAGTTAAGCGTCCAACTCTTGGTTTCAGCTCAGGTCATGACCTCAGAGTCATGGGATGAAGCTCTGCGTTGGGCTCTGCACTCAGTGTGGAGTCTGCTTGTTCCTTTCCCTCTGTTCCTCCTCCTCCTCTCCTCTCTCTCTCTCAAATAAATAAATAAAATCTTTTTAAAAAAGAATACTGAATTGATAAGGAGATCCTCATAGCTGTGTTTTTCATATATACAGCTGACTTTTAAAAAAGTAGGTTTTCAGTAATAACCACAAGAAAACACTTAAAGCCAGCAGTTATCAACTCCAACATCTGTATCTTGAAATACACATTTTGGGGTGGTGGTATTGGTTAGGATCGGAATTCCGGAGAGATTGGAGATTTCCCTGGACACTGGTCATCCTATTCTCACAGACCCAGAGGTCCATTTATTCTTGAATCTAGCAGGTCCCTGCTGAACCCAGCCATAAGGACTGCTCAAGAAAATGAGAAAGCATTCAAAGTAGGCAAATGGTGGTTGTCCTCATACCAGATACTTAGAGCGTGTACACTGCAGAATGCCTCTCAAATTCCCGTGTGCATGGGCGCCTGGGTGGCTCAGTTGGTTAAGCGACTGCCTTCGGCTCAGGTCATGATCCTGGAGTCCCGGGATCGAGTCCCGCATTGGGCTCCCTGCTTGGCGGGGAGTCTGCTTCTCCCTCTGACCCTCCTCCCTCTCATGCTCTCTGTCTCTCATTCTGTCTCTCTCTCAAATAAATAAATAAAATCTTTAAAAAAAAAATTTCCGTGTGCAGAGGGCATCACCTGGGGATCTTATTAAAAATGTACATTCTGTTTGGGTAGATTTGGAATGGGGCCTGAGATCGTGCATTTCTAACAAGCTCCCAGATGATGCTAGCGTCAGTGTAGATGGTGGCAAGCCATTGGGTCTGGCATGATTTTAAAGGAGGGCTCCACAGGGCTGGGGGCCAGGACCTGCCTCCTCAACACAGTAAGCCTTTCCAGGATGCTCAGGCTCTGAGTAGGGTGAGCCTTATCTCTGACCTATCCCTTGAGCCTTGCCCCAAAGCTTCTGTGGTCAAGGGTGAAAGGCAGGGACCTGCACGGTTTCCAGCAGGTTCTGTGGCTGTGGGCTGCAGGTCTGTGGATGTCTCCCTGTGCTCGTGACGGCTGTCTTCTCTGTGGACAGGGACTCTTAGCAATTCCCCAAGAGATTTCCTCGCCAGTCTCCAGGGAAGGCTAGTGAGTTTGTTTACCCGTCTCTGTTCCAGAGGTACTTTTCTCCTATGAAATCTGTGTTCGAAATCAGCCTTAGACTCTGTTTCCTCTGGACAGTGGTCGGAAGGGGGACCTGGGCGTCTGACATAGCTACTCCAGTCCTCATGCCCTCGGTGGATTAGCTCAGGGAACTCTGACAAACTCATCATCACCCTTAATGGTGCAGATAATGCCATTCTCTCGTCATGCTCTCCAAAGAATACGAAGAGTAGAGAGGAAGGGTTGTTATATGCAGTTAAAGTTTCAAATGCTAGTTTTAACATTTTGCAATAGCAATGAAGACAATTTTAGAAATGCTACTGTCTAATGTGGTGGCTTAAGTGAAATGGCCAGGCCTGACTGTGGACAGTTTTATATGTTGCTACAAGTCTTACACCTGGTTTTGTGTCCATCTGTCTCCCCTTGCTTGAGTGCTTCGTTTTCCGGTCTGTCCCACATGTGGCCCCACTTTCCTGGCCCAGGAGTGGAGCTAAACTGATTTAGAGGAAGTCTTCCCTGCCCAGATGCCCACTTACTTCACACACAGATGGCCAGTGTTTTTATGCATTTTTAATTTACCAGTAACCTTTTAAGAATGAAAGGAAACACGTGTCTATTCAGTTTATTGAGTGCCTACTGTATGCCAAGCCCTCTGCTGAGAGCTTCATGTACATGGACTCAGTTAAGCCTCTTTATGAAGAACAGAAAGTCCAGGGAGGCTGAGTTACTCGCCGGGGTCAGCAAAACCCGTCGGTGGTCTCCAAACACCCAGGCCTTTTCCCAAGGTGCTTCCTTGGGGCTTTGCTTTAGAGAAACTTCTCGTACATCTGCACATACTGCTGGCCCAACTCCCTCAACACTGAGGCAGAACACAAACAAGCAATTGCTGGTGTAACCATGCAGACTTGAGCTCAGTTTTAGCCAGGAGCTCCTCCTCACAAAGGGCCTGGATCCATCACCAGGGATGGCTAGAGCTTTCTCTCCGTTATTCATTGTCATTAGTTGGCCTTTTCTTGAATCTCGTGTGTGTGTGTGTGTGTGTGTGTGTGTGTGTGTGTAAGAAGCTTAAAGACCTAAAGATGTCAACTTATAGATACCTTAAATAGACATCATATGTAAGAGCCCATTATCGGCTGTGAGGCCTGTGAGGAGGCGAGATGTGTTGTGCTGTGGCCGAGGCTCGAGGCCCGGGGTGGCCGTCTCCTGCCCCCGCTCAGCCTGCTCCTGAGCTAGCCCACCGTCTCCTCTCTCTTGCTCCGCTCTCTGCCAAGGTTGTCCCTGGCATCCGTTCTACAGGGCACACATAGATGCCCGCTGTTTCTGGGGTTCCCTTCACACCTGGCTCTGAGCTGGTAGAAAGGTCTATTTATTTGCCCCCTTAGGAAGCCCATCATTCTAGCCCTAAAGTATCAGCTTCCTGGCAGCCACCACAAAGACCATCCCCTCAGGAAACAAAACAAACCCTATCTCTAGTTTCCCTGTTTCTTTTCTTTAAAGTTCCCTGGTGCAACTAGGCTGCAATTAAGAGTCAGGATCAAAGGGACTAGCTGCCTCTGGGGCTGCAGGGACCCACGGAGAGCTTCGGTCTCCTTAACTCCTTACTCCCCGTGACCTGCTGCTCACCTGCTCCTTGGTTCTCTGGTGCTCAGGGGGTGGGAGGGCGGGGGCTTGGGGAGACGCGTCGGGGCCTGCGGAGGGGCCCCTCACACACTCGAGGGTCTAACAGCCCCTCCTCCAGAGAGCCACCCATCTGACAAAACCCATAAGCCTAAGATGCAAATTGGGGGGAATCCCAAATTGGGAGGAATTGGAGGGATTATCTAGCACAGTTCGTGTCTACCTTCTACCACAGCCCTGGCAAGCAGGTTCTCAGAGCGGCTTTTCCCCTGTGTTGACTGGACAGTCACTACCTCAGAATGCTTACAGACCGTAACATTTTATTGTAAAATTCATCCTTGTGCTGAAATGAAATGTGACTCCGGTGACTTTCACTCCCCAGCCCTCATTTGGGCCTTCAGAGTGACCCAAATGCCTCTTCACAAATTAACAGATAGCAGTCAAGCTTCCTCTGATAGGAGCAGTTGACAACTCCCTTATTTAGGCTATAATACCTTTATTTATGCAACTTAAGACACTCTTTTGAGTTTCTCTTGTGGACCCAAATCTCTGTCCTACTTGAACCTTGAACCAGCGGTGGGGCACTGTGCTCCCTGAGCTCTGTTAGCACAGCGTGGAAGAACTGAGGGGTGGAGGTGAACTTAGGAGGGACAGACATCTTCCCCAGTGATGTGGAATGCTTTAAAATTATCTTCAATCCCAACAATAAGCCGTAGACACCTTTGGAAATACCTGGCAAGTTGTTAGACATTGACTTGCAAAACCCATAAGATGATTGATAGATTTAGATGGATATATATGTACATAGGTAGAAATAGAGATTAATAACAGATATAGATACGTAGATACAGATTTAGATTAATATAAGTAGAGATTAATACTTATATATCCAGATAAAGATATTTAGATTACATGTTATGTATTTAGATTGATACACACCCCCCCCCGCAGATCTATACATTAATATACATACACACAGCAACAGATATAGGTTGGTGTATATACAGATACAGATAGAGAATCCACAATTTGAATACCACACTAGAGCAGTTTTCAGAGGTCAAATACATGTTTTGGGTGCTCTTTTGTTGTTTTTTTTGTTTGTTTGTTTCTGTTTTCGGCTCCACAAAATGGTGATCACTTTAGCTGTGGCTCCCAGTCCTCCCTGGTTCCTCTGTGGCTCTCAACACAGTCCTCAGCAGCTCGAAGACACGCTCCGCCATCAGTAGATGCCAAGGTCACCAAAGGAACTAATTAATCCCAGCTCCAGTCAACAGTGATCTGCACGAACCTGTCCTCCTTCCTCAGAGAGGGAGAAACCAGGAAGGATTTTCTCCCTCAGTTCTGCCCAGGGCCCCTACTCAGGGCCACCCTGAGCAAACAAAGGAAGGGCTGGTCAACTATTTCCCGACTAGCTGGCCAGGTTTTCATCTAGAGAAAGCCTGTTCAAAGGCTCTCAAACTCCAGAGACAAGTCTGCCAGTTTTTTCTTAGGAAAATCGCTAGGTTGAAATTTAACTTAAAGATCCCCAGGCCTCCTCTCTGCCTTTTTTTTTTTTTTCTCTTTACTACTAGTTTTACTAATGTCCATAAACCCAGCCAGCACTCTCTTCCAAGCTGAAAATTTGCCTTTTTAATTAAAACTACAAATTTCCTAGCTGACCACGAGGGAGCATAAATTCCCCGCCCCCGGGGTAAAATTTATGTTGCATAACCCAGACCATGATAAATAATTGATCAGAAAAAATAATTGAGAGGAGGGGTTATTTTTGGAAACATTGACAGCCAGGAACCCAGGGAAGTTGGAGAATGTTGCTGTTTGAAACATTGTGGAAACCAGAGTGAATATCAGTCTCCTTAGCCAGATACATGTCGGGTCTTGAGTTAATGGTTCTGCGCCTGTGTTTTTATTTGATGTTCTGATCTCTTCCTTCCAGCCTGAACGATTAGTGCAGAGAGTCACGGGAAGCAGCAACATGGGGCTGTGTGCTTTGTCAACAGTACGGAGTCCCTGTCTTAGATGTGGTCAGTGCAGTTCTGTGTGAGCCTGTGGCCCTCTGTGGCTCCCCCCGCGGGCCCCCCCCCCCGCCAAGCTGCCAAAGTGGGAGGGCCATCGGCATGGGAGTTGGCTTCCCTGTAGTTTGGCAGAACCCAGCAAATTCTGGAGTTAGCTTTGTGACACTCTCCATCTTGCTCACTGGCTAAAAACAGAAAGAAAAAAGAAAAAAAACCTACCCAAATCAAAACCATATGTTCCATACAATATCAGGCTTCTAGAGAACACCGTGCTATTAAATAATCACCATCAACCTGTCCACATATTTGAAGGCTACGGGAATAGGAGCCGACCTGCTCCTGCCCCAGCTGAGACAGGTAGAGAAGGACAATTCCGTTCCATTCCTTTCTCAAAATGGCATGTTGCTGGAGCTCTTTCAGCTTTAATGGGGGACGCAGAAAGAGGCTGCATTTACTAACTTATTTCCCTTCTTCCCGTCTTCCTTCTTCCCCTCACATTTTCAGGATTGAAAATTAGAAACACTTTGCTCCTACACACAAAATTACTCACACACACGCACACACACACACACGCACACACACACACACACTTTTCTCCCCCCTGTTTTGAAATGGCAGTAGCTGCCTGAACAGTCAAAGGGTTCGTTTAGAACGTAGCCAGCTAGTGCAGTGGAGTAGCTGGTTCAAGAGAGGGGTCATCCTTTTGGGGAGGGGGCTTCCAGGGTCCTGCTAATAGGGCATTTCTCCATCTGGGGGTGGGTCACACAGTTGTGTTCCCTCTGTGAAAACCCAGTTAGCTGGACGCTTCGGATGTGTGGCCTTTCTGTTTCTAATAAAATTTTTAACATGTACTGCCTACCTAGCGCTATCTCTCGTAAGATAAAAGGAAAGCAAGTCGGAAGGGGTCCCGTGTCCTTTCCCCCTGCAGCCTCCCCTCCCTACCTGTGTCTCCCCTACTTTCTGGGCTCCAGCAGGGAGCAGTGGGGTTCCATTCCCCCCTAATGATGAGCTCCGTGAAGCTCCTACCCCGGGGGCAGTGGGAAGTTAATGCTTCACACTCAGACTTGAAAAGATCATCAGTGTTAAATAAGAAGGATAATAACAATGCCACTTTGTCCTGGGGTACAAAGCATGTCCTTTTCTCTCCTTGTGCTTATGTTTTATGTTTTATAAACACCTGCAAGTTTTGCTTTAAGTGTTTTGGGGGGTTCTTTTTTATCCTATTGGGTAAACAAGACTTGCGGAGAGAAGGAACCACCTGGGGACTGCAGATGACCATACCCTTTGCCCTTTCTTGCCCTGCAACCCTAGATTTGTGGGAGTCCATATAAGTCAAGGGAATGTAGGTCTCAAAAAATAAACAAGGATGGTAAGGATGGCAAGAGTGTGAAGCTCGCAGGTACTCAACAGGGATTTGAATTCTAGATTTTCCAACTTCAGATGAACAAAAGTCACCAAAGTCACTTGGAACTTCGATCTCCTGGTTGGCACAAGTCAAGGGGATGGTGCCATGTTTCAGGATTTTGGGGAAGATTTGGGGCAACAAGATATTGGAAGTGCCCCCCACACAGTGAAAGCCCTTTGTCGATGGGAAGGGGCTGATCACTGTTTTTGTTTCATCTTTACCTGTTCGGCCAGGGCAGATGCATTCTACTTAGTGACGTTTTCTTGGGAACAGAAACATTTGCAGGAGGAAAAAAAAAAGAGTACCGTGTGAAAGGTTGAGGAAGTATATCTTAAATTTTCCTCAATTCCTTTCCTCTCATGGAATTTATCTACTGGTAGGACAGATAAGGTGTATAAATAAACCACCACGGTAAAGGTAATCCATGTCACAAGGGAGGTATAAGGTTCTCTGTCAGTAGGTAGATTCCTGCTGTCCGGGTGAGGCAGGGACATCTTCCCGGAGGAGGCGGCCTCTTACATGGCCTGTGAAGGAAAGCAAGACCATAGTGCCTGCACTTGGAGAGCACCCATGCAGGTTTCCCTGGAGCGTGGGGCAGAGTCTAGAGAGTACTTGTGGGGGGCACAGTGGAAATGCTTGGCATGGCTGCACCTCAATGATGGATGATCCTGAATGCCAGACTTTGCATTTTGAACTTTATTCCAAGTGCAGCAGAGAGCCACCAAATGTCTGTGATCTGGTGAGCGAGGGGGTCAGACACTGCTTGGGGGGATAATTCTGTGGGCACAGTTTAGAGCTGAGGACTGTGGGCCCCCAGGAAGTCATGATGGAGAGAGCGGGGATAGTGGTGACAAGGATTCGGCAGGAGCAGCTTCCCAAAGGCTGGGGCAGGACTCATGGAAGCCGAAGGAAAGGGAGGGAGTCCGGGAAGACCTGGAGCCCATGAGTTTAGGTAACAGAAACTTTCATGACACCGGGGACAGAAACATGTGGGAGGATGGGGGAAGACAGGCGATTGGTTCTGGTTGTTGGAAGTTTGAAGTTGGAATGTTCTCCTGGAAGCATAGGTCTGGGCTTCTGTAGAATGAATACAGAGCTAGATGTACATTCAGGACTCATCCATAGAGGAGTGGGATTTGAAATCAGAGAGGAGTTTGAGATAGCTAAGGAAGCAAGTGTGATCTAGAAAATGGTCAATGGCCCAGCCTTGGGGAATGCTGACATTTTAGGGGATTTCCTAGGCACATTCCAGTGGCACGGAAGCCCAGAGTGAAGAGCCTTGTGGAGATGGCCTTGGGACAGGTGTGTGGGTCTCAGGGCATTTCTTTCAATGCCTCTGGATCTGTGAGAAGCGATCATGCTATTCACTAGGTCCTAGAAATGACATGGGTCGGCAAGGTAATACAGATGAGTATTCAGTTTTCCTAAAATGAAGTGATAATGGGAAAGAAAGAAAGTTCAGTGAAGATGAGGACTGAGCCTGGTACCTTGATGTGCAGAAGTGAAGACAGTGCCCTGACCCTTGGGTGACACCTGGAGAGTGGTGGCTGGGAGGCTGAAGGGCAAGGTGCCAGAGAGTGGAAGGGAAAACATTTAGAAGGCATGGAGTATTCAGGGCAATCAAAGGGATGATGGAGGGAAGAGGAGAGGAATCAGGGCTAAGATGAGACTGTGTGGGATTGAGGAAGGGTTGGCTAGGCTGGCGGAGAGCACCTGGTGCAGCTTTGAGCCTGAGGAGGCTGCTGGGGATGGATGGGATGAAACCACCGGGTTTTTTGAAGATTTGTAGGAACAGGTGTGATTCTGCTATAACAGAAAAGGTGAAAAGCATCCGATAAATTGGAAGGAAGGTGTAAGTTGAGGACTAAATGCTTCTCCAGAGAGACTCCCAGGAGCCTTTGCCTTGACATGAATCCTGCTCTATTCAAAATAGCTGTAGTGGGGAGGCCAACATACTGCATCGATCCTCAGTTATTAATTAGAGATTGGCTTTGCATCATTGCAGGCTTCTCGATAATACGGCGTCTGCCGCATCTTCCTAAGTTCCAATACCAGTGTTGTCTGTTGTTCTTCTGTCTTTTTTTGTCATTTTCCTTAACTTTTGCCTTCATTTCACTGGGGTCACCAAAAGGCTAATCATGGGCCTAGCACTCTTCCCCTAAATAATAATCTGCCAATATAGATACTACAAATAAAGCCTCCTTATCGTAGCAATCCCCCATGCATTTTAAACTTGAACCTGGCAGGTAGTAGATGCTCAGTAAATGTTCGTGGAATGCAAAGGAATGATTGAAGTGTCTTATTACTAAGACAGGCTTTTGTATAGATGATTATTAGCTACGGTTCATACTCACAGGTGCACACAGTTCATCATCCACCCAAAGGCATTCAGAAGTTTCTATTACAGATGAAGAGAAGATGCATTCTTTCCCCAGAGATTGCACACATGGCCATGTAGCTGTACTATAGTGCTGGAGAGAGGCCAGCTGAGCCTTAGCCCCTTCAGCCAGGGTCCTTTTTTGCATTTAAACTTCAGAGAAGTTGGCTGATGAAGGCAATGGGCAGTCAGAGACTTAAGAGCAAAATTCATCAACTGGGGAGTGATCTGGAGCATGCTAACTTTTACGGGAAGTTTTAGTTGCTTAATTGCTGTAGGACACACGCTTCTGGTTACGATCAGCTGCACGATGTGTACAGCACATCTCACAGAATGGATTGACCTATTTACCCTTGAGGGCCACTTCAAAACTAAGTAAAAGACAAGAATGCCTACAGTCAAGACCAGAATGAGCTCTTACAGCCACTGGGACAAGGTTGTGTTGCTCTACTCCGTTCCCTGCCCCACCCAACTCCAACCCTGGGAGAAGAAAGAAGTTGTGTTTTGCTTCCCAACCCATTTCAAAGCCCGTACCAGTTACTCCAAATGCTGGTTTTGTTGGCTGCACACAAACTCTCGGGAAGCTTCTTAAAAAAGCAGGCGACAGATTCTTAGGCCATGGCCCCTGAGATTCTCACTTGGGATGTGTGGGGCAGGGCCCAGGAATCTACATTTATTGCAGAAACAGATGATTTGAACACAAATGATTAACCTCTGGGCACAGGGGTTAAGAGACAATTTAAATCCTGCATTGAAATTCTGGCTGTGCCGCAGACTAGATGAGCCATTTCAGGCAAATTTTAACATGTACTTGCCTCTCATTTTTTTAAAAAAATGTACTTAATAATGCCCACTTCTCTGGGTGATTATTAGGATTAAATGAGAGCCCCTATGCCAAGAACTCTCTATCCTGCACAGAATAAACGCTCAATATATCATGTTGGGATATATTTCTTTGGGTGAACTTGAAGCTACTGGGGAATAATACCCAGTTGATGCTGCAGACCCTTTCAATTCTACAAAGAGTAGGGACTCCAACATGACTATTTCTGCAATTTCTTAAAGTCTTGTTATCACTCACAAAGACATCACTGGTTTTGCCGCACAAACTCAGGAAGGATATTCTACAAAATAATCTTATGCCAGACTTTTGGGAACACTTATATTTGGTAGGGATGGTAGACCAATGGACCACATTACCCAGAGGAATGCAGTTGCTTTTGAAAACAGGAGGACTGGGCCACATTTGGAAAGCTGCACACAATGCATGTGTGAAAATGGAGCACTTGACCCAGCTCCATGACAGCCCATGCCTTGAGCTGTTTTGGCACAGATAAAATCGATTCTGTCCCCACTCGGGCCGTTTTTAGGTCATTCAAGCAGATGGTAACTGGCTCACATTGGGACCAAACTCCTGAACTTAAACTTTTGGAAATGAATGAATAAATGAATGAATTTCCTCTGGGGCCAAGAAACACTCCTGACATCTGGCAGTCCGTTCTGACCTTCTGGTCCCTGGGGAAAAGTTGGCCCTTTGTGGCTTAGAGAATAAATAAGCAAGGTTTGCTCCAAGGTGTTTCCTGCAACCATGCGTTCCTTCCTTCCTGGATGTAGTGACCCAGTTGCCTGTGTTGGGAGACTCAATATGGCATGGCCTTTTCTTCCCTACAAGAACCCATCGACCTCAGAGATATATTCACAAGTTAGGTGCTTGCTGGTGCTCCAGGTCCTGAGATTTAGGTCACACACACACACACACACACACACACACACACACACACACGAAAGAAGTGTGGTATGGAGTCCATTTATTTGATCAGCACCCAGGGAGAAATAAGGACAGAAAAGTGAAAAAGAAATACAAAAATAGAGGAGGGAGTACAAAGAGAAATTTATGATACTCTGGGCTAGAAACGTCTCAGTTTCAGCTTTCAGTTGAGAAAGATTTCTAAATGTTTCCAAATCAAAGTATATCTGCAAATCTGCAAATCCATTGTGAATCGTTTTCCAAATGCTCATTCCCTCCATTCAGAAAGCACTGATTAAAATCCCAACTGCATGCATAGGACGCTGATGCTACGTAAAGCAAGCACAACAAAGATGATTGGTAGCCAGCAGTCCCAGCGAGGGGTGAGGACACACGTGGGCACGCACACAGGTGCACACTGCGAAAGCCAGTGGGGACCCCTGGGAAGAACCCCAGACACTTAATGCTTAATGGAAGGCGGGAGGGAGGGAGAGGACTTCGGAGTGCGGCCAGTTAGGCCTGACTCCCGTTGGAGTGGGTCTTGAATTGAGAAGGATGCCTGGATTTAGACAACTGCCAAGGAGAGCGGAAGACATCCCGTATCAAAGGAAACTGTTCAAACAAAAGCCAATAGGAGGAAATGAGCTCATATTGTGTGCACACACGGGGTTCCACGGAAAGGAAATTGCCTGATTCAGGACACTTCCGATGCCTCCTGAAGCTAGCAACAAGGAAAGGCTGGGCCTGTGTTCCCACAACCTGGAGAAAGTGCCTTCCTCAACCCAGGGCTGGCTACAGTGAAACGGGTCGGATTTTAGCAAAACTCCCTACATTCTTAGACTTCCAGAAACTTCAATTACAAGATGTGTCCTTGGGAACCCGCAAGGCGATTCCTTGTGCTCTTCCTTGTGCTTTACGGTATTTGGATCTAGGAAAAAGTGGGGAGCAAGCACTGGGCTCAAAGGTTCTGGTCTCTTTATGGGTAAGGCTCACTCATTCTTCAAGCTCCATCAGCCAGCTGAGGCACGGCCTGTGCGTGCGCCTGGCAAGAGCCACGTCTCTTCAGGGCCCTTTCTCGGCTTCCTGGGCTGGGCCAGGCCAACTGGGAGGAGGCTCCCTGATGGGCTCAGAGCCATGTTCCAGGCAGGCCCCTCAGCCAGACCAACAGTGGTGTCCACAGCTTTGCTACCTGCCATCCTCTATCCAAAATACAATCCTGACCATGAGCTTTTGATTCTCTAGGGTACAGCCTGGTGCTGCCTGGTGCCCCATGGGGAACTCAGAAACAGGCATGACATTGACAGTCCCCAGGGATCTTAGGGACTAGAAGAGGAGCATTCATTTCAGTAAACATCATAAGAAATAGGAATTTCGCTGCCCCCTGCCCCCGAGAGCCCCTGGTGTGTGTGGGGGCACCTATGAGTTGTTAAAAAGCCTGGAATGGGCAGGACTTGTGGGTTTTTTTGGGTTTGTGTTTTTTTTCCTCTCTCTCTTTTGTGTTGCCTGATTGACAGTTTGAGTACAGTTAAGCTTGGATCTGTGGGGATGCTATGTAAGTGGCACGTATCATGGAGGCCTTTCCACTGACGTCATCCTCTGGAAGTGGTGCCGGCGGAAGGCAAAATGCAGGACCAAGGAGGGCTCCATGCGGTAGTGGGGCCCAGCAGTGTGCTCCCCGTGACGGAACCTCCCTCGTGCTCTCGCTCTCCCTCTGCCTCTGCATGCACCCCGAGAGCTAGGGCATGTCTCAGGCATCCTCTGTCCGTCCTTCCCCGGGTGATTGTCTGCAGCCGGCATGCGCAGCGGATGGAGGAGACCAAGTTGATCACAAGACTGTGCTCCCCGAACACATCAAGTTCCACTGCGGTTTAGGTAGATGGATTTTCGGTTTGCTCAGGGGGATGAAAAATTAGGGTCCTTAAATCATGTTCTAGCCAGACACAACAGCCACAAGGTCAACTCCAAGGACGTGAGGAATAGAGAGAGGGGCTCTCCAGGGCCGTGGAGACGCACCAAAGGGCAGCCAGCAAAGAAAGGCGAGAAGGGTGTTACAGTCTCCTTCTAATTAGCATGTTCCTTCTAATTAGGGGCTTCTGAGGCTTATCAAGCCTCATCTATAAACTAAAGCTAATAGGCAGTTAGGTGGGGGTTTTTTGTTTTGTTTTCTTTTTGGGTTTTTTTTTGTTGTTGTGTTGTTTTTTGTTTTTGCTTTTTTCCTCCCGACCCTTCAAGGGAAAAACACACGAATTAAGATTTAATTTGCCAGCAAACAGCATAACGTGAATGCACAGAAACAAAACTATTTTATTCAGCATGGATAAGGCTGGAGATTTAGGGAGATTTCTGTCCTCCAGCATAGATCTTGTTTTGTTATCATTCATCAGAAGCTGCAAGATAAAAAAAAAAAAAAAAAAGGTAGAGGAAAAACTTGTCCGAAGATTCCTCCTTGTTCTCCTCACATCTCTGGCTCCTAAAGCATCAAAAAGGCAGAAGCGGGAACCACACCCTTGTCTTGGCCACAGTGTGGACAGTATTTTGCCCTCCTTGCGGGCTAAAAATGACGAAATAAAAACACAATTCATCTCACATGACATTGGATAATGGTGGTTTCCAAATTCCTCATAGTTTAAAGACTGATTTACAGGATTAGGTCATAGAAATGCCTGTAAAATTCCAATGTGATTATTTAGTTATGTGTAGTTTGTTGTAAATACTACCACACGCCCCGAGAAAAACCCCACTTGTGAAGATCTTTGAAATGAATTTGTTTGCTTGCACGACTTTTTTTTAGCTGTCTTGAATAAACACGGGCTGTAATTTTGAAAGCAACAAATTAAGGGATGGGGGGGCCGGGGGGAGCAGGGGAAGGAGGCCAGTGGCCAATAACACTGCTGAATAGATCAGGATCAGGAAAGCTAAGAAAAATCTGGAAACTAATAGAGACAAGTCAACTTACATTCAGAACGGTCCCACAAACTATTGATGTTCACCAAGAACCATGAAACTTTGGCTTTTTCATGTATTAACGGACCTTTTGTGTCATTGTTTTACAATGTAGACCAGCTGATAATGCGCCTTGTTCCTCATTGACTTTGCAATCTCATTCTTTGCCACAAATATAATGGCCTGTTTGTTTTGCTGCGGGTGCACACGGGCCAAAGAATCAGACATTTGTTTCATAGTGCTTGTTTTGAAGAAATCAGTTCTGGGTACATCTTTACACTGCCCATAAAAATAGAGGCTTATCTGGGTGAAAGATACCCCAGGTCTGCACTGGGGTAGGCGACCATGGTTACACTACTATAGAAAATGAAAATGGAATATAATAAAACTCCATTTCAATCCAATTACTAAAGAGCCTGAATTGTAGACTGTTCATGAGGATGTACACTTTTATTAATTATAACAACATACAGCAATTTGAACTGGCCAAGAGTATTTCTCATAATGGCTCTTAAGAAGTTCTTACTAATGAAGAGACAGGAATGATTTATAAGTAGTGTTACAGGTATTTATATCTAAATGATGGTAATGAAATGCCTAAGAAGTTTGGTCTCATAAGGAGGGTAAATAATCCCATTCGAATGATGTTAAGACTGTTAATTTATTCAGCAGGCACACACCCCCTCTGCCCCCTTCTTTCATATGCAATTCAAAGGTAACCTTTAGCCTAGTCTGGGGGTGATTTCAACTCACAAGGGAACTCTGATCGGTTGGTGGTGGCTGCCTGCCTGGAAACTTGTTTTGAGAAATCTTCCAGCGCCAGGTCTAGATTCATAGGGGAGAAAGTACCAGGATTGGTTTAGTCATGCCTGCTGTGGACGGGCAAGGTGGGAACAGGGAAACTGAGTGACATCCGTTTGCTGCCCTTGGCTGGGGTGGTTCAAAAGTGGTGCACGGCTGGTGTTGTCACAAAATCATCTCCAGAGTAGATTGCAGACTGGTAGTCGGTTCAGTGATGGTGGTACCATTTTCTAGGTAGCTCCTAAATCCAGTAGTTAAAGGTTCTTTCTACCTGAATGGTAGCCATTGAGCCCCCTTAATTCACTTAAACCCCAAGTGAGAAAAGTACGTTGAATTTACTAAATGTAGCTATGTGAATGCATTTTTATTTTTTCTAAGTTTGAAGAACAGAATTATTTTTGGGACCCTTCTTTCCTACTGAATGTGATGCTTGGGGAATGAAGAGTGCAGGGTGCTGTTACACTGAACGAGCCCTTTGAAATGGTATTTTGGTATTTTGTTTTAATTTCATGTGTAGCCATTACATTTTTTGGAAAGGAAGTAAACAAGTGCTTGTTTCTCTTCACTAAAATCTGAAACTCAGGGCCAGGTCCCAGAGCACCACAGTTTTGTTTTATTTCTATAATAAACAGGACAGAGGAAGGCAACTAACTCTTTTTAAAGCACCTGCTTTAAAATGTTCTAGGCACCTTGACAATTGCTTTCAAAATGTTAAAAGAATTTTTTTTCTAACTTAATGCTCCCAACTTCCCCGAGAGATAGCGAATATTGTCCCATTTTATAGATAAGAAGAATGAGGTTTAAGAAGGTTAGACTGCTAGGTCAATATGGAGCTTAAATTGGAACCAGCTTCTAAAGCAGGCTGAATTTTCCGTGTGGAGTACAGAATTTAAACATAAGCCACTTCTGCCAACTTTTAAACAGGACTTTTGCAGGGACATTTTATGTATTGACTAATAATTCTAGAACTTCAGCATTTTAAGAGTCCTCAGTAAATTTTGGCTACCACTGTTTCTCCCTCTCCCTCTCCCTTCCCCTCCCCCTTTCTCTCTCTCTCTCTCTCCTCTCTCACTCTCTCTCCTTCTCTCTTTCTCTCTCATGTGCACATATATGTATATAGGTGTGTGTGTCTATGTAGAGTGACTGCCTATTGAACTTCAAATGTTTATTGCAAACCACTTTGCCTTTTTATTTTTAAAAAAACGTGAACGCCTGCTTTTTATGGTAGAAAATTATCTAAACCTAGAAAGGGTAAATTTTTATAGGAGGATAAAGACTGTAAAGTATACAATAAAATCAGCAGTGTGTGTAAGAAACCAGAATATCATCCTGACATTTTATACAGTATGTAAATTGCAGTTCTAATCCAGAGGAAGTCTGCTTTTAGTTAAGCGCTGTGAATAAACTCCTGTTCCTAAAATTCTCCCTCTCTCTTTTGGTGGGAGGGGGGCAGTATGTTGGCGGTAGAGAGAAACTTTTTTTTCTTCTTTCTTTTTTCTCTGAGAAGGCTTTTTATTAATTTCTTTTGCTGAATTTTTGACCCTGTAAAGAAAAAGAGAGCTATTGTACCAAACCACACAACAGGACAGGCTCCCCCAGAAGGGATTTTTCCTTCCTGCTGAAGGACACAGGATATCAGCTTTATGAGCTGGTTACAGTCAGCTTTATCGCAAAGCCAGTAGATTTTCTTAATATACTTATTGCTGTTCTGTAAATAGCACGGGGACAATCATGAATCTGAATCACTTGCAAGGTGAAATGAGGCTGATATTGGTAATCTTGGGGAGAAAATATTGAAATTAGTAATTGGAACTCTTTCTTACTGAGCAGGCTGATGATAGTCTCCACGCCAATCCGCTGAGTACCCATTGTCTACCTCTGAAATTTATTGAGATACTGCATCCTGGAAGCACTTTATTCAGAATACTGTATAAAATTCTCCATAAATACAGGTGATAATATTAATGATCATAATTGTATTAAAATTTTTAATTAAGACATGAAGAGAGCCCCAAGATTGTCCACCATGTTTCTTTAAAAAGATACACATTAAAAACTGCAGCATGCTTTGTTTTTTTCGGTATGGTCAAGAATATGTACAGGGATAGGCATCTGAATCCTGGCTATATGTGAATCCCATAAAAGCCATCAGAGAACAGACTGAGATTTTTTTTTTCTTTAAAATGGTACGCTACCCTTATTTTTAAAATTCTGAGTTGTCTTTTGATTCCCTGTGAAAGAGGGACAGGAGAAGGGATATTTCCTAAGATCTAGGACAGCTTTTAATTCTAGAAGAACGTTACTGTAGTCCTTCTCAGAGCTCTTACGGAAGGCATCATTTCTCTCCTGTTTCTCTTGCTTGTTGGCTGAACTTAATGATACGACCCGGGACACTGCTGTGTGGATTCAAACGTAAAGTGTCGTGGTCATTGAAGCAGTGGTACTTTTCATATGAAAACTGTTTAGAACTCTAGATGTTTTTAGTTCATTCATTAGTCAGACAGCTAAAAGAAAGAAAAGAAGCGTGGTTGGAAGATTAACAAGGTCACCTGCTCTACATTTTAATCACATTTTGATTGGGTGGTTATTATTTGTATCTTAAACAGTTTATAAGAAGTTAATATTTGAATCTGCAGACCAATTACTCTACCTGTGATTTTTACCCCAAATCATTGCTGTACGCAAATCTTGAAAACATTTAGTCTGCGTCAGAGCCGACAGGGCAAATCCTTCATTACACTTTTTAAACCTAAAATAATGTGTCATCAGACAATCTCATTCTAGTTCAATATTTTTGTGTTGCACTAGAAACAATGTTTCTTGGCAAATATTTCTTCCCATATTTATTAGTAGTCCTGGATTTAACACGTAATTATTTACTCATTGCATAACAATTTACTTTTCGTAATATTTCATAGACGTGTTTGAGGCTCTTGTACATGGTTGAATAGCTTAGTTGATTAAAGCAAGAGACAATGATTACGGGTCGCTGATATCATGGACTCGTGCTTCATCCCAAGCCTTAGCCAACCCTTCTAAAAATATGTGCTCTGAGTCCCCAAAAGGATCAAGCCACGGCATAATATTTTTAACCATGTAAAATACAAAAAGAAACTCTATGTTCACTATCACTGTTAAAAATAATAAAATCCAGATAATGTTTTTTTTTCTTAGAATCCCCCCTTTTATTCTGAAATCCTATAAAATGAAAGGAGGTGAAGAGAAGGTGGAGCTGTATCCTAAATGTAATGTTAAAACTGTCTCATGTGGTGCCTTAGTGGTTAATTTTACATTAATTATGTTTTATTATTAGAAGTAATAATAAGGAGTTATAATGTAATATTTTTATGCCAAGTTCTATGAAAAGTGTTATGCAAATTTTACTATATTAGGAAGCTACAATTTGCAAGCCATTGTCACTCTGTTCATTCTTTTATTTAATCTCTTTTCTTAAAAGTTGGCCAGCCCCCTACCAAAGCCTACTCACTGTGAGTTTGAATTATTCAAACTAACATCAAGTTGTTTAAATATTAAACTGTATTTTACTTGTGACTTATTTTTCAGTCACACTTATTATTATAATTTCTGCTGAGCAACTTGGACAACAGACTATGATATGCAATGTGCTTATTGTATCAACTAAGTGGGCAAAGTTCACATCAACAAAAATGTGTCCAAATTTAACAAAATAATGTGATTTCCCTAGTTCACTACTTTCCTTGCATTTTAGGTTGTTCAATCTGGAAAGTATATTCACATTTTATAAATGATCGTCCCTAGATCTTCGTGACATTTGACCTATTGTTCAGTTTTAAATGAGGAAATGACATGGTTGCAAGCATAAAAGCCCAGGGGGCATTTTTTAGAATTTTTTGAATTTTTTTGTTTTATTTTATTTTCTGATGATAAAATATTTGCTTCCTGAAGAAAAGATACAAAATATTTTCTATCACATGGTAAGCATTTGGATCTGACATTCTACATTGTTAGAATTTAAGAGATGCTTACTATCTAATGATATGAACATACAAGAATTTATTTTAGCATTTCCTGTCACTTAACATTGACATTGATTCTAATTTCTTATTTTCATAAATTATGCTGTGATTAATATACTGATACATAAGTATTTAATCCCATACCTGATTTTTTTTCCCTGTAGGATATATCCTTCAAAGTGGGATTCCTAGGAACTGTATATTTTTTGATGCTTTGAATATTGGAGAATTCTTTTCATTTTCATGTAGGAAATATATGACAGAGTATGTTATCTGGAGTAATAATTTCCCTCAACATTCTATGGATATTTCTCTATTGGCTTTTAATGTTTTATACTGCAAAAGAGAAGCCAATAAATTTGGTGTTATTTTTTTTAAGATTTTATCTATTTGTGTGTGTGTGTGAGCGAGAGGGGGGTGTGGGCAGAGGTAGAGAATTTCAAGCTGAGTGTGGAGCCCAACACTGGGTTTGATCAGGACCCTGAGATCATGACTTTAAGCCGAAATCAAGAGTCAGTTGCTCAACCGACTGAGCCACCCAGGCGCCCTCTATAGACATTTTTCTATTGGCTTGTAATGTTTTGTACTGCAAGAAAGAAGCTAATCAATTTGTTTGTAGTTAACTCTTTTTTGGGCAGAGGGCCTAAATCATTTTAGAAACTTGCCCTTGTCTTAGTGATTACTAGAATGTTCTAGGTTCTCAGAGCTTTTCATTGGCTTTGCCTAGGACATGGAAGTCTCTTCTTTCTTGGCTCCCTTTGCACTTACTTCCCCCAATTTTCTGGTCTATATCTTTTAATTCTGCTATTTCATCTGTTCTTTTATTTTTATCTCTCCTGGGACATGAGTCATTCTTTGTTTAGATTTTTGTTTTCTGACCTCTGTGTCTGTGAGCAGCTATTGGATCATTTCAACCTCTTTTTCCTTTTCCTCTCTGTTATATAAATATAGCTCAAGTGTATTCTGCGCCTCAGTGACTCCATTTTGTGCACTGTGAGTGCACATTATCGCATAAAATTAAGGTTTTAATTCTGCTACTGAAATGGTGATTTCCTCACTTTCCTTTCTGATGCCAACCAGGCACCTGGTTCTTTCAGTCCCTTTTCAGTTCAGTCTGTGGTCTCTTCTTACCATCTTCACTTTCCTGTTTCAAAGCTTATGAAGAAAGGATGGGCGTTCCTGAATTTTATCGAAAATGCGAAGCAAGATGCTATCTTAAAATTTCTTCGTTTTCTTTTATGATAAGCCTTGAGCTCTCCCTCTTGACCTTCATTTTTTTTTTTTTAATTTGCAGAATCCACTGGTGTCATATTGGATCTTTATTGCATATCTAAGTTTTTGTTTTTTGTTGTTTTTTGTTTTTTTTTAATTGGAAAGAGGCCTGTCCAGGCTTGGTTCTTTTTATTCCAGACAGGGCACAGAAATCTTTTTATAGCTCCCCACTTGCCACCTGACTATCAATAGAATCGTCTTACCAGATAGGCAGCAGAGGATTCCTTGGGGTAAGTTTGATTGCGTTCAGTGGTGCAGCACGCTCAGCGTAGCCAGGAGGGAATTCCAGCCAGGAGGTACCCAGCACGGATGTGTCCTCTCTGCTTCACTTTCTTGCCCTAGGGATTACTGCTCTCCACCAACGTTGCCTCTGCTTAGCCTTCATGCCAAGCATTCAACTCAGCCAGGCCTCCTTGCTGTGGCCTTTCCCACTGCACAAGGGAGACAAACCATTGAAATGCTGGTTTTCAGGTTCGTGTAGCTACTCAGTAGAATGTTGGATTTTTCAGTACAACTGGTAGCAAAGAGACTTCAAAACATGTAACTGACACAGTTTCCCTATTTCTAGCACTCCAAGTTTTCTCTTTCCATATTTTTATCAACCTATAGTTATTTCACTGGGGATTTGGGCGGGGGAGTTAGGTAGCTCCTCCTGCTGAAGTTGATATTGTACCAAGAAGTCAGAAGTTTTCCGTTAAAAATGTATCGAAGTCATTAAAACTGGATTGACCTTTTTGCTGTTTGCATTGTTTTTTATTCTCAGGAAGACTTCCATGCCTGTTATCAAAGTATATTCTTTTGCCCTTTTGTGGAATATCTTTTTAAGCAAATCAACATGTAATTTATTTTGGTGAAGAGTACAAGTTGAGTTAATAAATTCAATAAATTCAATCAATTTATTCTCCACTTTTCCCCCAATTTTCCTAAACAATGCTTACCGAATAAGGCATCCTTTCTCCATGTGTAGTACTTATTATCTTGGATCCTGAGTTCTTGGGTATACTGACATCCCTTTCAAGATGCTTTTAGTCAATTGCATTGATTTGTCTGTGGACTCTTCAGCAGAAACAAACAGCTTTAATTGTTTTTGATTGATAGTACATGAATCCATTTACTAAGGTCGATCCCATATATTATGATTCTTTCTATGAAATTTATGTTCTGTCCTCATCTATTTCTTCTTCCAGAAAAATCTCAAAATCATTAAGTTTGTTCCCATACTCAAACCAACCTTCTCTAACAAGAACAAAATATCCTTTTGAGACTTTATTAAAACTGTTGAATCCATAAATTAATTTGGCAAGAACTAATACTTTTAAATGATAGGAATGTTAGAAATCTCTCTCAATTTTTTTTAATGATACTTTGTATCTCAGGTAAAGTTCGTTAATTTTTTGTCCAAAACATTCTCAGTTAACATTATTCCCAATTGTTTTATGTTTTATATAGCCATTATGAGCGATATATTTTCTATTACATATTCTACCTGATTATTGCTAGACAACAAGAAAACTATTGGTTTCCATTTAACTTTATTTCATTATCTCATTTCTGGCAGCTTAACGGGACTCACTTTTTCCTTGTGAGATTTAAATTTAATTCTCTTGAATTTTCTGGGTATATAATCCTATCAAATCAAGATAATGACAACATTTTCTCCTCTTTCTCAACAGTTACACCAGATATTTCTCTTACATATTAATGTATTGGCTGCACTATTTCTTGACTCTTAAAAAATTTGAACAGCTAATCTTCTGAAAATTCTCAAAAATGAGTGGTTAGTGACAGAGGTTTCTCTGTATTTTATATCCTGCCATGAATGCAAGTTTCCCTAGGGAATTTTAAACTAATTATAGCAACCAGCAGTAGATCTTTCATCTTACTAACTGAAATCCAAGACACTTAAGTATCTCATAAATATTAGTTTCATGATATTAAAAAATGCAGGGTGGTACATTTAGACTGATGGCACATAAGTTCCCTGCTTCATAGGAAATACAAGTTTGAAATATAAATTTAAAGAGAGCCAACTACTTTTTTTTGCTTTGCCTCATCCATCCATACATTAATCTATCCATCTATCCATCCATCCATCTACTCAACAAATATTTCTTGAACCCTGTGCTTAAAGCAAAAAGAATGAAGAAGTCTAGTCCCAACCCTATAGAATCTCAGCTTACACTTACTAGGGATGCATCGTTCTGCTCACATAACTGCACCCAAAAATGTTCATGGCTTGATTAAATGATATCAAGTGAGTACTTACATACTTATTAAGTTCTTATTACACTAATTATATGCTTATGAGCTAAAACTTGATCCTCTGAAAAACAAACATTTGTGACATGTGAGTAAAACCAAATATCGCTTGTGGATCCTGTTCATCCATTACTAGAGGGCTTCCCTTTCTGCCTGTCCAGTTCTTTTTTCCCCTGAGCTGAAGAAAGTCTGCAGCTATACAGGTGAATGCAGGAGAAGTAAACATGTTTCAAGTTCACGGGTTTTCACACTCATCAAAAAAAAAAAATCCTTTGGGAATCCTCCCTTTGTAAAATGGTGATGCACAAAAATTCTCTTTTTATAGTAACACCATATTTATTTTTAATACTTATTACAGAAGTTATCATATAGTGTTATTTGGAAGCTTACATGCTCGAAAATGTACTAGATTTTTCTTAGGAGTTTTCCAACAAAAAATTTTCAAGCATATAAAATTTTGACTGATAAATGTTGCTGAGTAAGAAACATTTTAAATATTTAGATTAAAATATTATAACACTGACCATCTCCAAATGTGTTAATATTTATGATTTCTCTTTGAAAAATAAACTATGAGCCACACCTAAAAATAAAATAAAACATAATGTATTCTAATTTTCTTAGCATGCTGGAAGATTTTGTTACATTATGATAAAAAGGAAGGCATTTAGTGATATTCTAGGAGTGGCTCATGAAAACTTTGGTTGCAAAAGTTTAATTAAAACAAAAACTGTTATCAACTTACTCTAACACATTTCCTCTAACTTATCTCTAAAATGCCTTCTGCAAAGCATTTGCCTCTATTTTGAAAATATATTTTTCAGTCTAACCATTTGATTTGAACTTGCCTTTTTGACCTCTTTTGACCCTAAATCTAGTCCCCTCTTTAATATTTAATTCTTATACTTGTAGGAATATAAGATGATCTACAATTCCAAATACATATTATCCTCAGTCATAGCGTGGACTCCTAAGAAAAATAGTTAATTTGATGGATTTCCTAAAGCAAGATTGATCTTGTCAAGTGAGAGCCAACACAATTGAAACCAAATGGACGCAACTTTTCAGTGACATGAACAGCCCAGGTGCCCTTGGTTGGCTCTGATATTGTAGTAAGTAAGTGAGTACATTAGATTTCCCAGCCCCAGAGTTGTGACACTAAATCCAGAGTATGCCCCTATGATCATTTTAGGCACGGGAATGATCTGAAGAAGCACTGTTTTTCTTCTCCAAGGAGGGTTAGCAATTCAGATGAAATCTTTAGTTTTAACTTTGTGTTTCTGCTGCAGGGTAACAAAGCAAACCCCACGGGGTCACAGGTGTCTCCCCAGAGATCTTTGTCACTACTAGGCAAGAAACATGACTCCTAGCGTGTCCAAGGCAGAGGTGGCCCTAGAGACCCTGTTGTTCAGTATTTCTCGAGTGTTTCCACTGAGGCATCCTTAAAGCAGAGGAGAGAGGAATTGGTCTCCTGAGGCTGAGAACGACTAACAGAAGAAGGTTTCTTATTTATCTGAAGACTCTAAATGGTACCTTCTACTCCATTGTGTATGTCTTCTCTAATATAAAAAATTCAAAATTACTGACCCCTGAAGTTACTTGACTTTCCCTTTCATCCCAACCCTTTTTAGTAAAATTGATGCTTTCATAAGCTACACTCTATGTTTGCCTTCGGCTGTGGGGCTACTCACACCTGAGTCAGACAACCATTGCTTGGTCCAGTGTCTCCTTTTCATGGTTGGGTAAGCAGAATCCTAGAGAGGGACTGTGACTCGCCCCAAATCTCCTGCCCCCTCCCCAGCCCCACCCCGTGACTGTGAAGAAACTAACTCAGCGCTTCTAACTGCCAGTTCTACCCACTTGCTGACAATTAGGCAATTAAGCTACTCCCCAGGGTAGTCAAGTGTCTTTCAGAGAGCCTTTACTTCTTATACTTTGCCACTTTGGAACAAGAAGTGCTGATGGCCCTTTCCTTCTAGAAACTGCCTGTGATCTAGTGAGCTAAATGTGTTTTCGGCAGGGGATGAGGTGAGTGAGCTAGTTACCTATGAAGTGTCTGCAGTCTACCCGGGGACTTGTGTATTCAAGCACTGCATCGTCTCCCTGACTCTTGGTAACCAAAATGCTTCTCCCTCTGAAGGAGACCATTGGAAAAGCCTAAAGCATTGGCCTAAGACATATGAGTGAACCCTTAAAACTGCTGGCTTGGGGACAAGATCTTCATCTTCAGTGTTCTCTGAAAACAGAGCAACTACCATTTGAGAAGCTGGATGAATCTCAGAACGCCTGTTAGCAGCAGAGTTGATGGGGAGTTAGTTAAAGCAACCAGCACCGTGAAGAAGTTGTAGCCAAGCTTAATAGATATTTTCTGCTGCTGAGTCATTCTTACTGGAAAAAGTAGTGCAGACAGGATCATCTCTGCCAAGTGCTTGCAGAGGTTATCAACGTGGCCTCAACCAAAATTTCCACCATCAATGTTGCAATTTCCTGCCCTGGGTCAATGAGGAACCTAGGGATGAGATGCCTTCTACTGGGGCTCTGCTTCAGGTCCTCCAGATTCCTTCATAGATGGTGTATCTCTTGGGTCTCGGCAACAACAGAGTATAGATGGGGCAATGGAAGTTCAAGTTCGGTGGTTTGCTCAAGGGCAAACTGCATCTCTTGACTCTTAGCAGTTGTGGATTTAAGTTGTGGATTTACATTTCTCATTTATACAAGCTTTTGTTAAATCCTAAGAAAGTCATGTTGATTATATTTCAATCAGCAAAACATCATTTACGTCTGCACATAGAGTTCTATTATAGTCATAAAAATTATTTCGTATTTCACTGCCAGTTAAAAAGAGACTTCATTAGCAAAATAACGCTTTACATGTAAAAGCACTGTTAATATGGACAAGTTGCTTTTTCATACACACTGTTAATGACAAAAAATTGGGGGGGGGGTTACTGGGATATACAGAGTATAAGTAGGTAGCCATGTGATCATTTGCATACCAGAAAAGGTATTGTTCAGACTCTCTTTTTTCCTTTCTCTCATTTTATCTTGTCAGAGTTGGTTTGACTCAAAGCTACTGGTTCTCTTAGAGAAGGAGGTCAGACCAGTTTGAGGAATAAGCAGCTTTAGAAGAGCAATTGAAGTAGGCACATGGGAACACAGGTGATAAAATCGTTTTGGAAAATAATGAACAAGTAACTTGAGAGCTTGTCGTGAGGGTGGTATCACAGGTTATGCCAGGTTATTAATTTTCCAACTCAGCAGTATGCCTCTTAAAAAACACTTAAAGGAAAATGGATACGTTTCTGAGAGAAATGCAGTTGGTAGAGGAGATTAAGGAACCCAGTGAAGTCCACAGGTCATTAGACCCGGGAAAGCAAAAGTATGTACATTTAAATAAGAATTGCGTCTTTGGGAAGATATGCAAAATAGGTAGTTGAGAGAGCAGCCTTTTGTATATTAAAGTAGACATCTAAAGATTTCATGGTTCATCTACAGAATACCAAAGCAGCCCCTCTCTGTTTGTTGTTTGTTTGTTTGTTTGTTTCCCTCACACCGCCTCTTAGGGAGATGACCACGTCCCAAGGGAGCCGAACCCCTGGTGTAGGCGGTGACCATCAGGCTTTGCTCTTTGCTCCTCCTTTCACAGGAATTCGGGGACAGCACCAGCCCCTCAGTTTCCCCTTCCAGAAAATGGGAAGCACGTTGGCCCCCTCAGAAGTTGCTCGTGACCAGGAGCAGCGCAGCCCATGACTTATTTTTCCCTTTCCCCCCAGTTTCCCTGTTGCACTCCTCGGAGTGGCGGCCCGCTGTTGCCATGGTAACGGCACTGGGTGCCGTTGCTTAGAAATAACGTCACCTGGTGGCAGTGGGGAGGCAGAGCCGGGGTGGTGATCAGCCAGGGAGGAGTGCCCCATCTGCTGGGGAGGGGGCCGGGGAGGGGTGCGGAGGAAGGAAGGGGCCGGAGCTGGATCTGACAGACCGCGCGCTTGCGGTGCTACCTGCCTCCAGGGATTGGCGTCCTGTTACCTAAGGATGCTCGCCTGGGTTACATCAGAGCGCCTTACGTTTTTATAGAACATGCACTTTGTTGCCGGGGTTGTCCTATCTATTTATTTATTTATTTATTTCTCAGAGCTCCAGGTTTTAAGTGCAGTAAATATTGGTTGTTGATTTCAATTCTAGCAGTTAGTTCAATTTCTTGAAAGATTAAGAGGAATCGTTGACTCAGACTCATTTCTGTAGCCTGCTTTATCCTTGGGGCTTGAGTCATTCCTTGTCCACAGCGATTTTAAAAACTATGGCAGGAAATTGTTGTTTTGTTTTTTTTTAACTTCTAGGGTGAATGAAATGACATTAAAATAAAAATCCTTTTTTAATACATGGACCGCTCCCTCATCCTGATTTTCTGGGTTCCACTTTTCTGCTTAAGTCCCACAGTGTTTTGTAGAGAAATTTTTATTTTGTTAAATATTAATGAAATACCATGGCCTTGGCATGTCTGACCCTGGTGGTTATCTTTTTATAGTGTTCAAACAAACCAGTAGCATTCTGCTTCCTTCTGGGGTCTTCTGAATCTTTGGAATGTCCAATCCACATACCCCATATCTGGTTCCATGCCAGAATAACCGTGCTCTGCAAAGTTAGTGGGGTGGGGTTGGATGTGAAAAGAAGTTGCAGAACTAGAAGGTTCTTCCCATCAGAACCTCTCTGGGATGTATTCAACCAGTGGGTTACACATCTCAGGGAGAAGGGGACCAGGCTATGGCCACTGTCTCAGGGGACGAGGGCAGAGGAAGATTTGCTCTCTCTGCTCTGCCTTCAGAGATATGTTCAACCCCCGGAGTACACTGTGTTGAGGGTCCATGTGGCTCAAAAATTGGGCCTTCACTTGCTACACAACTCCAGGGCCAGGGATGGCACCACTTGGAGCCCAGACTTACCAAGGAACATGTTCACATGCACTTTCAGCAAACTTTTCTGCTGACAGCCTTCAGGAGCCAGTATTGCTCCCACTCAGAAAGTTTGAGACCCTCCTTTAGGTCTGAGACTCTAGCAGCTCCCACTACCACACCCATGGAGACTGGGCTGGGGGTGTTGGTGAGTTCTTGGTGCACAGTAGCATTCTATGTGCTGTTCTAGTAGAAAAGAAAACGTTAAGAAGTATTAAACCTCTGGAGTGCTAAGACCCTAGATCTGTGTCCTTTTTTTGCAGGCTAGCGCTTAAGTATTCAACACCTGCTCCATCCTGGTGCTGAGTGCAAAACCCTGTCACTTCTCCGTCCTACCTGGGTGCCCCCTCAGATGTGGACTCTGGGGCAGGAACACAATGGACTCTCCAAATCCTCCCCCATACACCTGCTCCTGTTAGATCTCACAGTTCAAACAGCTTGCTAACAAATCTAGGCCAAACCCAGCAGAGCTGATAAGATTTCCAGAAGAGTGCCTAAAAATACATCTCTCCTTAAGTCAGCCTTGCCGATCACTGTACAATCACAGACCTTTAAGGCCTTAAAATTTGTTGCACCCCCCCTCCAGTTTAAAGCTAAGAAATTGGAGTCCCAGAGAGCTGACATAATAACAAGAACAACAGTGGTTGAGGAATCTTTCAAATCACATCATGAGGATGGAACAAAACATACCATAAAGACAGACACAAACTATGAGCTGTGTAGTGTACTCATTCATTTATTTGTCCCTTCATCCGCACACTCATTCAGCAAATATTTACTGAGTGCTTACTATGTCTTAAAGTTTCTGTGTTGCGCTAGCTGTCGGGGATACACGCAGACCTGCCCTCACAGATGTTACATTCTGGTTGGGGGAGAAATTGAAAAGATAAGTACATATGTGAGTATCTAATAACGATAAGGACTTTGGAGGGAAATAAAGCAGGGTGAGCTGGAGTGAGGAGGTAGGACTGAAACCATATTACATCAGGAAAGTCCCCCCCCCCCCCCCCCCCCCCCCCCCCCGCCCAGGCTGACATCTGAGCCATATGACTATCTGGGAGAGGCACATTCTCAGCAGAGGGAACAGTGAAGTCAGAGCCCTGGGGCAGGCCAATGTTTGCTGCTCACGGACCAGCCCCAGGCAAGGAAGAGTGGCTTAGGGGGAATGGACAAGGAAGCAGAAGGTCAGGGAAGGTGGGCTGCTCATGAAGGTCAGCATGGGCTCTTGGCTCCTGGCTTTTACACCCAGGGGGTGGGGAGCTATTGGGATTCCCCCAAGCAGAGAAATGACATGATCTGATCACCTTGGCAGAGGATCTCCCAGAATAATGTGTTGATACGGGACTGCAGCGGGGCCTGGGGGAGAAGTGGAGGAGACTTGTCAGGAGCCTGTCACGTTAATGCAGATGATGGTGGTTTAGAGGAAGGAGGCCGCTGTGTGGGTGGTGAGCAGGGGCTAGATTCGCGATCTGTTGGAAAGGCAGAGCCAGAGGATCAGATAATGGATCAGATGAGGGCTGTCAGAGAGAGGCAGGAAGGGGAAGGAAGAGGAAACAGAGACAAGAGACGAAAAAAGGGCACAACTCTGGGGAGTCGTCACTGTCTGGTGGGCTTAGAGCCATAAACTGGGGGAGAGAGTGGCAAAACAGAGCCCTGTGGATTTTGCAACCAAACTGCCTGTGCTCGAGCCTGTTCCCCGCTCCCTCCGCATTCACCAGCCTCTGCTAGCCTCCGCCTCCTCCAGCTAACCCTGGCCACCAGGCATAAACTCTTTGATCTCTCGGCTTTAGTACCTTTCATCTCAAAAACATGCTGGCAAAAGGTCCTCAACACAAGTTTGTTTGAAGCCAGTACCTGGGTCTTATCTCACCACTAAAGACGTCCCAGGAATCTGTCAGTCCGCTCTAAGCACCTGCCTTTTTCTGCCCATTGAGATGTGAGCACTTCTCACAACTCCTTCTCGGCGGCTGCTCAGGCTCAGGGAAGCCGCTAGCTCTGCTCTCATTTGCAGAGCTCGTGCGAACTGATCCAGTCCCTCTTGGTAGGGGATACTCGCCGTTCCCGCTTCGGATGTCACTCACACCCACCCCCAAGACACTTTACACACCTAGATGCTTTATGATGCACACTCAGAGAGCAGGTACAGTTTCCACAAGGAGAGAAGAACAGCCCTGTCCCCCAGGTCCTCAACTCCAGTCACCTCCATGGGTACTCTTGATAGAACTCAAGCCTTCTTGTTGCTTTAAATTGTCCTGTCCCCACGGCCTTGACTTTTGAAATTGACAGTGTCCCTTCTCTGCCCCAGCTCTCAAATGCCAAGGGCTGATGGAGAAAGGGATGAAACCATACTTTCATTTTCAGAACAAGCGCATGCTCTTGCACCGGGGTCTTGCCTCCTGGGCCACTTGACATTCTCTGGCTTGATCTCGTGTTTTCTGCTGCTGCCCGCAAGGGCCACCCGAAGCTCCAAGAGCTCTCTGTAAGCCCCAGCCCCACACCTGCCTGTCCAGGCAGGTAGGACATCTACCAGACTCAGAGGGCGGGGGCCGTGAGACAAAAGCTGCCCCATTTCATTTTCCTGCTCTGCAGCTGAAAACCAGGCTGTCTCCTTCACCTCCCACCTTCTTTCAGCCCCGCGTCTGAGAAATGAGCATCTTCTTTCTCGAGGGCCCTCCGCTAGAGCTGGTGGTCTCTTCCCTCCTCGTCCTTTGGGCCAACTCCTGCTCTCTGGCCCACAGCTCCATCCTGCCATTTCCCCACGCTCCTGTTGTGTTTCCCTGCTTCCACTCAGGAAAGAAAGGGGAGGCTGGTTGGCAGCGAGATGGAAGAAGCAAGCTCTCTCCCACTCTCCCGGGGGCTGCACTTAGTGCATTCTGTGAGCCAAGCGCAGGTTCACAAAGGGTCACCTCCCCGGGAGCGCACAGGTAATCAGTGCCCATCAGACTGCAAAGAAAAGAGAGTTCCAAACTTCCCCTGTTGCTAATGGTGTTCTTGCAGCACCAAATACTCCAAAGAGCTCCAGGCACTGAGCATCCATTTCCCAGTGGTCCTCCCCTCTCCCCCTGCAGCTGGGAACTAGGGAAACTGCCACCTGGAAAGTCAGCCATGACATCCTCGTTATGACATCTGTCCACGTGCCCGTGGTCTCCTCGTGGCAGTGGACCCTTCTGGCTACAACCTCCATCTTGGAGCTCTGAAACTCTCTCCAGCGCCCTTGACAGTGCAATATTCAGAGGATCTTTTGTCCCTCATTATTCTTCTTCTATGGTTTCGCTTGCTCCTCTCCTTTCTGTCACCTCTAAGTAACTGAACGGACTGTCCTTGACTCACTCAAGCCTTTCTCATGTCTTCCCTGGATGGATACACAGATGTTGATACAGACATAAATCTCTCTACCTCTCTCTTCAACCTGAATGCCCCTATTTCCAATTAGCTTCCACTTCCTGACATCCTTCCTCCTGGGCAGAGCATCAGTGTCCACACAGATCCAAATTTTGAAGTCCTCTTTGACTAATCTCTTCCCTGCTCTCTTCATTCCTGAAAATGATCGGTTTCTAATGAATTTACCCCAACCACACCCCCTTCCTTTTCCTTCTCACTACTGCAATATAATTTTCCACCTCGATTATGCCTTTTCTCTGGACCATTGCTATGATCTCTAACCAAGGCTAACCGCCTGTGAGACCTTCTCATTCTGATGCATCCTGGGTGAATCTAGAGAGAGAGCTTCCTTCAGCTGAGGTCTTGTCTAGATCCCTCTGATGCTCCCCAGTATCTACCATACTAATGATCCTGATAGTTTATACCTGAGTCTACTTAGTCAGATTTATGCAGGCTATGACCTTACGACACTATTCTCCCTGTAAATTTAAGGAAACATTTCTTCAGAAATTAAAGGGGACAGTTTTCCCCCATTGTCCACATGACTAGGGAGCATCTCTAAAATGTCATGGGCAGGAGTAAAGCATGTTGGCATCTTACAGGGTCCGTGACTCCCTCAGAGCGAAGAACCGGCCTGTAGCTCACGACTTTTGAGTGTCCTGCTGGACATTCACAGAGATAAAAATCCTGTTCATAGTGATCTGGGTCAAGATCTTAACTGTGCTTTTTTCCACAAAGTATTTTTTTAATTTAATTTTTTATTTTTTAGACAGTTTTAATATAACTGAATTTTTAAAGAAGGCAACAACTGTGTAAGTTGCGACAAGATTTCTTTATCTTGTTAGGAACTGTAACAGGAATTGTTTGACATTTTGAACAGCCACATCACTTGTCATACCTCTGTTAGTCTGCATTTGTGCCGGTCACTCTCAAAATCATGGTACATGCATGCAGGGGTGAGCGTCTGACCACCTCATTCTGTCTTCTAACATACGTGTACCTAAGCACTGAAATTTCAAAATACGCGTTATTTGTTTTATTAAACATTCACTTCCTTTGACATCTTAGTTATATTTCCGTGTGGTGGTATATTGCTCTTTACAACATGTGAGCTTGTTGGCTCTATGATTTGTTATTTTCATTTGGTGATCATTGAAGTTATGTTACAAAACTTTTGTCCAGAAAGGGAGGATTGGCATTTGTAAGGCGTATAGACAGATAAGACAGCCGTTCGGCTGGTGATATTGGAGAGAGAAAAGGAAAAAGGTCAGCTGAAAAGCAGTCCTGTCCACGGGGGCTGTGGCCGGGGAAGGAAATGGAAGTTCTGACAAAGACTTCTCTGGGAATTCAGGGGCTAGATTGCAGCCTGCAGCTCAATAATCATTTTTTCTGACTGCAGCCACTGGGTCCTGGACATCCAGGAAACTGGTAAGTGCGGTCAGTCTTAAATGGTATCTAATACAATTGCTTTTATTCTCATAAGAGCGTCTCCTAACTGAATTATAAATGTTTAGATAGAAAACACAGACACAGTGAAAAAACATAATTTGAATACAAATATGTGTTGAATATATTATATCCTGGCTGTCATTTCAGGAGTATATTTAGAAATTTCTCCTCTTCTAATTAGAGATGGGATTTCTTTCTCTGCCCATTCCTGGAAACTGCAGTGAAAATGGACTGGAAATTTTCTTGTGTTAAAACGAGACCTGGATTTTATGAACCTTTCACTTGCATTTTAAGATAACAGGAGAAAATTTTTAGATGGGAATTTCTCCTTTTATTACTGTTGTCTTGAACATTGGCTTATCAGACCCGCCATTGTGACCTTGGGTGGCCAGTGTCTTGATTTCTTCAAGGAAATGCATTTGAAAGTGTGTTCCGAAGAAAAAGTACCATGTGAGATGGAGGCATCATTGTTAGCCTTGGTTCTTTCTCTGCTTGGAATGCATATGTGTTTGGAATTAGTCTTAGAAGAGCATCCATCAAAAGTTTGTCTAACTAATACTCTGGGAAGGACTTCCTAGAGTGTACCAACTTCATAGCAAGGACCTTTCTACTTCCTATTATTTATTTATTTATTTATTTATTTTTAAGATTTTATTTATTTATTTGAGAGAGAGAACGAGAGACAGAGAGCATGAGAGGGAGGAAGGTCAGAGGGAGAAGCAGACTCCCTGCCAAGCAGGGAGCCCGATGTGGGACCCGATCCCGGGACTCCAGGATCATGACCTGAGCCGAAGGCAGTCGCTTAACCAGCTGAGCCACCCAGGCGCCCGACCTTTCTACTTCCTATTATTTAGATTTCATTTGCTTTATAGAAATTTATAACTTTTAGTGAGTGGAAGTTATTTCCATCTGTCACGTGTGTGTGTATGTGTGTGGTTGTGTGTGTATGCATGTCGTGTGGGTTGTGTGTGTCTGTGTGTGATTGTGTGTATATGCACATAGATGTTAGGCATATGGGTGCCACAGCTAATGTTGATAAGGGATAGATACTGTATAGAGAGCACTTACACTATTTAATCTATACTGGTTGCAGTACATATATTTATGGCTTTTGTGCTTTCAACCCCTTGATTCCAAACAGGAAGCTGGAACTCGGAGAGCTCAGGTGACATCACACAGCTAATCAGGCTAGAAGAGCACCTAGAGCCCCACATAGAAAAATTGATTCTTACCCCTAAACCGTGCAGAAGTCTCAGAATGCCATTTCATGTATATTTTCAGTAAATTAAAAAGAAGCCCATTTCAAGGTTCTATAAAGAAACATCTTTTTAAGGACAGCCTACTCTTCTTCAAAAAGTCAATGAGGTCCTTTTCTACTTTTGCAGTAGGGCCTCTCAAGTTCCCGTATTTTTATTGGTCCATCAGGCTTCTTGTGGGAAGGCCCCAGTGAGGGACCTCTTCTTGGAGGTGGCTGTGATTACAGGGCAGGATTACACCCTCTCCTGGAGGTCAAGTGGCTCTCAGCCCAGCCCTCCAGCTGGCAGCTTCTCCCGTCCGTCCCCCGCCCAGGCGTCTGCATCTGATAGGTGCGGGAAGCGGCCAGTCGTTGATCAGGGAAGAGAGCCCACTGAGAGCTATTTTAAATCAAGCTCCAGAAATAGAAGTGGGGATGCTCAAACGTCAAGCCGCTCGCAGGAAGGAAAAATCATGCTTTAAACATATATTCGGAGAATTTTAAACATTAAAAAGAGGAAAACCGAAGATGCTCAAAATTAGAGATTAGGAAATTCAAGGAGACCTAGTTTCTTTATGGTAATGAGATTTATGGAAAATAAAATTAAAGACATCCCATAAATTACTTAATGGGTAATGAGTTCTTGACTGTCTGACTCAGAAATCGGTTTGTTTTGCAAGGACCCTTTGATGAGCTCGCTAGGAGGCCAATGTCTGGCAGAGAGCTAAATGCCATCGGTGACCGAAAGTGAACTGTTTTCCTTAAGGCAGTCTTAAATTTTGATCAATCTCAGCCTCGAGATTGGGCATGATTGATGTTTTCCCCTTCAAGAATGTACAAACTAGCTCCAAAGCATCAGCAAAGTGAGGACACCCGGGGTCCCCGGCCCAGGCTTGTCTGGGAGCTGAGGGGTGTGGAATGAAGGGAGGTCGCCTCGCTTGAGCACGGGCTGGGCTCTGCAGACGGGCCTGCTGCACCCTCCTGCAGCTGTAAACAGACGTGAGCAGCCCATTCTTTCATGCAGTCCAAAGCCACAACTTTCTGCAAATTGAACACCTAGAGGAGTTTTAAATGTATTTTGAAAAATGAAGTGTCATGTAAGTCAAGACTGTAAAAATAGCTTGCGATTATTTTGTAGAGTTAGCAGCAAGTCCTTTGGTATTTCGGGAAATACTACAGAACTTCGTTTCTTTATCCTTGAACTTCAATCTTGCTTTTCCTTTGAAGATGGGTCCTGAGGTGAACCTCGATATTCGTTATATCCAGGCGCTACAAAGCAGCCCCTCTGTAAAGAGCTCCAGCAGGAAGGGGCTGAGCGCTGAGCTGCTAAGACCTGCTTCATCCTGAACAAAACCTACAGGCTCGAAGTTAATTTATTCTTGTAATTTTCATAGAATGACGTCTTGTCTGGGACAGATCTCTCAGGTGTCTTTTGTTTAGTTGAGTTGTGCTTTGATCCATCAGAAACACAGCCACTGGGAGAAGCCCCCAGCCAGCCCTCCTGCAATTATTTCTTTTGTTTTTGTTTTTGTTTTACGATTTTATTTATTTGAGAGGAAGAGAACACAAGCAGGAGGGGCAGAGGGAGAGGGAGAAGCAGACTCCCCTCTGAGCAGAGAGCCCGATGGAGGACTAGATCCCAGGACCCCGGGATCATGACCAGAGCTGAAGGCAGACGCTTAACCGACTGAGCCACCCAGCCAGCCCTCCTGCAATTATTTCTGTGGGAATCCATGACCCCGAGATCCTGTGATCAACTCAGGGCTGACATCCTTATTCCCTTGGTACAAACAGGGGGACTAGCGAGAAATGCCTACTACAGCAGTTCTCAGACTGGAGCAGGCTTCAGAGTCACCCTGGGAGGGCTTGTTAAAACACAGCTTGCTGGACCCCACCCCCGGATTTTCTGAGTCAGTGCTTCTGGGCGGGGCCTGAGAATCTGCATCCTAACCAGCTCCCAGGAGTCGCTGCTGTGCTTGCCCAGGTATTACCCTTTGCAAATCGCAGGGCTAATGATGCTGGGTTTTGAAGATCAAATAATTTCCCCCTGGGGCAGATCCTCACGCTCACCCCTGACCTTCTTGGCAAGAAACAGGGTAAGCCAATGACACGTGCTCGCATTTCCCTTCCAGGATGGTACTGACATTCCCTATTTAGAACCTTATTCCCTTCGTTTTGACTTTGGTCCGTATTACAGTGCAGATGTTCGTTGGAGGGGGATCAGGAGTTTGTTTGACAAACATTTGTTGAGCATATTTTTCACACCAAGCACTGAACTGAGTTCTGAGGACTTGAAACTAATGGGGAAGGTCTATTACATATACAGGGCAAAACCTGGAGGAACTTACACCGGGAGCAGGTGGTTGGATAACTCAGTAGTTAAGTTGTTGAGAATTAGGGGGTCATACTTAAAAACGATCACCAGGTACTGTCAGAAAAGTGGGCTAGAGAGAGGTCATCAGAGGGGGCAATGGGGGTCCTGGGAGCAGGATTTCAAGATGCAGGGACACTGAGGGCTGGCCACATCAGTGCTCAGCCCCCAAGGCCACGGGCATCTCCTCCTCCCCGAGGGGCTCAGAAAGCCACGAGGGGGAGAGAACACGAGACTGCCGAATGCCCGAAGAGGACAAGGAAAGGAACACCAGTGAAGAAAGCAGGCCAGAGAAATCACTGGGAAGAACTACTTCTGAGTTCTGCCTGGGTTCTGCGCCGGAAGGAGCTAATTGGGATAGCATTGATTGGGACGTTGGAAATAAAACTGAAGCACGAGTCAAAAAGAACTGAGAAAAATGGCTGCACGAGCAGAGCCTTGGGAGAAACATAAAACAGAAGGAACTGGAAAATCACGTAAGCAGGAGACCCTGGTTCCCAGTACAGCCCAGAAACGTCTGGGAAAGGTAAAAGGGAGGACCAATGGCATATAAGCAGGACCAATGGCAGCATACGTGGGACTTTGTTGAGAATGAGAAAAAGGTGTCCTCTCCACTCAGACACATCTTCCCAGGGGCCCCTCTGGGCAGATGAACTAGAAAATGCTGCTCTCTCCTCCCTACACACCCAGAGCACTGGGGAATGGCCTCCGCCTCTGTGTTTCCAACAAGCCCTCAAACCAAGGAGGCTCCCGAGCAATGCTTCCCGAATACTTGGGCTACGCATCACATCCAGGGTGACTGCCAGGGGCCCCAGAGTGTTTGATTCACTTCTGGGTTAGTAGCAACTGAAGGAAGAAAGCAGGCGTCAGTCAGGCTTTTGTGAGAACACTGTGGGATTTTTACTTGGGGAAACTTCTCTGTGGGTTCCCTTCGGGTGCAAAATCAATCAGTCTGAGAACTGAGGGACGCTGCAGATAAGTGGCCCCTAGGACCCCGTTCTTTTGGCCCCTTTGATCTTGAAGGCCCTGTCCTGCTTTCGGCATCTGTGGATCTGCAAGAGGCCGTTGATGCAGAATCCTGAAAGAGGATTTAGTCAATAAGTATTTATAGAGTAGCCTCTCCTTTCATTGCCTGGCATTGGGACAGCATGTCACTGTATACAAAGTATTTTCTGTTTCCTCCATCCTCTGTCCTTCATGGCAGCAACCATGACATGTAGGTAGGAACCGTTACCCACATTTTACAGATAAGGAAATTGGATCTCAGAGAAATCGACTTACTCAAGGTCACATGAAGGAACCTTGGCCAAATGAGGGCTAAAAGCTGGCTCATAGGACGGGGTACTTTTCCACCATTCCACGACATTCTGTTTTGGCTGAGAGAAAAAAAATGCAAACCTCTGAAGACATTGCCATCAATAGAAATCTAATGGCAGCTCCATACAGCTCTGAATTTTGGAGGGGCTAATGAGAAGCAAGTGAGTTTAATTTTCATAGTAATATTTAATCCAGTTAGTTAAAATATTAGCAACTCACTGTGTAGTAAAATATGAGACAAGATTAACGAGATATTTTCACATTATTTTCTGTATGAAGTATTTGAAATCAGTGTGAATTTCACACATAAAACACAGCTCAGGAGCTGAATTCATTGGAAATTCTTGATCTGGATTTAGAGCTCATAAAATGTACAACTAAAAAGTGGATTTATGTACTTGAGTCAGTCCAAGCACACTTGAAAGTTTTCCAATAACTAAATTGAGGATCAATGTTTAAGTTAAAGTTACATTAATTAAGAATAAATAGAAATTTAAAATTAAGTTCCTCGGTGACACTAGCCGCCATTTCAAGTGCTCGGAAGCCACATGTAACCAGTGGCATCCTTCCCGGAGAGCAAAGCCCTAACATGTCACTCCTCCTCCCGGGAATCTATAGTCTGGTAGATCCAATATGTGTTTTGGTCTATGTGTTAGCAGAGTTTAGTCTCCTCCTTTGATAACAGTGTCAAAAGTTGGTTTCCTCCATCCTTACCCATCATTAGCCATCTCCTTTGGTGGCCTTCCTTAACCTCCTTCAAATCTGCTCTCTCTTCCTTATTCCCACAAGTGCCCGCTTGTACCCATTCCAGGAGGTGGAGGTTGTGATGGCCTAAGGGAGGCAGTTTCTTTGATAAGAGTAGCTCTGTAACTTTTAGGATAGAAACAGAACAAGCTGGAAGAAAGAGGGGACTCGTGAGAAGATAGCAATGTATTGAGGTACAATATGATGTACTTCTGCTTCCTTCTGGAACATCATTGACTTACATAGGACTCTGGCCATCTGAAAGCTTGGCTCATCTGCTTTTTTTTTTTTTTTTTTTTAAAGATTTTATTTATTTATTTGAGAGAGAGCAAGAATGAGAGAGAGCACATGAGAGGGGGGAGGGTCAGAGGGAGAAGCAGACTCCCCGCCGAGCAGGGAGCCCGACGCGGGATTCGATCCCGGGACTCCAGGATCATGACCTGAGCCGAAGGCAGTCGCTTAACCAACTGAGCCACCCAGGCGCCCTTGGCTCATCTGCTTTTAAAAGCAAGTTCGTCTCCCTAAAGTCTGACCAGCTAGATTCTGGTTGGATTTTCATAGTAACTAGAAATGGCAATCTGTTTCTCCCAGGAAAATAATGATTTCTTGCCCAAAAGTATAAGCAAATGGGTACCCCAATCACCGGACTGGGCTGAGAGCATTGTTCCTGCGTGGGTTTTAGGAATACTTGAGTAATTACTCATTTACCGTCTGTGCATAAATACATGTTTGCCTGTTTCTTTTCCTGCACGTGAAGCCATGGCCAAGGTGGTGCTGCCTTGGAGGATGAGCTTCTCCTGCATCTTTTTTGTCCTGTAATCCCATCAGACCCTGGTCCATAGGGCTCAGGGACTCTATGAAATATTGTGTAAATCTAAACTGGATGCGACCAACCTATCATTTGCAACCTCATTATTAGTGTCTTGGCTCCACTGGGTACACAGGCAGGAATGTTTTCTTGTCCCTTGTTTCCCTCATCCTTTGTTCTCCACCGGGGTTAGAGATGGGGGTTGAGGTAATGAGGATGCAGGTCCAGGCTGGTCTGCGAAACCTGACCCAGAGTAAATTTGGTTATTAAACTCATCTTCTTGAACTGCCTAGTTAAGCGAGCTGATGTTAGCTGCTGGGAAGACAGTGCTGCCAAACAGACAAGCAGGAGCCTGCCTGTCCCCTCAAATATTTTATAGTCGGAGTTAGGTATGTTCTCTCAAGGTGGCCGGATTCCTTACATGCACATACAATTATTACTCATTCAAACACTTCTACTAACAAGTAAAAGAAGTACTGGGATGAAGTAGCATTTCCTCCTAGTCCCAAGAGGTGTCCTGCTGAATAAATGTTCCATGATCAGATAAGCTTGAGAGACACCATTGTTTCTCTTCCCCTATTAGAGACTCACTCAAGAGCAGACAAAAACAAAACAAAACAAAACAAAACCCTATGGCAAGGAAGCCTGTTCGGCCTGGTTTACCTGGAGTTAACGAAACTTAGCTACCATGAGACCTACTTTTTCAGGGAACATTTGTGAGCCGTGCAAAAATTATTAGTGTCTGAACTTATTTGTACATGCTGATTTTAAATAATCGACTTCCAGTTTCCATTAAGTTCTTATTTAAAATTTTTTTAGAAGGACGTCAAGGCTAGGCATGCGGTGGATGTGGCTTGTAGCACATACAATCTGTGAAAATGATCAGCGTCTGATATTCAGTCCTTTATTCATCCTGGACCCAGCAATGGGAAATTTCTAATATTTTAATGACTCCATAATCCTTGAAAACATTAAAAGCAACGAAATATGATGATTTTGGAAATCTGAATTTACTAATTTATTTTTGTTGTAGGTATGTGATTTAACTCCGGCATTCCCCGGAATGGGGCAGACCGCGACTCCATTAAAACCTAAACCGAACTAAACTAAAACTAACTTGCATTCATCCCTTGAGTCAGTGAGGCGGTCATCAGTGAAATCGGTCAGTAAATATTTTTTGAGGACCTAATGGCCATGAACTAAGGCACCAGGGACACAGAAATGGCAAATACAAATAGTCCTTACCCTCCGAGCGCTTACAGCGTAGAGGGAATTCTAACATGAAGCAGATAGGAACAGTAGAGAGGAAACCTAAGAGACCTAAAAATAAATATTAGGAAGCTTCTACCTATCCATTTCTAAGTTCAAATCTCTGTGAACTGGAAAGGATGCAAAGAATAAGAGGCTCATGCTTCATCCAAAATGCCAATACCCTTATTGTATAGGAGAGACACAACCCGAATGATTGTTGATAGCATTTCCAACAGTAAAATCAATGGCCTAAATGTGAAATTAATCGGAAGCCACGGTTCTAATACACTGTTTTGGCGATGAGGCACATTAGATGGGATTGTTTTGGAATGCCTAATTATTGTGTCTGCCACACTCATGTGTTTGAGTCATTCCTAACTTTTGGACTGCTGCCTAGATCATTTCTGCAATCCGGTTGCAGTTGTGTATTCTCTCTCTCTCTCTCTCTCTAATGCATAACTTTCCTCACTAGCCTCTAAGCTCGAAGCTCGAAACTGCACTTCCGCAAATTCTAGTTAAGAGCTGAAACAGTTTGTCAGAGCGTTGATTCCAGCGAGTTTGGGTGTAAGTTGATGTTTTCTTTGTGTCCTGCAGGTTCATGATTTCAAAGTGCCTGTGCGAAGTTACTTTTGCTGGAAACTGCAGCCTGGGCTCTTGTGGTGTTCAAATCTTTCTTCCGTCAAATACACGTTACCCTGACCTTACAGTGGATGAAGATACCTCAATGGTCTGACTTTGCCAATTGCTCAGTTTCAGCATTTAGGAAGGCTGGGAGGAAAGAGAAATCCTGCCAAGATCTGAGCAATTTGGTGACTTATTTTCCAGCACCATCAATAGCTGTGAGCGTCAACTGAATATTCTCCCAAGGAGTGCCATGATCTTGAAGTCACTTTATTAAAAACGGTTGTGTCTGCAGATCGGTCAAGAGACTCGGACGTTTACAGCCAGAGATGACACTGAGCGTGCTTCTGCTGTGGCCTGCAGTCTTCATGGGGGGCATATTGATTGATGAGTGACTGCCTGCCGATAAATCCTCTCCTCACTGCTTCCTGGATTGGACTTCACTAGGCAATCTATCACTTACCTTCACACGCACATGTGGGGTTTTTCACAACAGTAGTTTCAGAATCACTGGGACCTGGATTGATTTCATCATTTGACGGAAACGAACAGAATCCCCGGCGCCTGAGCACCATGGCCTTGAACGTGGCCCCCGTCAGAGACACAAAATGGCTGACATTAGAGGTCTGCAGGCAGTTCCAGAGGGGTACCTGCTCCCGCTCCGATGAGGAGTGCAAATTTGCTCACCCCCCCAAGAGCTGCCAGGTGGAGAATGGAAGAGTCATTGCCTGCTTTGATTCCCTCAAGGTAAGGGGATGCGTTTCCCGTGTCACGTCTGGGTTTCCCAATGGAAGGTTTTCTGTGGTACTTGTAGAGGAGTTCCAGTCGTTTCTAGGTCCTGTTTTCTTGTTTGTGGTGACTACTGGGATATTTTCACCCACTTTTTTTTTATATCAGGCATACATAAATTTTTCACAGATCCATGTTTAAATTAAAAATACATGACGATGTATTTTGGGTCTGGCATGACATTCATGTACCCAAGAGTTTTAAATCAAAGTCTGGCTTGTGACAACTGAAGATAAATATTTTATTAACATTTGATCTTCTGGAGGTTATATAAAGGTGAAGAAATTGAATGTGTCACTTTTATGTGCCAGTTACTCTGCTTCTCCTCTCGAAGAATTTTCTACTCTTGTGGCTTTCTTTCTTGACCAAGGGTTTCCTAAAATACTTCTTAATAGGTTTTTCATTCTCTCTGACAATTTGTCATGGCTAACAGAAATTATTGAGTACACACTCAATACTCCTGAGAACCCACTGTGTGTAAGTTAACCGATCACAGAAGACATGAATGTGATTCAAGATGGCATCCTTGAGCTCGCTATCTGGGAGGGGAAATACAGCACGTCAGCAAATAACTATAATACTAGATAGGAAGGAACATGTGCCTTGAGGGAGAAAGAGACCTCTGTGGGGATCCATAGAAGGGAGAACTGGCTTCCAGCTGGCCATTTCAAGAAATTTTTTAGGAGGTCAGCAACCTGAGGTATACACTGAGTCCGGTGGGGTTTGGACCTGCAGAAATAGGGGAATTATAATGAAATCTCTAATTGAAGGAAATAGGGGTGACTTAGCCCATAATTCTTTGAGGTTTATTTTGCCCTAAAATAGGATTCTATGAATCCCAGATTGCCTGAGACAGTCCTAACATCATCATGATATTGTTTCCACTGGATATAAGATACATGGCTTAAAAAGAGCTTAACGTTTATATATCTGCAAAACTTCATATAAATAAGCTTACCAAAGAGTTTAAAAAAAAAAAAAAGTTGATCCATGCTCTTGGGAAATCTTAGTGCTGTGAGTTTACAGAATAGTGACGTTAGCCTGTTCTTGGATATTGAAGGTTTGGGTATGTTTTGGGGGATGGTTTTTATCTTAAACTAAAAAGTTATGTCTTATGATACTTGTAAGTCAAAACTGAAATATAAGACTTCATACGTTTAAGTACATCTTAAAGGGACAATTTGTCTATACACTAAAGGCAGAAGGATACATTTGTAGCCCAAGATAAGTTTTTTTTAAGGGTTAGAGTTTGGAAAATTAGGTATGTTATTTATCTCAATAACTACCCCTATTTTATTCCTTTTCTCATAAAAAGTTTATTAGATTAGACTTTAAAAGTATGAATTATTTTGTCTACACAGAAATAAATAGATGGATAATCACAATTATATAAAGTGTAACAGTACAAACACATTTTATATTAGTATTTATTTTGCTTTTAGTCAAACAAGTAAACAAAGTATGTATTTGCTTCTCTGGTTGTCACCAATGGAAGCATTCACTATAAAAAGCAGTATAGATTAAAAACTAGATCCTAAGAACTTCAAGATATGGAAACAGGTCAGAAATGAGAAATTCATTGTCCAGGTCATCCCACTTCCTTCATTTTATTAATCCAAGCCTTCTCCGATTAATCCAAGCCTTCTCCTATTTACTATGAAACCAACATTTTAGGATGTTTCTTAAAACTTTTAAATCATTAAATTAGTTAAGGAAGTATGAGGGAGATATGTCCAATGTATCAAGGCTAAGTATTCCTTGAATATCAAGAAAACAACAACTCCCAGATCCTTACAATTTATTACCTCACTGTGGATTCACCAGGACCACAATTGTTTGAGGATTCCAACCCATGGAGAAAGGATCCAGAATGGTTATGTTTAGCATAAAAACATGAACCAAGCCATGAGAATATGAAGCTTTAAAGATCATTTTCAGAAGTGTCTAGTAGAATCATTTTCAAGTGTTGAACCAGTTACATATTGCCTTGAGTTATCTGTTCCCTTTGAGAATTATAAATTTTCAGATTATTCAATTTGAGTGTGATGTTATTTATTTTTAAAGTTGTCAAACTGTAAAGAATGTGAAAGGAGCCCATAGCCAGAAGAACAAGACAGACCCAAGAATAAGACCCGACCACTTCTCCGCTTTGGGTGGGTCACTCATCACTTCTTAGCTTTTGTCTCATGGGTAAAATGAGGATATTCACCAGTGAAATTGGCTCAGGCATGCACAGTGCCCAGCACCATGCTGGTCTATTCACCTTGCGAGGTGGATGTAAGAATTACGAGTTCTTTTGGGTGCCTGGGTGGCTCAGTTGGTTAAGCAACTGCCTTCGGCTCAGGTCATGATCCTGGAGTCCCTGGATCGAGTCCCGCATCAGGCTCCCTGCTCGGCAGGGAGTCTGCTTCTCCCTCTGACCCTCCCCCCTCTCATGTGCTCTCATTCTCTCTCTCTCAAATAAATAAATAAAATCATTAAAAAAAAAAAAAGAATTACGAGTTCTACGATTAGGACAGGCAAATAAAAAAAGGCACTCAAAAGTGGTAGCTAAAAAGAAAAAGTGTGATGACAACATACTTAAGCTGTTTAATCTTATTTCATTTAATATTTTAAATAAAACCATGTCGCTCAGTGGAACCAGCCTAAGACAGAAGTGCAAGGGCTTTGAGTCAAAGAACTCTGTCTGGTTACAGGTGAGCTCTCATTTGAGACAAATTACTTTACCTCCTTGATTTCAGTTTCCTTTTATTTAAGATTGATATAATAATTCCAACTTCATAAGGTTACTAAAAAGACTAACCGGCCTAAGATATGCCAGATGCCTAGCATAGGGCAAGACATGGTAGGGACTGGTCATGGTAGACATTGATTTTGATGACTGTCTTTATAGGCAAGACGTGTCCAACCCATAAAGCGTCCAACTCTTCATGTGTCCAAACTCTTAAGAATCTATGGTGTGGGTGATAATAGCTCAGTGATACAAATTAGTCATGACATTACAAGAAATCAAGTTTGAGGCAGGCATTATTTTTGTTGTTATTATTTGTTACAAGGTATTTTCTCAAACACTGTGGAATATTTTTATGCATAAAAATAAGAGGAAACTGTGTTGGCATATCTAGACCAGTCTACTATAAGCCTGAGCTATTCTTGTTTTGTTTTGGTTTGTTTTTTGTTATGCATTATTTGCATCCATGAGTAAACATCCATAAACACATACTAAACAAATTTGTGGGTGGTTAGAAAAGAGATTTGCTGAGGTCTTTGGAAAGAGAATTGTACATGTATAAATACTTTTATAAAAGATATTTCAGAAAACAGAGCAGAGTTCTTACTGATGACAACTTGTACTTTTTTCACAACTGTTACCTTGTTGCAGTTTAAGTGAAACCACGGAGCATGCATGGCATTTGTGATATTTTTTTAACAGTGGATTTGCTTACATTTTTTCCGGAAGGCCAGAACATTCTCGAACATTGTGTTTTACAAGCTAGGTTAACTTGACAAAATGCAAATTGCTTCGTGAGCAACTAACTTCCCTGCAGCCTTGACCAACCCCATCTCTGTGCCTTTATAATCCATGAAACCGTCTCCCTCACAGTTGAGATGTTTGAGATTTTTCTTTTCAGGTTCTTTTCCCTCTAACCGAGTGAGGAACTAATCTGGCTTGTTTTGCAAATTGAAACATCCAGAAAGGAATAAATGAATTAGCTGTAATGCTTATTGAAACGAAAGGTTTTGGCATTTACCACTTGATGAAGTATTTAATATATTTGCTTCAACATGTTAATTCAGACTGAACTTAAAAAAGGAAACAATTTTTTAAATCATGTTGCTAGTTTTGACAAAACAGAAACAAAAAGCACTCCTAGAGTATTTGGGGAAATTGTTTAGACTTTACATAGTAAAAATTTGTTCAAAGACAGCGTGATTCTTTCAATACCTGAATGAGATGATGTCACTCCCCCATTCAAGGCCTTCCAGTGGCTTCTGATCTTACCTGAGTAAAGACCAATCCTTAGGAAAGCTGTTTAGGCCCTAGGAGATCTGCTTCTCACCTCTAGTCACCTGATGTCAGTCCTACCCCTGTCCCTTCATCCACCCTGCCTCGTTGCTGTCCCCTGGATGTACCAACTAGGTTTCCACCTGACGGTGTTTGCACTTGCTCTTTGCTCTGCCTGGAATATTCTTGCCTCAGTTGTATGAGCAGCTTGTCCCTCATTCCCTTCAGGCTTCAGATCAAAAATGCCGACGGTGAAGCCTTTCTGCCAACCTTATATCAAATAGTTATTTCCCCATTGCTGTGATTCCATTTCCTCACCTTGTTTTACTCTTCTCCCTAACAATGATCGCCTTCTGATAAACTATACCCATACTTAGTTTTTGTTCATTATCTACCCCCCCATCCTTTCTGCTAGAATGTAAGCTCCATATAGATGAGGATTGTATCTTTTTTGACCACTGTTGTATCCCCAGAGCCTAGAACAGTGTCTCATACACATTAGATGCTCAATAAGTATTTGTTGAATGGTAGAGCATGTTCATCAGGAATGTATTCAAGCCTCTCAGATAGGGCTGCCGCAATATGGCTGTACAGTAGGGGTACATTTCTCAACAGTCTTATGTGACCGGCACCCCCTGGAGTTGTGCAGTGCACAACCTGTGCAGCCATGTGGTTTGGCCCCATTCTTAAAATCTCAATAGATTTCAAAATCTATTTTGAAGGGAGCTCTGTGCAGGAATTGGAGACACGAGTGTGACTCTGGAAGTGTAATACAACATTGGAGAATTGACAAGTAAATTATTTCACTTTCTCTGAAGCTACACATGATGCAGAAACTACTTTTTATTGCTCTCTCTTTGGTGCTAAGTTTCAAAAATGTAAAAAAAGGTAGATCCTGCTCACTTATTTACAGGATGCTGGCTATAAGTGGGCTGATGGCAAATAAAATTTTAGTCTTCATATGTATGGGTGAAAATTTCAAAATCGAAAATGGTAGATAGGTGACCATTTTGGACAGTTCTTAAAAACATACTAAAAAATGTATGTCATTGGCCTTGACCTTAACTTCATGTTCTTGAATTGCTTTCAAATAGAGGGAAATTCTTTGTAGGAATTGCTTGAGTATTTTTATTTTAAGTTATATGCTCAATTCTGGCCTGATTTGAAAGTATCTCAGACAATTTTGTCCTTACCAATAGAAATCCCTGTAGTCATATAGAGCCCATTATCTGCCAGGCATTTTTCATGTATTATCAGTTCCTTCCGACAACTCTGTAAGGTAAATATTATTCAGCCAACCATTGTCACTGTGGATGCAGGTTCAAAACTGTAAGCAACTCACACGTAACTCACATGTAACTTGTAAATTGTGGGGAAGGGACCTACTCAGAGGTAAGTGTGACTCCAAAGCTGCCCCTGTCCCTTCCCCTCCTCCTAATTCCTTTTACAGAATAAATCATTGGTCTAATGAATTCTAAATCTCCTAATATCTTAATAATATTCATGTTTAACAAGTTTAGCAAATTGAGGTGTCAAAAACATTCTAAAAAGAAGCTCCCAGGAATAAACCAATTTAGGTACTAAAATTAAATATTTGAAAAAGAGAGAAAGCAAGGCACGCATATTTTTGTTTGTATTTATTTACAAACATTATACCATCACTTACTAGGTCTCAGTAACAAAAGTGGTGTTCGTCCAAGGTATCGGTGTGTGTGTGCGCCCATGTGATTCTGATTTCGGATGTTATGATAAAGTGCAGGACAGGTACTACTTTAAGGATTCTTGGACCCACCAATTCTACTTCCTGCGTAAGAGGTCCATTTCCCTGTCATCTGACTTCTGCCCTCCAGGGCAAATCAGCCATTTGCCCCTTCCTGGCATTATTCAGACCTCCATATAACAGTTTATCCCTATAAGTGTGTGTCCCTGTATAAGCCCATAAGCTTCCTAAAGGTGGGATTGCGTCTTACTCATCTCTGTGTCCAAGCACCTAGCATGGTATCTGGCACGTAGCAGAAAGGCAAGAATAACCATTCACAGAGTGCATAAATTAACAAAGGAGTCCCCACAACTTGAACTTCAGATCCCAAACTTCTCTGCATGGCTGTTCATCATTGTCTTTAATTTCTCTGTTTTGTTCTGCAAGCCTGATCAGCCCCTCCTTTGGAATTCTCTCCTGCTCTCCACCCCCCTCCCCCACTGGTACACTCCTCGTTCTTCTACCACTGCAGCCTTCCTTCCTGTTTCACCTCTAATGCCACCTCTTCTTCTCCTCGCTCCCTTTTTGTGGATAGTCACCAGGACTCAGCGTTGGCCCTTCCTAGGTCAGGTCAGTGATCAGTTCTGAAAGGGTGTCTGCAACTCAGCATTCAGTTCCCACTTCTGTGCCCATCTGTCGCCATTCTGTGTGTGTGCCCTTTCCCTGCCAACTCTCTGGTTCCAAATGCCCACCAAACACCCCATATGCGTGGTCCATACTCGCCTGTAGTTCCACACATCTAAATCCAAACTCTTCATCCCGTTCCTGCCCCAAGTCATCAGCCCACTCCATCCCCATGCCTTTTTCCCCAGGCACAAAACCTTAGCTTGATACTGACCACCATGCTGAGGATCCTTAGTCTTTCTTTTTCGTTCTTGTTCTGATGGTAGGGAAGTATAACATCTTTAAGAATTAATAAAAACTATGGAATTTTTCCCTAAATACAGACTATTGCAACAAATCTCAAGATCCTGAGGGTTTCATGTTGGCCTCTAGAAACTCTCTATGGCCTGCAAGTTAAACTCTCGTCTACACAGAAGTCTCACACAAGAAAGTGGGCACAAGAAGACCAGAGGGTCATTAAAGATACTTTGTGGTTATTTCTCTGGGGCCAAGATTAGCACCTGATACTTGCTGATACTCAAGATATTTCTATGCTGAGGAAGAGTTTACCTCTAGCTTCTGGGACAAGAGGAGGGCCATTGCTCCTGTGAAGGGCAGGTGGAATCCACTTCAGTGCCTTTAGTGAGCAAAGGAAGGAGGATTCTCAAGCAATGTGGCATCTGCCTCCGTGTCCTACTTAGGGATAGCACACACGTGGCATGTATGAGTGATGCCACCTTCCTGGGGACACAAGGTCTACCATCGAGAAACCTACATTCAAACCTGTCTAAAATTAAGAGTTAGACAAAATAATCTCTGTATTCGTTTCCCAGGGCTGTCATAACAAATTACCAAAGACAGGGCAGTGAAACACAACAGAAATGTCTCACCTGTCAGTTCTGGGGGCTGCAAGTCTGATCAAGTGTTGGCAGGACCATGCTCCCCCTGACACTTCTATGGGAGACCGCTTCCTTGCCTCTTCTAGTTTCTGGTAACTCAGTCTGTTCTCTGGCTTATGGCAACATACCTCCAATCTCTGCCTCCAGCTTCAGACGTCTGTCTTCGTGTGTCTCTCTTCCCATGGTCTTCCCTCTGAGTCTGTGTCTGAATTTCCCCTTCTTAGAAGGACACCAGTTATATTAGGTTAGGGCTCACCTTTTCTGGTAGGACCTCATCTTAACTAGTGACAAATACCTGCAACGACCCTACTTCCAAATCAAGTCACCTTCTGGGGGACAGGGATTAATCCTTCAATTCATCTTTTGGGTGGAGGGGGGACATAATTCAACCATAAGAAGAATATCTAAACCTAGAAAACATCAGAAATCAAACACTGTAGTCTAATTCACGAGCCCAGATTGGTTTCAGAATCCATCTCTACACCCTGCCCTCGATAGCCACGCACCATCATCAGAGTTGGCAAGAGAGAGGAGGCTTGAAAAACTCCAGTCTTTGGTACTGAGTAGAAGGAAGAGAGATGATCAGCTGACATTCTATAATTACAATAAGCTGCGTTTAAAACACATAAAAATAGATAAAAATAATTCACAGAGAAAAATGGCAAAACTTACTTTCTCTAAAAACCAAATGGAGTTAAATATCACTTTCACCTTAATTATATTCTTTAATAATTACATTTGTTTATTATTCACTTTGCCTTGGGCGGCGATGCTAACTTTTGTTAGTCTGTGTAGCAGTTTCTCATGACACCATTTTTTCACCAAAGCTTAAGGAGAAAGACACATTTACCGTGATTTAATATTCTATTTTTTTCCTCAAAATGGAAATAGCATGTTGTCAGGACCCCTCCTCCTTTCATTCAGACTTTCGGTTTTATTTTAGGACGTTTTTAATACAATGTACGAAGCAAAGATTTTAAAGTCAAAGCCCTGACCTGGGAGTCTGTATCTGAGCCCTGGCTTTCCTGTGGGTCATCGTGTATTTCCCCTCTCTGAGCACGCTCCGGGTGCCCTGTCAATCAATATTCATTCATTCATTCATTCATTCATTCATCCATTCATTCATTCCCTCTTTCACTAAATAAGATGTGCAAACCAAGATATGCAGGACTCAGGAGGAAATAGGAGTGAGGCACTCCGCACTCACTGCTAGGGAAACCTGGGGACCAGTGCAGGCTGCAGAAGGGAAACTAAAGAGCTCATGACCCCATTGAAGATGGCAACTGCCAATCAGCCACACACAGCTGCCTTCTGAGAATCCTGGGGATTTTTTTTTTTTTTAAGATTTCATTTATTTATTTGTGTGAGAGAGAGCATGAGCAGGAAGGAGGGGCAGAGGGAGAGGGAGAAGCAGACTCCTCCCCGCTGAGCAGGGAGCCCAATGCGGGGCTCAATCCTGGGACCCTGGGATTGTGACCTGAGCCAAAGGCAGACGTTTAACTGACTGAGCCACCCAGGCACCCCAAATCCTGGGGATTTTTAAAAAAAGAACCAGAGATGCAGTATTTTGGTGTGAAGTTTCCCAATTTCTAAACTTTGGCAACAATTAAAATATTTTTAAACCCTGAAGTTCAAACAAAACACACCTACAGGCTGGATTCCATCTATAGGCTGCCATGTTTAACCTCTGTTCAAAACCAAGAAACAAGTATTGATCGTGGGAACAGCATACACCCCTTCTTCCATCAGTAGCGATCACAGAGGGCAGACGGAATTTATCACCTGCTCTGAATCATCCCTGGAAGACTTTATGGGCATCGTGTTGGTGAATCACTCTGGTTTCCCCTTACCTCACTGGCCGGTCCTGCTCTGTCTTCCTTCCTGAGTCCTCCTTCTTCTGACCTCTAAATGCTGGCATCATTCCAGGCTTGGTCTTTGAACAGCTCTGTGTTTCCTCACATCCACAGTGACCACCTTACCCTTGTAACTCACCAAGTGTGATCTTGCCTCAGAACCTTTGTACTTTCTGGCCCATATTCCACAGAACTGGACTCCCTAGATGACCTCATCCAACCCAATGGGGATACACATCTTTTGTATGCTGAACATTTCTTAATTTCTATCTCTGGCCCTGATTTCTCCACTAAGCTCTAGACTCATGTATTCGATCGCCCCCTCCCTGACATTTTTACCTGGATATTTAAGTGACCTCTCCCACTCAGTATGTCTATTAATAAGTTTTTGGTTTCCCCTTCAACCTACTGTTCCCATTGTCCCTATTCTCAGATGGTGCTGTTTATTCACCTGATCAAATAAAACATCTTGAAACCCAGCTTCAGTCTTCTCTTCCTATTACCACCATAGCCAGTCCATCATAAGCCCAGCTTTCACTGCCTTCAGAAGATATCCTAAATTCGAGCATTTTCCAGCACTCTTGTCATGACCGAGCTGGCCCAAACCACCACATGTCTCGTATGCACTTTTGTAACAGCCTATATAATATCTCTGGCTTTCACCACTCCCTCCTTGAGCTGAGTGACCTGTAGGTCACGTCACTCTCTCCCCCAAACCTTCCAGTAGCTGTCTGTTCCATTTCCTACATCACAGCCCTTCAGGCCCCCTATGCCCTGGTTCCCTGCTGCACTCTGGCCCCGTAAGTCGACCACGCTTCTCCTCACCCCTGAGCTCCTAGCACACTGGCCTCTTTGTCCCTCAGGGCCCTCTGCATTGGCTGCTCTCTCTACTTGGAATGCTCTTCCCCCGTGTAGCTGCAAGCCTCAGGTCTTGACTTGGGTCTGGGCTGAGACAGATGGCACACATCTATCCACAAAGCCAGCTCAGAAATTATCCTTAAGGAGTGTGATCTATCTCTGTGTCTCCTCTGGGTCTGTCTCCACCGTGACAAGGTGAGGCTGTAAGGTGGGAATCCCACTGCTGTATCCTTGTATCCAGCACTTGTGGGTGCCCCATCATATTTGCAAGTGCATAAATGTATCCTTAAGTCTTACACTTCTAAATGCCCCTGCTCTGACAAAATTCAAGTCACTTTCCTGGCTACCTACTGCTTAATACTTTCCGTCAATCTACAGACAGATAAAACCTCAAAGCTAAAGGCTTTGTACAAATAAGCTCTTTGCTTTACAACCTGAAAGGTGTTTCTGGGTCATGCTCACGTTTCTGGCTGCCCTGATAGACAGATCACATGGAGACTTGCTCACAAGTGGCAGCTACGAGTTACTAAAATTCACGGATTGGCTCATTTTGCCACTGTGGGCAACTCAGCAGTTCCCAAAAGCCTGGATAGAGACTTAGGCTGGTACTGGGCAGTATTTCCACTACTCTGCTATAAAATAAGGACATTGAAATACTTTTGTTTCAGTTTTGTTTCATTTTTATTGGGGTAAGAACATGTGACACCAGATTGCCCTCTTAACAAATGTTGAAAGGCATGACACGGTGTTGTTAACTAGAGACACCCTGTTGTCCTGCACTGCTCTAGAATTTATTCATCTTGAACAACGGAAACTGTATAAAATACATTTTGCAGGAAACTATTGGGATAGCAGAATTCTGAAGGGAAATTCTTTCAATGCAAAACTTTTTTTCTTTTATTCAGGGATTGTTTCTTCTTTTTTTTTTGATGATCAAAATATTCCTTTTGTTTCTAGAGAGGTTTTCTTAATAGATGAGTTTTATTGCTCTTTTTCCCTTCATAGCCTTACTCAGCCGAAGAAAAAGTGAGCAACTCTGTGTCAGTTTCCCATTCTTCTTAGGAATTATTACTACTCCATAAAATTCAAAGGTAAGGAACCTACCCATCCATACTCTCCGACTCACCACCATCAGACTCACTTGTTTGAGTCATGCACACAGGAAAGGCTTTGTCATTAGAAAGTCACTGGTAGGTCCACATATTACCTGAGAGGAACCCAGAAGTTCCTCAGGCCTTTTTGTGTTAGCAAAGGAAGACAGTTTGAGATCCATCAAATAGGCAAATTTTCATGCGGGTGGGCGTGGCTGGAGGGAGGTGGGGAATGAGCCTGACCAGAGACTTTGAAACCTGGAACAGACCTAGAACATGTCTGTTTCAGTGTACGGGAGCAAGTCCCCAAGGATCCAAAGGCAGCAGGTATCCAGTGCTAAGGTCTAAATCACAGAGGGACTTGCCCTGGAGCTGGGGAGACCAGGGCTCCTCTTGGGGACCTTCCCCAATGACAGATTGCACCTGATTTACAATTTCCTTGTGAACTGACCTGCTAATACTAAGTAGCGTAGTCTTTCCACTTGGTTGGGTTCCATTTCCTTTGGCTCAAAGCTTATAGTCTAGTCTCTATTACTCTTTCTCAGCACCGTCATGACCAAGAAGAATGAAACTGATAGAGGACGGATCCTCCCCCCTGCCCCGAGCACCTACCTTTGGGATTCAGGGGGTGGATGTTGACATTTTTATTTGTGATCAGCCATACCTGGCCGTCCTTCCCGACCCACTGGCATCTTGGGGCTATGTCTGATGAGACCATTTTCTTATGACCGAGGTGGTGGTCATGGTATGGATAATGGGTGGTGAGCCCCTTTGAAGATGAGATGTTGCAGGAGAAGGAGGAAGGGACAGTGACTCAGAGGTTTTAACGCAGTTGAAGCAAAACACAATGACTGGTTTCAGCTTGAGTCATGTTTATGTTTCACTTAGTCTACTGTCATCTTATTTGAGTGACATTTTGTATTCTTAAAAATTATCGGTTTTGGTTTTCGACTAAATAAGGGATACGGATACCAAGGTACATTCGGGATCCATCTTAATATAAAAGCATGTTTGTTAAAAAAGAGAATACAGCATATCTAGGCTTTTTAAAAATACCTGTCTGGTCCACATCTCAAATCTCATTCAGAAGAACGTTTCAAGTGCCCCCAGCCCTCTGTAGAATCGTTAATAATGACACCAATGATATTATTTCCACACCTGCCATGAAACGAAGCATTGACCCAGATGCTCGGGATGTAAAATTAATCAGCAGCAGCCTCATTTGAGAAATTTAATTCATACCGCTTCTCCTCTGCTCCCGTTGGGCACTTGGTTGTTAACAGGCATGGTGATCGCGGGAAAATACTGGGATAGCGGAATTCTTAATGAAGAATTCCAGTCGATCCAGATGTTCGGAGTGGTATATAAAGCCACAGAGAAAGAAGTTTCATTTCCTCGAGAACTTCACTATCTTTGTTCATTTATTTATTCTAGAGCCCTCACTGGCCCGCCGCTGAGTGCTGAGCACTGTGTGTTTTAAACAACACGCAGGCACCTTGTTCCCGGGGAATTCACAGTCCAGTCGAGGAAACAAAAGGAAAGTAAACAAACTAATCGAAGAATCACAACTTATCCAGACTGCTGTGAATTCAGGAAATCCTGAGTGCCCACAGAGTGGCAGGCATTGGGCCAGGCCCTGGCAATACAGCTGGTTATAAATTCAGCAGTTTCTGGACCTCACGGGGTTTTTGTTCTAGTGGGAGTGATAGAAAACAAATGGCCAGAAACAGCACCCCCCCCCCCGCCCCCAGAAAAAAAATTCAGTTATGTTCAAGCCGTGAGAAGTGCTAAGCAGGAAATAAACTTGGATAGAACCCAATGTGATCGGGGAAGAATTTCAGCAGGAAAGTTGGCCTGGGATGTGTTCTTCAAGGAGCTGCTCTCTGAGCAGAGACCCGAAGGACCAGGAGGAGGCAGCCAGGTGGAGAGAGAAGAGCTTTGCCAGGCACAGGGGAAAGGGAGCCCTGAAGCCTGGAAATAAAAGTACTTCCCTCTTTCTGGAAACAGGAGGCAGGGCGACCAGAGCTTGATCAGTCTGTCAGGGGGAGAGGGGCCTGAGACAGTGACTAGGAGAGAAACCGTGTAGGAGTCTGAGTCCTAAGATTTACACAACAGGATGACATGTTCCCGTTTGCCTGGTGAGAAGGCTACTCTGCCTGGAGAAGGAGTTGCAGGAGAAGGCCAGGCCCCAAGATCATTTGAGAGTTTTTGCATCATCCAGATTGAATTAATTTTAAAATCTCACTTGTCTTTGATATTTTTTAACAAGCCTACATAACTGTCCAAGGAACCCCTTCATGCTTATTTTGGAACTTTTATCAGGGGCCTACAGTATCCTCACTGTAGACTTCATCAGATGGTAGAATTGCACCAGAAGAGAGAATTCATTTACCTCTGGTGCTCCAGGTGGGCTAGAAACGCAGGAAATCCTAGGCCTCCTGGCCATGTTTATATAACATCGTCTTGTGGATGACTGCCTGGTACCTCCAAAGATCAGGTGTGATGTGAGGGGAGAGACCAACATCCTCCGTGAACTCTAGCACTTACACTGGGTAGCAGGCCACAAGTGCAATGCAGAAGGAACTTTTTTCAAAAGAAAGGCTTCTCTAATCTCCTTCATCTTAAACTTTTCTAGCTGGCCTCCCGCATCTCTCTCCCTTTTGTCTCTGAACTTCTTCTTCCACTGCCCCCTAAACCTCTCACCAACCCATCCATGGCTGTCCAGCCTTGTGCCATATTCCTCGAGAGACATGGACGTGTAAGATGTAGTTCCAGCTCTCATGGGTTTTATAAAATAACCGGGGAGACTAAGAGCCACACAAAATTAACAACTAAATACTAAACTATTTGGCACTAATTATTTCAAAGAGCCTTTTTCAGAAAAGAGTAGTATGGGCTGCAAAAGGCGGCCAAAACATGTCATGGAAAAGAGCTTTCCGGGCTAGGTAGAGATCAGCTCAAAGGAATGACTGACCTTCACGTTGGATACCCCGTATCTGTGGCTTCCACATGTTTTTTTGTTTTTTGGTTTTTTTTTTTCTTGGGGACTTCTGGAAGCATCTATTCAGTAAGTCTGAGTATAGATACCAGGAATCTGTATTTTTAGAAGCTCTCCAGTGATTCATATGCAGGGCCAAATTTAGAAAATATTACTCCAAATGATCTCATCACACCCTGAAGCTGTTTGTTCTCACACTGCATAAACCTAGGAAGCCTCCCTGAAGGTCTTACTGAAAGTTTCCATTTGTCTTCCAAGGTTCCAATAAAGGTACAAAAGTCTGGTGTCTCACAGGTGGTATTGCCCAAGTCAGGATAAAAACGATCAGGCCCCTGTCCCATACCCTTTGACTTCTTATTCCTATGCCCATTTTAATGGAAATATCCAACAACATAACAGCCCCCGAGTGATTAACCATAACTGTAAACTATAAGCTTGGGATTTGTATTGTGTCCTTTAAAAAGTTCTATGCCCGGGATATTGAAAGGCAGTCTCGGGCAGAACTAATTATTTAAATGGCCAATCCAAGCTTAGCAAGAGAAATTTTCCCTGGTATCAGTGGTGGAATATTTGGTTGCCTGGCAACCGGCAAATATCTATGATGCAATGGAAAATCATTAGTTTGTGTCTGGGTTGATTGTGTAGTTCCTAATACCACACTTGGTTCATTTCATTGATGATACGTATTCCTGTTATAGCTTGTTACATATCAAAATGGTGCTGAGCTGCAACTTTACCCAGTTCTAATCTTTACCGAACACCAGCCAACTGCCTAGTCTAGCCCAAATGCACACGGTAGAAATAGATGTTTGGTCCATACAGAAGGCGACAGGATAAGAGAGTGAGAGCAGAATAATTTGGAGATCCGTAAAACTGCTAAGTAAAATGAAATCTAGTGGAGTCCTTAGAGTGATGGTACAACTTTAATCATGAACTCTCCAACTTTGGAATTCTGTGGATTTCTACCATATGACTAACACCAGCATTTAAGGTAAAGAACATAATATATAAGAGACTTTAATCATAACTTTCCAATCACAGTCTCCTAGAAACTGACAAAATATATGTGGATAGTTTCAAAGTTTGATCTCATTTATAAAGGGCTGCTTTGGGCGCCTGGGTGGCTCAGTTGGTTAAGCGACTGCCTTCGGCTCAGGTCATGATCCTGGAGTCCCTGGATGGAGTCCCGCATCGGGCTCCCTGCTCGGCAGGGAGTCTGCTTCTCCCTCTGACCCTCCCCCCTCTCATGTGCTCTCTCTCATTCTCTCTCTCTCAAATAAATAAATAAAATCTTAAAAAAAATAAATAAAGGGCTGCTTTACATTATAAGAACCAAAGAACTGCTATTTGTCAAACTTCCACATTAAACATCTGCCAAGATATCTTATTAGGTAGGTTTTCTTAGTGATAATGAATGGGTGCATAAAATAAAACATGCAACCCTGTCATTGTCAGATTCTATCCACACTAAATAACGGAGACATTCATTTCCCCTTGTCAAAAGTTCATAAATAACAGAAGTAAAACCAGCGAATTGCTGAAGTAGTCATTAGTGTAAGATTATTATGCACACAACCAAAAAGACAGTTTGCAAACCAGACCAAAACACTGAGGCTCAGGGGTGCATTGTTGTAAAGTAGCTTCTAGTGTGAGAAAGCGGATTATTCTTCACAGTGACTGGTTACAATATGAGAAGTTTCTTGAATCATAGAGAACTCGTTAGTGGTTACCTCCCTTCAACCTTGGGAAACAGTTCACATTTTGCTCATGATGTTCTGAGACATAAGCAAGAAGTGATCCAGGTCAAGTTAACCTTGCAAAATAAGATAAATTAAACTTTGTTTGTATGACTAACCTGGTTTTGTCTGCTCAGGAAATTTTCAAGGCTGGTCTTTGATTGTTTTTTTTATTTTAACACCCTCTTTTGTTTGACCTCTCAAACCCAAATCATAATTTTTAAAAGTGATTGATTTTGATTAATTTCTCTCTCTCCCCAAAAGATTTAGAATTGCTTTAGGTAACTTTTTATTAGCCAGTCTAGGACATTTGTACAACAATATAATTAATAGCATTTTTAATGAAAATCATGGTATATTAATTGGTAATTTTTGGATGAGTGTTCTTCCTAATTACTTATTAACCTTTAAATCAGATATACACAAGGGAATGGAGCAAGATTCACGTCTTTGAGTATCTGAAAGCTTTTTCAAGGTGGTTTTTTTATAAAAGGAATCCAGAATAACTGTTTTTTCCCCCAGAGGAAACTCAAAATTATATCAGGAACTAAGTGTGGTGTGATGCCTAACACATTAATATGCTATAGAAGTTTTCAGTGTACCTATTCTTGGCACTTTAGTGAATCATCACTAATAGAAGTATGGCTTAATAAGATAGTAAAGATGATGCCATCAATTTTTCTTTATCATTTAAATTTGCAGGTAGTTGCAAATGGTGCTGTAAAGAGAAAAAAAAATTATTATTAGTTGAGATGTTCTATTTGAGTATTTCACTGTATATATTAGAAAATGAAGAAGCCTAGACCCACAGAAGATCTCTAGATCTTTGGCCCCAAGTATCAAGTCTGACTCCATGTAACTAAAAAAGGCTTGATAGATAAAGCATGATGTGACCCTGGCTCATCGCCATTTAGACAGTAGGTCCATTTAAATGGCTGAACATAGACTAGGTGAAGAGACAAGTGGATTTCAGAAGGGAAGAGTCCAGTTTCACCTCCTCTGATGGGAGAGGTCATCCCACTCTGGAGGTCTTCTCTGTGGCCCTGCCTCTTCCCAAATTTCTCTTACGCTTTTCTATCTATCAGCACTGTTGAATAACAGTCACTGTTTGAAGGTCTATGTTGCTTTTCACTCTTGGTGGAGATTCATTTTGTCCTTGGGCTTTCCCTCTAGGCCTTTGACTTGTTAACTTTTCTGCTTTCTCTCTCTGTCTCTGCCTAATTCATTCATGAAACAAATGTACTGAAGCCTGATATGTCCCAGGTACCATCTTTGCCATAGAGAATCCAGCAGTGAAGACTTCATGTTGGTGATAGTTGGATGGGTGGGGGTGGGGGTGGGGGCGGGGTGGATTCAGAAATGAGTATGAGGTAACTATCATCCGGTGTGATAAGTACTGGGAAAAGTATCTCTGTGCCCTGGAGCATGGAAAGTTCCAGGGTATGTGCTCTAGAAGCATCTTAGGAGCTGGCCAATTCAGACTGGGCACTGGGGGAGGTCAGGGAAACTTATCAGACTTGACTAGGAAAATGCAGGTGGTGGTAGGGGCTAAGAGAGTGGAACATGCCATCTCTGAGTCTTCCTTCTCTGACTCCATGAGGCCACCTGTATTCTTAGTCAGCCCATCTCTGTCCTTTTGCCTGGGTCCATTCGTTTCCATCTTCCATGTCTCCCTATTGGATTGTCATTTGCTTAAAGAGCAAGCCCTGTGAGGACCATCCATCAAACCATTATGGGACAATAAAGAATATGCTCTGCTTAAAGGCCCTGCTGCAGGTCAGAGGAGGAGTCTGGCTATTCATTCTCCCACAGGGATTCCCAGAGGGGTCTGTATGCAGTTGTAAGTGAAGTTTTAACTGTGGTTCTGCTCGCCATTCCAAAAAAGAAATAACGATTATTTTATTTATTTCTTATTTTAAAGATTTTTTTTTTATTTATTTGAGAGAGAGAGAGCACGAGCAAGGGAGAGGGAGAAGCAGGCTCCCTGCCGAACAAGGAGCCCAATGCAGGACTGGATCCCACGACCCTGGGATCATGACCTGAGCCGAAGGCAGATGCTTAACTGAGCCACCCAGGCGTCCCAAAGAAGTAACTTTTATTTTTTATTTTTTTTTAAGATTCTATTTATTTATTTGACAGAGACACAGCAAGAGAGGGAACACAAGCAGGGGGAGTGGGAGAGGGAGAAGCAGGCTTCCCGCCGAGCAGGGAGCCCAGTGTGGAGCTCGATCCCAGGACCCTGGGATCATGACCTGAGCCAAAGGCAGACGCTTAATGACTGAGCCACCCAGGGGCCCCCCAAAGAAGTAACTTTTAAAACGAGAATTAAGACAAAATGCTAATCTGTAAAAAGAACAGCAATAAATACATACACACATTTAAGAATTTTTAAAAAATGGATAAACAAAATGTTTCTTGAAAGGAGAAGAGACAAATGAAAGAAAATCATCAGCAGCATCATGGCTGCCATTTTCTGAGCATATCTACACATTGTCAACTGTACCAGCCATTGTCTGGGTACTACATGTAATTCTTCAAACAATCCTGGAAGGCAGGATTCTCAAAACAAGTCCTGGAAGGGTCTTCGGCACAAAGTATGAGCTCAGTAACTATTTCCTAACTATTTCCTGAATCAGTGAAGACATCAGTGCTTCTAACCACTTGGTGTCTGTCTCTCCCCCTCCCTCACCCCCAGAATATAAATTCCTTAAGGGCAAGAAGCTTGTTTTGCTTTCTTCCATATGCCAAGCACCTAGAATGGAGGCTGGCACATGATAGGCATTCATTAGATACGCCACCTCTAAAAGACAAGAAAACAGAGACTTAGCTCAATTCTGGATTTATGCAAAATCACACATAAACTGGGACCATTTAGGACTTGACCCCATGTCAACCCATGTTATTCTTCCCTTTACATCACACCAGTCAAGCCTTTCCTTCTGTACAATCATTCTCTAATTATCTCAGGCCTGCTCTGGAGATACTTTTCCGTCTAAACATTCACCAATATGGTTTTGTTTCAAGGACTTAGCACAATAGCATATATTGGTGAATATTTAGCCCAAACCTATTAATAATGTAAATTATCAACTTTCCTAAAAAATAATTGGAGGGGGGAACAGAAATGGAAAACTTTATTCCTCCTGCTTGTGCTGGGAAAACCATAGGGGAATGCACGGGCAAGAAAGGATTGCCTGGGGGCACCTGGGTGGATCAGTCAGTTGAGCATCTGCCTTCAGCTCAGATCATGATCTCAGGGTTCTGGGATTGAGTCTTGCATTGGGCTCCTGCTCAGAGGAGGTCTGCTTCTCCCTCTCCCTCTGTGCTCTCCCTTTCCCTCTCTCTCTCTCTATCTCAAGTAAATAAATAAAGATCTTTAAAATAAAAAAGTAAAAAGAAGGGGTTGCCTGTCCGCTGCATCTGCAGTGGGGTTTCAGCTACTGGAACATTGCAGCTTAGTCTCAAGAGAATTTATTTACATTATTAACATGTAAAGACAAACTCACTGGTGTGTTACGACTCATCCTCATAATGAAGGTCATTATGGTAAGCAGGCATGTGTGGGCAGACTGTAATCCTGAGTACAAGAGCGTAGTGAAGTGCCTAACTCGTCACAAACCTGGCAGGTTTGGAAGAAAGGCAGCAATCTGTTGTGATCATCAGAATAGTCCAGGTGTCTCAGTTTCACGAAGTGTGATCATCGAGGCATTGGGTGGTTTATCACACAAAATTGCAGCTCTAGATTTTTCTGGTTCTTTCTCTAATAGTCGTCTCTCTCCATTTTTCCCCATTAGGGGGGCAAAATTAAAGATTCCTAATATTGAAAGCGTTATAGAGTATGATGCACTCCCATATGCTATAGAAATATAAATTGGTCTTAGACTTGTTGGGGGACAATTTGGAAATACAAATTATATTCATAAATGTTGATAGTATTCAAGTCAGCAATTCCACTTGTAGATATTTTTACTAAAGAAATACCTATATGTGTGAATAAAAAGGCATGGACTAGGGTGTTCATGTCAGTAGTATTAATAACAGTGAAAAGTAAAAACAATCACCAAACTAATCAATAAAGTCGTCCAGGGAGGGTTAAATAAACTATGCACCCCTATACTATGAAGTACACGTGACCCATAAAAAAATGAGGTGGGGAACCACTCTGTCTGTTTGTCTGCTGTATCAAACACACACACATCGAACTTGGAAAAAATCTCCAAAACATATTATTTAGTAGGAAAAAAAAGCCAGTTGCAATATTTTGTACACTATAATCTGTTTGTACTTAAAATGCATTCCAAAAGATATATTTCTATAGATACATATATAATGTATATATTATATATGTATTGTATATCACATTATGTTATAGCATGTTATGTTATATAATAGATAATATGTACATGTGATGTATATTACATGATTGTATCTAATATTATATATATGCTACAGTTGAGTTGCAACAGCTAAGCTGTAACCAGAGACACGATCATCCTACGGCTTTTAACCACATGACATAGACCAATGAACAAGAAGTTCATGTCACTCTCATATGGGATGTGGTGGGTGCTCCACAGTCATTCAGGGCTGGGGCTCCTCCCATATCATGGCTCTGTAATTCTTTAAATCTTAGAGTTTTAGAATCTGCATGGCCAAGGCTGGGTCACTGCTATATCCAAGTCCCAACCAGCCTTAAAGGAAAGGAGAAAATATGGAAGAACCCCACTTGCTATCTCAAGGGTCCCAAATTGGAGATAGCACACATCCTTTCCACTCCCAATCTTTTGGTGAAAACTTAGCTAAACATCCACCCCTTATAGCAAGGGAGGGTTGGCAATGCAGGCCCCCGCTAGATGACCACATACCCAACCACAGATTATTAGGGTGAAAGTGAAAGGGAATAATGTTGGTGGACAGCTAGCTGTCTCCTCCACCATATAGAGAACTTAACACAAATAGAAAACAGAGGGAACATGAAGTTTTACTCTCAAGTAAGGATGAGGCAGCATGTCAAAGGAAATCTTTGCTTTCTCAGTGTTCTTGGAATTGTCTAACATGAGTAGGAGAGATTATGACAGCTTGACAGGCAGGGAGGTCAGTTGCCTAATCTGTCCAACTCTGGGTGATAGCTCCCTGCAGCCCACTTGACCTCCCACCTGACCTCTCATAACTCGTGCAATATTGCCTTTCTCCTCATCTTACTCTTTGCCTCCTATATCTTTACTCCACTATCCATCCATGCTAGCCACCATTGAAATGCTCTAAGATTTGGAAGCTCAACACCTACTGAACTGTAATTGTATTAAAAAGATAGGTTGCCCCTGGCCTTTATCCCTGCACTGAGATTTGCCCAATGACTCTGTAGCTCATGCAAATATATTGAGCATTTATAACAATGCGAGCTACAGTAGGAAATAGAAGTGATGAGAGAAAATTTTGGTTGACACTAACCTTCCCCTTCAGAAGGTCTGTCTAAGTGGCCAAACAGCACATTGGCATCTGAATGATGAGTACCAGTGGCTGTGGGTATGCCCAAGTTAGCAGAACAGCCATTAAGGTAAGAAGGACTTCAGAATGGTGAATGCGGACTGGGGCGGGAAGTTTAAGAAAAGACCTCTCAGTGAGGTGAGACTGGAATTGGGCCCCCAGGCATATGTGGTAGTTGTCAGGACATAAAACCATTCACGTGTATTCGAGGGATGGAGGGGTCCTTTATTGTTCACCTACTATATGCTGTGTACTGTGCCAGGTAATGTTGCATGCATTATTCCACTTATCCTTACAACACATCATTAAGGTAGAGAGCCTCATTTTACAGATAAGGAAACTGAGGCAAAGAGATCTTATAATAGTAATTCAGGGTCTCAGAGGTAGTAAGTGGAACAGGTGCAATTGGTGTCCAGACCTATATATTTTCTGGATAGATCTAGATTTGTCTGGTTTCTCATTAGCTCACTGTGTCTGAGAGCCTTTCGGGCAGGAGGAAAAGCAGGGGCAATGTAATGGGATGGAGCTGAGTCTGATCTGCTGAGGGACAGGGAAGCGAGCGGGTTGAGTCGCAGGATGTCATTCCATATGCTTTGGGGCTGAGGCCACCCTGGTGTCTGAGCGCTCAGGTACAAGAAGATTGAGTTCCTGGTAGGAAATGCTGTATCACATGCTTCGCTTAGCATTGAGTTCTCCCCCAGCCCCGAGAGAGAGAAAGAAGCTCTACAAGTCAGTCCAGCTCCACTGGCCCAGTTTAACAATTTAACCAGTTTAGAAAAGGGGTTTCATTGGCAGAAAACACCCCCAGCCTCTAAGCAAATGGTGATGAGAGCCCTGCATTACTCCAAGCTACTTGTGGTCACCAGGAGCGAGAACAGGCAGGGTCTTCGTGTCCCTGACCTATGGGGGCTCTAAAGGAAGCTCTGCTACTTCTGTCACATTTCTTCTGGTTGGACCCATTCTCAGTTCTTCACGAGGTGACAGTATTGCCATGTTTTCTCGGAGCTTGCACCCTTTGAAATGCCTCTGGGTTTCTGCAGATTCTCTAGCACATCCTCGGCCTTGGAGATTGCTCAGCTGTCTCTCCCTGGTACTGCAGGCATCGTCATTTGCCTCTTCCTCATGAGGCCCCTCTCAGCTGGAGAGCCTCCCCAAAAGCTCTCTTCCTACGCTAGGTCCCCTTCTTTCATTCTCGGACCCACGCCGTAGACAAGCCCCAAATGCTGTTTGAAGAGCTTTCCTCTAGAAGGGCCTCATTATTCTGATCAAATGGGAGAAGATCATCCCAATCAATTAGAAAGATATGGCAGGAGGATCCTGTATTACAGAGAACCCAAATGCCAAATGGAGTACTTCATATTTTCTCCTAAAGCTATTTTGGTTGGGGGTGCAATCCCCCGGGGAAAGCCTCGGAGTTCCTTGAGCAGGAGAACGAGAGGATAAAATTGAAGTTTACAACCCGTAGTCTGGTAACAGTGTGTAGGATTAATTGCAAGTGAAAAAAAGACTGTGTCTCACAATTCTAGAGTATTAATATATGCCCAGCACCATGCCAGGCTCTTGAAAAGCATTATTTCACTTAATCCTCACTACCAACCCTCTGAGCTTGTGCCCATTTTGTGGATGCAGCAACTGAACCCTACAGAGAATTTCCATGTTTCCGTTGGCTGGTAGGTGGCAGAGCCGAGTCCCGTGCCAAGGATTTCAACCCTAATACAGCAGGCACAGACAGGTCAGTAGAGTGAAGCCAGAGAAACTCCCAGGAGGCTGGTGTGGAGTCCATACTCTATGAGGCTCCAGGAATAATAGAACAGAAAGGAAGGAGAGAGCATTCACAGGAAGAGCTTATGGACTGAGAGCAAAAAGGAAGTCAAAGAAAAGAGAGAGAGGACACTTAGTCCAGGCACATGTCAGTGGTCATATCATCAAACTCCACAATAACTTTTGTTTAAGATTAATTTATTTGAGAGAGAGAAAATGAGTGTGGGGGGAGGGGCAGAGGGAAAGAATCTCCAGCAGACTCCAAGCTGAGTGTGGAGCCTGCCGCAGGGCTCGATCACACGACCCTGAGATCATGACCTGAGCTGAAATCAAGAGTCGGACACTTAGCCGACTGAGCCACCCAGGCGCCCCTCTCCACAATAAATTTGTGGGAAAGACCTTATTTTTCCTATTTTGTGGTTGAGGAGATGGGTTTAGAGATTTGCAGTGATTCTACAGTACCTGAGTAGCGGCGCAGGGATTCGAACCGTGCCCCAAGCACCCCCCAATCTGCTGCCTTTGGTCTCTCATTGCATTGCTTTAAACATAGCTTCAAGCTTGAGCCCTGGGCATGGGGAGGAATCACAATGCCATTCCCAGAAGTGGGGGAATCGTCAGGGAGAACAATGTGTGAGTAGGCATTGGGCACAATAAGTTTTTTGGGGGGTGAGGTGGCAGGTATATGTTCAGGAATGAATTTCTTGAGTATCTGGAGACTGGAGCCACCATGCCCATTTGAGTGGCGGAAGTCAAGAGACTGATGCTGACCCCTCAAGGAAAAACAAGTGCAGTCAGAAGAGGAGGGCACTGGAGTCTGGGGAGCAGGACTGCCCACAAATAGAGGCCAGGAGAAACGACAGGTAACAGCAAAAGAGATGGAGAAGTCACGGCACCCGAGGGGAAAATAAGAGGGCGCCATGATCCGACACTTTCCAGACAGAGGACGTGTAAGGAAGGTTCTGAATCCAAGCATGTCTCAGCCAGCCGGCTGTCTGTTCACTGCAGCCTGCCCAGGCTGCTACCATGATGTTTTGAATCATGTCACATTCATAAAGAATATATTACATTCCGTTAAATGCTGTAACCACAAAGGACAATGAAGGCTTTACTCTCTTGGGCACCCACTGCTTTGGGTGGTAAATGCCCTGTTTTCACAGCAACTCCCTCGAACTGGTTCTTGTTTTCCAATACACTATTTGCTGAACATTTGCCTTACATAAACAAATAGAAAAATAATAATAGTGTATATTCCCTCTGAACATTATAGGAAAGTGTAGGCTTCCACTTAATGAGGTTTGGAAACAAAATAGCAATTTTGATGTCCTGTCAGGCTTGTTAAATTGCGATTCTACCAGGATTTTACATTGAGCCAGAACCAGCACATCCCAGGGTATAAATTAGGCATAATTGGATAGGCACCGATTCTTTCGGGTCACTGGGATAAATTTAATGCTTTAATTGAATAAATGATACTGTTGTAGCCTGAAAAGCTCTTTCCCAAAACTTCTAGCTCGCTCTCTGGCAGTAACTGGGGAAGTTGAGTCTCTTTCACGATTTTATATGTGTTTTACAAACCTAACCCCACATCTGGAAAATGGCTCCAATCTAGACCTATTGGTTTCTATTTTCCACTGAGGGAGGAAGGATTTGCATTATTAAAAAAGTTCTCTGATTAATTCTGTTGGAAAGTCATATTTAGAAAACACAGTTCTATGTTATTCAGAGAAGAAAGCTTTGTCATGTATCTTATCTACCTAAACTTTGTAGGGATTGACCTAGTTGGGCGAAGTAGAGAGGTTTTTATTTGATCATCGCTTATACCAACTGTAAGTTAAAAATTTATATTAAAAATTTTTTGTACCTTTTTACATAGCTCAAACATATGAAAACAAATTTATTTACTTTTAATTTAATGATATTTGCTATTGTCCTCTTGTATGTTGTCCAAATTCTTCAATATACCCGACATGAGCCAGGAGTGTAATGATCTGACAAATGAAGGATTTTATGGTATATCAAATATAAGAACTCTGAAGGACCTGGCTTTGGATTCCAGATCTATACCGTTGATAAGCTAGGTGACTTTAAGCAAGTGATTTGCAATGAAATGGTAACACTGCTAATATCTAGTCTGCTTGTTAGCTCATCGAATTTTCATAAGCATCAAATGATGTTACAAAAATGACAGTGCTTTGAAAACTATTAAATGCTTACAAATAAATACATTGCCATATGGAACTAAACTAATACATTCTATGTTGTTACCTCCAGGACAGTCCCTAACGGGAGGAAAGTGAGAGGGCTTCTAACCCTGCTTAATGTGGAGAAACTCTGTTCAACTTTTCTACCTTCTATCTGACTTACACATTGGTTTTCTGCATAAGGCTTCTTTGGAAATCGGCTGCTGAAAAAAAAAAAAGGTTGAAAATCACTCTTCTGTGTCCTATTGGGCTTTTTGCCCATATTCTTCCTTCTTTAACTGCCAGCCCACCCTTAAGCAAGTAACTGCTCATTATCACCTTTACAGAAATTCTAAAAAGGTAAAATTCCAGTTAGGTTCCTTCCTTGACTTCTTATCAGGAATTCCGGTTAAGTTCCTGGGTTGAATTTAAAACTAATGGTTAAAGTGTGTTTTTAGATGAATTACTATTATTCTTTAATTTTCTTTTTATCCCTGTGCATAATTAAGAAATTACTATAATAAGAGAATTCCATTGTAGCTAATTATAATCTATTACATTACTTGGAAATAAGAGTGAAATCTTAGACTTACACATGTATCAGATAAAATGAGCAAATCGGAAAACTGATCAGTACCCAGTGTTCAGCTAATATTGGGTTGATATGGTTTTAAGTTAACTGTTTAAAAGCCTAAATCATTACTTCAAAATTTCAAATCATACAACTGCAGGCTATCTATAGTTTTTGTAGATTCTTATAGTAGGTTTCTCCCGAAGAGTTCAAGACATTTGACAGCAAGTTCCTCCATCATCATTTACATTTCTAAGAGGGACTAGGCAGAGGAAGAGGTGAAGAAGGCACAGGAAAGGAATAGAAGGAACACATCCTTTCCCACGTGCCTGCGTGCACACACACGTGCAGGGGCACGCACACACATGCGCGCATGGGTGCATGCATGCACGCTCATGCCTGTGTGCATGCGTGCACTGCTTAAGGGAAAACAACAGAACAGAACTCCAGTGGGGCTTTCCCCGCCTCAAGCACGGAGGCATGCTGGCTGAACAAGTTCCGCTGCTAGTCTGCACATACTCCATTTGTCTCTTTACACAGAGGAAGGGGGAATCATAGAGAACATTTCTATAACCACTTCCCAACCCTTGTTCTCTGCCTCGCGACCTGACTGCGGTTCCCAGCGCTCCACCAAAATTAACCTCGAACGGATCACCAATAACTATTTAAATGCCATATTCATTGATCATTTTTGCAACTTTTAGTTTTCCTTGACCTTTCAGCAGTATTTGACAATGTGGGGCACTTTCACTTTCTCACCCGATACCACTTTGTCCAAGCCATACCTTCTCGTGCCTTGCCTTTCCTTCAAGACCTATATTTGTAGACCCTCTAATTACCATCTGAGACTAAATGGTGATGGCCTCTTCTTGCCACCACTGTAACTTAAGTGACTCATATTACATGATATTGCAGCGATTTGTGGGCACTATTGGGAGTCTGGCCTTGGGCCACCAGTGTAAATGCCTGGGACATAAATGGGAAGCCAACTCTTTGGTGATCCTCATTTAACTTTTGCCCCCTCTGAGCAAGGAACAAAGTAGCAAATGCTTTCAGAAAAACCTGAAGGGATTCCCAACACCAGGAAGGGAGGGAGAAAAATAGGTGTCCTACTTATTAGCTCATTTTCCGTGTGGAAAAAACATGCATGGTAAGTAGAAAGCCTTTGGACATTGGTCTCCTGGGGCTCAGTAGAGACTGATGTTGGTTGCCAAGCAACAAGAACAAGGCTCAAGGACTTTCTCTTCTAGCTGGGAAGCATATCTGGATGGGTTCTCAAACAAGATTTCTGGAATTTATAGGGAGGCTCAACCTTGGTTAGATCACTCAATGTTCATGAGTCCTCCAGCACGCCTAGCCCTTTAGAATCTTGATTCTTGTTGTCAGCATAGCATCTTATTCAGTATTTGTTTTGTGCATGTTCCTGTTATCTTCCTAGTTAAATTGAAAACTCTTTTGAGGGATAGAAAGGATGCCTAAATCTTATGGATCCTACCTCCCAGCATTCAACATATAGTGTATCTTCAATAAAACCGTATTAATTGATTGATGGATTATTTGAGCTACCAGTCTAGTTTGTTGTCAAAGATCTTCCTTTTATTTTTCTTAGTGGACCTAAATTTATTGACACTTGTAGAGGCCAGCTTTACCTTTCAACTTTTTACTTCCATTGATTTTTCCATTGTGTGTGCCAAAGCCTTAAATTGATTCCAGTTGTTTAAAAGAGATGTATATTTTTCTTCTACACATTCTAAGGGGGAAAAAAACTTGAATGTGTTTTCCCTAGACTAAACCAAAACCAGATAGTTTTTCCAGAAATGTATGAATAAACAACCAAGTGATTACTTTAGAAGCTGACATGCCATTATATTGGATTTCAGAGAGGTCAGGTAATTCCATATTTCATGTGACTCCAGGTGAAAGAAAAAAATATTTAGTCAGCAAGAGGAAAAGGAAAAGTAAACCCAAAAGCTCTCTTGTTCAGATTTGTGGTATAAAAACTGAGCAATTTAATGTAGAAACAATATGGCAAATTATATTAGTCAGGGAATCTGTTGCTTTTAAGATAAAAGGGATATTCATAACATTTTTTGCTGTTTAAAGACAAAATAGTTCTCCTTTCATGATCATAGAATCATAAAATCTTGGATCTGGAAAAGACTTTAGAGAATTAAATTATTTTCCATCAATGCCAAGACGGTGACTCCTTTAGAGCAAGGATTGTATTTTTTACTTCCTCTTCAAAATGTCCGCAGTGCTGAGTCAAGAGATGTGCATTCATCTCCCTTAAATAACAGTCCATGATGTGGATCATTGGTATAGATTCACAGCCATAGGGGGTAAAAGGAAGACGTCAACTTCACTTTCTGGAACTGTCTTTCTCTTTGGTAACAGCCCATTTTGACCCACAGAGCTATTATAATAATAGGGATTATATCTTTGGGATTTTCCCTGTGTCACTCATCAAAGTGTCATGCAAAGAGCTACACTGGTGCTTTTGTTGCCCGACAAGCATTGGCTGGCTACCGGAATGCCTGCAGGCCCCAGTTCGTAGAGAACTGCGCAGACCTGCCCATTCAAAGATTGTTGCGAGGGCCTTGCCTTGATAGCCCCACAGTACAGCCCCTTACAATGATCCTAGATCAATACTCACAGAGTTGTCTAGGAAGTCCTACCAGCTGTCACTTAAGGGTAATTAACACATCTCTCTCAATTATGCATGCTGGTAGAAGAATTTCAAACATTTGGCTGGATAACAAATTCATCCCCTCCATTAGAGAAAGGTCATTCCTCTGGCCATCTGGATATTTACTTTTCTTTAGAAATGAACTTCATGGAATTTTTCTGTCAGGAGGGAAAAATGATGAGGACAAAGGGAATTTCTTAATAAAAATAACTCCTGTTCACCGTGCCCACAAACCACCAATCTTAGATGATACATCCAGTCCTTATTTATTCCACTATTCATGTGTATCATGCTTCAGGGGCATACTCTTATGACAAGAGTTGCCTCCCATGACCCTTAGGTGTTCTTATTGATATCTATAGCAGAATATCTCTTTTTTCCTCCTACGTGTTCATAAAAGGCACCTGCAACTATGTTGGGGGAAGTTAGAAAAGAAAAGGTGCTAGGAGATGGTGGCTAAGTCCTAACTCCACGGGATGATACAGGCTAGCAGGAAGGAACACAGAATAGTTGTAATACAATGATCAGATCCTTCCCTGTCAACCAGGCACACAAAACGAAGCCCTGTGGGAGGAGGAGACATGCCTGAGTGGGACTAGGAAGGCGTCGTGGAGGAGAGGGTGCCTGAGATGGGCCAGTGGACATGGAGGAAGAGGGCATTTGAGGCAGAGGAGCCTCACAAGCGTGGGCGTGCAACCAGGAAAGTGGGATGTTTGGAATTCGAGAAGAAATACAGGTGGACTGCCATGTAGAGGACTATAGGGCATGGAGGGAGAGAAAATAATAATGATACATTGAAACAGGATTGTGGGAGGGCCTGAACAAAAGTGAGGAATTTGGTCTTAAGTCTGTATGACAGGACCATGAAAGATTTTGAGCAGGGAGATGAAAACTTAGCAAAATGACCTTCGTGACTGTTAGAGGTTGAATTGCATCCCCCCACTCTTATGTTGAAGTCCAAACCCTCAATATCTCAGAATATGGCCTTGTTTGGAGATAGGTCCTCACAGACCTGATGAAGTTAAAGCAAGGTCATTAGGGTGGGCCCTGATCCAGTGTGACTGGTGCTCTTATCAAAAGGGAAAATTTGGGGGCACCTGGGTGGCTCAGTAGGTTAAGCATCTGACTCTTGATCTCAGCTCAGGTCTTGATCTCAGGGTCGTGAGTTCAAGCCCTGTGTTGGGCTCCACACTGGGCATGAAGCCTACTTAAAAAGAGGGGTGGGGACTTAGACAAAGAGACACAAATGGACAGGAGACAATGCAAAGAGACGCAAGAAGATGGCCATGTACAAGCCAAGAGAGGCCTGGAACAGACCCTTCCCCAGAGCCTTCAGAGGGAGGGTGGCCCTGCCAACACCTTGACCTTGGACTTCTAGCCTCCAGAACCGTAAGACGACTCATTTCTGTGGTTCAAGCTGCCCAGGCTGTGGTCCTGTGTTCTGGCAGCCCCGGTGGACTCACGTAGCAGCCGTGTGTGAGATGGGCTACAGAACGCGTGCTCTGGGAATGTAGGAAGGCGGCCTCACAGGACGGTGATGATGAGAAATCAGACGAGGAGAGAGAGCAATGGCAGTGTCTTAGAGGCGCTTCCTGATTGAGCCCCTGGCAGGAATGTCAAGGTGTCCTGTATAGCAAATAATGTGCTCCTGGTGCTTTGTTCAGGGTTCGGATTGGGCGTGAAAAGGTCCTCGTTGGTCCTGGCTCTGATACCAGCTGGTGGTCCCAGGCAAGTCCTGCCCCCTCTCTAGCCCGGTGTGCCCATCGTGGAGGGAGGGAGGGCACCACGTCATTGCAGATTCTGCGTCCAAGACCATTTGGATTTTATGATGCTAATTACATGAAATTTGATGTTTGAGATGAGTACACATTTGTGTGTGTGCTTGTGTGTGTGCGAGTAAGCTTTATAACCCCACCTGTTTCTAAAAGGAATCTGAGGGGACTTTCAGAGTTCAGCATCATTGTTTTTAAAAGGGACAGCAAAGTAGAAAATCAATGTGAAGGAAATGAGAAACATATTACAGTCACCTGAGGTGAACTCACTACGGTATTGGATTTGAACTTTAACTCTGAGTTTCCTGGCAGTTACGGCAAAAAGAAAAACCTGGGCTCATTGTCTGATAAAAAGCAGTGTAATATGATTAGTTCTTGAGAAAAACATCTAGATATGCTGACTGCTCAGATAAGATCACATTTAAGAATACGCCGATTCAAGATACACTAAGCGCCGTGCAAAAATCCATACTTTTTAATCCAATAATTCCACTTACACCGAGGAAATAAAAATGGCAGGGGGAGGGGCTGTGGGAGAAAACGCTTGTCACAAAACTATTTATGAACGTGTAAAACTATAAAGAACCAAAATGGGAGGAATAGTTACTTGTGATGCATCCATGCAGGGAGTATAAGGTACGTGTCATAAACAAGACTCCCCAGCTGTTGAGGGGAACAAGTTGATGGTAGCCCCCATGAGAATAATCAAGAGCTAAAATTATTTCTTCACCAAGATTATAACTTCACCAAGATTATGGAAAACCTCAAAGGGAGTCCTCAAACGTAGTAATAATAATAATAATAACTCTGAAGCGTGATCACCCCCATATAGCCCCAATTTTTAATAATGTTTACAATTAGGGGCGCCTGAGTGGCTCAGTTGGTTAAGCGACTGCCTTCGGCTCAGGTCATGATCCTGGAGTCCCGGGATCGAGTCCCGCATCGGGCTCCCTGCTCAGCGGGGAGTCTCCTTCTCCCTCTAACCCTCCCCCCTCTCATGTGCTCTCTCTCATTCTCTCTCTCTCTCAAATAAATAAATAAAATCTTTAAAAAAAAAATAGTAATGTTTACAATTAAATTTAAAAGAACAGGCCAGCTCACATATTCAAATTTTACTCGTTGGCTGTGCTTTATGGGATCTCATTTTTTAGCTAAAAGGAAAGGAAAAGATTTCAGAAATTCAAAAACAGCAAAGTGAAATTACACTATTTGGAAAAGGCTGTTAATTTCTTGAAACAGATTTTGGTTTTCAGAAGTGATTTTTGTAAACATGCGTGGATGTTGACGGTCACGCAGAAACCCTCCGTGCTTGCTTCTGAGGTCGCTGCAGCAGGCGGCATGAAGCATGCGCTAACCTACTGGTAAGGGGCTAGGGATGGGTAGGTCCATCGGTCCTCTGTCCACGGCGCCCTCACAGGCCTCCCCACCTTGGTTAAGCTCTTCTAGTGACCCAGCCACCAGTATCCTCCTCCGATCACCTGCTCGTTGCTCACTGCTGATAACGAATTCTCTGCGTCACTCACCATCTTGCTTTCTTTCAAGAAAGGAAAAGAGCTTGGCCCCCTGGTGTTCACTTGAACGAAACCGACTAATTATGACCAAGAACTAGCTCTTAACATTGAATTGAAACATTGAAAATGTTTTCATTTTCAAATTCCCACAGCATGGGAGAACAGTCTAGAAATGAGCCAGCCCAGGCCATAACTTGAGAAAAATTGGCTAGAAGAAAAGTATAGGTACACATATCACAAACTGGTCCAGTCTCTGGCAAAGCGCTTCCAAACAACACGAAAAACAATCCACGTAATAAAAACTACATTAACAGCATGAGGGGTGGGGGGGAGGAATCACATTATTTCAATTGATGCAGAAAAACCGCTTGATAAAATTCAGCACCCTCTCGTGATAAGAAGAGGTAAGTTCCTCTTCTGCTAGTAGCCCGTTTCCCTCCTCACCTCTCTATTCTAGGTTCTTCTAATTTCACATTTTTTGTTTTGTCGACTATTTTCTTTTACCTGCACAAAGTGATTAAGAAATTACTTCACACTGAAGTTTTCATCATTTCGGGGTTATTTTCATTGTCAAAGGCCTGGACCAGAAAAAAGTAGGAAATATCCCCCCAGAATGAGTCTCTCGTGGTGAGGTCAGACCCAGGAGAGCTGGATGCCCTTCTTTCCATTGTCTGGCTGACTCCTAGTTCACTCCAGCAACGGCCATTGAGTTTCGAATTGAAATGTCAATAGCCTGCAACTTACATTCATTTATTATTTATCACTCACTACTTACAGGTTTTTGAAGAATTAAAATTCCTTTTTGAGCACTGAACATTTTTTTCTGAGCCTCCATGCTACCAGTTATGTTTTTCTTATCTGTCTGTTGAGAACACACCTTCCAAAGGTTACTGTGAATTCAATTAACTATCGTGTGTTTGAATCTGCATTTTGGTCCCAACAACAGCATTTTATGACCTTGGAGGCTGTTTATTCACTGTCAGGCAGTGTTGGGTGGCGCATACGTCCATGTTCCCCTGGCTAAGGGAAACATTGATCATTTCAGAGTAAAGTGAGTTCCAGAAAACTCTTAGAAGGAATTGCATGTATGTATGTTAGAAAGAACAAACGACCCTCTGTCTCAGGACTATGAACTTGAAGATGGAGGCTCGCAGTGGTGCATCCTGACTTCTAAAGGTCTGATGTCTCAGCATCCTAGCCTTTGCCAGGCTAAAGGTGGCTCCAGTGTGTTCACTTTAAATCCTGAAAATGGAAAAAGCCGTCCATGTGATTATCCTGAGGCCAGTTTTCAGTGGTTTTCTCTGCTTTTCCTCTTTTCCACACATCCGGCTGCACGCCTGCCCTCTCGTGACGCACACTCAGGCCCCTTCCCAGAGGGAGAAACCCACGTTCTAAAGAGTCGATGTTCTCTTTGTGGGCTACTCATCAAATTAAGGGAAAAAGAAAAGAAAAAGATCTTATTAAACAGAACGGCAAACTGGAGGCAGTGAGATTTGAGGATGATTTTATATTGTAAGGTGTAAATCAGGTTGGCAGAGGGTGACCAGGACTCTTTCAGAGCTCTGTCCAAAAGACCTTTTCTCCTCTTGCTGTTCTTCTGAGAGGAGCATCTGCGGCCTGTTGCTTGAACAGACTTTCTGGACGGCTTTATCCCCCCAGTGCGGACGGCCTGGTCCATTCCCAGCTGTTTGGATTTTGAGGCTGAGGTGGAGGCTGCAGGAGAGCCACCCATTTCCTTTCAAGGAGGAGAGTGGGAAAGGTCTGGGGGCTGGGGGGCTGGGGGCATGGTGGCCCCCACTCCTGGGCCTCTGCTATTTAAGCCCTTCAGGCTGTTGCAGCCTCAAGCCTGCTGCCTGATCACAAGAGCAGTGCTAAATGGGGATCTGTATGAGATCAGCAATATTTAGTGATTGGGAGTCTGACATAATGCACTTTCTCATAATTTATTAAAGTTGCTAATACATTTGAAAAATCTGTGAAGAACATGGAAACCTCTGGGTAGTATCGTCCAGTGCATTAACCCTCCATTGATTTTGCATCTCAGTCAGAGTAAAAGTCCTTCTGATGACCCGTGAGGTTCTCCACCCTCTCTCTGGTCACCTCCCTCCCCTCACGTCTCCACTCAGCTACCACTCTTGGCTTTGCTCTGCCCCGCCACACTATTCTAGAATACACTAGGCACACTCCCGCTTCAGGGTCATTGCACTTCCTGGCCCCTCTTACCAGACTTGTTCCCGTCTGGAAAGTTCTCCTTGAGACCTTCTTCAGACACCCTAACAAAAATTGCAAAGTTATCCACCCACCCACTTCTTCTCCCCTTTAGATATATTTTTTCCCTGGCACTCTGCATTTTACTTACTGACTTTGTTTAGTGTCTTTCCTGCCCCATTCAAATGGAAGCTCCCCAAGGGTAGGGACTTGTGCCTGTTTTTGCTCATTACTTGTTCTCTGGTGCTGAGAGCAGCGCCTGCCACAAGAGAAGTATTAAATACGCATTGAGTGAATGACCGATACAAAATAGTAGTGAATTCCGTCCAGGGACATGAGGATTGGCAGCATCTGCCATAACGTCTCTCCTCTACTGAGAAAATCAGCAACTTAGACACTGAGGTCAACAACTCTAGGGCTGGGGGCTTCCCAGGGGAGGGGAGGAAGCCGGGCAACAAGGTGCAAGGAGCTTTGCCCTTGGCTCTCAAGAGAGTTGTTAGAATCCTAATTCTACCACCTGTGAGCTCTGTGACCCCGGACAAGCTGTTCAACGTAGGTGAGTTGTTTCTCTCACTTCACTCAATCTGTGAAGGAAAGCTCATTATACAGAACTCCAGGGTTGTTGTGAGAATCAGGGTCAGTGTACATAAAACATCTGGCGTATAGCAAGCCTCCTTGAAAATGAAAGCGATTTTCATATATGTTAATCATTTGTATTAATTTGTAGCTGTTTGCCTTATGGGTAAAAGTGGAAATTCACATGCTTGTTGGCATTTTCATTTTAGGGAACACATTGAGTCTATTTTAAAACTCCTTGCAATAGTATTTTTGTCCTTATAGAAAAACAAAAGCCTACTACATACACTTCTATTAGGTTCCAGTGTGGATTCGTATTATTTAAGGATCCTTAAATGGGAAGAAATGACCTCTGAAGCAGTGGAAATCATCTTCTATCTATTCCCCTCCCCGGCCCCCCCCAAGCCAGATCTCTTCCCACAAGGTTTACAAGGGTCTGGCCTTGCAAAATCTATGTCTTCCGAAAATTCACTTGTTAAGCAAACATTGATGGCATACATGTTCTCTCCACGACTGACTTTTCTGAGCACGTGGGAGAGCCTCCCCTCAGGAGCAGCTTATAAGAAAGCCCTGAGACTGAGTCCTAATGATAAGAGCAGCCATCGGGGGTTAGGTGCTGCCCCAGAAGAGCAAGGAAGGCAAAAATACTTCCTCAAGGGTGGCTGGGGACGGGTTGGAGCATGGTTCACATGGAGGAAGGTCAGTGAAACTAGGCCTGGGAGGGGAAGTGGAATTTGGACAATTTGAAATAAGAAAGAGGACAGAGGAATGGAAACGGCTTGAACATAGCCAGAGAGGAGGCAGGAAGTCATCGGGTCTTAGGTTTCCCAGCTTCAACTGGAGTTGTATCTAGGCTGCATGGATCTCTCGGAGGTGAGCTTGGAAAGGAAGCTCTCTGTCTGACAACATGGGGGGCCTTGCTCACAGATAAGGACATCTGGACGTGACTCAGGAAGGAAGGGAGTTTCTGTGGGGTCCTGAGAGGGAGGAGTAATACGCCCAGGGCTCTAACCGAGGAGGTTCGTTCATGGCCGTCAATACCTTTCACATGCCCAGGCCTACCAGACAGGCATCACCAGACTGCACCTATCTCCTGAAATTGAGATTCCAGTATCCAGTTGCTTGCTTGAAACCCCTACTTTGATAGGCAATGGGCATCTCAAACTCAATACGTCCAAAACACAATTCCCACAGTTTCCCCAAACCTGTTTGAACAATGCCTTCGGCCTCTCGGTTGATGTCAGTTCTACCCTTCCAGTGGCTCAGGCCCAAACCCTTGCTCTCCTCCTTACGGATCTCTTTCACGATCCATATCCAGTGCCCTGGGGAGTCCTGTTGGGTCTTCCTTCAAGATATCGCCAGAACCCACCACTTCTCACCTCCACTGCCACCAGCCTGGTGTAAGCATCATGGTTCCTCCCCGGGGTGCACTGACACAGCATACTCGGTCTCCCTGTGACTACTCTGGCCCATCTGTCTGTTCCTAAAAATGTCAGTTAGATCCTGTCACTCCTTTGCTCAGAATCTCTATTCCTTCAAAGTAAGCTAAGGCTTTCCAATGGCCTACAAGGCCCTACATGACCGAACTTCTGTTATTTCTCTGACCTCCTTTTCAGCTCTGCCCTGGCTCAGGGTACCCAGGGCCATGGGCTCCTGGCACACCTCCTGGTTCCCTGGCCTTAGACGTGCCAGACATGCTTCCTCCTTGGGGCACTTGTAATGTCTGTCCTCTCCACCTAGAACGTGCTTCTCCCGGACACAGGCCATGCCCTGCTCTCCACTCCCTTGGAGTCTTTGCTCCAAAATTACCTTCTCCGTAAGGCTGGCCCTGCCTACTGAATTGTAAAGGGCTGCCCACCCCCCTACAGCACTCCCATCCCACTTACCTCACCTTTTTCCCCTCAGAACTGCGCACATTCTACTCTATAACTTACTTATTTGTAATACTCATTGCTTGTTGCCTGTCTGTCCTAATTAGAAGCTAAGTGCCATAAAGACAGGGGTACTGGTGAGTTTTGGATGAAGGGCAGAGTGCTGCTGGCAGGGAGGGGGGTGAGGGTCTGTTGTCAGCATCAGGCCACACTCAGTGGCTTGCCCTGGCAGTGAGAATGAAAAGCTAGCGACGGCGCAGGGGACCTAGTGGCCATATATCCAGGGCCAGACCACCCCACGTGGGGGACGAGGGGCTTTGTGGTAGATGAGGCACCAGTCATAGGGTCCAGCCCGTGTGGTCCTGTGAGATTCACTGCGCTCCAGACCCAGTGACTGTCCTTACTGATCGCAGAAGCAATCAGGTGACATGGAGTAGATAAAAATGAACAAAATCCTGATCCTATAAAAACAGCTCAAAGCCGCCCAAGGGACCCCACAAAGTGTCAGACCCTGTGCCCTGGACAGGCAGAAGCTTCATGCTGGAGTCATCCATAGGACGTGGAGAGCTCCCTGCCCTACTCTTCCTGGGGAAACTGCCCTCCACTGGGGCTTTAGGCCTTTCTGATAAGCAAAGAATAGATATATGCCTCAAACACGCATGCATAATTCTTAAGCTATAGTTTGATATACACATAATCCATTTATCTCCCTGAAATCCAAGGGCCTCACCTCCTGATTTTGAAAGCTTGTGATCTCCTCAGCACAGGGTAGCCCTTGGGGCTATTGGTGGTCATCCCGCTACTCTAATAACATGGAGATGTGCTGAGAGTGGTCTGCGTTGGTTGTTCCCTTCAACTATTAGTTTGATGTATTAAAATTCAACCATATTTATAAAATGTACTCAATCACTTTAATTGGATTTGTGAGAATGTATGATTTATGAAACATTACATAGATCCTTCCGGCTAATGCTAGACTTAACTATTACTTATTACTCTGGTTTCTTCCCTTTCTCCTAATCATGTGTACATGCATTGCAAATCTACGTATCTAGGGTTACTCAAAGATAGGAACAATTTGTTTTTCATCTTTGTATTCACTTGAGCCCAGCATCATACCACACATAAGGTAGAAATCCATAATTTATATTCTTAGAGCATGGCAGTTTTGGAGTCAGGCTAGGTAGGTTCAAATCTTGGATTTTCCCCTTACTAAGCTGTGTGACCTTGGGCAAGCTACTTAACCTTCCTGAGCCTTAGTTTCCACATTTGCAAAAGGGAGATAAAAATAAGACCTACTGCAGAGGCTTATTATGAACACCAAAAAGATCATTCACGGACAGCACTTAACACCATGCTTGGCATATCATAAGCATTCAATAAACATATAGTTTTTATGATTATATGAATAAGTGAAAGAAACACAGTGATAAACAGCAGTGGCTCAGGGGTCACACTGCCTGCGCTGAACTCCAGGTTCTACTTCTTGCTACTTGTTTGACCTAGGACAAGATTTCAATCTCCCCAGGGGTCAGTTCTCCCAACTAATTATAAGGAGGTATTACTGGTGCCTCCCTGACCCACAGGTCTGTCTGAGACCGTGCACTTGAGACACTTAGCGCAGTGCCTGGCATGTATATAATAGTAAGCAGTCAATAATAATACCTACATTTGATAAATGTTACCAAGTGTTATTATCATATAAGTAATTATCTTTTTAAAAAAACATTAGGTTCTTTAAATAATGGATGGATTCACTTTATACATAAATTTGACCAGCAATTTCTGGACTATCACAAGCTTAAGTGAAATCCAACCAGTAGCAACGGATGGGAATATTTGGCGTTCGCTGAGAGAAAAGACTTCTTCCATAAACAGGTTATGGGGAGGTCCTAAGAGGAAGAGGGAGAAATGCCGTATCTCAGTGTTTGGCCAGATCTGATGAGGAGGGACCCCAGACTCTGAAGACAGCTCTGCCCACTGGACCAAAGAGATGCTGCCCCTGAGCCCAAGAGTTCTAGACTCCACCCTCCTGGGTACATTTTGGAGAAACATTCAGCTGCAAGAAGTCTGAGAAAAATTAGCAGGGCAGCTGTCCCCTGAAGGTGGGTGACAGTGGGGGCAAACCCAGGAAGATGATCCTTGGTGGGTGTGTGGATGAGGAGCAGATGGCCCTAGTGGGCCGCAGGCCCCAGCCTGGGGGCAGGGTTTTCCGGATGCAGAGTGCAAGTAGAGCTCCCATCAGGGAAGGAGCCTGAATGGAGGCAGGTTCTCAGACCCTGAACTTGGAGGTAAAGAGAGAAGCCCCGGGGTACTCTCAAATGTAAGAACTGGGACATCCAATGGGTGAACAAGGCCAAGAGCAAGACAGAAAGTTGGAGCTTGGGTCAGAACAGCCATGTAGCCTTCAAAACTGGGGATACTGAGTCATTATCAGCCAGAGCAATGACCCAGTCTCAGTTCAGGATTTGTCTTAGGAACCCAGGAAAGGAGCTCAGGAGGGTGGGATAACAGGAAACCTGAGCTGAACACAGCAGGCTCTTTCTCTGTACACTCTTCTCTACCACGTTCCCTCGGTGAATCAAAGTCCCTGTGAAGGTGACCTCGCTTCATGAGGGAGACCACAGAAATGCATATCGACTTTTGTCAAAGCAGCTTCAAAATGCTGGCCAAATTTACACATTTTCTTTGACTTCCCTCCTGCTTCACTGAATGATTCTCCCCCCCCATGCAATTTTAATATCAAGGACAATTTTTATCAAGTCTTTCTCTGTAATCAGGATATAAAAATTATCCCAACATTTCTCTTTGAAAATGGATCTTCAGAGACTCAGTAGGCCTTTATGCATTACTAATGAGTTCTTTAGTGAAACATTTTGTCTTTTACTAAAATAAATCTCTCCTATTAAATCTTCCATATGAAAAATCTGATAGCATTTAAGCTGGCTAAGTTTCATTTGTGGAAAATCATCATGCTTGTGAAGGATTTAGGAGTCCTTACAGTTTGTTTTTGATCAAGCAAGGGGATCAACATCTGAGTTGGTGAAAAAAGTTGGAATACACATTCGCAGAACGGAATCTTTGTGTTAGGAGACAGCAGGGTGTTTTGCTGGTTAAGCCTCCTGACTTGTGAGGCACAACATTATCTAGCATTTCTTGGGGGTCTCTGTATTAGTTCCTCAGGCTGCTGTAACAAGTAGCACCAACTAGGTGGCTGGGGACTACAGAAACTTATTCTGTCACCGTTTTAGAGGCTGGAAGTCTGAAATTAAGGAGCATCTGCACCACCATGCTCCCTCCAAAGAACTAGGGAAGGACCTATTCCAGGCCTCTCTCCCAGCTTCTGGTCATTTCAGACATTCCTTGGCTTAGAGATGGGCAGCTTCTCCCTGTGTCTGTTCACATCATCCTCCCCCTATGCATGTTTCTCCCTGTGCCTAAATATTTCCTTTTTTAAAGATTTTATTTATTTATTTATTTGAGAGAGAGAGAGAGAAAAAAAAACAGCATGAGAGGAGAGGGTCAGAAGGAGAAGCAGACTCCCCGCTGAGCCGGGAGCCTGATGCGGGGCTCGATCCCAGGACTCCGGGATCATGACCTGAGCCGAAGGCAGTCGCTTAACCAACTGAGCCACCCAGCTGCCCTAAATACTTCCTTTTTATAAGGACGCCAGTCTTACTGGATTAAGGCCCACCCTAATGACCTTCTCTGAACCTAATTATCTCTGTAAAGACTCTATTCCCAAATAAAATCACATTCTAGGTACCGGGGCTTATCCTTCGGGGATGACACAATGCAGCCCCGTAAAATTGAGTCTCCAGTATCAGCTCCGTAATGTCCATTTTCACACAAGGCTGCTCATTCTGTTCTAAACACCTCTTTCATAAGTTGGGCCAAAAAATTGTTACCCATAGCTCTTCCACTGACCACGAGGGACAGTGGAGAGGGGTACACTTTTTAGTCACTTGGGGCCAGAATTGAGTCCTGGCTGACTCTGACGTGGCCTTGGAAAGTACCTTCAAAGCCCTCCGAGCCTCATTTTCCTTACCTTTACATTCCCTTTAAATACCTTTAAATTACCAAAGCTGTAATAAGATACTGTGTTTCCAGAATGCTTTTCAAGGTGTGATACAAACGTTCTCTTGGATTTCTAGTCCGCAGCCTCGGACGCTGGGCTCTGCCATTTCTACCTGTATGATCCTGGGAGGTTATTTGCCCCTGTGTGCCCCCCTTTCATCCCATCAAATGAGAACATTAGCAGTACCACTGTTAAGATCTTGTATTGAAGATTAGAGTATAATCTACAGAAAGCACTCTGAGGCTGCCTGGTACGTGATATGCACACTGTTACATAAGCCTTAGCTATTTTTGTTGAGGGTGGGACCACGTCTTAGTACCCGGTGCGTAATTCCATCCCAGGCCCTGGCACAGAGCAGATGCTCCCAAAATGTTTGTCGAATGAATAAAGGAAGGGAGACCACAGGAGCAGGCCCGCACCTCGGCCGTGTAGCAGCTCAGCTCCTACCCCAGCAGGCAGCGCGGCAGGCAAGCGAGCCCCTGTGCCTACATCTTCCCAGGCCGTGTCTTCCCGAACGAAGTGCAGCTTCCTTCTGCTGTGGTCTGGTGGGCTGGCCAGGCCCGCGCCACCAGGAACTGCAAACCAGCCTGAGAGAAGTGTTCCCTTCTTGTGGGGCTAAAAATGAACGCACTCTTGAAAGGACACTCTATCTTTCCATCTCCTGCCTGAGCTTCTTAGCCAATCTTCCTCTGCTCCCTGGTGTCTTTCCTCGCCTTCCTCCCCTTGCTGCCCACTCCTCCCCCGTGCGCCCGTGCATTCCTCACCCACCCTTCTCCCACCTCCGAGAAGCCTTCCCAGCTCCAACACCAGGAACCAGGGCACTCTGGCTGTGTTTCAAGTATATTTATAATCAGGTGTGATGTGCAAAATATTTTAAGATAAATACCTCCGGACGCGCAGGGAGCAGGGAGACAACACCAGAGCTGGGTTGTGCGGGATTTAACAGTTTGATTCTAGGGAGTGTATGGGGGAGCGGTGCTAGGATTCAGGGGCGTGGCCAGAGCGACCAGAGAAGTGGGGAAAACACCTGAAAACGCCACAAGCTTGGGACAGCGGCTGCTTTCTAACCGGGACACGAGTACTTCCTGTCTTTGGAGAAAAGGCACAGCTGTTCAGGAGCGTCTCCCCTAAACACCAGCCATTGAGGCTGATGGTCTATCCGTGTCCCAGTTCCAGGAAGACCTCAGTGGCGGTAGGTGATTCACTGCTCGGTTTACGGATCAGACTGAAAAAGACTATCTGATAACAGAAGATGTATAGTGACATTTTATGTCTTTGGAAAAATGTCACTTATTTAAAAAGTGGCCAGCTTCTGGAAGCACTAACAACCAGTGAGAATAAAAATGACAGCCAGCATTTACTGAGCATTTACTTTGTTCCAGGTGCTGTGAAGGCCTTTCTAAGGCTTCAGGAATTTAACTCCCACAGAGTGATTGTGAATGAGTCTGGCTTGTTTTAATTTTCCAAATGGCCAAGTCTTCCTCCCTACCCATCTCCCCCTCCACATACATCCAACTGGATAATCTGAAGTCAGTAAAGCATCCGACTCTTGATTTCAGCTAAGGTCATGATCTTAGAGTCATGAGATTGAGCCCCTTGTGGGGCTCCACACTGGGCATGGATCCTGCTTAAGGTTCTCTCTCCCTCTCCCCCTGCCCCTTCTCCTGTTGGCTCTCTCTCTCTCTCTCTAATATATATATACGGCTTGGCACATAGAAGGGGATCAATAAGATTTGTCAATGAGAAGAAAGGACAATCATTTGGTGCCCTCTGTGTAAGGGTCCTTGTACTTCTGGGCTTTGAGGAGAAGGTATAATAAATAGACTAGAAACATGTGCCCTTCCCCACAGGAAAATTCCTACTGCTGTGATATTAATATTTCATAGAGCTTCTGTTTCACCCATGGCCATGGCAATGCACACATTTATGAACGTGATGTTAGGAAATCTAGACCCTGAAATCAAACAACCGCTAACCTGGTTTTGTGTTAATGTTGATATTTTCTCACAATCCACACTCACCAAAGTACCTCTGTGACAAAAGACATTCACCTTCCAGTCAGATAAAATTATTTTCAAATGAAGCATCTGATGCCCAGAAATCAGTTTCCTTAAATCTCTCAAGAATGCAGGGGCAATTTTTAGTGTCACTGATTTATCTTAGTTGGCACATTTTCAGTTAACATCTGAACTGAAAAGACCAGTAAAAACAGGATGTGGCTCCTGAATTAAATATGACAAACAGCTCTTTCCAATCACAAGACAAAAATGGTGCAAGAAATTAAAACTGCATAGGGAACCAAAATCCATTAAAAAATAAAGATTTAAATATGCTTTGAAATGGCAAACTACAATCAACCCTCTTTTTCTCTCTTCCTCGTTTATCAGTTTTTATGTTTTGCCTACCTAAAATGGTTATAAAATTAGGTCCTAATTGCACTCACCACTAGTGCTTGAAGGAGTAAGGCAGTTGTCACAATGAAGGAAACCATCAACAAGACAAAAAAGGCAACCTACTGTATGGGAGAAGATATTGGCAAATGAACTATCCAAAATATATAGGAAACCTATACAACTCAATACCAAAAATAATAATAATAATAATAATCCAATTTAGAAATGGGCAGAGGACCGGAATAGATATTTTTTCTATAGAAGACATACAGATGGCTAACAGACACATGAAAAGATACTCAACATCAGTCATCATCAGGGAAGTGCAAATTAAAACCATGATGAGATATCACCTCACACCTGTCAGAATGGCTAAAATCAAAAGCACGAAAAACAGGTATTGGTTAGGATGTGGAGAAGAGGAACCCTCTGACACTGTTGGTGGGAATGCAAACTGGTGCAGCCCCTGTGGAAAACAGTATGGAGTTTCCTTAAAAAACTAAAAATAGAATTACCATATGATCCAATAATTCTACTACTGGGTTTTTATCCAAAGAAAACAAAAACACAAATTCAAAAAGATATATGCACCCCTATGTTTGCTGTAGCATTATTTACAATAGCCAAGTTATGGAAACAACCCAGTGTCAATTGATATGTGAATGGATAAAGAAGATGTGGTGTAGACATACAACGAACTATTACTCAGCCATAAAAAAGAATGAAATCTTGTCATTTGCAACAACATGGATGGACCTAGAGGGTATCATGCCAAGTAAAATAATTCAGTCACAGGGAAATACCATACCATTTCACCAATATGTGGAATTCAAGAAACGAAAGGAAGGAAGGAAGGAAAGAAAGAAAGACAAGAAAAACAGATTCTTAAATACAGAGAAAAAATGTGATTGTCAGTGGGGGGTGGGGGGATGGGTGAAACAGGGGATTAAGAGTACCCTTACCATGATGAGCACTGAGTATGTACAGAAGTGTTGAATCACTATATTGTACCCCTGAAACTAATATTAACACTGTATATTCATTATTTTTCAATTTAAAAATTAAAAACTAAAAATTAAAAAAAAAGGAAACAAGGAAGGGGGCAGTTGCATGAGTCCCAAATCTATTCACAAAGTGCTGGTGATGGCCCTAAGGTGCCCCCAGCCCTCTATTGATAACAAATGACCCTAAATGCATTATCTAGAGATGGGAAAACCCAGAAGCACTCTCTAAGGAAGGTAAAAGCATTAGCACTGGGGGAGGGCTCTGGGGGTCACCCCACAGTCCGGGTGCCGCAGTGGAATGACAGGTAATGCTGGTTCAGGTGGTTTTCTGGGTGGCTCAGTCGTTAAGCGTCTGCCTTCGGCTCAGGTCATGATCCCAGGGTCCTGGGATCGAGTCCCACATCGGGCTCCCTGCTCAGCGGGGAGCCTGCTTCTCCCTGTCCCACTCTCCCTGCTTGTGTTCCCTCTCTCGCTATGTCTCTCTCTGTCAAATAAATAAATAAAATCTTTAAAAAATAAATAAAAAAGGAAGAAAAAGCAAACTCAACTACAGTTCCCACTATCACTTGGGCCAGTCATCTACTCAATGTGCTTCAGACGTCCTCCTCTCCCCCACGCCCCCATAGCTGTGCACTCGTTGGCAGTGGGGAAAATTGGAAGTGTTGGTTACTGCCTATCAGCATTTGTGATTTTTCCCTAGTTTCCCCATCTGGCCACTTCTCCAATCTTCCTTAGATCTTCCTACACGTTTCCTCCATCCCGTGGGAGCAGGAAATAAAGGAACACTCCCCAGAAAAGGGAAGATCAGATCGTAAATATGCCCTTTTTAATCTGTCTTTAATAAGTACAGATTTTATGCTCTTGACCAAAAGAGTATTGCATACAACATGAGTTGTACTATAAATTGAACTAAATTACTAATAAACAGAAAGAGCTTATTTTAAATTCATACATAATATTGATGATCCGGGCAACTGTTCATTTTGATGGAAGTTCTGGTTATCATTTGCTTGTAGCGATTCCCTGAATTCAGTTTCCTCTAATTCCAAAGTCCTGATGTGGTTGTATTTTATTTGCTCTATTATGTAGTTGGAACTAATAATACAAGGAGCTCATGTGGTTCAATTAGTTTATTTAAATTCAAAAGAAGCTTAAAAGCCTAATCTGTCACTTGCCTTGGAGTACAGCTATATCAGCTGCATAGTTAATGTTATAAATTAGGCCCTGATGTGAGTAACCATTTTATTCCCCTACACTTTTACTTGCCCATATCCTTCCGGAAATGTGCTGCAGAAGGAAGAGAAGGTTCAGGCCAAATGTTCAACTCAGCCTTTTGCCACCTGACTTAAACCCATAAAAATGATAGACCAATATAAATCTGCTGCCCTGGTCAAATCGAGGCCTTTCTTTCCCACCCTCCCTCCACTCTGAAAAAACTTGAGAGTTTCTGAAACTCACCCAGCCAGTTCAGTCCCTTAGAAATGTCTGCTGGACAACTTACATGTCACGAGGGCCAAAACGGTGGTCTGTTTGATTGAATTTCTCACTTTCAAGCTGCGTACACTGTAGGTACTTAATAAATTCTCCTAGACTTCATCAATTTTGACTTAATTCGCCACTTCTGCTGGTGTGCCCCATGCCTCGTCTGTCACGTAACTTCTCAACTATTCTCAGAATGTGCCCGGGCTGTTGCCAGCTAAGTGTCTGGTGTCACTCTTTACTGTAACCGTTGGTAGAAGTAGCCTTCCCCTTTCACTAGATTAGGAACATTCAAGAGGAAAGAGATGTGGAATTGACAATGTAGAACAATGTTTCCCAAGCAACTTCTGCTGTCTCTCGAGCTGTCACAGCCAGCAGAAGGAGCCGAGATATGGGAATATGAACGCACCCATTCGACAGATGAGAAAATTGAGACACAGACCATTATAATGATTGGTAAAAGTTCGCATAACCATTTGGGGATGAAGCCACAACCAGAATTCCAGGATTTTCCCACTGGAATGCTTACTTGCTTTAACGTCTAGATGAGTCATGCCATGCCCATCAGCGTGGTCAGGTTTGAGCAGGAAAAATATCAAAGCGAACCAGATCTGAGGCTCTTCTGAAGAGAGAAATGGCCAGTGTTGGCACTGATTGTGAGAATAAGAGTAGCAGAGGGTTAAAGAGCTTCATAGCTCCTGGAAGCACGGAGTTAGAGAAACCGAACGAGGATTAGAGAGGTGATTTTTAATACCATTTCTTTTTCTCTACTATGCAGCGAAGGTGTTATTAGTAAGAGTGATGATGAGGATGAGAATGGTAAGAGTAATCATATCAAAATCTTACGGAGGCCTCACCGTGTGCCAGAAACTGTTCAAACACTTCACGGGCATGAACTCTTCGTCTGTACCAAAAGTCTAGAGGGAGGAACTCCTGCTGTCCCCGTCTTGGGGACAGCTGGAGGCCAGAGAGTCCCATGGCAAGAACAGCAAAGCTGGATTCGGAGCCAGAGCAGTCCAGGGAAAGAGTCTGTTCCCTTTACCACGAGTGCAAACCGCTTCTCCAAGAGAGGTTCCAAGACAGACCAGGTCTCAGGAATGTAACTCCAGGACGAGAATTTGTCGTCCCATCGGGAGCTCGTTAAGCTGGTCTCACGTGTATGGGATGCAGAGGAAGCTGAGAGCCTCTTCCATGGCCAGCTTTGGGGTCCAAGGCAGACTCCTGGACTCAAAGGACCCCTGCAGGCCACTCTCAGAGCACATACATCTGCCACCAGTCACCAGAGTCGGCACTTGTCCTTCCAGAGCCTGGCCTGCTCACTCTGAAACACTATTGTGTACTGAAAACGGGGAGTGTCCAAGACCCAAATGCAAGAGGCGAAATTCAGTAGGTCAGACGGTGACCCCAAACCTCAACTGGGATTACTCTCCCCCAGAAGGACCTGTTTTAGAGCCTGCTGATCAATGACTCAGCCCACACCAAGACCCAATTCAAATTACCCCCAAGTGATACATGCAGCAGGGGCCTAGGAACTGTTTGAATTGTACATCCTATAAAATCCATACCTTTTCCCATGGAAAATGAGTAGGATATATTCTGTCGGCAATTCCTGTAGGCAAAAATTCCTGTTGTGAATCACTTTAACAATCTCCTAATTAATCTGTTTTCTTTTCGGCGTCCATGTTTTAATTGACTTTTTCAATTAGGAGCATACTAGAAAAAGATTCTAAAAATTACTTGTTTTAAAATAAGCATTTAGAAAATCTCATTTTCCAATTATGTTTCCCCCCCTCACACCGACCTGATTCTGAAATCTTTTCTTAGCCACGGCTGAATTTATTCGATCCCACGCCATGGAATGTAATGGCCGTGTAATTCTGATGGCTCCGATCTGTTGTCCTGCCAAGTACAGATTCCAGTTTAGCATCTTTCCACATTCCGGTGAGAATCGACATGGGTCCTCTGTATTCGAATCTTCCATGGTCGCTTACTTTAATAAACTTAATTCGGCTTGACATTTTTACTTCTAACCAATACTCCCTAATCTAAAATTCCTGGAATAGAGATTATTTTTGAAGGTAGAATAAACTGCACAAATTCTGTGTAGATGCTGGCAGAATTCTGCTTTTGTTTTTAAATAAGTGGTCTCCAAACAATGCAAACTATAATAAAAGTAGAGAGAGTAGTAAATAAAAGTAGTATGAAATCGAATAGTCAGAGTACAATTTTGCATGTAGTTAGCATAAAACGATGCTCTGCTCCTGCTTAAAAACTCCGTGGCAATGAAGTTCAAACCCCTCACCCTGGCTCCGGTCTGCTCCTGTTTGCTGTCTCCTCACCCCTGCTCCGACGTGCATGCCCTCTGTACTCCAGCCTCGGGAAACTTCATGCATGACCCCTGATGTTACATTCACCTAGCACATTCTCCTCTCACGTTCTGTTCCTCTCGTTCTCATTGTGTGTTCTCTTCCCTCAACACACACACACACACACACACACAGAGGCACCACTCACTCACTCCCTTGCCATGTTCCTTCTTATCCTTTGGGTCCCAGTTTAAATGTCACTTCTTCAGCATCCTTCCCTGACCCACCACCCTCTCTCACCATTCTCCTCAGAACACATAACACAATTTATAATTGTACATTTATCTGTGTCGTCCTTTGGTTAAATGGTGCCATGCCTGGCACACACATGGTAAGATCTTCTAGCCTGAAAGTGCACCAAGGACAATGGTGAGTATGATCCAGACCACTTGTGGTCTCCATACCCCCAGGGGTGAGCAAAGCACCGGAAGGCCTGATGTCCTCAGGAGTTTGATCCCCACATTGGCCCCTTGGATGGGCCCATCTGCCTGCCTTCGCCTGGGCTCCTGTGTCTCATTTCCAGAAGACTCTCCACATGGACTCCGCCATGGCACCCTCCCATCCCCATCCCACAGAAACCATGCAGTGCTCTTCTCTAGAGGCCGGACCCTACTTCTTTCACTTCCCCAGACACAGTGTTTAACCAAGAACTAAAAAGGAGGGAGAGTTGAAGTAAAACAAAAAACAATCCTAGAGGCCACAGGAAGACTTTTCCAAGACATTTTTATTTTTATTTCTTGGACTAAAATCGGGAGACACCACTTTGGATGCCGCTGTGTGTTTTACAATGATCTACAGAGACGCTGTACATTTCTGCACACTGCCCTCTCCCTTTTGGTTATGACAACTTGCTATGATAATCAGCAGTTTTTGTGTGATGATTCATATCCTGACAAATCTTACGCCTTCACAAAAACTTCCTTACAAATTGTTTACTGTGTCAGATAGCTCATTATATTTTGACAGTTGCTTTTCCTTTAGGATTTTAGAATCCTGGAGGATCCTTTACTAAAACTCTGCCTAGATTTTCCCGGTTCTTGAATTAGTATGCCTCAAACATCCATGGTGCAACATACTTCACAATATTAATACTAGATTGAACTCTGGTGCAGGGCTGCTTATTTATTTTTTATTATTTTTTAAGATTTTATTTTTTTATTTGAGAGAGTGAGAGCAAGAGCACGAGTTGGGGGGGAGGGGCCAAGGGAGAGGGAGAAGCAGACTCCCCGCTGAGCAGGGAGCCTGACCTGGGGCTCCATCCCAGGACCCTGAGATCATGACCTGGGCCACCCAGGCACCCCAGGTCTGTTTCTTTAAATATGCATACTTGCAGAAATACCCCAGAGACCTGAAAATAATTTTAAATATAAGATACTTGAATAAGTATAATTAAGTAGCTTTCATCATGTTTTAAAGTAAAACTCCGTTCTACGGAAGAAACAAAAAGCCATAGAATGCAACTAAATCTGTGATCTGCACGTCCTGTAAACAAAATATCATATACAAATATTTTCTCCTTCTTTGGTAATATTAACAACATTTACTCAGTGCTTACTATGTACCAAGCGTATGTACCTCTAAACTTTGTGCATATACTAATTCATTGAATCCCACAACAGCCCTTAGAGAAAGCACAATTCATGGTTTTTGTTGTACAGATTAAAAAAAAAAAACAAAACTGATGCACAAGAAATTCAAGTAGTTTGCTCAAAGTTACACAGATAGGAAAGAGCAGACCAAGTTATGTGCCCAGGAGTCTGCCTCCAGAGCCTGTGAGCTTAACCATTTCTCCATCCCCCTACAGAGGGATAGACCCAGGCAAATAATCTTTTTCCATTCGCAAATTCTCATATATATTTTACTATATTTTAAATTGTGTTATGCATCCCTATTATTATATATATGCACCCGTATTATCTTATCAAGGATAGCACTAGATTTTTATCTTTCCTAGATTTTAATTATTGCTAATAAATAGCTTGGTGTAGTGATGTAATTGAGTCAGGTCGACGTGAATTTAGAATCTAGCTCTACCGCTTACCGATTATATGACCTCGGAAAAGTTCCTTAATATTTCTGAGCCCATTTGCTATTTTGTGAGATAGGTACCCTTATAGCTGTTGTAAGGGGAAAATGAGATAACCATGTATAGATTGTCTGGCACGTAGGTGATCAATAATATGCCTTACTCCAAGTATGTAAGTAAGGACACTAGGAAATTGCATTAATTCTCATGAAAAAGAAGGTTCCATCAATAAATTACTAATTCAATGCTGTAAATCATGTTCTCTTGGCTGAACATAGTTTATACAGTTCCTTAAGTGTCCCAATTGTATCAAAAGATAATAGCATTTACAAGAAAACCATATTTTTCTAGCGTAATCGAAAGTTTTACATGTAGCTACAAAGGATTACGTTAGAAGACTAGTGAATCAAAGGGACGGTTATATGAATGAGCAAAAATGAAGAGCCAAACTGGTAGAAGTGTGACATTTCACAGATTCCATCACCATTGTATGGAACTCTCCTTCCCCAATCCCCTCATTAGGACGAGCTGTATGTTTGTGCACACAGGCCTATATGGTTATCTTGTATACCTGAGCCTTTCTGGGTGTCAGCCTCCAGGTGAAGTGATGGTTCCTAAAGAGGGTGTGGGTTGAGGTTGTCAGAGAGAAGTCCGGGGTGCATACTTTCTGTACGAGAAATGTCATTCTGTTTAATCCTCTCCCACCCGGGCTGATGGTCCATAGCTACGTCTTGTATCCCATGAACCACCTCCCATCATAGATGATAAGAGTATATTTGGGCACTTGGCCTACACGCACCCAATCCAGAGACTGGCCACACACCTGTGTTGTAGGAGCTGACCCAATACGCACGCTTCTTGGAGATTTGATTTTAGCAAACTCAGCAATTGTCAAGGGAGAACATCACAAAACAAAGAGCAAAGGAAAGTTAGGATAAAAACTATCTCCCCGGGCGCCTAGGTGGCTCAGTTGGTTAAGCAACTGCCTTCGGCTCAGGTCATGATCCTGGAGTCCCTGGATCGAGTCCCGCATCGGGCTCCCTGCTCGACAGGGAGTCTGCTTCTCCTTCTGACCCTCCCGACCCTCCCCCCTCTCATGCTCTCTCTCTCTCAGTCTCTCTCTCAAATAAATAAATAAAATCTTAAAAAAAAAAAAAAAAAAACTATCTCCCCAAAACTGCAGAGACAAGTAGATGGAGAGAGAAAGAGAGAGATTCCTAGGCCTTTTGGATTTAGATTATTTTTCATTGTGGTTCCAGTTTACCTGTGTCTTTATAACAGACCTTCCAATGGTTGCCCCGGGATGGCTTTTTCACACATAGGAAGCTGCAGGACACATTCAAACTATGAGCTTGCGACTAAGGAGACATACTGACCCGGATGCCTGGGTGGCTCAGTCGGTTAAGCATCTGCCTTCGGCTCAGGTCATGATCCCAGGGTCCTGGGATCGAGCCCCGCATCGGGCTCCCTGCTCCGCGGGGAGCCTGCTTCTCCCTCTGCCTCTGTCTCTCTCTCTCTCTGTCTCTCATGAATAAATAAATAAAATCTTTAAAAAAAAAAAAAAAAGAGGAGACATACTGACCTATAACCACTGTTACAGAATTTTATTAACAGAAATGGGACCAATTCCTTTTGATGTTCCCAGTACCTGCCTGTGTCCTACCTGCAGAGGGTGACACGACCTCTAATGCTAACAGTAGAGCCTCAGAACAGCATCGGTTGATGAGCCCAGACCACAGGGACCAAGCCTGCCACTGACATCTGCCCTTCTCCACCGCGGCAGGGGAAGGTTCACGCTGGAGAGGGGCTTACACTGTCAAAAGTGCAGCTGACATTTGCGGGAAACGGAGGGAGAACTCCAGATGTTTAGAATTAGGATGACTATAAACAAATTTGTCTCCCCAGATCCACTACGCTTGCCATTTAAAATTATTTTTATATCTGGTAAACAAACCCATATTCTCTTTTCTTGGTTGCAAATAGACTAATTCTTTAGGGAATGATAATACTCACACTGGTTAGCACAGTCTGCTCTTCTTTCTCCAGGAATTGCATAATTCACACATCAACATGATTCTCTCAATCAGTAATTTTGAAAACTTGGGAATTCAGTATGAACACTCCATTTGCAACTATTCTTCGAGACTGGCTTTATGCACACCTGTCACCTAATTAATTTTTTTCACTGTGCCGACTTTAACGTCAAAATATTACTTTAGCCATAAACACTCTTCACTGTGTCATATCGTGACATTAAATTTGATACAACTGTCATGGGAGTGGGGCAGGGACATGGGGTAACAGCTTTTGTGTACCAAACTAATTAGCTGCAGGTAATTATCTGAGTTTATGCCTGGAATTTTCACTAATGCATCTATTACTAAGAAATATCCACTCCTATAGGACCATTGTCTCTTCTTCAATGATTTGGACTAGGGGTATCTTCAGCCAATCTGGAACATGCATTTCAAGAAGTTCTTATTACTGTCCCCACTGCACAAATTCGGCACGTCATCATTCATTTTTGGTTATCACCCCAGCATGCACAAACCAACATAGAGCAAGTTCAAAGAGTCCTTTTGATAAGTCCCCATAAAAATGCTCCTCTGGTTGCCTTCCACACCGCCTAGAAGGGTCTGCCTTTACTCCTAGCACTCAGGTTTCTTTAGAGTCTGTTGTCAGAGTTGGAATCCATTAGACAGAACAAGGGCAAAAAAATCTCAGGAAGCTTCTCTGCTGAACAGGTTTGAGCAAGGTTGATAATCATCTAATGCCTGATTCAAGGCTGTTGTACGTTCCAGCATGCGTGCGCATGCGCACGCACACGCACACATGCACACACTCGCACGCACGCACAGGATCCTTACCTTTGTATACGTGGAGCAATTGTGAAATGGTTGACAATAGATGACGGCTACTCCTAACAGTCCTAAAACCAAAACATTCGTTTTACAGGGCCGTTGTTCAAGAGAGAACTGCAAGTATCTTCATCCTCCAACACATTTAAAAACTCAACTAGAAATTAATGGGAGGAACAATTTGATCCAGCAAAAAACTGCTGCCGCGATGCTTGCCCAGCAGATGCAATTTATGTTTCCAGGAACCCCACTTCATCCAGTGGTGAGTACGTCGCATCTAATGATGGGCTTGATGATTAAAGTGTTGGTACACGCAGGGCCACATTGACCTAAAATGGCCTCCCCCCCACTTTGTCTCTGGCTACAATTAAAGCGAATAGCTTTGGAGCTAAATGGATGCTGAAAATAGGGCTTTTGAAATTACTTAAATGGAAAAAATGTGTGTGGACACAGTAGGCAAAGACAGTTCCTAAGCGGTACCTGGGAAATCTGTGTCCCTCCAACTCTTGCTCACCGGTAAACTCCGCGTTGGAACCATCTTAGAATGGAAAGAGTTCTGCATTTTCATGTAGCGTGTGAAGTGATGATCCATGTAAAAAGGAGGCGTCGATGCCTATCATATTGTTAGCAACTTAGCAGATAGTTTCGTTCATTGGCATCATTTTATAGGGTGAGCGAAGTGAGAGACCGGAGAAGTTAAGTGATTTACCCAGTGTCATGCAGCTAATAAGCAGGTGGGGCTGGCACTGGGGCTCAAGACATCCTGAGCGGGGCGCTCTCCACAGTCAGTTCCCCCCGGGAGTCCCACAGCATCCCCAGAGAAGGCTGTCCGAGCCACGCACGCCCACCCTCTCTCTGAGGCCGGCCAAGGGTGTGGCGGCTGTGACCAGGGCCACAGGATTAAATGCTCAAGGGAGTTCAGTCTTTGAATACGTATTGTGTCATATTTTCTCCCTGATTTCAGTGTTTGAAAGTACTTCCTTAAAGGTCTGGGAATTGTTTTAGGAACAAGGCCCTGGGGAAAAGGAGTGCATTTGGCTTGAGGGGATTTCATTTACATTGGTGAATTATTTGTCAAAAACAAGCGAATTTTTTTTTTAAAGAAACAAAGCCAGTAAAGTGAGCAAAATTTGCTTTTATAAAGAAGTACATACACAAAAGACTATTATTTAAAAATTAGTCTTTATTGTGTGAAAAGTCTATGTTACTGAAAGCTGCTAAATTAAAAAGGATAGCTACCCCTGAGATGTACTTGTGATGAGATGGGGAGGGTGGGAACGGCCGGAAGAAGGAGAGAATCCGGGCAGATGGTTAACAGTTCTGCTTGTCTCCAGGTTTCTGCTCAGCAATGGTGGCACAAAGTAGCCAGGGCCCAGCTCTGCCCAGAGTTAAAAAAAAAAAAAAAAGTACCAGGTGCAGAGGGCTCCACCGTAAATGAGATACAGTCTTTTGGGAGTAGACAGAGTCATGAGACAGGCAAAGTAAGATTCAGGCACAGGGAATTATGATTTTGAATGAGGCAGGAAATGCTGCTTGGAGGAGGTCCCAAATAAGTATATCCCAAAGGATGAGTATATCCCAAAGGATGCGTAGGGGGGAGCCTAGATATAAGGAGAGCATAGACAGAGATCTGAATACATTTCACACCGTATAGAGGCATTTAAGTGGATCTATTTAAAACCACACACATGTATAATTTATGGTTCTCTATTGATATATGTGTATAAATTATTTTATTAAATTACCTACAGCTAAAATAATTTTTATTCATATTAAATAATGTCTGTAGGAATAAATTTAGAACCACCAAGGTCAACATAGTAACACTGCATTATGTGTCTGTCTCACTCATTTTAATCATTCACTTCTTTTTTATTTAGAATTCATAAAGATTGACCCTGGTACTTAATAATGGCAGTGTTAATAAGAAAAGTCCATTCCCATTGTTAACTATTAGTTGAACTTCTTTTTGGAAGTTATATTTATGTATTGTCTCAAATATTAATTAGAAGTTAATAACCACAATTCGTCTATGAAAAAGGAATTGTACATTTAAATATTTCAATAGATGTTTTAAATCCCAAGAAATCCCAGAATAAGAAATGTGATGCACTTAAAAATCATCAACTCTACAAACAAATAACTTCAGAGTCTCAGGAATGAATTAGTGACCTAGTACAGTATAATGGGCCAAATAACAGCCCTGGAAGGTACAGGGAACGTGTAAATGTCACCTTATAAGGAAACCAGGTCTTTGCAGCTATGAGGAAGTTGGGCATCTTGAGATGGGACAGTGCTCCTGGATTAAATGCAATCACAAGGAGCCTTATGAGAGAGAGGTAGGGGGAGAGTGGGCACATGTGGAAGAGGAGAGGGACAATGTGCCCGTAGAGGCAGAGACAGGTGGTGAGGCCAGAAACCAGAGAATGCCAACAGCCACCAGAAGACAGAAGAGAAGAGGAATAGATTCTTCCCTGGAGCCTCCAGAGGGAGCATGAAATGCCAATACCTTGATTTGGTCCCGGTGAAACGGATTTCAGGCTTCTGGCCTTCAGAAAAATGCAAGGATAAATTTGTGTTGTTGTAAGTTGCCAAGTTTATGGCAGTTTGTCAGACTGGCCACAAGAAATGAATAACACATGGGAGTTGCTTAAGACAAACACACTGATAAACACAGAGTAGCAGGTACCACTCCATTTTAGGTCTCCTTCTAGGCTAACCTTCTCTAAAGAACTATGGATTTTTCCACTCCCTCCTAACTTCCATCTACCCTAAACCTAGTCCCTTGATTATCTCACCAGTGACCTCTGTATTGCTAAACCAGTGGTCTCTTTTGTCTTCACTGTGTTCGTTTGACCTCTTAGCCATATTCAACCCACATAATCAATCTCTCCTTTGCGGAACACTCCTTTCCTCTCTAATCTGTCTTCCTCCCTGGGAAAAGGCTGGAGATGTTGCCCATTGTGTTCCTCTACTATATGTGGAGGCTGCTGCACATGGAGGTTCCTGGCACTGGACGTTTCCTTCATGGATCTCATCCATTCCCATGGCTGTAAATCATATGTAAGCTGCGAACTCCCCAGTACATGTTTCCAGTCCTCTCCTCGGAGCCCCGAGTTTGCGTATCTAACTTCCTACTGGACTCATCTTTAAATTGCTCACAGGAACCTGACATGTTCAAGCCCAAATGTTCCCATTTCAGTAAATGCAACCAGCAGTTTCAAAACCAAAATTAAGCAGATTCTCTCACATCCAGTTCATCAGCAAGTGCTATCATATCTGCTTTCAAGTCTGTTTCCTTCTCCACCTCCCTAAACCTGCATCTGAGCCTCCATCAATCTTTTATTCAAATATTTCCTTTCTAATCTGTCAGTTTCCACTCTTGCTTTATTCCAGTGTATTCTGCATACAGCAACCAGAGGAATATTTGTAACACCTAAAGGCATCATATCACTCCCTTACTTAAGACCCATCAGTGCTCTCCCATTTCATTAGAGACAAAGCCTAAACATTAACCATGACTATACTCTAGAATGTCATCCGTGGGCTGGTCCCCACCAGCTCACCAACTCATCAGGGGCCACTCTTTCTGTATTCACTGGAACCAAACTGAACTTTCAGTTCTGTGAACACACAAAGCTCTTGCTTGCCTCATGGTCTTTGCTCTTGCTGGAAGTACCCTGCTGCTCTTCACATGTTAACTTCATCTTATCCAGAAGGACTCCGTATGCATCCCCTGTGACCCACCACCAATCTCCATCACAACCAATGAGGCCTCCTGATTTCTGCTTATCCATAAAAATAAATTGTAATTTTGTTTGTTCTTTCTCATTAGGGTTTAAGTTCAATAAATATGCACACAGTGGTCTGTACCAAAAAATACTCAGTGAATGAAAACACAAATCGTTCTTTCCTCTCATAACTCTTCTGTCTCAAATTCACCATATTTTAAAAGTCCCCTTCAGTTTTTCCTCCTGGCAGTTTTTCTCTCCCCAGTTCCTAGTAGGATATAACAGTAATTCTTTTTTTCCTTTCCTTCCTCACACACTGCACCCCCCATCCAACGCACAGCCTTTGTGTGTACACTCAAGGTAAAGAAGTGGGTGGTTAGACCTAATAAATGATTTTAGTAATACTGCCGGGTACAAAATCAATACACAGAAATCTGTCATGTTTCTATACACTAATAATGAACTATCAGAAAAATTAAGAAAAAAAATCCCATTTACAACTTCATCAAAAAGAATAAAATACCTAGGAATAGACTGAACCAGGGAGGTAAAAGGCCTCGTACACTGAAAATTTTAAGATATTGATGACAAAAATTGAAGAAGACAGAACTAAGTGGAAAGATATTTCATGCTCATGGATTAGAAGGATTAATATTATCAAAATAGCCATACTACCCTAAGTGATCTACAGATTCAAATAATCCCTATCAAAATTCCAATGGGTTTTTTCACAGAACTAGAACAAATAACCATAAAATTTGTATGGAATCACAAAAGACGCTGAATAGCCAAAGAAATCTTGAGAAAGAAGAACAAAGCTGGAGGCATCATGCTGTCTGATTTCAAACTATATTACAAAGCTGTAGTAATCAAAACTGTATAATATTGGCATAAAAACAGACACATAGATCAATATAACAGAATAGAGAGCCCAGAAACAAACTCACTCACATATAGTCAATTAATTTACAATAAAGGAGCCAAGAATATATAATGGGAAAAGTCTCTTCAATGAATAGTACAGGGAAAACTGAGCAGCTACATGCAAAAGAAGGAAACTGGACCACTATCTTATGCCACGCACAAAAATTAACTCAAAATGGATTAAAGACTTGAGTGTAAGATCTGAAACCATTAAACTCCTTTCCTAAAAAAAAAACAAACAAAAAACATAGGTGGTGACATCAGTCTTGGTGATGATTTTCGGGGTTTGATAACAAAAGCAAAGTCAACAAAAGCAAAAATCAACAAGTGGGACTGCTTCCAACTAAAAAGTTTCTGTCCAGCAAAAGAAACCATCAGCAAAATGAAAAGGCAGTGTATGGAATGGGAGAAAATATTTGCAAATTATATATCCGATAAGGGGTTAACATCCAAAAATATAGTAAGAATTCATAAAATAGAATAGCAAACAAACAAAATCCTCTGCCCATTTTTTAAATGGGCAGAAGATCTGAATAGGCATTTTTCCAAAGAAGACATACAGATGGCCAACAGGTACATGAAAAGCTGCTCAACAGTACTCATCGTCAGGGAAATGCAAATAAAGATCACTGTAAATCACCTCACTTCGGGGCACCTGGGTAGCTCAGTCAGTTAAGCATCAGACATTGGTTTTCAGCTCAAGTCATGATGTCAGGGTGACATGGAGCCCTGTGTTGGGCTCTGTGCTCAGTGGGGAGTCTGCTTGAAGATTCTCTCCCCCTGCTCCTCCCCTGACTTACGCATACGCACACACGTGCTCTCTCTCTCTCTCTCAAGTAAATAAGCCTTTAAAAAAAAAAGATACCACCTCACATCTGTTAGAATGGTGTTATCAAAAAGATAAGAGGTAACAAGTATGGCCAGGAGGTGGAGAAAAGGAAATCCATTGCATTGGGAATGTAAGTTGGTGCAGTCACTGTGGAAAAGAGCATAGAGGTTTCTCAAAAAAATTAAAAATAGAACTACCATATGATCCATCAATTCCACTTCTGGGTATTTATCCAAAGAAAATGAAAACACTAACTTGAAAAAATATCTGCACCCCTATGTTCGTTGCAGCATTATTTACAATAGCCAAGATACGGCAACAACCCGAGTGTCTGTCAGTGGATGAATGGATAAAGAAGTTGTGGCATATACATACAATGAAATATCATTCAGCCATTTTAAAAAAGGAAATCTTGTCATCTGCAACAACGTGAATGGACCACGAGGGCATTATATTAAGTGAAATAAGTCAGACAGAAAAAAACAAGTACTATATGATCTCACTTATACATAGAATCTGGAAAAAAAAACAAACAAACTCATAGAGACAGATAGAAAGATTGGTGGTTGCCAGAAGCAGGGCAAGGGGGCTGGCAAAATGGGTAGAGGGGGTCATAAGGTACAATCTTCCAGTTATTCAAAAAAAGTAATTCATGAGGACGGTAATATTCAGCATGGAGACTACAGTTAAGAATACTGTATTGCATAGTTGAAAGTTGCTAAGAGAGTAAATCTTAAATGTTCTCATCACAAAAAGGCAAATTCTGTACCTCCATATGGTGATGGATGGTAATGACTTACTCTAGCAATCATTTCACAATATATACAAATATCGATCATTACATCATACACCTGAAACTAATATAATGTTGCATGTCAGTTATACCTCAATTTAAAAAAAAAAAAGAAAAAGAAAAAGAAGTGGGGGTGGGTAGGCTTTAGTAGGATAGAGATTTAAGAGCCTATACAACCCAGTCCTCAGGGACAAGGTCTTGCATTGAGTATTCTGCCTTCCAGAGATGCTTCTGGAAGTAAAGAGAGGAGGCTTAAGGGGATGCCATGTTTTAAGCCTTTCAGTTTGAGTGCCAAATACCTACCCTTTGAAGTCAAAGCTTTCTAAATGTATGAACTCTCACGCTCCTGTTTTAAAAAGTCAACTGACTAAATTTTAGAGCCATAAAATACCTCAGGCCACTTAGTCATTACTGCTCAGCACTGATCCTTCCTTGCCACTACAAAGTATCAAAGAACCCGTGCTGAATGTGTGTGTGTGTGTGTGTGAGAGGGGGGGGGGGGAGGCAGAGAGGTCTTTGAACCTGGATCTACTGGTATAATATACTGAGAAAGAAGACTAGCAGGTGAGAAGCTGAAGAGAGAAACACAGGAATGTGGAATGAAGTCCAGAGATGAGAAATAGCAAGGCCAGTATTTCAGAAGCCATTTTCGTCCAGAAGACGCCACAGCTTTGTCCTCCAGCCACTCTAGCTGCAGCTGGTTCTGAGAGATGATCAAGGACCCGGTGGATCCCATCTCAGACAGCCTGGCAGCAGGCCTTGTACAGAAACCATGGGGCCGAGGCTCCCGGGAGCGAGCTGGTGTGGCCCCCGGGACAAGAATCATTCGGAGGTGCGGCTCTTCTCTTTTCTTAGCTGCAGCTAAGAACTGAATTCAGACGTGAGGACATGGTGTCAGCCTGGACTCTACTTGCGGAGCTTAATTTCAGTGCAGGATCTGGGACCCACTGTGCCGGGGCAGTCGCTCTCCAGAGCGCTGGTTGGAACAGCCTCGCCCCTCCCATCTGGAGGAGGCCTTGGCTGATGGTGGGACACAGCTCTCCACCAGCACTCTGGCCTCACACTCAAAGACATCAGCACAGCTCGGGGCTTTGCCCTCTTCTGTTTTAAGAAATTACCAGCAAAATCTAGGGAATGCAGAGAAATGGAAATAGCCCCAGACTGGGAAGTCAGGAGTCCCGGGCGCTTTGCCCTGACTCTGCCTCAGCGGCACTGACCTTGCATGATCCATTTGGTCTATACTCTAAATTGCTTTCACCCGTAAGTTCTCACGGCCACCCTTGGCCTTCACGGATATTGAGAAGGTTAAAGAAGACAAGGTGTGGGAGAGCGGTTTGAACACTGGGAACCCTTCGGAGGCATAAGGTATTACTGTCAACCGTAATAATAAGAGTCCCCATCTCTGAAGATGAGGGTAACTTTACTTTTTACTCATTACCTTCAATGAAAAACACTCAAAGAGAGAGAAAATACCTCACTGAATCTATCTTCCTAAGACCTATACAGTTTTAACTTTCAACTGCACATGGAACAATGTATTTTCCCAGCCCACATTTCAAAAAAGAGAAGACATTTACTATCATTTAATAATCATTAATAGAGTTTATACCTCTGTACTCACATTTCTATGCTGATTATATTCCTATTCTAGACACAATGGGCCATTTGGGGGAAAAACTTTATTACTGCAGGTTTTACACTACCGATGAGAGCTGTTATTTACTGAGTTCTGACCATGGGAAGGGGGGAGAACTAATACCTGATTTGGCCCAACTCTTGAAGCTAAGCTTAAGGTTTTATGTCCCGTCTGCTGCTGAGAAAACTAAACCCCGGCGAGGTTAACTCACTGCCCAGGATAAAAGTTAACTGGCAGAGCTCTGGATTTGAATTCAGATCGCTCTCAGTCTAAAACCTGTGGTTTTATTTGTAAATAATACTCTCCCCGAGCCCTGTTAGAGCTATCATTAGTAAAACAAACTGCAACATCCATTTTAGATCATTAAATTAGATGAACAAGTAACGTACATTTTGGAAAGCACGCTCTTCCTAATTGTAATAGATTTGCTGATAGGCGAAAAGGTTTCAGGAAATGAGTTTTGAGGTTCTGACATCCTATTGACAGTCAGGGTACAAGCTGTATGTCACCACACAGACCCTGACTTCAAATGATCCATGGGAGGGAGGGCTGGGGGTGTGGGGGAGAGCTCTTTTCTTTCAGTGTTTACTTTGATAATTGGTCTCTGGGTTAAATTACACATTTAGTACAAGTGTTTTAATACTTACTTTCACAAACTGGGCCACACATCAGATCATGTAGTAAATTTTTTTAAATGCAAATTTCAAGGCCTCTGCCTAGACCTATTGAGTCTGGCCATATCTCTATTTAAGAAATTCCCCACAGGCATTTCTGATATAGCTAGTGTTTGAATCACTGATCTGTTGTGATTTATGACCTTTCAGGGTGGATTTTTTTTTTCTTTAATTCTAACATTATATAGTCATACCATTCAAATCACTTGGCTTTCTTTCAAGAGCGCTAACTTATAAAAGCTATGGTTCCTGAAAACCACAACTTTCTGTAATTATGGCTCAAATGGGTTGAAAATGGAAAACATACACATATAAAATTTTGGAGAAAAAAATTCCTAACTGCCATCTATTTCCCATGTTGAGACCTCATGTTGCAACTCTGTCCCAAAGTGAATTTTATGTCTGAGCCATAAAGATCTAAGAGCCCCCCCATGGGAGGGCTACGGCAGCACTCACAGACCATTAGAATCACCTCTTGTGGCCCCCAGACACTCCAGTAAAGACTTCCAGACTCTCTGAGAACTCCCTGCACATACTTTCAATATTTCACTGTTTTCTAACATGAGCATTCATAAGAGATATTTTTCCGTTATTGCTGTCAACAAAAAATTTGTTTAATAAACATAGATTGTTATTTTTCCCATATGTTCAACAACTCATTCAGAGCCATAAATAGAAAACAAGAATGTTACTCACAATGTATAAATAGCAGAGTAGCGTGACAGGGCCAATGGCAGGGTTCGGTATTAGAAAATTACATTAACACGTGATTGCAAATATCTGCACACTGGTCCTAAAAATAAAGAAGGTAAAAGTCATCCAATCACTAAAAAAGCAAGCAACCAACAAAAACCGTTCAGGTACAATTCAGGGTAAAATTTATTCTAAGAAAAATTTTAGCATCTTCAATTGTTAACATTGGTTCTAGAAGAGTGAGGCAAAGTTCCTTGTTCTCATATTATTTCCTTTCCGAGGGGCATATTTTTAGGCGGGGCTTTTAAAAATAATCATCCCCTCAACCCCTTAGTATATTTCTTCTTGTCTGTGGACTTCTCTAAATAAGGTACGGAATGCCTTTATCACTGCTGTGCAGATTTTGACCTAGGAAACCAAACTAAATTTTAATGGCTGGTTGAAAAATTGGCCAACTGAAAAGTTCATGCTCTTCCATTCAAGGGAAGGTTAGATCTAAACATGGTTGAGCTGGACCATGAAATAGCAGGTCTCTATGAACATTGCCTACAAACATTGGGTACTTGCATGCTAGTGAGGGGCTATGGGAACATGCTGGTGAGTCTGAGCAAATACAACCCCAAATAATCCCCGCTTTTTGTGAATGTACAAACTCGATCAACTGGAAAATCAGGCGCTATTCAAGGTTTTTCTTTATTCATTTCCTTTTTGAGATCCACGGAGGAGAAATGAGAGATTTTGAGTCAGCATTCCACAGGTTTTACTCCCTTACCAACATTCAGTGTTTGGAATGATGAGCAATTATAGTGAGAATTATTATTTTCTTTTCTTGAGACTGCCTTCATAGAATTAAAAGTTTAACCTGTCCTCTGTAATTAGGTTTCTACAATGTTCTCCCATGATTTTTTGTATGGTTTTAGGAAGAGAGGATCTATATGGATTTCATTTTTATTAAGCAAAACAAAACAGGGAAGTTTAATGAACTTTCTCAGATACTGATTTACGCAACTGACACAAAGAGTCTTATCTATAATGAGTGAGTTTTGCTCAAATGACACTTGCTGGTGATTTTTTTAAAAGTTTTATTCTAAAGAAATCTTTGTCCTGTGTTGTCTTCCTTTAACAGCCCACTTTTCCTGTAGGTCCCGCCATAGGGACAAATACGGCGATTAGCTTTGCTCCTTACTTAGCACCTGTAACCCCTGGAGTTGGGTTAGTCCCAACGGAAATTCTACCCACCACACCTGTTATTGTTCCCGGAAGTCCGCCCGTCACTGTCCCGGGCTCAACTGCAACTCAGAAACTTCTCAGGACTGACAAACTGGAGGTACTTCAATTATATCTGTGATAAGAGATGCATTTGTGGTAGAAGTGTACTTCTGTGTAAGTGAACGCTTATAAGATATTCATTCAGTCTTGCAAAACAGCCACGTGCACACAACACACGTTCATCTAAGCACCATGCATTCGTACTTCTATGGTTTCAATTTAAGGCAGAGTATAAAGGAAATTAGTCTGTAGGAAAAGAATTAGCTTAGTACAAACAAAATTCACCCGTGGGGAATGTGTGTTCAGGGGCAAAATATTTAACAACCAGTAGAACTATGAATCAGTCACTGTGCAGGCCATAGAATGGCTCCAGAAGGCCTCCAGATGCTTGGCATTAACCTCTGATGGATCCTGGAAAGGTCTGAGAATGGGCAAGTCAGAGGCCCAGCAGTCAGGGCAATTGGGCCGGGGGGAAACTTGGGCACAGAGGTACGAGTAAATAGAACTATGACTGTTGACCACTTGGTATGATCATATTTCAATATTTTAAGAACTAATATAGTTATATTGGTATGTTCCCGAATATCAGCCCTGGTTGTATTACCTGTAAATAGGGGAACTGGAAGCTGGGCAAATTTAGTTATCGATTGAGATATTTTCTTTAACTTAAGTTCAAGTGTTCTATAAAAGCCAAGAAAACAAGTTCATATATTTATAGAACATAATTCTTAAGTCATGAGTCAAGCCAGTATTCTCTTTAATCAGAGGTAGAGGATTTATCTTAACTACTATAGCCTGTGATATTTAATAGAGCATTTTATACAGGTAGGCAAAGATTCTGATAGATTTTTCAACGAGCTCCTTTAATTCCAGTACCCATTAAAGTTGTTAGGTGATGTATGTGTGGTTAGGATGTACACGGTGCTTTATATTGGATCATTGGAGAAAGTTATTTCAATGTGCATTCGTTTAAATATTTACCCAATAAAAATTTTTTTAAAAAATAAATATTTACCAGATAAATCTTGAGGGCAATAAAGTGTGGCTGCCTAATATCAGCTTCAGTCTGGAGTTTATGTATCCCAAAATGAAAAGACTATAGTTCTAACACTACTGTTTTGATCTAGCCTGCCCCTATGACTAGAGAACAGACCTTTCATGGTCTGCAAAAGCGTTTGGGGCTCCACCTGCTGGACCCATGGAGCTTTAGTGTTCAGTTGGTGAGTGTGGTTTAGAAAACAAATTAAATCAGCTGAGTTGGGAAAAAATCGTCCTCCCCAACAGGACTAGTAGACAAAGACATTGAAAAATAATTTACAGTGACTTTAGCAGGGCAGCTTGCAGTTCATTTCAAACCAGGAATGAAGTCGGCCACACACACAGATCCTTGGTAAACGCTCGATGGCCGGTATGTACCTCGGACGCAGGTTCAGACCAGAGGATTGCATTTAGAGATGAAGGCTGACTCAGAATTGATGGGAACACCTGAGAAATTTTTATTTTGTACATTTTATGAACTAAAGATGGAATATTGGCTTATATCCAAAGCAGGAGGGAAGAATGAGCAATTTTGTGACTTACCTATTTACCCTTCAAGCCCTCTTGGCCACTGGTCAGTGAAACTGTATTCTGCAAGCCCCTTTGACTTTCACAGGGCTTGACTGTCACGTCAGTGACCCTTCATATGATGTCACTGATGGTCGAGATGCCAAACACCACTTCAGTGTACTGACTTTGGAACTAGAGCCTAAAAGGAAAATAATTTACAATTTTACTATTAATTCTGCCCTGCTAATGATATTTTATAAGTATTATGTCTATTTATTACTTATGTCATCTTATTTTAAGAACTAGTCTTCAGATCAGGATTCAGAATACTCTTAAATTCTAAAGAAAACTTTCTTTACATGGTAAACTTTTGATCCACCAGAATTCTTAGAGGATGGAGCATTCTAGTTACTTGAGACTTCAGGAGAACTAAGGATTAAGGACTAAAAAAGCAACGATAACACATCAGCACTTCAGACTCCATTCCTACTTCCCTCCACTTATTTCTCTCCTTTTTATCTTTTCTTTTGTCTGTGCTGTCAAAAATAATAACAGAGTGACCTTAAATGCAAGTTTCAACGTCTTAGATACAGTAGTTCTGACTTAGGATTGTAAGTGTAAGTTATCTTTGTAGAGCAGGGGACTTAGGGGGAAACAGGAGTATTCAGATTCACCCCACCCACTTCCCATCCTCAGAGGAGGAACAAATCTGTTTCCCCCAATTCTTTCTGGAATTGCTACAGCTATGCCCTGGGGGCTTGGTCTGTGATGCAACTATCCCTCCATGCAAAAAACCTATGGCATCCCAGAGTGGTCAGGGCAGGAGAAGATTTGGATATGGATATAGATGTCCAAATTCTGTACTGCATATACACATATATTGTGTCCTAATTATTACATATAAAGTAGATACGGAGATAAGCACACTACCCAGAGATAAAGGGAGGCTTTGTTGATATTCGTGATGTTAGCCCAACTGCAGACTTTTGCCTTAGTTTCTCAATACAGAGTCTCACTCCAGAAAAGAGGGCAAAGCAGAACTCAGATTAGTTTGTCAGGGACCCTAGTTGAGTTCTGGACAATCAAATTTTTACCGGAATGTCACAAAAGCCACCATTAAAAGAGAGGAAAAAGCATGTATTCCTTTAATTTTTTTTTTTTTTTTTTTTTTGGACATAAATGGCTGCGCTGGCGGAGGTGGTCGCCGGCGGCCATCAGGCTTCCTTCTGCATCGTCCGCTCTTGCCCCCTGTGTCCTAGGTATGCAGGGAGTTCCAGCGAGGAAACTGTGCTCGGGGGGAGACCGACTGCCGCTTTGCACACCCCGCAGACAGCACCATGATCGACACAAACGACAACACCGTAACCGTTTGTATGGATTACATAAAGGGGCGTTGCATGAGGGAGAAATGCAAATATTTTCACCCTCCTGCACACTTGCAGGCCAAAATCAAAGCTGCGCAGCACCAAGCCAACCAAGCGGCGGTGGCCGCCCAGGCAGCCGCGGCCGCGGCCACAGTCATGGTAAGTGGGGCGCGCCCGCCGCGCACCTTCTCCGCCCGCGCGGGGAGCCGCGGGGCGCCCCGCGGGATCCCGACGCTCGCCCCTGCCGCCCCCCAAGGCGGGAACTAGGGAAGGCTGCCATCCCCGCTGCTCCGCTGCCTAAGTTCTGTTGTTGTTTGCCCCGTTTTGTTTTGGTTTGGTTTCCCTCCTCCTTCCCTTCTTCAGCACAATAAGTAAATCCCTCAGGCGCAGGGAACCCCCGGCGAGCCGCCGGCCCCCCTGCCCCTGCGGCGAGCCCGGCCCGGCCTCCTCCTCCTCCTCCGGGCGGGCTCCGCGGCCCGGGGCCACCGGGAAGGGGGGCCCAGCGCCCCGGCGACGGCCAGACGGCGGAGCCCCGGGGCCCAGAGGCCCGCGACAGGTGACCTTCAGGGACTGGCTCTTCCCCACCCGTTTCCCCCCTTGCCTTCAGACTTCCTCCCCCAAATGAAATTGTGTCATGGAACAGATGACAATGGAGTTGTACTGACTGGTGCTTTAAAAAGGGGGCGGGGGACTGTAACCCAGCCTGGAGTCCCTGAGTCACTGTAATGTCCCTTAGAGACCAGCCGCCAGTGCCGCCCCCCCTCTTTCTCCCCCTCTTCCTCCTCCTTCTCTTCTTCCCCCTGCTTCTCCTCCTCCTCTTCCTCCTCCTCCTCCTCCTCTACTCCCTCGTCTCCTCCTCCTTCTCCCCTTCTTCCTCCTACTGTCCCCCGCCTTCTTCCTCCTCATCCTGGGGAGTCTCTTACAGTTCCAGAGTCTCAGGCCCCACCCCAGACCTTTGGGGTCAGAATTCTAATTTTAAAGTATCCTCAGGTGTTTTGTATACACATTAACAGTTGATAAGCCCCTGCCTAGAACCCTGGTTCTCAAACTCGGCTGTATTTTGGAATTACCTGAAGGGTCTTGAAAGGTTCCAACATCAGCCCCATCCCCCAGAGTTTTTTATTTTATTGGTCTGGGTGTGGCCTGGGCGGTGGCCTTTTGTGAAAACTCCCCGGGGATTCCGATGTGCAGCACAGCTTGAGAACCATCACACTAGGTTGTAGAAATTGCTAATTAATTTGTTTTAAGGTGAGATCGCCGGCTTATCGGAAGCCTATTATAATATATGATAGACACTGTGCATTCATTCATTCATTCACTGATTCATTCAGAACACGTAATGAGAGCGGCCATGCATCAGACACTCGCTGGGGAGCATCCAGAAATTAAGCAGGTTTTCTTGCCCTCAAGGAGCTTAGAGTTGAGTAAGTGAGGGCAACAGTGCTCCTCAGTGATGATGGAAATGCATGATGGGGTCCAGCGGGGCCTGAAAGACTCAGTGGGCCGTCCTTCCTTAGAAGAGACAGGGCTTCAGAGATGAAAGATACACTTCAAAACACAGTCTTCTAACTACAATATAGAGAAATTCTCCCTCTTTTTTGTTCTAGTAAAAGAACAGTTTGCAAAACTGATTGTAATTGGGAATGGAGCAGGGGCAGGTCTTGAACACATAGCAAGTTCTGGGTTCCACGTTCAGTAATGAGAATACAAAGGAGTAAATCGGTTACTTAATGCTGATGAAAAAGGAACTCTTTTAGCGAGCAAGGGAAGTCTTTTATACATTTCTCCAATATGGAATCTGTCTTTCCATCCTCGTAGTGAAGATCTCATCCTATAAGGAGTAAAACTGTTTTCACTGTAATCATTATTTTAGGCCAGCCCCAGTGTATCCTAACTGGTACACTGATTGTTAGGCCCAAAGCACACGTTTTTCCACTGCACTGACATGATAAATCGTAACTGGGTACCAGGGTTATCCCCAGGGCTAGTCAGGATTCTGGGACTGAGACCAAAACCCAACTGAAGTAGCTTAAATTAAAAAGTTGGACTTCATGTGGTGCCCTCCAAAGGGAGTAGAAGTCACATAGAGATTAGGGGCGCCCAGACCCAGAAAGTGGAAAACCAGTAGATCTCTCTTTTTTTTCTCTCTTTCCTGCTTCTCTTGGCGTATCAGCTCTATCTTCTAAGACCAGGTTCTCCAATGCAACACTGACCACGAGTCTAGACACCTGTGGGGACACATTCTTATGTCTTTTGACAGGAGAGAAAACAGCATCTTCTACAGCAGTTCTGGTTAGGGAAAAAACCCTAAACAGTTAAAGGTCATTCTGGGGGTTGTCCTCATGGTTAGAGTAATAGCGTGCCATGACCAGCTCAGCCTGGCTCACAATAGCCATTTCTGGCCACTGGCGTAGGAGATGAGGTTCTGGGGGTATGAAAAAAATTAGTCCCTATACCTCAAATACCTGTTGCTACAACAAACCACTGGTACTAATCGTAACCGGAGAGCTGAGCCCCGAATTTCTCTGAGCCTTGATTGTACCTGCCTGTTTATGAGAAGTACCCATTCTAACATCCACAATCAATATATCCTTCAATCACCGAAGGAACGGTGCAGCCCGTGTAGGTCAGTGGTGGGTGATGGGGAGAAGAGAAGAAATGGCCATTGGCACAAACACGTCATTCCTCAACCTGATATTTTAAGCCCAAGCCTGTACCCCTCTGCGCGCCTGCCATGTGCCCTTCCTCGAATTTGCACATCATACTCATCAAGGTGCGTGGAGGTTATTGCAGTGGATGTCAGTATATTTAGTTACCATAGTTCCCGGGATTGTCATACTGTGCCCAAATTTGGAGTTCTGATATTTCAGGGGATCTTGCAACATCGTCAAAGACAACCCAAAGGAATATAGTTTCAGAACAAAAGCCAGCTTCTTTCTGACAATGACATGAAAATTATTGAATTTGTCATGTCTTTTTAGTTGAAGTGAGAGGCTCATTTGAACCAGCCTCAGTGCAGTTGGATAAAGTCAAAGTATTCTTCCTCTAGCGGCAAGATTACTCAATACACTGAAAAAAACCTCTTATTTTATTTCCTTATTTAAAAGAACAAATGGGAGTGATGACTGCAGTCAGCAGATATTAGTATTCCATTCACCTGGGCTCCATATCCCAATACAAAGAATTTCTGTGATGCAGTTTGTATTATTGTCCAGGGATTTCCCTTTCTTTTGATTAATTAGACCCTGAAAATGCACTTAAAGCTTTGATTCCAGAAAAGGAGACATTTATTTTCTTTAGAGCCTGATTCTTTCACAATACGTCTTAGAACATGAGCATCGTCCTCACCAGATTTTTTTTTTTTTAAAGCGAAAATAAGCCAGATACAAAGGGTATCTGATCTTCTAGCAAGCGATCTTTCTTCACACACTTCAAAATGGGGCTACACAGATTCCTATTTTGTAAAAGGAAACAGGACCAGCTGCCCTCAGCTAGAGAAGTTTCAATTGTCCAAGAAAACATGTAGAGGGATTTTGAATTCCATCCTATTTGTCCACATCCCTTTCTTCCGCATCAAAATGGCAGCTCTGATGATTGTCGTCAGGGTTTTCTGACTTCTCAGATTTGGTCTTTGCCCGTAATGCCCGGCATGGGCCCTTGGTTTGCACACCTTGACTCGCGGTTGGATTGTTCTTTGACCCAGAGAAAGGAAAACCCCGCTGGATGTACACAATCCTGCAGGTGGCCCAGAGAGGGCAGGGGACACCAAAATGTTGGTGAGGCCAACGAGAATGGATGCCAAGTGACCGACACAGAGTAGAGGCTCAGCTAAAGAGAACCTTTTTCTCTGCTTAGGTGCCTAAGGAAGCTCCCAAGACCCACCAGGCTCAGTGATCTCTCGGGTCTAGTCTAAGCCTGAAGACCTTTCAGTGTAGCTAAACATATGCCAAATGTATCCTCTCAATCAGAATATCTGTGCACTACAAAACCATATTATAATGTGATTATCAATCCACACAGATTTTTTAAAATACACTCTACACATGTGCCTCAAAGCGTGAGGTGTGCAAGATACTGATAGGTATATGCTCAACCCTCCAAAACCTTGGCGTTTCCTTGAAAAGACCCGACATACGCGTCTAGGAAAGATAACCCACAGCCTGCAGTGGGAGAAGAGGAGATGCTGTTGCCGTCCAGCTCAGTTGAGAGCTTTGTTTCTTCCTTCACATTCTTGGATTATTCTGATTTCTGTGGACATTAAGTTTCATCAATCAAAGATCAGAAAAAAAGAATATTAACCTTCCAGGTGATTATCCCAGGGGGAAATACTTAATATTTCTTTTCCTACTCGGAGACTTCATTAAATGATGCTTTGTTAAATCGAAATTTTATTCGTAACTACCAGCCTTTGGAGACATAATCACTCTTCTAGTTAGCACAGCAGACAAAATCAACCCAACAGTAGATTTGCTCTGGAACTCCCGAGGACTGGAAAAGTGGAGAGAACGGAGTTCCCGAAGATTGAGGCCAAATGATTCCGGGCTGGTGCACTCTGGGAGAACAGGCTACACAGCCTTATGTAGTTAGCACAGATTAATTTAAGCTTAAAGAAATGCATTATTTAATAATCTAGAAACTGTACAGCAACCAAAGGTTTTAAACGAACGTGGAGTCATGGGAGTTACATAATGGGGAACTTACATCTGCAGAAAGACTATCCAGTACAAAGAAGCTTTCTTATTGTGGGGCTCCCTGGGTTTTAAAAATGTTGGCAATCCTACTTTCCAGACATTGATTTCATATTATTTGATGGCCTCTCTCAAGACTGCCTTACAAAACATTTCTCTGTTGGCTGTTCTAAATCTCTTCTCTGCCTTCAATCTTTTTCCCTCTTTATTTCTATCCCCCCCTTCTTTACCTCCTGTCATCTCTATACTTTTGATCCTGAATCATCAGATGATGACGAAAAGCCCTTGATTTGCGAAGGAAAATGTCATTAATTGTTCCTCATTTTGAGAACTTAGTACTGTCCCATCTTATTTCAAATGCCATAGTTCCAACTCAGAACTTCAGAATACCACGTTTTGTATTGATTGTGCAAACCTTAGGGATTTACCTATTGTGCTACATATAGAAAGGGGGTATTTCATTTTTTATTTGCATTGGAGCTATTCCTTTGATTTTTTTTTTTCACAGAATTCCATCATAGAATTTTCCCATCTTTTACAGCAATTATCAAGGAATAGGAAAATTTTTTCATTGTGGTGAAGATTCAATCAATCTTTGTTATTATTTCAGCTGTTTAAATGAGACTATCTGCCCCAAAGTATGGTTATAAGTTAAAAATATTATTTTACGTCTACTATTTCAAGCAGTCCTTTGCTATTTTTTTTTTTTTAGCTGTTTGCTATTTTTAGCTGTTGTTCTGAGAGTTCCACTTCTCATTAATTGGGTTGGTCACTGATTATAGCTAAAAGTACACACAGAATTATTAAGTATAAATGATTCTGATAGCTGAGAACACGAAATACCTGTTTTCCAAGGGTATTTTCTTAGCGTAATCCGGTAAGTTGATTGAGATAAATTGGATTATAATTTCAAATGTAGTGGAAAACAGAATGGATGATAAGTTAGTCGGTAGAAGCAGTACAATGGATTGAGAGTGGGAAATTTGAGAAACTTACTATTCATATTCAAAACTTGTTAAGTTTGGAACCTGCTCCCGCATTGCCAGATTCACGCTAACAGACTGAAGAGAAGAATTGAGACAATTATCCACATGATTCAGACAAAAAAATTAAGATCCAAACCCAAACAGTTTTGCCTCAATAATCTTGTGTTTGAATATTTTTTTGCCTGAATTTCTTGTCTCAGTTTGCCACTTCATTTTGTTAGGCTAGATCTTCATTAAAAATGACTTCTACAAAAGTTGAAGAGAATATCTTTTTTTTTTTTTTTTGACTCGGATCTTATACTTAGCACATTTGTTATTTTACATTTGAAAACTAACTTATCAGAAGTTCTTCAGTCCTATGGCCCTTGAAAATTTTGCATTTTTTTCTGAAGCAATATAAAAAATGCTTATGGTGTGTATGCAAGCTGCTGTTTTAATTAACTTTCCTGAATTTCAAACATCTATATTTTACTCTCTTATATGCTTTTAACTAAGGTATAGTAGATGCATTTTTGCTTCGATACTAATTTAAGGTGTAATATTCATTTCTTTAGAGAACATTTTTGTTGTTGTGCATGCCTAGTGTTTTGTACGTTGTATATTGCATTCAGAATATTTTTTTCCTTCTCACCTATCCACAATGCAATGCCGTTCCCATGATGCACCTCTGCTTGCTGTTTACCTGTATGTTAATTCGCTTGAATCCCATTGGCCCACTGCCATCATGTGCTCGCTGCCTGTTATTAAAAGACTCAGTCGACTGCCAAAGCAATGAAGCGACCTCTCGAAGCATCTGTAGACCTGGTACTTTGACCTTTCACCTTTCGCTTTGCATGTAGCTTTTCAGAGAACCATCTGAGATTTGTATTACTTGTAAAATCGGTTGCAAACAATCATTATTATTAATTAATGGAGAAAATTCAATAAGGTGTTTAGCCATCTCATTGTCATACGTAATATGTGAAATAAATTAATCCTAACAAATCTTAATACCTTTTCCAAAAGAGTGAAGCAAACTTAAATTACTTGCCTCGGAAAATGTTCCTTATAATTCTTATTAACCTTTAAAATCCAAGCAATTGCCGTTTAGTTAATGAAGAGAATAGGTATTAATAATAACACACATGCTTCTTTCCCCCCTTAGAATAGTTTAACTCATTTTAAAAGCTGAAGCCATTTTTTTCTTTCCTTTTTTTTTTTTTTTTTTTTTTTGGTGTTGCTTGATAGTTTTTCTTTTCCTTAGTTGAGATGCTACCGTTTTGGGTTACAGAAATCATGCTTTCGCTCTCAGTAACAAATTCTCACTCATTCGACATTGCCGCTGTTTAAATTAAGGTGCATGGCAGAGGCATCTCCTTAGCTGTCATTTTGAAAAAGAATGTTGTAGTTGATGATCTCTGTGGACCCTGGCGGTGTGGTGACTTTGAGTTATACACGTCCTGTCCAATTCTTTACTTACAGGCCTTTCCTCCTGGTGCTCTTCACCCTTTACCAAAGAGACAAGCCCTTGAAAAGAGCAATGGTGCCAACACGGTCTTCAGTCCCAGCGTCTTGCACTACCAGCAGGCTCTCACCAGTGCGCAGCTGCAGCAGCATGCGGCCTTCATCCCAACAGGTGCGTGCCCTGGCGGTTCCGAGTCCTTTGTCCGCGTGCCCTTCGGTCATGTGCTTTCTTCGCATTTCCTCTAAGCTGTTTGGTGGCATCTAGTTTGCTTGTAAAGGTATAGTCAGTGTAGCCTGAGACTCACCCTTGTCCCAGCTATCGAGCGGTATTTCCTTTGCCTGGAATGATAGCTAGAGGCTGCTAGGATTCTAAAGCCAAATATTCTGTAGAGTCGAGGGACAGGCTGAACCCGTGAGAAGCAGAGAGCAGCGAGGCCTTTCGGTTTCTTGTGTTTACACACGCTGTGTAAAATTGTTCATGTCAACGAGACCTTTTATGTGTGACAATTGAAATTTGTCTTTAACCCTGAATGACCTAAAAATAGCAATTCCAGTAAGTACTAACCTTTTTTTTTTCCTATTCCTATTCAGAGCACTAAAACAAAACAAAACAAAAACAAAAGAAAACAAGGCTATTCAAATTAAAGCAACCCTCTACTCATATTTTACATTCATCCTCTTCTCTTTCGCCATCCTTCTCAACTTCACCAAGTGCACAAATAGAGCTCTTATCCTCGGTTTCTAAGCCAATGCCTGAGAATAGTAGCTGCGAAGGTCCATTAACTGTACCATTCCACTAGGAGATGAATTCTGTTAATCACAGAATCCTGAAGCTTAGAGGATTCTTCGTGATCTCCTCATGCAGGCGATTGTTTTACAGATGACAAAACTGAGGCCCCCTAAATGGGAGGTGACTTCCCAAGGTGGCACAAAGAGCCGGCCCCTAGTGTCCCTGTGACCAATCCAAAGTCCCATGACATGACACCACCCAGCTTCCACACGTGGAGTCACAGAGTTCTCCCGTAAAGCTTGGCAGACATAAAACATCAGATAGAAGTGAAGAAACAAAAGCGTAGTGCATGGCAACCCTCCCCCATTTTTTGCCCACTTCCCTGACCACAGACCTATGTACACCATGTACGCACACAGAGTCACCTTAAATGGATCATGGTTTTGACTTCCTTGGTCTGCATTAGAAGCAGGGATGATAGCCTCAAAATAAATAAAATTTCCTAGTATTCAAAAAAAAAAAAAAAGAACCAGAGAGTGACTTAGGCTTCCGTGAGGAGACTGTCCATTCAGTTCTTAGTTTTGAAGTCCAAATTTTCATCCCATGAGAGTGACTCGAAGGTAAATACAGGTGAACAACAGTTTTATCACAAAGAGCTTGTTGGTCCTAATCCATGTGGTTGGACTTTTCGGGTCTGTTATCCATCTCTTTAAATCCTGTAGCCTATCAGGAATTAACGTGGGAGGGAGTAGAAGTATTTCTGTGGTATTCTTTGTATAAAAGCTTCACTTTAAAAACAATGATCAACTTGTTAATGATACTTATTATAGTAAACATATAAATTATATCAGCAAAATGGTTCTTAGTGTTTAGTTTTCATATTTCATTTCTGCTCTTCTCTTAAGGAGACTTACAGACCTGTAGAGTGAGTCTCTACGTCAGTACTTACTGGGGGTTTCCCTCCTGTTCTAGTACAACCTCAGCCAGTGACATTTCAGGGCAGGCATCTAGCATAGCAGGACTTGTACTTGTAATCCACTGGATATAACATGTTTATAAAATAATTTCTAGTAGGTAAACTTACCTCGAGGTCTTAAATGACTTCCTTAAGCGTCTTATAGACCTCGTCACTAGATACCTTAGGAGAAAAAATTAGGGAGGAATGTACCGAGGGGTAGAACATAAAAGGACAAGTCTGTTTCTGGAGACTGGGTAACAATTTCACTACCATTTCCTGGCAATGCCTTTGAAACCTTGGACCTAAGTCGTGTGAAAGTCTGAAGGCCTCTAACTTGTATTTAACACTTCAGTCCAATCATGACAGCTCTGTTAAATCACTGCAGGAATCCTTATTTTAAAGTATTTCACCTGGAAACCATTTAAAGACTCCCAAAGCAAGAATGGATAACATCCCTTATGCAATGACCCGATCCAGTTGATGAAATGACTGTATGGAGGACCGAGAGGCTGTACGGGCTGCCGTGGTTGTGCACTTCCGCCCCCTGCTGGATTCTTTAAACACTGTCCCAGTGTGTCCGGCAACCCGCAGTTGTGAGACTTTGGGAGCCCAAAAGTGGGTCCTAGCCCATTTCATTCTGTGAATTACAAATGTTTCCATCTGTAACATGATATCAATATCACAGTGAACAGCTATGTGGCTCCCATGCTCTGAAATGGTATTTCAGCTTCGAGGAAGTTTTCACATGTTTTTCTTAAATGATGAAAGAGAAAATAATTTAATCAAAAGCAAGTTAGCATAATCGTTCCCCCACTTAAATCCCTAACAGAAATCTCAGTGTTTGTTTTGGCTCTAGTTTTTAGTTCAGGCTTTCTTTCTCATAAACCACATTTTCAACTCAATTTTAAAACAGTAATGATGATAGTCATTCATGGTCAATCACCCTTGTCTTAAATCTCTGCAAATTAAATGACGATGTTCAAAAATCATTTTTGTAACTTGGTAGATGGTGGGCCCCTGATTTTTAAACTGACAGATTTTGATTTTTCTGTAAGTACTTTCTATCAACAATGATCGTATATATGAAACACAGAGCATCTCATGTACTCCTGGAGGTTACCCTTTACTGAAAGGCCATTCCTAGTGAAATTCTGGGGGTGGTTTTTTTTAAGATCCCTCATTTCCTTTCTTGTTTTTTCACTGAGGTATAATTGGCATATCACATTGTATTAGTTGTAGGCGTATGACATAACGGGTCAATATTAGCAGACACTGTGACATGAGCATTACAGTCAATCCACTTGCCATCTGTTCTCCACAGTGAAGTTTTCGATATCTTACGAAAACTCCCCCATTGACACCACGTGAATTTGGATTTTAGGAATTCTGCCTCCAGGGTGTGGAGATAGGAGTATAAAACATTGTGCAAAATATGGGATTCTTCTCCCAAACCATGCTCATAGAAATATCACCTTGGCTGATGCCCTAGCACGTTTGTAGTGGGTGAGACTTTTCCTTTTCTCCTTTTTTGATAGGGATTATTTTAATCTAGGAGTCCATACTTGTTCTTCGCTATGTTAGGCCAGCGGCAGAAACCACACACACTCTCAAAAACAGCAGGGTCATAATTCTCGGCATTTCTCTGACAGGTTTATTGTGTTACTATAAGTGTTCTTACAGGCATTGTCTCATTAGTCTTCGAGAGAGTTCTGCCAGTGGCCGGCATGATTATTTGCATTTTGCAGATGGGAAAACTGAAGCTGTGTGTCTGTGCTGCAGAGTGGAATATATAATTCGTGGAATTACCCAGAGAATCCTGACTCACAGATTCTAGCATTGAAATATTTGTGCAAACACAGCAGAGAACAGTTGAGAAGTCTCTGTTGAAAGAATTAGTATCTTAGTGGAATGCTTCAGCCGGTCAGAACAAAACGACCCACCGAGTCCCTCTTTGATTTATCTCATTATATTGGATGTACAGAATAAGTAGAACAAGGAAAAGCACTAGTGTAAATATTGCCTATTGATCCCAAACCATAAGGTTACATAAGGTTATCTATCACACGCCTTGGTGAAAGATTCGTCAGCGTTTAGTTGAAACGACCTGTGGCAGCCACAGCCAAATGTATTTGCCCCCCTTAATTCGGCAAACAATTCTTGAACGCAGAGTAAGTTCTAGGTTCCAGATCCAGTAACGAGACTACGAAGGAGTTCGGAACGAGGGAAAAGCCAATACAGTGACGAGCGCTAAGGGCCCGTCGGGGCACGAGCAAAGCTCTGAGAGTGCAGAAAGCACTAGTGTGTTGGGGCTGTCAGCATGTGCTGGGGGGGTGGGGGCAAAGGAAACTGAGAAAGAAGCGACTGTCCGAAGGAGAAGAAATTTGCTTAGGACTTTGAAAGGAAGATTTTACCAGTGGCAGAAGAGCATCCCAGGCAGGGGGGGATGTAGTTGGGGAGAGCATAGTTAGGGAGAGCAGCAGGGGTTGGGGAGAGCATAGTTAGGGATTGCAAGTTGTTCATTTTAGCTGCAATGTCAAATACTGAAGGGGTAGGCAGAGGGTACCGAGGCAGAAAAGACGAGGAGCGGAATCTGGCACTGAGTCAGATGGCCACGCAGAGCCAAAGCTATGCGTTTCCAATATTCATATCACTTTTAGACCACAAAGAGAGCGAGAGAAGCTCATCAGATGAATTTGGTCGAGCATTTCAGCCACATCCTGAACTGAGCTAAAGTGACATGCTTAGTCCCAGCTCAGTGTGGCTGCAGGAGGTGGCGGTGGCGGTGGTGGTTTGCAGCCCAGGGACATTCCCGCGGCCACGACACAGGAAAGAAACACTCCCCCCCCGCCCCCCCCCACACACTGGAATGCAAGAGAATAGCAGAATTTGTATAGGGATAACTTTGAATCCGGCCACGGTTCGCTTTAAAATAAAGTCATTGACAAAATGGGTACTTTAATAAATTTTAGGAACCAGCTGCTCCCAATACACTCACTAATGACTGAAAACCCTCATTCAACCGATCGACCACCTACTATGTGCCCCAGAGACCTAGACAGACATGAATCCTCCCAGAGTTGACAGGAGAGGAGGAGAGATGGATATTCAATAAATGCCCATATAAATATATAACTTAAATGCTTTATAAGGCTGATGAATGAAAAAGTAGAGTTCAGTAAGCTTAAAAATAATAAACTGATTTAAATGGCAGATGGAGATAGGTCAAAGAACAATTGAACAGTTTTCTAAAGAAGTAACACATACCTTGAGACCGGGAAGATGAAAAGAGTGGGGCGAAGATTATTCCAGGCAGAGGGGAGGGCTTGTGGGAAGCCCAAAAGTAGGACAAAAGTGTGATGTGTTCAGCTCAAAGAAATGAAAGGCTAATCTGCCTAGGTCACGGTGCCCGCCCCCAGAGAAGGGTATGGAATGGAGCTGGGAAGAGAGTCAGAGAGTGGACCATAGGAGGCCTTTATCCTAAAAGCAATGAAAAGGCAGTGAATCATTCCAGCAGAGAAGCGAACAGACCTGTATTTAGAAAGGTGAAGAGTGGAGCGGATTAGGCAGGGGACAGGAAGGCAAACAGGATGACAAGATAGCACGTCATGACATGGCCCAGCCTAGAGATAATGGCGATCAGGACTGGAGGAGTGGCAGTAGAGATGTACAGACAGACCAATATAAGATGCATTTTAGAAACAGGATTGCTTTGGCTTATTGGTGAGTTGGAGCAGGGCATTTCAAGAGGGAAGGTAGATGCATAAATTTGGAAGCCTTGAGCTTGTAGATAGTATTTAAATCCTGGATTGAATGATATGCCCAGAAAAAGTACAGAGTAGATGAAAAGGAACCAGAACTGAGTCCTGAAAAACTCCAGCATATGAGCTTTAAAGTATGTGTGTGTCTGTGCGTGTAGGGGGGAGAGGGACAAGGGAGTATTAGAAAATCCAAGGGAAAAGAATGGTTTATTATGGAGGGAGTGGCCAAGTGTTAAATGTTACCAAGACTCACATTAGATGAAGATGGAAGAGTCCCTAATGACTGCAGAAATAGGAAGTTCTTGAAGACATTAGCAGTTGGAGTAGAGACCTGAATATGGAAGTCAACTTGGAGAGGATCGAAGAGCAAGTGGGGTAAAGGAAGTGAAAATTTATGAGCAGGCAACTGTCCAGGAGTTTGTTTATGAAGATTAGAAAGATAGGGCCAGAGAAAGAGAAGGGTTTTGAGGGGTGTGTGTGTGTGTGTGTGTGTGTGTGTGTGTGTGTGTGTGAAGTCAGATTCATTAACATGCGTTTGCTGAAGAATCCAGTAATAATCCAGTTTAAATAACCTCTGTTCCTGACTGGTTAACGTTAGCCTGACCAAAATGTAGATCAGGCAGAAAGTATCCCTCAGGTGTGGACAGTTCAGCAGAGAGAGAACAAAGGTCTACGCATCTCAGATTCTTCACCTGGTATCTCAGAACACAGTTCTAAAACCCTAAGCAGGTACACCCATTTGTTAAAGAGGTGTTTCATTCATTCATTAAAAATGCATGCTCTGTCACCTCCATGACACACCATCTTCAGGTATATAATCCTTATATTACCTTGATTTTTAGTCTAAGGAACTGAACCAGAAGTAGATAATTCATTTTTTCAGTACTCTACCACATACATTTCGCTTCAGGGTCAGAGTTTTCGGATTCAAGCATATTAATACGGCCCCCCGCAGGGAAGGTAGCTATTCCCCTGGAGGGATTCAAATCTTCCCTCCCTTTCCTCCCTCTCCCCCATCCTTCAACTTGGACACCAACCTGAGATATCCTAGGAGTTTTGCCAAAGATCTCCCTCAGGGATCACCTAATAGCAGCCATGACACAGTCGCTATGCCTGGTCCTAAGTCAGCCCCAGTTTGGCTCTGTTTCGCCTCTACGCTCTTTAGGCTTTATTGCTAGGCACCGCTCCTTTATCATGATGAATCTCATAGCAGAAAACAGGTCACGTACACATCCAGGTCATTCTGTCACAAGAACTTCAGTCTTCCTATGCTGTAGGGTTTCTAGGCAATCATCTAAAATTCACCTGACCTGCGAGCCTTTGATTTGGAGGATACGGAATCTTAGTTACTCTTTTGATTTTCACATTGTTTTTGACACGAAACAAGCAAACAAGCAAACAGACGTTTAATGCAATAAGGTCAGTGTAATCCAGCGAATACAAGCCCTGACCTGGATTTAGGGGTAGATGCTATTTCTAGCCTTACCCTCGATCCCCACTACGCATGACCTTGGAGTAGTTACTATGCCTCAGATTTTTCATCTGTAAAATACCCACTTCCTACCTTGGAGGATTAACCTCGATGATGTCTGTAAAGGTCTTAGAGGAAGGACACTCTCGACATTGTCACATGTCATTCTTTAGAAGAATCATGTCGATGGAGCCGAGTAAAAAGTGTGAAAAGCATTGAAGGAGTGAGCTTTGAGTAATATTGGCTTCCAACAAGTCAGAGATATTTGTGTCAGTCCTAAAAACGTAAATAACTCTAAAAGACTGTGTTAACTAACCCTACTGATTTCTGGTTGTGCTTCAATCTCACTTTGAATGTTAACTCTAAACCGCTAACCTGTTTCTTTCCCTTTATTCACTTTTTCCACCTGCCATTGCATGACATGCAGGGTCAGTTTTGTGCATGACTCCCGCTACCAGTATTGGTAGGTTTCAACCTTTTTTTATTTGTCTTTTTCTATTATGTACAGTACCTTCACTTGCTTGAAATTTATTTCAGAGATGGTAGAAATACTTTAGGAAATGGTAGATCTGAAGGCTTTATTTGGCTTTAGAGTTAATGGATAGGTTTTTTAAGATGTACTTGTATTATTTAAGAAAATGATCGTTTTAATGTGACCAGAATAACCACTGTGCTAGAACAACCACTGCAAGACATAAAACCACAAGTACTGCTTTTTAATGATCTGTATTTTGTTTCTCTTTATAGTTTATATGGTTTAGCGTAAGAGAAAAAAAAAAGCTGACTTTATCAGAAAGGCAGGCTAATTTCATCAATGTTTTAAAGTTTCATAGTGGTGTGCCTTTATCTCCTTTTTGCTGTGTGTTAGAGTTATCAGAGTTTCCCAGAAGTATTTATTTTTAAAAACCGTAAATGGATGTATTTTGAAAACAAATGTCTGAACTGCCTTGCTTTAGTATCCTTTTTAATTTTAAGTGTCAATTTCTTTGGGGTGATTATTTGGACCTTAGCACTCCCTTAGATGTTAAATTTTAATACTCTATCGTTATCTCTACACATCCAGTGCCTTGGTACAAAGTCTGTCTTTAGGACGTATGGAGGAGTTCCATTTAGAATAAAGAGAAGTAAACATTGGCCAAATTTGCCTGCTACTTCGCAGTAACTACGTTGGAATTTACATCAAGGCCATGATTTTTGCTCTGCCATTTATGAACCCAGAATAAACCCCAGCCTCCAACAATTTCTGCCCCAAAAAAGCAGCTCCAGATTGACAGAAATGTTCAATTTAACCATAATTAATTCCAACCAAAGAATATCCTACCCCAAAGTAGGCCGACATGTCGAGCCTTGGATGTTCTAGAATGACAAAAACGAGTATCATATCTTCTTATTTCATTGGACGTTCCATTTCGCGTTTTTGGAGGAAACCTAACTGTACCTACAACCATAGGCTCCCCATTGGGAATGATAAATTGCCAGAAGTAAAAATGTTGATAAATACATCAACCAAAGTAATCTGCTTTGGCCTTTCTGGGAATCACTGATTATGTTTTAAAACTTCCTTTAATTGTACTTGTAATAAGCTATTTTCCCTTTTTTATTTCTCTCCCATGCTTCCTTGCTTTGCATTGTGATTGCATGCCATCTGCTGGTTTAACCCATGATGGCTTGCTGCTCTGATATTCACCATGCCAAAATACCACTTCTATTACCATAATGCTACACCCTCCTGTTCATTGCTCCCATGGTTCCCCTCCTGAAAGTACCCATGATGCACAGCGCTACGTCAGCCACTGTCTCTGCAGCAACAACTCCTGCAACAAGTGTCCCCTTCGCAGCAACAGCCGCAGCCAATCAGGTTTGCTCCTTTTAAAGCTTTCTTTCACAAATCCCAAACTCTAAATGAGTGCTGATATTTAAAAAAAAAATTCTCGGTGAGAATTTTTTTTTCATGTTTATCCATCAAATTTTATTTTTTTAATTAGTTTATAGCAAGCACTTATGGACAGGTTGCACTTATTTAGAGTTAACATTTACTGCAAATAATGATGTAGCTATGTTTTGTGTTGCACTGTTTGTTTTCGTACCTAATATTGTGTAATTAACCTGACAGGCTTCAATTCCTTTTAGTACAGCGTTACGTATCCAGTGGTTTGTGAATTGCCGCAGAAAAATCATAAAAGCTCGCCCGTGGGTGCTTGAAAACTGGCTCTATTTCAATTCAGTTCATTCAGACCCTATCACCTCTGTTGGGGAGGGAAAAAAAAAATTCTCCTCTTAGAAAAGTCTCCCCCTTTTGCCTTCGTGTCAAATTTGAGGTCTGAATGATGCTTGTCAACATCTCGCCTTGGTCACCTGTGCTCCCAAAGTCACTGGTCCCCACTTCACAGTTTGTCTGGATACTGGCCTAAGAGCCAGGGTGTACTGGAAGAAGAATGCTGGGCACTGAGTTCACAAAGGCTGGATATAACCAAGTAGGGATGTTTAACTCTGTTGGTTTAATGCATGTGCCAGTAAGACCATGGATGTTCTATTCTCAGTGAGAACCAGTTAATCACGGGCTGACTGTACCCCTAACCCCAGCCAGCCAGCTCGCAGACTTGTGCTCCTGGCACAGGAGATGCGCATGAGGATGGGTGAGCATCAGCCCTCAACCTCGCCTAGAGAAACACGTTACTGTGCACGCCCTCCCTTCATACAAGAGCAGTGGTTTGGGCTTTGTTTTTAGCTTAATTTTTTTAATCAGCTTTACTGATAAAAGATAAAAAGAGACATAGGAGTGAGCTGGAGGGAAGGTTGGAGCTAATGGGAGAAATTGGGAGAAATCATGTCAGGGCATCAATGGCGGATTCCAGACTGCATTCTGCAGGTGGGAAGGGCTGATTCACACTTTCTACATCCAAGTGATTAAGTGATTCCAGGGCCATAGGTTTCATCACTGAAAAGACAAGTGTGAGTGCACTTGAATGAAGGAATACAAGTGAAGTCCCCTGATAGTTCTGGCTGCATCCTCTGAATTGTGACAAAGGAGGAAAGAAGGCAGAGGGGGGAAGGCGAGCCCACATGTGCTCTCAGAGGCAGATATAAACTGTTGCTTTAGCTCTTCATTTACCACCTCAAAGAAGCCAGCTTACCTCTAAGGAAAGCCAACTCAGCCTCCAAACAGATATAACAAAGAATAGGAAATAAGTTTCTTAGCTGGGAAGACTCAAAAGAAATGATGGGGGGCGCCTGGGTGGCTGTCGTTAAGCGTCTGCCTTCGGCTCAGGTCATGATCCCAGAGTCGTGGGATCGAGCCCCGCATCGGGCTCCCTGCTCCGCGGGAAGCCTGCTTCTTCCTCTCCCACTCCCCCTGCTTGTGTTCCCTCTCTCACTGTGTCTCTCTCTGTCAAATAAATAAATAAAATCTTTAAAAAAAAAAAAAGAAAAAGAAATGGGATGAAAGAGGGAGAGAAAGTTTGCATCCTTCCATTACTAGGTTCAAAGTACCTCTTTTGCTTGTTTCGTTATGAGGAAGCTAGATACCTGGATATGTATGTCTAAGTCCTGCCTTCTTGAACCACGTTTTTGTGATTTTTGACAGAATTTTTGTGACAAAGTCCTTTCGTAAGAAGACAAGTACAGTATAGTAGTATTCATTATGGCAAGTTAAGCACTTCTTTTTTTATTTATTTATTTTAGAGAGGAAGAGAGAGAGCTATCGCATGCAGGAGCAAGCGCAAAGCAGGGAGGGGCAGAGGGAGAGGGAGAGAGAAACTTTAGCAGACTCCATGCTGAGCGCGGAGCCCGGCATGGGGCTCGATCTCAGGATTCTGAGATCAGGACCTGAGCTGAAACCAAGCAAGAGTCAGACGCTCGACCGACTTCGCCACCCAGCCGCCCAGCAAGTTAAGCACTTCTCATACTGAGAGATCTTTCCTAAGAATGGAAAGGAAGTCAAGATAAAGAAATACTTTGGAGTTTGAGGATAAATTCCATTATTATAATAAATACTTAATCACGTATCATAAATATGTTTTCCAGCCTAGTGATTTTTTGGGCTCCCCTTGGGCTCCTCAAAACTTTGAGAGATTGCGTGCATATATATGCGCAGGTTTATGTGTAGGGAGGCAGGGGTAGAAAGCATGAGATATGCAGAGGCTAAAATATATCATTTTACAGCAGACTGCAATTGGTAAAGGAACCAAGAGGTTTAACTTCAATTACATTTAAAGAAATATTATCAAAGAACTATCTGACAGTAACTTCGAGAATCCTAGACCCTGCGTTGTACAGTTTATTGGATGTAACAGTTGCTGGATTGCACTTCAGTGATGAAGAGGAGAAATCCTTTAGCAGCTCTTGATGGAAACCACAGAAAAAGAAATAATCATAAATATAAATTATTCAGGCATGATATTTTTTACGTATTTTCAACAAGTTTCAAAGAGCGAAGCAGCTACAAAAGAACTTAGAAATCTTTCCAGTGCCCCCGAAGTCAGAGATTGCTGATGGCTGTGGCATGACAAATTATCCTGTTATTAATTTCACCCTTTAAACTCAGGTGGAATCATATCCACGTGAACGAGGTGTCATTTAAACGTAGTAGGTCTCAGTTTCCTTCTCTGTGAAAGGAAGCCTAGCATTAGATCACCTCCAAAGTCCCTTCCAGCCCCAAGATCCAGCAGACCTATGGTCCCTCAGCTGCTCTGCTGGACCCAGAATCTGGGATGATAGAAAGCTAGACACCGGCAGACTTGGCAAGTAGAGCTAGGGATTTCAGAGCTCAGAGTGTGCTAAGCATCCTGCCTCCTTTTTCCTTCGTGGAGTGATCTGTCTTTAACACAAAACATGCTGGAGTTTTGACAGTCTTTCAGTTCACTGGATCAATTTAGACGGTCAGTTCAAATAGTTCAAACCTCATAGGTATTTGTAATTAGATCCAAGTCATTCATAGAAGACAGAAGATAGACCAGAACATCCCATGACAGATCCTCTGGTCCAGTTTCCTTTACATGTTGGTCCATGGTGAGCCAAGATGAACAAGCCACAAATCTGTAAATTCTATCCTCAGGGCTTCATCGAGGTGCCGGCGATGAAAGTCTCAACTGAACTTAGACTTGTAGCTTGAAATTCAGTGAAGACAAAATCCAAATACTTTGGGGAAATATAAAACAACTTTTTCTAGTTGCTCGGCTCTGGGCATAGATACAGAAACAAAAATACAATAAATAAACACACTAGTATTACTCACAATGACTTCCTGTTTGAACTAAGGCCTTTAGACTTTAGTATACAATTATATTTAATAATTTTACTATTACCTAATATTATTTACAAACGACTTGTTATGTACAAGATACTATTCTAAATGGTTTCTCTCTCATGTAATGTACTACATATTACATTATATATCATACCATACCTTTTATATTATATGAGAGAGGGTACTTATGTATAGATAGACTCACTTAATCCTTACCACAGCCTTATGAGGACAATTTTGGTCATCTCTATCTTACAGGTGGTAAAACCGAAACAGAGGTTAACTACCTTGGCCAAAGTTAAACAGCCAGTAAGTGGTTTTGCTGGAACTGAATCCCAGGCAGCAGTTCCAGGAGCCTTATTCTTAACCACCATGCTATACCGCCTTTCTCATTACTATAAATCCAGGAAAGTCTCTCCTTTCCCCAGTTGCAGCTATCTTGCACGTGCGACCCAATAGCAACACACTGTGAAGGAGGCTCAGCTGAAACCAAGGTCACTCCTAAGCCGGGGAGATGAACTGAACTGGAGCCTGGCTTCAAGCCAGAGATGTAATAACCGGCTCACATCTAGAACCATCTAGCAGATACATATTAACTATAAAATATAACCGTATGTGAGTAGTCTGTGTAATATCATAACCGGTGAGGAGGCTGAAAATTATGAGCAGTATCTACACAAGTCAGATGAGAAGGAAGAAGTAGAGAAGTAAAAAAAGAATTCGTCGCTGGTCCTAGTGAAGCAGGCTCATGGGCTTGTTCTGTGTGACTCACTGTCTTAGTTCTGTCCACCAGCCAACAAATGGCCTGGTCACAAGGAAAATCGGAAATGAAAATGAGAATACCATATAAATCCGTCAGTTTCAGCCTCACAGAGAGTCAGAATGTGTAAGTCTATAGACGCCTACAGTGGGACCCATTTCATCTCAGAGGATACATTAAAAAACGTGCAGGTGCCCAGCTCAGTATACTGGATTACCTAGTTTCTTCATGTTGTAAGACATTTTATTTAACAAGCGTACAGGTTGAAATTCCTGTAACTTGAATTGTTATACTAGTGTGTCCGGTCATTGCTTTATTATTTTTTATTTCAAAACTGCATCTGTTTCAAGAGGGGAGAAAATAATCCCCCAGGAAATACATTTTAAGTTTTTGCTTCTTCATTTATATACAGTTTCTTCAGTTTACCTAGTAACATCCTTGAAGGCCCAGTCTATGTGGCGAGTCTTTCCCTGCACCCCTGTAGCTAGACGTGCTTTCTCTGGCCCCCGAGTCCTACACGGACTCCACCTGTGTGCTCTTTCGAGCATCTTCGCCCGCGAGACGGAAGGGCAAGCTCACGCGCACGGGCGGGCAGGGAAGTGTACCGTCGAGGTGGAGAGCCAACAGTCTGACTGGTCAGAGCCTCAGTGTGCAGGGGTGACTGCAACCAGGTCTGATTCTTCAATGCCAAGGCGGAGGGTCTTGCCTGATTGGGCCAGTGAAGTTCTTCAGGAAGGATAGTGATAGAACAGAACTCCGGGGAGAATGAGCGACGGATCTGAGGCAGGAGTCCGTGGAGAGCAGTGAGGGGTTTTAACAAGAGCCCGAACTGGGGCGGTGGCCCCTGGCGATGACCTCCTTTGCCTTGCCTTTGCCCCTTACACGGGGAGAGTTACTTTTAACCCAACAGAAACATAAAAACTATTTCATACTAGGGCAAAACCCATCCTAATAAATGTCCCATGGCAGAAAGAGAAATTTGGGCTGACATGAAGGGTTAGCCACAGGAAGTCGCCCCTGAAGAACCAGAACTCAGTCCCGTCAAGGACAGCAGTTGAATGCACTCATTGGTCACATGTGTCCAGCATGCTTACCCCTAATGTGTGGCTTCCCACTTCCTGCCTAAATGAGATTTCAGAGCCACGAAAGCTCAAAGACCTCCCAAACCTTTGCTCAAAAGAGAGTTCCTCTAGGTGTGGAGTGAATGCACATTGCCCGTGTTTCTACAGTGAGGGCTATGGGAGCAGTGAGGGCAATTATCCATCTAATTCATTCTGGGAAGTGAGCCTGTGCTAAGCGTGGAAGAAAAATTCTTTTTTTTTTATTAAAAGATTTTATTTATTTATTTGACACAGAGAGAGAGAGTGAAGAGAGGGAACACAAGCAGGAGGGAGTGGGAGAGGGAGAAGCAGGTTCCCCACGGAGCAGGGAGCCCAATGCGGGGCTCGATCCCAGGACTCTGGGATCATGACCTGAGCCGAAGGCAGACGCTTAACGACTGAGCCACCCAGGTGCCCCAGGAAGAAAAATTCTTACCCTTGGATATTAGGAAACTTTTTATGGAGCACCCACCCCACCAGTACCTTTAAAGCTGGTGAAAACAAATTCTATTTCTGGCAAGATGTTAAAAAAAAAATCACATCTACAAAAAATGATGATTCAGGTTTAAAATTCTGACCTCTAGGTCTTATGTCTTCTGAACACTCCCCCAAAGATTAAATCCATTCAACAGAAAGTTGAACTGAGGAAGAGTTTTTGAAAATTAGTTAATAATATACACACATGACCTTCTATTTATTAGAATGTTTGATAAGTCAGAAAATCTCATTTTCCATACCTGCCCGGTATAAATTTATTGCATATGATAATCAACAGCAGCAATGTCGGATCAAAAAAATAAAATAATTACATGCAACCGGGTTCACAACATTACGCTTTATCTGACCTGCTACAGATTACTTGAGAGGGAAGAAAAAAGCTTAAAAGCATCAGATTTTACTTCCTTCTCACAAATAAATGTGAACACAACTTCAAAACTATTTGTATAAAGATTTTCAGATAATGTAAGTTAGCCTGTACTAAGCGAGAAATCTAGAAAGGTAAGGTCATGTTTTACTTAAACTCTCATCTCAGAGAGTTTTATGAAACATCTGTTATGCAAAGCCATCTGTCAGGACTATATTCGGATAAATGTAGGAGGCATTAAACATTCCCCACTATTCACCACCTGACCCATTGGGAGCCTGGTTTTTTTTTTTTTTTTTTTTTTTTTCATAAGAAAAATCTTGGTTCTGCAAAGCCTTGGTGCAGGGGGGAGGAGGCTTCTGTGAGAGTCCTCTGCTGAACATAGGGTAGTAACTGGCCTCCACGTACAGATGCTCAGACTCCTCCTTCCTCCCAGTTTGCTGGTTCCCGGGAACAGATTATGGAAAGCAGCTGGGGCCCAGCTTATACTGCACTCCAGAAAGGCCCAGACAGCAAATGTCAAAATCCAGCCCTGGTGACTAGTCCTCGGGTGGAGACATCTATTTCAGCATTAGACTTCAGACCGTGGAAGCAGCTTAAGCACCTTAAACTTTTTGCTGATGTTCTAACTATAGAAGGAGGTTCCATTTCAGTGATGGATCAGGTTGCTTCGAATGAGACAGAATTGTCACATCAAAGATTTTGTGGAGAATGGCAGCAGTAAGAGTGGTGTGTGTGTGTGTGTGTAGGGAGGGTGGAGATTGGAGCTTGCCATATCTCTTCAAGTAAAAAAAAAAAAAACCCACAGATTTTTTGAAATTGCGGTACTTGCATTCAGTTAACGCTGTTGGTTACAGCTACTTGGCAATTTGAGTGTAAGTGCTATGCGCAATGTGGCTAGGTCATCGGGAACCAGACTTAGCATCAAGTGTGGTCAAAACATTTTTGGAGGAGAGGTGGGTCTTGGATCTCAGAGAGCCAAGAGGCAGATTATGTTTTCTTTTGAAGAAATCAGAAAAGAAGAAGACAGCAGACCTTTTAGTTTTCTGCTTCAGAAGCAGCTGCTTTGCAGGACTAACTACCATGAGGTTTAATTAATAAATGTATCTGCAGATTCTCTGAGGAAAGGCTAAGTTACCTAAGTGTTGTCGTCTAGCACATTTTCATTGCTCATGAATAATTTATACCTCATGGTGAGAAACTTGGGTAGAATTCTTTTGTAGATAGCACCTAAAGACATAATATCAGCTCCGATTTTGTGCAGCTGAAGAGAAAATGTCAAGGGTCCTTATGTGGAACTTGACTGCCTGGTGGATTGTCCTACTTACTATACCTCAAATCTTACCCTCTTTTGCATTTTGATGGAATTTGGGGGGCAATCTTTTTTTTTTTTAAGATTTTATTTATTTATTTGAGACAGAGAGAATGAGATACAGAGAGCATGAGAGGGAGGAGGGTCAGAGGGAGAAGCAGACTCCCCACTGAACAAGGAGCCTGATGTGGGACTCGATCCCGGGACTCCAGGATCATGACCTGAGCCGAAGGCAGTCGCTTAACCAACTGAGCCACCCAGGCGCCCCTGGGGGGCAATCTTTTTAGATGGAGAAGTTCTAGTCCCAGGAGTATTTGGGCTTTTGTGGATGGTAACAAAATCATGCCCAACTTTCCTAATTTGGGCTTTTTCTCTTTTGAGCAGAATGAATGTACAGTTCATCTTGTATGTGTGTTTATTTCAGCTCTAGATCTGTAAGGAAAGAGAGCTGAGCTACAAGGCAGGAATTCAGATCCATTTTCAAGGGTTGAAAGATGAATGGGGTCTCAGTCTTTTAAAATTTTTTTTTTAAGATTTTATTTATTCATTTGAGAGACAGAGAGAGAGAGAGAGCACAAGCAGGGGGAGAGGCAGAGGGAGAGGGAGAAGCAGACCCCCTGCCCCGCTGAGCTGGGAGCCAGACATGGGGCTCGATCCCAGGACCTGGGATCGTGACCTGAGCCGAAGGCAGACGCTTAACCATCTGAGCCACCCAGGCGCCCCGGGGGGTCTCAATCTTAATAAAAATTGTTGGGAACAGAGTACAGTTCTGATTCATAGGCATTTATCTCCCCAAGTTCTGCCACCACTGCCCTCCCTCGCGCGCGGCTCCCTGCGTGTTTGGGGACTCGCCAGGCTTTCTGTGGGGGCAGATGGAGAGAAGAGATCCTCACGGCTTCCTGAGGAGGAGGAGGGATAGCCAGCTACCCTGACCGTTCCTTCACTGACTGGAGATGACACCACTGTGTGTCACCAACAGTTGGCATTAAGCCTGGGCTCCCAGCCTCTGCTAGCATTCTCTCTGGGCCACATTGCTTGAGGCCATGCCTCCAAGGCTAGACCTGGCTGAGCCTGCTGATCATTCTGGAGGCCACCAGTGTGGAGAGGTGCTGGTAGCTTCCTGGAGTTTACCGCCTAGTCAGAGAAACATGGCGCAGTCAGGGAATGTCACAAAGCGAAATGGTCGAGGACTACGTGGGAGGGTAAGGCCCTCCATGGCAGGGCCTTATCCCTAAAGGGGCTGAGGAGTAGGTCTTGAGGGAGGCATGGGAATTCGACAGAGAAGAACCAGTGTGAAATATAAGGGCTGGAGATGGGCGTGGGGTAAGGGGAAAATGGAAGCCATAGGCCTGAGTGTACCACCATCCTGCTTTACGTGCGTTCTCGTATTTAACTTTGTCGGGTGCGTCCTGTTCTCCCCCTTTTACATGTGCCAGAATCAAGGCTTAGGCTCTAATCTGTACTAGAGCTGCATTTGACCTCAAGTCTAGCTGACCCTGAAGTCTATGCCTGCCCCTGACCCAGCCTCTTCCCCAATAGCCTGTGTGGTTCTGACGGGCGTTTCAGAACCAGTCCTGGACTTTATCCCACAGCAGAGGCAGAGAGAACAGCTATGATTCTGTCAGATCTATAGGAGGGGGGTGGACACTAGCTCAGGGGGGCAAACGACCAGCTGTAGGCCATGCTGTGGCGAGTGGGAGTGAGGGGAGGGTGCATTTGGGCAGGACTGGAAAACTCAGTTGTGCAGGCGAGGAGGGGTTAGTTGCCGAGGGCCTGGGAGGGCAGGATGAGAGCTAGACAGTGACGTGTTAAATGAGAGACTTGGAAACACTGATCTATGGCAAGTGAGCAGGTAGAAACTCGCTGAGACAGGCCAAGGTCAGGTTCACGGGGGAGGAAGCTACTTCATCGCCGAAGAGATGACACTGGGATAGAGAGAAAACAGAAAATATGAGTAGGGTTAGATAATTAAGAATCAGGGAAATTCAGGGCTCTCTAAGGGTCTTCTCCAGCTTCTGTAATACCTTTACCAACTTCCTTGTCCCTGCCACACCAGCCTTCTACAAGACCTCTCTCCAATGACTGACATAGAAAGAATGGTTCTTGTGGACACATCTTCCCTTTTATTTGTACTACGAAGGACCAGTTTGTTCACTGGTGTTTTCTGACATTGGAAAAACTATAGCTGTTCTAGCATTTAGAATCTGGCACGCCTCAGCATCAGGTATGATATGCTGGCGCTTTTGGTCTGTTTTACCTTCAGTGACCTAATTGTATTATTCTTATCATCATGCCCTTCGCTCAGGAGTTTTCCGAGATCCTCAGAGCTTATGTCGATGAGCTTCCCGTAATCAAATACAGATACTCTTCACTATTCCCCACAGTGCCCTTCTGGGAGCACATCAGTAAGCTGGCCATTGTAAATGTCACCCATTTTCCCAGAGTCATGGCTACATTAGGCACGGCAGGTCTGACCCAAGACCGCCATTGACTCATCCTAGTCCTGAAAGGCAGTAAGTTGTAGGAGCAAATTTACTGCAGTCCTGCCACACCTCCACAGCAATATACAAAAGGAAACTGATGCAAGTTACATAGTGGAAGAAGGGCCCAGGTCAGCAGGGCCGCTTATCCAAGTCACACAAATATTAAGACAGCAGGACTAGAACCCAGTTATCTGTGTCCTTCCTAGAGTACTGCTTTTTCTTTCACCACACTGCCTTCCTGAGAACATGTTTTAAATTGTCATCCAAGGGGCCACAAAGTAGAGAGCCCATAGACAACACCCAGACAACTCAACAGCTCTCCTTTATGGAGCGCTTTCCAAGAGCCAGACATGGTGCTAATAAGCCTTTCACAGGAGTTATTAAAACCCAAAATGGCCCTGGAAGGGACTGTTCTTACCCCAATATGCAGATGAGGAAATTGCAGTTTCGAGAAGGCGAGAAGCTTGTCCAAGATCTTCAATCCAGTGGCAGAACCAGAGTCAGAACATCCCCAAGCTCCTAATCTTCCATTGCACAGTAAGAAGGACCTAGAATGGTTAAGTGACTCGCTCAGGGTTATTTAAGGGTTAGAAACTCGTGTCCTAACACCACACTTAGTCCTCTGTCAAACCGCAGTGCAACAAGAGTATGTTAACTACACATTTGTTTTTGAATGATCAATAGCTTTGCTTCCGCCATAGAATTTAGAAAGGTTTTTGAGGAACCAAAAAGATAGCCAGGGTTGTTAACACCTTGATTCCTTCTTTTTCTCCAAATATTTTTTCCAGTAATAATTTCGTAGTTCTTCCACCAGTCATTCTTTCAATATTTGTCATTGTTACACCAAAATTATTTGAAGAAGCCAGAGAACCACTTTAGTTATGAGAGTTCGGGAGAAGAGGAATTATTTGAATCGATTCCTACTGTTCACCTTTTCTTTGCTCTTCTCTGGCCCCTGCAACATGAAGGATGGCCTTGAATAAGAAGTTAAAAAAGGGAAATCTAAGGAGTATGTCAAGAATGAAAAGAAAACCCCATCATATTTCTTTGCCTTGGAAAGGGGTGCTTAAGAGTTGCTTTTTTTTTAACATAAGCTCATAACATAAGTTCCCTGGCTCTGTCTGTGGTGTATGTGAGATCCAGGAGAGGAGAGGTGAAGGTCTTGAAGCTAGAAGTGTAGACCTGTGGTAGACGAGACCGGTATGCACAAGTGTCCATAACTCATGGTTTGCTCTAAGCACAGTGATCTACAAATATTTAATAAATGCCACATATACCTTGTCAAAATATTCATGTTTTGTAGCTTAGCCTAGGAAGTTAAAATAGGTGAAATATTACCAAATAAAACAGTGGTCTTACATGCTTCCTACGCCCAGGTACTCACTAAATACCTGATCTAATCCTCTCAACTCATGAGTCAGTGACAGTGTTTGACTCCCACTGTAGAGATGAGGAATACTAAGAATAAGAGGTGCTGAATCACTTACCCATGGTAACACATGGAATGGGCCTAGACACTGGGCTTGAACAGGATCTAACTTTAAATTGTGGGAGGTCCTGCCTCTCATACGATGTGAACTTTCTACAGCAGTGGGCACTGATCATCAGACACTGATGGCTACTGATGCTTTTGTAATAAAGGATTTTAGTTTGAAAAATGATCAATATGAGTGACGGTCAAGACTTTGATGAATAGAGAAATTCGGCCTATATTTAGTTAGTTGTCAGTGACAGGTCAGGATATGCAAATATAGAAAGGAAAGTAAGTGTATTTGACATTTTCCATATCTCAATCTCATCAAAATCAGGTTTATTACCAACACAGATGGAGTGCCCTACAGATCATATAATATTTAAGTGCACAATATTACTATTTGAATACCCATTTAAATAGAAGCTGAAGCCAAATTTTATTTATCCCCTTCTCTTTAAGGGAAAGGAACCAACACTTACCAATAAGCATTATTACACATCAGATACTTGCTGTACATTATTTCATTTACTACTCAGCAGAACTCTGTGAAGTGTTTTATCCATTTTCCAGAGGAGAGCAAATCTTAAAGAATAATTTAAGATTCAAGCAGGTAGGAAGTTGACTGGACAGGTTTAGAAATCAGGTTTGCCTGCCTCCAAATCCTGTTCTCCTGTGTCTCCACCACATTTGAATGAGATTGGAGCTTGTGGTCAGTGTAGGATCGGGATGAACTTCTTTATATGGTTCCCTTAAAAACTTCTAACTATTGAGTTTCACTATTAGTTTTTGAAGTTTTAACCATTTAAGAAGAAAGTTCTAATAGAAGCAAGCCTTTTTGAAATCCAAGTTCAATATCATAAATAGTCTGAAAATACTGTTGCTTGATGAAACCACAAGGAAATTCAAATTTCAGTCCAGTAAACAAGAGCTAGAAAACAGATGGACAAGGGCACCATCTCACCCTTTCCCAGAATGGTAGAGTGGCAAATAACTTCTGGCTAGAAAGAGTCTACCAAGAGGTGTCCTCTCAACCAGGACTTTTTCAAACAATGGTAATTTAGAAAGAGAGATACTGTTTTTCTCCACGGTCTCCGCAGAACCTTACCTTCATACCAGTCTCAGATTAATTGAACATCACTACTTGGGAGTGGTTGTTTGGGGTGGCCTGGAGGAGGCAACTCAAAGGAGCCGCTGGGAAGTTGTTTGGCTGTAAGCAAGGCAGGGAGTGAATTAGAAAGTGAACCTAGCAAGTTGCTGATGACTCAGGTGTGACACAGAGAGCCAGGGATCCCGTGTTGAAGCCAAACATGGGAAGGAGAGGGAAGCAGGAAATAAGCATTGGGGTAAAGGGGGAATAGGGAGTTATTGTTTACTGGGTACAGAGGTCTGCTTTGGAATGCTGCAGAGTTCTGGAGATGGCTGGTGGTGATGGTTGCTCACGGGCGAGTGTATTAACGCCGCTGAACTATACATTTAGAAATGGTTAAAAGGGCAAATATTAAGCTATGCCTGTTTTACCACAATTTTTAAATTGGCCAAAAGATCTGAGTAGACATTTCTCCAAAGAAGCAGGGAGTAGGATTGGAAAGAAAATGTCTGATTGTACTTCTATTAAATCCATAGCACAGAGTTATTCTTTTTACATTAAAATTCTCTTATTGCTGTGTTTTCCTTTAAGAGTTTTCATAAAGCAGGTACCTGAGTGCAAATGCAAATCCTTCCTCAGTGAGCCATCCTTGGTGGAAGCTGGGTCTATCCTGAGATGCCAGGCCATAACAGAAACCCACTGTTGACTCAGCAGCAACGCACCTTCATACCTTTTCTCAACAGACATTTATTAAGCACCTACTATGTGTAATTCAGAATTCTGGGAATACAGAATCGAACAAAACAGTCCCTGTTCTCCTGAGTCTAACCTAATAAGGGAGACAGGCAGTAAACCAACATGCAAATAATTCCTGTCAAAGTGATCAACTAATAAGGATCATCTCGAAAAGCAGAAATGCCAAAAGGATGGTCTTAGCCACTGAGTTTTGACAGAGGACAGCAATAAAGAAATAAAAGAGAATATAGGTGCTTTCTTTGTATTTTTTCTTTATTTGGGGGGTCTCCATTTTGCCATCTATTCTACCATGGTATTTTGGCTCCTCCTCGCAGTTGTTAGGGAAGACAGATGGTAACCTGGTGTAGCTCCCCACCAGAGGTGTCCGTGTGGTAACGGGCAAAGTAGGAAACTGAGGCTCAGAGGGTCACCAAGCTTGTTGGTGGCACAGACAAGCCTCCTGAAATTCCACTCCGGGACTCTGATTTTTCCTTTGCACCATGATTTTACACACAATTAAGTAGTTTTCTTAACCAACCTCTCTCTTTCTCTCTCTCTCTCTGATACACATACACAAACGTACAGGCAAAGAACTAAAATAGAAAAAGACCACTGATTTTGCTGGAAATGTTGTTAGATGGCAGTGTCATCCTACCGGTTCCCAAAATGTACAAGATGATTACGACACACAGAGACATGCTTCATGTGTCACACTAATCTCACTGTTCCTTTTGCTGAATCTTCGCATTTACTTACTTTCCTGCCTTTAGTGTCCTAAAAGCCAGTTGTCAACAGGCTGAATTATACATTCTGCTCCACAGTTAAAATGAGTACTACAGCCAAAATGTGCTCAGGATTCTAAGTCCGACATAATGGTGGTGGATACAAAAGCAGGGTATTGAGCAGGATTGAGGACTTGATGTTGAATCCAACAGGATCTTGTTTCTGTGATTTTTCTGGGCCCAAATCCTCAATTTATTACTGGGAGTAAAATCCCATATTGAAAAGAGCAGGTATAAATGACTGCCCTTGAACTTTCATTTCCATTGCTGCATAAAGTTTTTTAAAGGTATAAAAAAGTTTTCTTGGATTCCACCTTCATGCCCAGAGGTCACCTTCAGTGAAAGAGCCTCCGATGTGGGTGGCCTATTTAATCCCAGATAGCTTCCCATGCCACGCATCTCAGGGAAAATATTCTAAATGTGATAGTTTTAGAGAAATGTTTTATAATTTTTCTTATAATGTTTTAGAGTATTTTCTTAAATAGTGTGGCCCAAATATTATCTATTGTTTCTTGATACAGTAGAGGAATTTAGCCTCCTTTAATACGTAGACAGGCCCTAATTTTAAAAATGTTTATTCAGAATTCCCTTTGTCACTTGGTTTAAGACTCAAAATAATTTTCCTATAGAGACAGTGATGAACTTGATGGTAAGGTCTCCGGGTTGGCCTATCAGAGTTTACTTCACTCGCGACATTGCTCAAGGATAATACTGTATTAACAGCATGGAACAGGCCACATACCGCGTACCTAGATGTTTCTGTATCTTTGAGATGCAAGACAGAGGCCAAAAGCACATGCCTAACTCAAAGCCCCGGACCGCTATGTGATGGAAAAGTCCTTCACCTTCTCCACCTGCCGGAGTAGAGGAACCATCACCCCCGTGAATTCCGTGACTCGGATGTTTGCCGGGGAAGTTTGGTGGGGTGGGGATGAGATGTACGGTATGGAGTCAGGAACGTTGGGCAGGAATAGGAAGAGAAAATCTGGGACTTGTCCCTGCCAGGCAACCAGGGACTTTCATCCACCCTCCTGCCCATTTCCCATGGATGCCATATTTGATCTGCCTCCTTTTTTCCTGGCTGTTGTAGGGGCCCTTCCAGTCTAGGATTTGGTTTGGTTTTCCTGTTGTTCTGACCTCCTCTGGCACTTGCAGAGCAAACACGGTCCCATAGCTCCTCTCTTCCTGAACAAGCACACAACACTCCTGAATGTGTTTTTGTTTTAAACACTTAGAGAGCACTGGCGGAAGCACGAGGAATGAAAAGTCTCCCCTATGCCTTTTCCTGCTTCCTCATTTATTATCCTACAAGAGAAAGAATCACCCTTGGGTGATGTACGGATTTTTAGACAATCTAAGGGCTAGATTCCTGTCTCACTGTAAAAGCAGCAGAAATGCTCCTCAGAATTCCCTCCAGGGAATTGGACTGGTTGAGGCTGGGTGTGGGGTAGAGAAGGGAATCGTGACTGAAGTCTCACCCCATTCTCACAAGAGTCTAGATTTTTCCACGTGTGACATGGACTCATGCGAAGAGTGCAGTCTTACTCAAATCAAAAATTTCCCTGTACCTATTTTGTCCAGAATAATATAAATTGTCAGTGTAGACCCTGGTCAGTAATCTTCAGTGAGGCCATCGTTACTGCCTTTTGTGCAGAAACTCAATTATTAATATTTTTAAGTGATAGTTTTTCATACATTGGAAGGGTATATCTGAAAAATCTTTTTGTTCAACTAATGGGAAGATATTAGAAATGAGTCCTCAACAAAATGATGTCATTAAAAACAAAGGAATTAGAACTTTGAATGTAAACTTTCCGTTGATGACAGAGGACGAAACAATAATCCTGACTGTACTGCTCTTTAAGGTCTGCTAAATACTGGGGGCGTTTGGGCCAGCCTCAGGCTGCCCTTCTCAAGAGTGAAACCCATTGTCATGTGTGAGAATTTTCTCCCACCACCCCAAAATGTGCTCTTCCTGTATTCATAAAAACCCGTTTTGAAAACAAGGCAAATATGGCATAAGACGCTGCCTTCTCTCAGAACAATACTCCCCCCAGATAATGAATAGAACTACTTTCCAAAGTGTCTTTTTATATACCGCTCATTACCTTTGAATTGTTTATGCACTTCAAGTTTACGCATAGTCTTGAAATCGGCCAAAGTGCCTAAAAGTGTTCATTTATTAACACGTATCGTTAGACTTGCTCTGATAATGCTATGTTCACAGAAACCAAAGACATTTGCTTTTGGCTTTGGTAATCCATACTGTGATGAAGTCCAGAATTATTTTGTAGCCAAAACTCTACAAACGTCCCTCCGCCTTTGTACAGTTTACTTCAATCAAAATGCTTCGTAAGTTTGGCCTCTCAGACAAAATCAGGGAATTTCAGACAGTAGCAACTGCCATAGGGAAGAGGTGTGGAGTACTAGGAAAAGATGGAGAGAATATTAAGCAGTGGAGAGATTGGGGGGTGGGGGGGTGCCGGGAGATAGCAGTGAAGAGAAACATGCATGACAGAATAAAAAGAAAATAACTGTAGGAAAAAAAAAAGCTATTGGGATGGCGAGCAACAGGCAAGCCTCCTTAGCTTGGCCATAGTTTTAGGAAATTCCATTCAGTTTTCAGTTTTAAAATTAATAATTAGTTCTGTTTGAGGAGAGAGTGAAACATTCTCTTAAAAATTACATTCCAAGGAAACAGGGCCTTCTAACTGTGGAAGAAGACTTCTAAGGAATCAACCAAGTCTAGAAGTTTTCTTCAGGTGGCATTTTTGTTTATCTGCCATGTTTCCATATTTGTGAGTGATTCTTCCCCCAGCCTGGAAGATTTTTCCTCTTACCTGTCTATAACAGGGAGTAGGGGAAGGAGGGGCCTGTTTGTTTTCCTTGGATATTTCCGAATCCTTAACTTGCCCGAAAGACAGCAGAGATACCTATTGTCCAGAGGGTTCCTCTCCTTGCCGCCATTTCTATGTCTCGCTTGTGAGTGGTCTGTTGGCCACCTGCTAATACCAGCATTGTGCTCTTGAGTCCTCAGTAAATGTTGACTCAGCCCTCCGTGCACCCAGCAGTTAATAAATGCCTCCTACGTGCCCAGCCCTATCCCAGACATTAGGGATATAAAGGTGAATAGAACACTGCCTCATTCTTAGAAAACTCAGTTTTGCCACAGACCCAGTTAATGCAACAGCCTTGCTTGGAAATGTCCACTTGAGATCCCTTGCGAGTGCTATTCAGATGCCTTCAGATTTCGGCAAAACCACACGAATATTTTATAAGGCCTATTTTATCCACATCTTCAAACCCCACACTACAAAGACACTATTGGATGGCTCTCCGCAGGAGGACTGAAGTCAAACCTTATTCCTCTCTTCTAATTGTTTTGTGGTTTGGATCCATAGGAACAGTTGGGTCTTTTCACTGAAATGATTTTCCTGTCAATTAAGCCAAGCAGTAAGCGTTCCGGCATACTTTAATATTGAGCTAATATTTTAAAAGACAGCTCTTCTGACGTCCCTGAATCTTTGTAATGAACATATTTATATAAAAAGTGTGAATATTTCTAGAAGTCATAATTATTCATATGTTCAGTTCCTGGATATCCGTCACAAGGTAGAAAACTCAGAAAGTGGTAATACTTGGTGCCTCTGAAGCCCGGGAGAAATGCTATGTTGACTTGTCTTCTTTGACCCCATCTGGCACGAGGGCGAGTCAGTTCAGCGGTTGAGTTGATGGTGCTGACGCACTCAAGTTCAGTGTTTCAGCCTCTGCACAGACTGTCTGGCTTTCAACCAAGTGCATTTCTCACTCTAGTCAGTTCTTTTTCAAGTGTCCAGCAAGGGTCAGGGCGTATAGATGGCTCAGCCAAAATCTATCATCATCTTGGAAGAGACAAGGCAATGTGGGTATTTCATATTTAATGAATCAGTAAAGGGAGGGACAGGAGTTTTTTCTTAGAGGGAGCCTGTTGGTCAAGTACCCTGTTCCTTTGGGTGAAAGTGCGATGTGTGCAAGTTGCAGGATTAACTCCCCATTAGACCTCCTCCCCCAATCCCGCCCAGCAGCAGTGACTGCTGGCTCCCTCTGTGTTGCCTACAGCCTTGGCCTCTGCCGGGCTCAGGAAGCTAGCGATCCAGGCTTAGTGGGTAGCTCCTCCCAGTAGGTAAGGCTCAAAGAGGACACAGCCTAAAGAGATATTTGGACCACACAGTTATTTTCTGTAATGAGAATTAGTTGCTGAATTTCCAGCTTCTTTTGGAAAATGGAAAGGTCAAGCAGTGTAAGGTCGAGCGGGTTTCTGCACATAACAACTGGCTGGAGCTGATTAGCTGCTCCTCCATTCCTTGTAGGCACGGGGCCTTCCATCTGCCACGCTCCCTACCTGACCCACTCACTGCTGGGGCCCCCCAGTCCGTAGGTTTACCATACAGGGACCCAGTCTTCTTTTTAATAAACTTGACCGCCATTGCACCACGAGTCAGTGGTAGGCACTTCACCAAGGACGCAGAGATTATTAAATGACCGCCCACCCACACATTTCATGGGAAAGCAACCCATCTGATGCTCCTTGGGGCCATTCACGCTTTGTCTACAGTAAATAAATATTAGGCTACTTGTGTACTGGGTTCATATGGGAACAATTTAAGGATGAAGCAGAATCGGCCGATTCTGAGATCCGACCACCTGAAGGACATGCTAATTAACATGTAGATTCCACTGCAGCCAACTTACATTTTTGCATCACAGATACTCTTGTTCCGACCAGAGGGTCCACCGAAGATTCACGCATGCACTAGTGCTTTGAGCTCAAGCCTGTCTTTGTTTTAAAAATAGAATTGCCGATTTCGTGGGCATCAGCTAGTCCCATTTTTTGTGTGTTCTCCTTTTAGTCGAGACAGGAATGAAAAGTAATCCTTTCCAAAGTTCAGAATTTTGATTTACCATACCCGATTGACTAAAATCTTATGTTAGCCGTTTATCCCCCTTGTTCATCATGGTTCTCCTTATATGAGAAGATCCTTAAATTTAAGAGGCGAGTCTGTCAGAAAGATGAACAGAAGTACATCCTGTTCAATACATTTGATTTTTGCCCTGTCATATATGGTGCCAGGGTCCTCAGAAGCTGGAACATTGGACCTGTGACTGGGGAGGGGCTTCCACCGCCCTGAGCAGACGTGTGTGCGACATCCGTCTGGAGGAGGCCCCGGGGTAGGGTGTGGTTGTCACGCAGGCAAGGCCTTCAGCCCCACGGTCCCTCCGTGGTTTCTACCCATTGGCACAGTCGCTGCTCGCGGTTTGCTCTGGACCCCGCCCCATGGCCGCCCCTCTCCCTGGTTCCCAGGCTCCCACGGCGGTTCTGAGCACTGATCTCCACTGGCGCCGTGAGAGGTAGAGCCTTCGGAACCACTGTTTCCCCTGGTCAGTGCAGACTGTCACTACACCCTGGAGGGGACTCCATGCCAGCAGGAGGAGTGAGCTAACATCCCTAACTCACACTGGCTTGCACAAGCACTTTGACGTCGTGCAAACTTGCGCTGCCTTCTCTATGTCTACAACAGTATGACTGGCAATACTAACCTAGCTCTCAGGGTTCTGGCAAAAACCACTCACAGCCCCCTGGAAAATCAAGGGGGCATCTATTGAAATTAAAACAAAACCCACAATGAGGCTTCAGAGAGGGGATTTCTGGGGGACCCAACGTGGTAGCCATCTCTCTGACTTACACTCGCTCTGGCAGACCCCAGGAGAATTTTCCATTGCCCCTTCCAAGAAAACACAGGCTGCAGGGCCTGGAGGCTGAGAAAGGAACTTTGGTCTCAGTTTTGGTGAGCACAGGGCAGGAAGGATGCCAATCAGCCGGTCTGTCGAGGTCACTTTGGTGAACTGTGATTTAATTAACTGTACTTTAAAATGGACAGGCTCAGGATCAGGACTTGTCAATATCAGATTCATAGCCCATGTTTCAGGGCCACATATAAAGACAGCACAGGCAGGGAGGGGCAGAGGGAGAGGGGGAGAGAGAGAGAATCTTAAGCAGGCTCCACGCCGGGTGCAGGGCTCGATCTCACAGCCCTGAGATCATGACCTAAGCCGAAATCAAGAGGGGACTCTCGGCCGACTGAGCCACCCAGGCGCCCCCAGCCTGCTCTTTTAAGAATGCACGTTTCGTACCTATATTGAAATACTCAGACACCCTCTAAAGGTTTTGATCCTGCTGCCCATTAAAATTACAATGGAGATTGAAGACGTTTTTATGTATAGAATATATTTCATATATCCATGTAAAGTTGGAGAGGCAACAGGGAAGCACACAAATGGACCTATTCATCTGATTTTAAATTATGTTTCTTTGGTGCAAATTAAAAATATAATCTGACTAAAGAAAACCCATATTTAAAACTAGACAGAAGAGCCCTCTTTCCCTTGAAATGGCTTCTCTACACTCTTCCGCCCGTACACCTAATTCCCCCCCCCCCCCCCCCCGCTCTTCTCTTCCCTCCAGGGCTATCCCCCAGCTGGAAACTGCCCTGTCCCCCCGTGGGCCCTCCGGCCTGTAGTGTCTCACGTCACACTAGTCTCCTGACATCAGAAACAGCAAGCACATGGGCCGCAGGTCATTTCAGAGACACTCATAGGGTAGCTGCTTCTCATCTGGAGTCATGTCTATATTTCCAGACTCTGTCTCCGCCCGCCCCGCAGAGAACACTTAATTCAGATTGTACCAGCGAGCTCTATTTCTCAGAAAAAAAAATTAATAATCAAATTATGTTTTCCTGAAAAATGCTACCACCCAAAAAATGAAACACTCACAGCTTTCTTACCTTCTAAAATCAAATCTCTTGGACCTCTTGAAGCTTGCAGCTTCCAGGAGAGTAATTCTTTTTTTTTTTTTTTTTTTTTTTTTTAACACCGCAGAGGTTAGTCCATAAGGTAGCCGAGGATAGAGACCAGGGTAGAGCCAGAGTTTCCTGGCCTGGACACCAGGCCACTGTAATAGCAGACAGCTTGATAACGTATCGGCTATTTGTGTTTGGTCTTTATCCATATAATGTATCCGATGTAGGCTGGGGCAGAGGGGAAGGACAAGCTGGGTGAGTCCAGGTAATGCTCCGAGTGAAGTCCAAGGTTAATTTACCATTCACTTAAACCCAGGTGGTTGGACATGTCTCTCTGTTAGGTATGAGTCCAAAGCATTGCTGTAACTAATTTCTATAATAGCCCGTTGCTAGGCTTTCTGTAGAATACTTTTCTTTCCGGGTGCTTAAGAATATCATTCTATATGGCAGTTTAGTGTCACTTACTAAGCAAGGATGTGAATATATTCCAAAATATATATTATTTAAGAATTTGCAAGATTTTGTGCCATAAATATCTTAGAGTCTTGCTAAAGTAAAAGGAAAGAAGAAAGAGAAAAAGACACAATTTGATGTCCCGGGGCATGTTCTTAATTTGGAAACCTTACAGATAGTATTGAATTGAAGCTAAGGGATGAAATAGAATAATTCCTATTTAATAATCAAATATCTGAACCCAAAAGTGAAGTTATAATAGAACCATCTGACGAATTTGATATTGGCAATTGGCAGTGGCTACTCCAAGATACTGTGATAATATTTACATATCAAATCATTACATCTCATTTTTATTTGTCTATCATTATATGAGACAATGCAATTTTTCCCAATTAATTTTAAATTCTCAGGAACTTTGAAGTTTTGAGTTTCCATTTAGTATAAATATTTAATATAAATGAGTTCTTCCTCTACTTTTATCACTTCCATATAAATCTGTACATTCCAGTAAATTAAAGGATATTCCTATTTATTTCATGGGAGGAATTATTTGAGTTGGTACTATTTGAGTATATACTAAAGCTGTTCTTTGCAAACTGCAGGAGCACCCACTTAAAAGGAAAAGTATCCACATACGTGAATTCTAACATAATGGGATGAGAAATTATACATAGAAATGAGGCTTTTATTAGGAATTGGATCCCAGTGTGCAGGAATATTAGCTTGATCATAAAGAATTTTCACTGTTTTTTTTTTCCTAAACATAGACTCTCGGCAGTTTAATGAGTAAATATTTCATTAATTGCACAAAGTTTGGATGAAGCATTGAACAAAGAATATTTTTGTTAGAACTTGTTAAAAGGTTGGCTTTTTAAAAGCTTGTCATTTAGAGGACTGGGTCACACAGGGCAAACTCCCTGTCTTTTGCAAAGGTATGGAGTTGGAAATGAACTTGGAAATCAGGCTCCTGGGATCACGATTTGCATTTGATAGTTTAGCTTTGTCTGTGCTTTTGGATTTATTTAGAATGTTGTAACTGCTTTATTAGAATGTTGCCCCTTTTTCCCTTTGACGTTCCCTGAATTTGAAACTGGTGGTTATTATACCTTGGGAACAAAATTACTTTTGATGGGAACACATCTCTGAATGTTATATGCAAGTTAACAAATAAATAACACTTAACTTATTATACATTTTAAAATATATTTAAACTTTTCCCACAACTTTCCCTGTACAAACTAATTCTCTGATTAGACTCCCTGATCACCTTAGCAAATATTAATTGGATGATAATGGGAACATATCAGAAAGAGACATGAAGCAGAAACTAGAAAAGGAGATCAAGGCCTAAGCACACTGCATGCCCACATACACGCTGTCAGAGTTTCACAGAAAATACAATCGTGTGCATTCGAATCACCATTTGTTACAGCAGCTACAAGGCAGGAGAGCTGATGTGTAAAGTTTTTCGGCATGAAGGGTGGGGATTGCTCAAAATTACGATTGCCTCAAAAGATGAAAATATATCAAAATGAGAAATTGAAGGAAACTCCTATTTGCAAAGAGTAGAACTTAAACTCGTTATTTTCCCTCACAGAAGGATGTCTAAAGCACGCTTGTCTTTTTCTTTAACAGATAATTCTGAAATAATCAGCAGACACGGAATGGAATGCCAAGAATCTGCATTGAGAATAACTAAACATTGTTACTGTACATACTATCCTGTTTCCTCCTCAATAGAATTGCCACAAACTGCATGCTAAATAAAGAATTAGTTCTTCCGGACAGACCACAACTGTAAGAAGCTAGTGCTGCTATATCATATATGAGTATTAAATATGGTATGCTTAGTATATTCCAACCTAAGATAGTTAACTACCTGCGACCAGCTGTGACGTTTAAAGACATAAAGGATAAAGTTTACTTTTCAAGGGTTTCTAAACATAGTTTCTGTCCTAGGAATATTGTCTTATCTCCATAACTATAGCTGATGCAGAAAAGCCCAACCAACGTACTCATTTCGATTGCGAATATTTCCAAGTTAGCAATAAACAATTAGCATTAGTTAAGAAATCTGTTCCGAGGGCAGGTTCGATTCTAACGCCAGTTACTGTCATTTCCTTTACCCACCGGATCAAAGCATGTGTTTCGCTTCTTCACAACATGAATGCTGCAGCAAAGGTGAGAAGTGAAGTAAAACTGACGCCTGTCCTTCAGGTCTAAAATTTGAATGGAAATTCAAGCACAAGTATGGGGGACACATCACAGTGTGGTATTTGGTTTGCCCGGAGATGCCGCATTGAATCGTGTGATTCTAGAATAACATTAACTAGATTGAAAAAGAAACTTTGCACGGTATGAACTTCATACCCCACCAAACAAAGTCTTGAAGGTATTATTTTACAAGTATATTTTTAAAGTTGTTTTATAAGAGAGACTTTGTAGAAGTGCCTAGATTTTGCCAGACTTCATCCAGCTTGACAAGAACGAGGCCCATGCCAACAGTCTAATCTAAGGGATTAGTTGGAAAAACTAACTCACCATCCGGTTGCCTGTTACAGAATAACTTCGAAACTAAAAACCTAGTCAAACAACGAAGCTGTAGGTGAGGAGATCTGTATAATATTCTAATTTAAGTAAGTTTGAGTTTAGTCACTGAAAATTTGACTGTGACTTTAATCTAAATTACTATGTAAACAAAAAGTAGATAGTTTCACTTTTTAAAAAATCCATTACTGTTTTGCATTTCAAAAGTTGGATTAAAGGGTTGTAACTGACTACAGCATGGAAAAAAAAGTTCTTTTAATTCTTTCACCTTAAAGCATATTTTATGTCTCAAAAGTATAAAAAACTTTAATACAAGTACATACATATTATATATACACATACATATATATACTATATATGGATGAAACATATTTTAATGTTGTTTACTTTTTTAAATACTTGGTTGATCTTCAAGGTAATAGCGATACAATTAAATTTTGTTCAGAAAGTTTGTTTTAAAGTTTATTTTAAGCACTATCGTACCAAATATTTCATATTTCACATTTTATATGTTGCACATAGCCTATACAGTACCTACATAGTTTTTAAATTATTGTTTAAAAAACAAAACAGCTGTTATAAATGAATATTATGTGTAATTGTTTAAAACATCCATTTTCTTTGTGAACATACTAGTGATTGAAGTATTTTGACTTTTGAGATTGAATGTAAAATATTTTAAATTTTGGCATCACCGCCTGTTCTGAAAACTAGATGCACCAACCATATCATTTTTGTTGGAGAAAAAAAAGAAATCCACCATTTTAATTCATGTCAGTCGATGTCTAATGACCATCTTATATTGTAGATTTGATAACCCCATCGAAAGAAAATCACATTCTAAGTGTGATCTTACATCGTGCTTGTATCGTGGCATTTGTTTTAATTTGTGGGAAAGTATTGTATCTAATTTGTATTTCTTTGGTAGTTTCATCTTTATGTATTATTGATCTTTGTAATTTTCTCAACTATAACAATGTAGTTACGCTACAACTTACCTAAAACATTCAAACTTGTTTTCCTCTTTTTTCTTTCTTTGTTATTTCACTTAAACTCATTGAAAACATAGTATACATTACTAAAAGATAAATTACAGGAATCACTGAAATATTTTTGTAGACTAATTGTTGTCACGGTGTCTTTCTTTTGTTTCATGATTTTGATTTTTAAAATTATTAGCACACAGCTATTTTCAGCCCTTTAATAATGGGAGCATCAGAAACATCACCTGTATCCCCAGACAAATATAGAAGACTGTATTTTTACTATGATATCCATTTTCCAGAATTGTGATTATAATATGCAAAGAGTCATAAATATGCCATTTACAATAAGGAGGAGGCAAGGCAAATGCATAGATGTACAAATATATGTACAACAGATTTTGCTTTTTATTTATTTATAATGTAATTTTATAGAATAATTCTGGGATTTGAGAGGATCTAAAACTATTTTTCTGTATAAATATTATTTGCCAAAAGTTTGTTTATATTCAGAAGTCTGACTATGATGAATAAATCTTAAATGCTTTGTTTAATTACAAAAATAAAATCACCAGTATCCAAGACATGAAGATAGCAATTCAACAAATACTGTAGTTAAGAGATGAACTCGCCACTTGTGTGGGAACTACATTTCACTCTTGGTTTTCAGGATATAACAGCACTTCACAGAAATATTCTTTCAGCCATACCACTGGTAACATTTCTACTAAATCTTTCTGTAACACTTAAAGAATTCCCTCATTCATTACCTTACAGTGTAAACAGGAGTCTAATTTGTATCAACTCTATGTTTTGGTTGTAATATTCAGTTCACTCACCCAATGTACAACCAATGAAATAAAAGAAGCATTTAAAAGGATTTCTAGTCTTCCTCCTTTTTGTGTGGAGACGGATGGATAATCAGCCGAACGAAACAGTCTTCACATTCGCGTAGAAAACCTTTGGTGACTTCAAAGGAGAGCAAGCTCTGGTCTTCAAATGGGAGACTGATGGGTTTTGCTTTTAGGTTTGGCTTTTTAACAGTAAGAAAAGCAATTTAAAGGGATCATTTTAGAAGTTCTTCTGAAATTAGAAATAAAGGTAAATCCCACCACTCGGCCCTCCTCTTCAGGATTCTGCCTGATAATGAAGAGAACATTAGTAACCAAATGGGAACAAAATATCCGTTTCATTTAGACAAGAAAGCGCCAACTAACCCGCAGGACGGGCAGGCTTCTGGCCAGAGCCTGACTGGACGACATGGCTCACAGCTGTGGCTGCAGAAAGAGGCAGAATGGTGAGTCCTGTTCCCTGCAGACGATCATGGCCAGGTGGGCTAAGGAGACGACAAGAGCTGAGCATGGCACCTGAGGGCAGGTGTTCGGCAAAGAGACTTCCCCCACGAGGTGGTGCGCACCTTCTCTCCTTTCTCCTTCCTCAGCCCATTGGGCCCAACAGTATTTCTGAAGGAGGGGGGTATTAGCTGTTGGCTTGGAACGGTCCTTGTCATGCAGAGGTTGGCAGAAATCACCTCCTGTACAGGCCAAGGCAGGAACGGGGCCGGGGGGGGGGGGGGCAAGAAGGTTTCTTTCAGGGCAGGTTTAAAGCCTCAGCCTTCTGTGTGGTTGTGATACCCCGTCACAAGGGAGAGTACCAACATCCAACAGATCGGGCAGATGCTTAAATAATAAAGGCGCTTGTAATTTTTAACCTGTGCCATCGGGATTCGCATCTTTGTGGATGTTTGAAAAACTGGCTCTCTCTCTGGACGAGCAATGTTTTTACTGTAACGCAGAAGAAAAGCTGCTATCACATCAGACGCTCATGACAAGAAAACATTCTCTGTTAAGTTCAAGGTATCAACTTTGGGGAACAAGTTGTTATCTTAAGGGAAAGATCTAAGACCAACTGTACTTAAAATTTTCACACCTGGTTTTATGAAGTGTCATTTCAATCAGTAGACTGACTTTCCATGGAACCACATTAAAATCGAAAGTGAAACTTAAACCCGAGAGAGTAAAACTAGTTTGCCTCTTCCGCATAGAAAATAGTTAAATATAAAATATCAATTATTCTACAATTACCTGCCAATAGAGAAGGGTTATGTCAATTTGGGGGGCCCAAATTAAAAATAATGCTTCAAACCCAGAAATATACTCTCTCATTATTAATCCGAGTTCTTTTGCAACAGTTTAAAGATTTTAGGGCAGCCAGGCAAACAAAAACATAGTTCAATATTCTAATATTTGTGGGAATAAAATCCTGCCTTGCTAAAGAATGATTTCTTCCCCCAAAAAACATCCTAGTATATCTAAAATACTAGGCTTTTATTGCTGTTGGACTGTTCCATCTCCACAGAAATGACTGAGTCACTATGACTAAGTATGATTTATACAAAATGAAACATAATAATGATTTCCCTACATGCTCTTGGTGGGGGAGCTGGATGGCAGGAATGAGGACAGGGTGCAATTGAGAATATTCACCGGGGACCCACTTATGTGCCAAGTCCTAAGCTAAACGGTCTGTAGAGGCTTTCAACAAGCCCATCCTGTGTCATTGACGAGAATTACTAATAACTGATAAGTAAATTCTAACTACTACAAAGATTCCTACTCAAGGCATACAGAGATTCTGCTGTGAGAAGTAGCCTCATTCTGGATCAACACTACCTTTCAGGGTCTGCCCACAGAATGACCAAAAACCTTGGCCTGGCTCGTTCCAACTGCATCTCCCTCTCATTCAGCTATTTTGAAAAACAACTGCCCACCCATTGGAGGCGTCCCTTTAGCCACCACCCTCTCCCACAAAGTAAATGTCCTATGTGCTACTTGGCCTGTATTTTAATCAAACCCTTAAGATAGCCCCTCCAAATTTGGTGAAAACCCATCTAGACGTTTTCATGATAGGGTATGACCAGACAGTAACTTTGTTTGGTTCATATACACTTGACATAATCCTTAGCATTATGGGGGATCTATTATACCCATCAAGCAGACGAGAAACCAAGACTCATAAAAATTAAGTAACTCTTCCAAGATGACTTAGAAGAGTGGCAGAACTCTGAAACCCCGGTTTGTCTTAATTCAGGTTGCCACGAGCTGTATTTGTAGCATCCTCCGAGTCAAAATTTCAGAAAAGAATTCAGAGTAAAGCATCCATCCAGGTTTAAGGTAAAGCTATAATAAGAACCCATTACTAGGTTCTTCCCTATCACAAAAATATGATTTATGAAATGTTTTGAAGCTATGGCTGCAAAGTTCTAGATTTAGGATGGAGCCCAATTCTTTATATTAAGACCAGAGGGGACTGGAAGGAAGCTTACACTGTATCATCTCTCCAGTGTTATCGTTTTTTGTTTTGTGTTTCTTTTTTTCATCAAGCTTCCATATGGTTCTCTTGAAATCAAAAATAACAAAAGCCATTGTGATTTTCTCAATAAGGACATGCCATTAAGTCATGATGAAGCAGCCCCTGGAAAGAAAGGATTTCTGGATAAAGATCACACATGGGTCACATAAGCTCTAAAATCCAACTGTGTCCAGAGAGTCCGCCATGTTAGGTTTTGGTGGCGTTCCTTTCTCTGATAACTTGACTGGGGTTTTCCCAGGGCTTTGGTTTATATAAACACAGGAAGAAGTTTATTTATCAGTCTTCATGTGTAAACTAAAATAGTCTAAATTAGGGAAGTTTACTAACTCTCCTTGGCTAGAGAAGCCCTCCTTCAAATAGAGGTTACCCCACAGAAGCACACTGGCGAAACAGGAGGTAAGTGCCCGAATTGTTGGGGGCTCTCGGCTCCTGAGCTGCAGCTTCCAATAGGCTCTGCAGTGCAGAGCTGGGAAGCCACTCACTTAAAACCTGGGTTTTCGACAGGGAGAAAAGTACGCTCCAAGTAGCATGGCAGCTTAGGAAAGACCTGCTTCCTCTGCTCCGCCTAGGTCCGAGCAAACTGATAGGATATACACAGAAATAACAAACACACTACAGATTAAATATCTGTTCAGCACTCTCAGACACACACATGGCACACGGTTACAGGGAGAGCCGCCTACCACATTATCAGCCATAAACATAGAACTGAAGCTTTTTCGCTTCTGCAGAAAGGGAAGAGCAGGGTCTGCACTTCACAACAGTCATTTATTTGGTCAAGAGCAAAGTTTCCAGTCGGACTGGACTCTCCACTCTGCTTTCTGCAGCTTCTAAGCTTCAGTGTTTTTCGTCAGGAAGCTGGAGCTGACAATAGGATCTACCTCACCAGGATGTTATAAGGATTAAATAAAAGAAGATACACTGACCACAGAACTGAGCCCGACACGTGGCAAACTCTCGGTGAATAGGAGTTACTGTTCTTAAAATAATATTAAAATAAGCTCTTGTGTTTCCCTGTAAGTATTTATTTCCTCTTTCTAACCAAACATCTCTTGGCCACCTAGAGGCACCTCTTCTATTTCCTCGATGACAATTAATGTCAAAAGCTGACAGGCAAATTATAGGGAATTTATACTCACAAATAATGAGCCGCATTATTGCTGTGGAAGCCTACAATTACTTCAACAAATGCTCACTGAGCTCTGACTAAGCACTGCTAAGCTGCTCAAGGGATGTGAACATGAGCAAAAGTCCAATCCCTGCCCTCAAGAAGCTTTCCATGCAGCAGAAAAGGAAGAATAAAGCTGGGGACAGCAGAGAAAGGATGAAGACCACTGTATGAGTCTCCTCGGGCTACCATGACAAAGCCCCATAGAGGGTAGCTTACTACAGACATGTATTCTCTCACAGTTCTGGAAGCTAGCTGTCTGGAATTGAGGTGCACCCCGTTCCCTCTGAGACTCTGGATAGAATCCTTCCGTGTCTCTTCCTAGCCTCTGCTGGTGGCCATCAGTCTTTGATGTTCCTTGACCCACAATTGATCGCTCCAATCTCTACCTCTGTCATCACGTGGCCCTCTCCCTGCGTGTCTCTGTCTTAAAGTTATCTTCTTATAAGGTTACCAGTCATATGGGATTAGGGCCCACCCTCATGACCTCATCTTAACTTGATTATAAATTATAAAGACCTTTTTTCCAAATAAGGTCACATTCATAGGTATGAGGGGCTGGGAGGTCAATAAATCATCCTGAGGGACACAATTCCACCTCCAACAACTAATAGGAGGCTGAATTAAGATTGGTTTCTATAGATCTCAAAGTATCAACAAAAGGATGTGTGTTGCCTTTTCAGTAAAGAGATTCCACCTACGTGATGTAACGTGATCAGTCACGACCCCCAGGCCTCTTTCGTTTGCTTTGTTTTGTTATTGTCTGCAGAATGAAGCATTTGGACTACAAGATCTCTAACTTCTAGATGCAATATTCTGTGATGTAGTCAGCAACCTAGCAGGTTCTTGACTAGCCTCAATATTTATTTTACTTGGTAATGTTGATTTGCAAATCTATGTCATTGTTTGTAAGTTTTTGGTGATTGGATTAGTTTTTCTTAGCCCATGCTGTGGGGACAGGCTCTTCCTTTCCACATGCATGAGGAATTTCAGGAGCCTGGCACAAGAAGTCGCAGCCACGCTTGGCTAGGAAGGCCAAGTGTTCTATCTGCAACAAGAACAATGATATCGAATATTTTCTGTGCCCTTATATTGTGACAACCTCTTAGTATGACTCATCTCATTTAATCTTTACAAGCCTCTATGGTTGATTCTATTGTTAGCATCCCAATTTACAGATGAGAAAACTAAAGACTGGAAAGATTAGATAACTTAACCAAAGTCACAAAGTCTGTAGGAAAATGGGCGTTGAAACCAGGCAGTCTGGCTCTGGATTCACAGTGCTTTGCTACACCACTACCCCAAATGTGGGCCTTGAACCTGCCTCGGGAGAACCTGGGCACTTGCTAGAAATGCAGAATCCCAGGCCCCACCCCAGACCTACTGAGGCTGAATCTGCATTTTAGTCACATCTTTGGTGATTCACATGCACATTAAAATCTGAGGAGTGGCACTATGCTAACCAGGGCCAACCCCCCTCTAGAGGCTCTGTGGACTCTAGACAGCAGCCCAATAGAAAACCAATACCAACACCTGACTGTTCTCATGTCCCTCTTCAATAACTACATTCAAAAGAATTGTGATTAACTGGATGCGAACTGTGGTCTCTCTGATTTTACTCCTGTCTTTTCTTCATGTAACACCTAGTAACTTCATAAAATAGAAATCAGATCTCAGCATCATCCAAATCAGAAGTGGGTCCATGCCAGGTTTTGTGGGGTCTGAAGGTTATAAAATTGTGGGCAGAGGAGTCTTTAAAAATCCCCCCCAACAAATATAGAATTAAATATGAAAATAAATATACAGAAAAACATAAACAGCATGCCATTTTTATGAAATAACCATTTGACACACCTTTATAATATTTCACTTAAATTTTTTACTGTATCTCTTTTTGATTACATCCTCCTATGACAACACTTTTGTAATACCATTTTCTATATAGAGAACAGAAAGGTAATTCAATCTTCAAGCATGGTTGGCTACATTTTTTCTTAGTATTAAAGTTTTTGTATTGACAATTTAACATTCAAGTTCATACACACACACAGAGCTTATTGGACACTTACAGATTCATACCCTACAAACACAAAAATTTACTAAGTTCTATTAATTAAATGAGATTACGTTCTATTTCTGATCTAAAAAGAAGAAAAATTATTGGGCATTTATAATTGCTTATATTTTGTTATCCTCACAGATAAGCATCAATAAAGACCAAATCCCCTGCTTAGAATTGTATGCATTTGATGTCTAGAAGAGTTGTCCATGAACTGTATACATATACAGGATTTCATATACATCACGTATATACAAGACTTCAAATCATGTTTTCTCTTCCACTACCCACTTACTTTGAGACCTGGGTGCTATAGGATACACTCTCACTGCAAAGCAAACCTCTGGCCCTGCACCTTAATGTTATTATACCAGGTCAGGGGTACTTATACCAAGATGGCTAGCAACAACATAACCACATACAGAAATGCTATGGACCATATAATTATATTTCACAAAACCCAAGCTAGAAGTATCCCTGCTCAAAGTCCTCAGAGCCAGATCCCAAAAATGACTACAGCCACTCCAAACCCACCCCACAAAAGGGAGTGTGACAGAAGGGAAGTTAATGTGGAAAAAGACAGTGGCCCTCAACAATGGAAAGTTGTCTAGAACTATGACCATATAAACGTATTGCTAGGCCCACTGCTAGGGATCCTCCCAGGTCCTTGAAAGGACTCACGCAAATAAGAGGTCCTAAAGCTTAAGCTTCATTAGTTTCATGGTATATCTGCCTCTATCCTCTACTTAAAAACCAAAACAAGGGGCACCTGGGTGGCTCAGTAGGTTAAGCGTGTGCCTTCAGCTCAGGTCATGATCTCAGAGTCCTAGGATTGAGCCTGGTGTAGGGCTCCCTCCTCAGTGGGGAGTCTGCTTTTCTCTCTCTCTCTCTCTCTCTGCCCCTCCACCTGCTTGTTCTCTCTCTCTATTTCTCAAATAAATGAATAAAATCTTTAAAAACAAACAAGCTCCAATATTCAATGGTTTTCCACTGCTGTTATGATAAAAGAAAAAAAATCAAAGATGACACAATTAATGGAAAGATATTCCATGCTCATGGATTGGAAGAACCAATATTGTTAAAATATCTATACTACCCAAAGCAATCTACAGATTTAATGCAATTCCTATAAAAGTACCAACAACATTTTTCACAGAACTAGAAAGAATAATCCTAAAATTTGTATGGAACCACAAAAGACCCCAGAGAGCCAACGCAATCTTGAGAAAGAAGAACAAAGCTAGAGGCATCACAATCCCAGGTTTCAAGATTTACTACAAAGATGTAATAATCAAAACAATATGGTACTGGCACAAAAATAGATACATAGACCAATGGAACAGAATAGAGATCCCAGAAATATGGTCACATTAATGGTCATACTTATATGGTCAATTAATCTACAACAATGGAGGCAAGAATATACAATGGGGAAAAGACAGTCTAGTTAACAAATGGTGCTAGGAAAACTGGACAGCTACAAGCAAAAGAATGAAACTGGACCACTTTCTTATACCATACACAAAAATAAACTCAAAATGGATTAAAGACCTAAATGTGAGACCTGAAACCATAAAAATCCTAGAAAAAAAAAAAAACATAGGCAGTAATTTCTTTGACATCAGCCACAGAAATATTTTTCTAGATATGTCTCCTCAGGTAAGAGAAACAAAAACAAAATTAAACTATTGGGACTACGCTGAAACAAAAAGCTCTGCACACCAAAGGAAACCATCAACAAAACAAAAAGGCAACCTACCAAATGGGAGAAGATATTTGCAAATAATATGTCCAATAAGGAGTTAATATCCAAATATATAAAGAACATCTACAACACAACACCAAAGAAATAAATAATCTAATTAAAAATGGGCAGAGGACCTGAATAGACATTTTTCCAAAGATGACATACAGATGGCCAACAGACACATGAAAAGATGTTCAGCATCACTAATCATCAAGGGAATGCAAATGAAAACCACAATGAGATATCACCTCACAGCTGTCAGAATGGCTAAATCAAAAACACAGGAGGGCGCCTTGGTTAAGCGACTGCCTTCGGCTCAGGTCATGATCCCAGAGTCCCTGGATCGAGTCCCGCATCAGGCTCCCTGCTCGGCAGGGAGCCTGCTCCTCCCTCCGACCCTCCCCCCTCTCATGTGCTCTCTCTCTCTCATTCTCTGTCTCAAATAAATAAATAAAATCTTTAAAAAAAAAAAAAACACAGGAAATAAGTGTTAGTGAGGATGTGGAGAAAAAAGAACCCTTGTGCACTGTTGGTAGGAATGCAAATTGGTGCCACCACTGTAGAAAACAGTATGGAGGTTCCTCAAAAAATTAAAAATAGAAATAACATGCGATCCAGTAATTCCACTACTGAGTATTTACCCAAAGAAAACAAAAACACAAAAGTGTCTTTGAAAAGACATATGCACCCATATATTTACTGAAACATTAATTACAACAGTTAATATATGGAAGCAACCTAAATGTCCATCCATAGATGGCTAAAGAAGATGTGGCATATACATTGGAATATTACTCAACCATAAAAAAAAAAAGAAATCTTGCCATTTACAACATGGATGGAGCTAGAGGGTATAATGCCAAGTGAAATAAACCAGCCTGAGAAAGACAAATATCATATGATTTCGCTCATATGTGGAACTTAAGAAACCAAACAAATAAAGAAGAAAGACAAACAGAAAAACTGACTCTTAAACACAGAGAACAAACTGGTGGTTGCCAGACGGCAAGTCGTAGGGGGCTGTGAAATAAAGGGGATTAAGAGCATACTTATCTTGGTGATCACTGGGCATGTACAGAATCATTGAATCATTATATCATATACCCGAAACTAATATAACATTATATGTTAATTATGCTTCAATTTTTGAAAAGTGGGGGAAAAGGAAAAATAGAAACCAAAACAAAACAAGATCCAATATTCAAGAGTTTTCCCCTGCTCTTACGGTAGAATCCAAACCCTTTACCCTGGCCAACAATATCTCCAACCTCATCTGATATCATAGTCCACTGTGCTAACTACTGTCCAATCTCTCAGACCTCTTTTCTGTTTCTCAAATACCCAGAGTCCTTTCTGCTTCATGAATTCCTGTTCCTTTGCATGAAATGTTCGTCTTCTCCCTCTGGGCATGGCAGCATCATCAACCAACTGGAATTTCATTGGCTACGAGAGCTGCTTTGTCCAATGTTGCCTCCTTCCCCCAGCATGGCCTCTGTCCGGTTGATTGAGAGAGGTGTACACAGACCCAACTTTGCCCAACTGGAGGCAACACTGAAGGGTCATCTCTCACTCCCCATGGAGTGGGCTGAGGCCTTTGTTGAGACTCACAGCCCAACTTCTCCCTCTGCCCAATCCTGCTTCCTTCCCCTCCACACGGCTTGGAATCGCTACCTCACACTGCTTCTCAGGGAATCCGAACTTTGATAGAGAGGCAAATCTACCATTGATTAGTTCCATTATTCAAGCATTTGATTTCCTTTTAAATTAATGCAAGAAATATATTTAAAGCCACAATTTGATTCTTTTTGACAAAGAAAATTGTTTGCTTATAAAAACATCTTGCCTGAGAGAGTACTAAATTAATCATAGAAGAAAATGGAGAACGATAAGAAAGAAGTCAAAACTGAAGTATTTTTTATTATATATTCCAAAATATGGCGACATCCCACCTACTGTAAGGGGAGATACAGCTTTTATTTTAAAAAGACACTAGTGAAAGTCATGTTTAACTTGGTCCAAATTTTTACTCTCCGTCTTTTATATTCCTGAGCCCTATGTCAATTCTTATATGAAAAGAAACCAGAAAAATGATGAAATTGGTTCTTACAAAAGCCAAGTATCTTCATATAAGGTTAAAGCAAAGGTTGCACTGGGTAAATACAATCCCGGAGCCAGATTCAGTTACAGAACACAAGGAATAGAAAACTCCAGAAGGTAGCCTGCTCAACTCGTCACAGCCATTTCAAAGCTATCCGAAGTGATTCTATGTCATTCGCAGTGTTTGCATGCTGAAGCAGGTCACGCTTGGGAATTAATGCAGTTGGTATATGCACTCTTGATGATAAAAGCCTCCATTAAGACAGCAAGGAGTAATTAAGGAAACATATGCACATAATCAATACTCCAAGAGTCATCAATATGTTTCGAATAAAAACCACATATTTGGTGGTTTTGCTCTGGCAAATATCTTTACAGAGATCAATTAACATATTTAGTGCCCGACTAGCTAAAAGCAGGGAGACTGCAGCTCATACATTCCGCCCACAGGAGCCCACAGGAGCCACTGGGGCAGACAGGGAGCTGGGTCGATCTGGGGGCCCTCTGCTGAGCACACGCGGGCTGACAGCAACTGCGCCGCATTCTGTGAGCCTACGAGGCAGCAGAGCACTGTGGTTAGGAGCACGGCACTGGTAGCCCAGCCAGCCGTGCCCGAACCCTGGCTCCCCACCTTCTGTCCGTGACCAGCGGCAAGTGCACGAGCACCCCATCCTGTTTTCCCTCTTGTGAAAAGGAGCTGATGATAAGAGTATCTGCCACACTTGGGGCACCTGGGTGGCTCAGTCGTTAAGCGACTGCCTTCGGCTCAGGTCATGATCCCGGGGTCCTGGGATCGAGTCCCGCATCGGGCTCCCTGCTCCGCAGGAAGCCTGCTTCTCCCTCTCCCTCTACTGTTCCCCCTACTTGTGCTCTCTCGCTCTCTCTGTCAAATAAATAAATAGAATCTTAAAAATATATATATATACACATATATGTCAAATTTTTAAAAACTAAGTTGAGGGGCTCCTGGGGGGCTCAGGCATTAAGCGTCTGCCTTCAGCTCAGGTCATGATCCCAGGGTCCTGGGATCGAGCCCCGCATCGGGCTCCTTGCTCTGTGGGAAGCCTGCTTCTCCCTCTCCTACTCCCCCTGCTTATGTTCCCTTTCTCGCTGTGTCTCTCTCTGTCAAATAAATAAAATATATTTTTTAAAATAAATAAATAGGGCGCCTGGGTGGCTCAGTCGGTTAAGCGTCTGCGTTCGGCTCAGGTCATGATCCCGGGGTCCTGGGATCGAGCTCCCGCATCGGGCTCCCTGCTCCGCAGGAAGCCTGCTTCTCCCTCTCGCACTCCCCCTGCTTGTGTTCCCTCTCCCGCTGTCTCTCTCTCTGTCAAATAAATAAAATAAAATCTTAAAAAAAAAAAAAAAAAAAGAGAGAATCTGCCACAGAAGGGGACTTCGAGAATTAAGTGAGTTAATAGACACAAAACCCTTAGAACTGTGCCTGGTACATGAAAGCATGAGCTGTCTTCGAAAAACACATCGAACTTGAATAAGTTTGTCCTTTGGAAGGAGTTTCTCTGTCACTTCTGTGGCAGGACAGCCTCTGTGCTACCCGCAGGAGGCAAAGTGAACCGGGACAGCCTGGTGGCCTCACAGTGGAGTGAGGTAAACCAGTGTGGCCGGTACTCAGACCCAGACTGAGCTCATCTTTTCCTACCTTACAGTAATGAACCTTCCAGATTTCCATTTCTGGGGGCGCAACAGGGTAAATGCAAGGAATGAATCTCTGGTGGAAAACAATGAAGACAGCTGATTCCAATATTAAAAACATCTCTTTGAAGGCACCGAGGAGCCAACAAGAAAGTAAGAAACGCTTAAAGGCGATTTAAAAACAAGTGGGGGACTACTTTCCTGTGAGCGAGCACTACATCTACCCTCTGCCTGGTGGCACGTGTCCACCTGCAATAACCCGGGGTCTCCCGCGGCCCGGGAGGCCAGAAGCAAGGCTGGACCTGGCCTGGCAGAGAGTGGGCCTACCGTCAGCTGGGCTGGGGGAGTGTTCACACCCCGGCCTCAGGCACCGAAAAACCCAGTAACCAAGATAAAGGATATCATTAATGTAATATCTTTAAAAATCCAAACAACCGGAAAAATCCATGGTGAACAAAATATCAAACTTGTGAACAAAGCCTGGATGTTGCTTTTGTTCACCTTGCCACCGCATTACTGTGCAGGGGAAACCGTCCCTTCTAATCCAGGCGCACATTCCCCCCTCACCCCGCCCCACTCCAAAGTGGGTTTGTGAGGGTAGACGGGGGCCTGACGTCAGATGGGGCCACATGGGGCTCTGTTGTAGTCATGTTTTTTCATTGTTGAAGTTCCATTCGCTTTTTTCCCTTGGTCCACACTATGAGAGGATATTCTGAAAAGTGTTATGTATTTTGCATAGGAGAGGATATCTTGGGGAGTGCACACATTTTTCCTTTTGCTTCAGGCTCCAATACGGCTCTATAGGGCCCTGCAGTCCGGCTATGTTTGAATGATTGACAATAAAACCCATAGACTTAGGAGGCAGTAATAATAAACCCTGTTCTAAGACAGAGAAACAACATTGTCATGAAAACAAGATTCTCCCTAATTATACATTTACTATTCTATTTACTATTCTCTGCTATAGAAATTTAAGTCCTGATCAATCCCCCCTGGGAACTGATTTCACCACCCACAGTCTGAAAGACACTGTTCTAGGGTTACTCTTAGTAAAAAAAGTTCAGAAAAATAAAATCAACCAATCCAAAAGAAGGTGAGAAAGGAGAAATAAAAAGAAACAAACTGAAAAAAGAAAACACATAGAAATCATAAAATAAGATAGTAGAAATAATTATAAATGTCATTAATGACAATAACTATAAGTAGACTGAACTCTCTAATACATTATTGCCAGATTTGGATTATTTTTAAATCTAGGTATGTGATATTTACAATAAGCACATCAAAAACATAAACACACACAGAAAGTTGGAAAATCAAAAAATGAAAGAGAAGCTAGGAAAAACTAATCAAAAGAAAGCTGGTATAATGACATTAATGTCAGACAAAATAAATTTTAAATCCAAAAGCAATGCTAGAGATTTTAAAAGGCCACTTTCTAATGATCAAATGGTCAATTCACCTGGAAAATCAATTCTATACTGGTATGCACATAATAACATACATGCAAAATATATAAGCAATAATTGATAAAACTATGAGCGATCTCCATCATAGTAGGAAATTTAATATACCTGCTTTGTAATGAACTGATCGAGCAATATCAAGTACATGAGGAAATATTTTAAATATTTAAAGAACACTATCAACATGCTTGTTCTAATGAATACAAAACTCAAACATAAAGTAATATGCATGATTTTCTTGCACATAGGGGACATTTACAGAAACTCACTCTGTGACAGGCTATTAATAAATCACAAATATCGCATATCCAATCACATTTTTTTCTGATAAAAAAGGCAACTCTTAGAAATTAATGATAAAATAACTAGAAATTCCCTTTGTTTAGTAATTTAAAAAGTCTTCTGAGTGAAAGCATAATGGAAATTAGAAAACACTGAATGGAACAATAATGAGATATATGTACACTTTAAAGATACAAATGAGGGCGCCTAGGTGGCTCAGTTGGTTAAGCAACTGCCTTCAGCTCAGGTCATGATCCCAGGGTCCTGGGATCAAGTCCCGCATAGGGCTCCCTGCTCTGCGGGGAGCCTGCTTCTCCCTCTCCCACTCCCCCTGCTTGTGTTCCCTCTCTCGCTGTGTCTCTCTCTGTCAAATAAATAAATAAAATATTTTTAAAAAAATAAAATAAAGATACAAATGAAATGATAATGGAAAATGTATAGCCTCAGATAGTTACATTAGGAAAGAAAGGCCCCAAATTAATAAATCCACATCCAAATTAAGAAGTAAAAAAAAAAGCAGTGTAAGTCCCAAAAAAAGTATAAAGAGAATAATAAATGTAAAAGAAATTTTTCCTAAAACAGAAAATAAAGGTATAATGTAGAGAATCAAGAAATCAAGTATGTAGTTACCAGAGAAGCATAATTCAACAGACAAACCTTTGAAAAGGTCAGTCAAGCAAACAGAGGGAGGAGGCATCAATCAGGAATATACTGGATTGACATATTTTACAACGACATAATTTAAGACACAGCTCAGATTAACAGGATAGGAAATAGAACATATGCACGATTTACGGCAATACCATCCCTGGAAAGCATAAGTTACCAAAACTACTCCAAAAAGAAATAGAAAATAAAAATAGATTCTACACTCTACTAATCAATCAAATTGAATCAGTGGTTAAAAATCAATCACGCGTACACACACACGCATGCGCACACGTCAGCAGGCACGGCCAACTTTATGGGTCATTTTCACCAAACATTCAATAAACAGAAAATGCAATTTTATACAAGCTTTTCTAAATGATAGGGGAAAAGAAGCCTGCCCCAACTCATGTTAATACCAAAGTAATGACAAAATCAGGAAAGGACAGTAAAAGAAAGCTAGAATTATGGGGACTGTCACTCATGAAAATAGATCTATCAGCACATTATCAGTTTAATGGAGAAAAAAACATGATTCTTCCAAAGTGCAAATATATCATTAAATAAGATAACATCCATTTGTAATGAAAAAATCAGTGGGCAAATTAGTAATAAAAAGGGAATTTCAATATCCTGATAAAGGACATATACAAAATTACACAGGAAATAACAGTTAATGGTAAAATGTTCAAAGATGCCCTTTACTAGCAGGAGCAAGGTAACTTGCAAATCATTGTTGCTTTTATTCAACATTGTATAGGAGGCCTTAGCTAGTACTGCAGGGCAAGAAAGAAACAAAGCCTGTAAAAACTAGGAAAGAAAACAAAGCTCATTATTTACAGATGGTATAATTTCTTATGCAGAAAACACCAAAGAATCAACAGATAGTTAGATTAATAAATGTGCTTATAGAATTGCTGGGATTAAAATTGATATGCATTAATTAGGATAATCTTATTGTAATAGATATATCTCAGCAGCTTAACAAAATAAAAAATGCATTTCTCATCACGTAAAGCTAATTCAATGGGAGCAGATGAGAAATGGCGTTCTGCTCTGCCCAGTTACTTGCAGATCTAGCTCATAGAGATGCCACCCTAGTCGGTATGTGGCTTCCCAAGCCTTGCTGGCATCAATGTCCAACGACATACAGGAAGGAGTGGGGGTGAAGAAGGAAGTTTTTATGGGTCAGACCTCAACTGGATGGACATCATAGTTGCCCACGTCCCATTTGTCAGCAACCAGTCATATGGCCACACCTAATTGGAAGGACGGCCAGGAAGAAAAATGTGTGTCCAGGAAGAAAGGGAAAACTCTTCAGAGAAAAGCAAGGTTGTCTCTGCCACATAATAAATAAAAATTGCATAACTGTACCCAACAACAGTTTAAAAATTAGCTTTTAAACAAGATATCAGGGACAAGAGCAACAAAACTATAAAATACCTAGGACTATAATCTAACCAATGGTATATAAAACCTTTTTGAGAAAGGTTTTCAAATTTTTGAAAAACCTTAATAAACAGAGGGATATCCCATGTACTATAAATGAGAAACAAAACAGTATCATTAAGATATCACCTCTTCTCATATTAATCTATAGCTTTAATGCAATCAAATCAAAATACTAACAAAGATGTTTGGTAACCTGACAAGCTAATTCTAAAATGCATATGGAAATGCAAACAAACAAACAAACAAAACACTAAGAATGCCAAAACACCCTCACAGGAGAATATGGTAAAGGATTCCCCAGCCCACATCAGAACTAAGGAACTAGTTATCAAACTATAGTAACTAAGAATGTGGAACGAATATAGTGTTAGACAGGCAGACTAAAGGAACAAAATAGAAAGGCCAAAAACAGTCTGCCCTTATCAGAAAGATTCACTCATGACAGAGTGAAAAAGGGACATGGGAGATCAGTAGGAGCAGGGAAACTACATGATAAATGGTAATGGGACATTTGGTTACTTGGTGGGAAAAAAGTTTTTTTAATTGGATACCTACCCCACACCATACATGAAAATCATCAGTGCCAATTAGATGAAAGGCTTAAATGTGAAGGGCAAAACCATAAGTTTTTGAAAAGATAATACATAAGAATACCTTTACCATCTTGGGAGTAGGGTAAGATATATTAAATGATTTTTTTTTAAGCTCAAAATCATAAAGGAAAAAGATTGATAAATTTAACTCCTTTAAGATTAAGAACTTCTATTTATCAAGAGGATCTAAAGGAAGACAACAAGACCCAAACTATGGAAAGGTATTTGATACATACATAAGAGATAAAAGATTAGTATCTGGCATTTGTAAAAGGCTCTTACAAATTAATAAGAAAAAAGACAAAACAACCCAATATAAAAATGGGCAAAAGGCATGATCAGACATTTCGTAGAAGAGGAAATATATATGGCCCAAAAACCTGTGAGAAATATTCCACTGCATCAATAATCAAGGAAATGCAATTTAAAACCACAAGGAGATAACCATTTCACACCTATCAGATCAGCAAACACTTTAAATGCAGAACAAGACGTACTTTCATACAGTGTTGCAGTGTTGTTGGGAGTTTAAATGGGTATCATCTTTTTAGAAAACTATTTAGCATTATTACCTAGTAGCATATTGCATAGGTCAGGAGCTGGGGGTAAAGATCTAAGCCCCAACTTACCTGTGATAACGGCAACCAGGAGTGATAACAGAAACTGTGATAGAATCTACTTAGATCAGTAACTCACACCAGTGCCTTGGTTTAATGTCTTCAAATACAGCAAGAGGTGTAGCATGGTGGTTAAGTGAGTGTCTTGGAAATCTTATTGCCTGATTTTAAACTTGACTCTGGCCACTCACTAGCTGTGGGCCTTTGCAAGACACTTAGCCTCTCTATCCCTCAGTTTCACCATCTCTAAATGGGGACAGTAAGATTGAACATTTAGTAAATGCTATTATGATTACTAATTCTTTTAAAATTTCACTGGAAATGAGGATAAAAATATCAGGGGGTTGGAGTGGCCAAATTGGGACAGCACCTGCTGAGAACATTGAGAGTTTACTTATCTTCTGGGTTCGCTGTCTTCCCAAGACTTCTCTGAAGTTGCTGTCTCAAGTGAAGGCCAAGTTTGCTATATCTCTGTTTCCCAGCTAGAATATAGCGTGTTCCTAACAATTTAATGCAAGTCAGAAAAAACCCCCACAGATTCCATGTGTGGCTTCCAAGCATAAATGAAGAATATGAAGCCTCTGCTATTTTAAAAGCTAATTACTAGTAAAATACTTTCAGATTCACATTTCCTGTGAAATCAAATTCTGCCTTTGAAATAAAGGTCTCTGGCAGAGCTATTCAGCAACACCTTTGTTCCAGGCAGGGGTTCTCGTTCGGTACAGAACACACTGTACTTTATTCAGAGGATGACTGATTCAGTTTTAAAGAGGAGACAATTCAAGCATACAATTTTTAACACACATTTATAAATATCTACCCCGTATCTACTGAAGAGATATGGATGCTGTTGGTGAGTTCTTTCATTTTGGCAAGTTTTATGGCAAATATCTGAAATAAGATATGTAAAGATACCCAGCTTAGTGCATGGAATTGAAAACAATAAACAAAAAAATTCAACCACAAACAATCTACCTTTGGATGACAGGTTTTCAGACCTTCGTATCATCAAATTTCAGCTTCTTTGGAAGAATATATTTTATAAATATCTTCAATGATTCCGTATGTTTAATTTTTTCAATATGTTTAATTTTGATCTTCTGTATGTATGTATCCTTTTGGTTCTTCTCAAAAAGCTAGGTTACTTAGAGAAGAAGAAAGAATATAAAGGAAAAAATCATGTAGAGCTTTATGTTTCCTAATAATTCAGTATCATTCCAAGTTGTGTATATCATGATTCAGACCTTGTACCTGGCACCATCCAAATAATAAAAAGTACTTCACAAAGTTGAATAGGTTGGCTTTGAGCTCATCATTTTGCAGTTTCATGGGTCAGTTTATCTACCCAATTGCACAAACTTTCAAATTCCTCCAGATTGTTTCGTGTCAAGGAACAGAACACGTTCTCTTCTCTTTTTCCTTTCCCCGTAAAAAAGAAAAAAAAAAAGTGGAAAGAATAGTCCTCACTTGCCATCTCCGTTCCCTCAGCTGTGATTTACTCTTTTCATTTCAGAAAAGCAGAATGCGTTAGTTGAGACCTGGAAAGGTATACAGAATATAACAACAAATGTCCATTGCCTACCTCCCAGCCTAATAAATAACATGTACAGCATGGGGGAGACCCCTGTGAACGCCTCTAGATCACATAGCTCTCCCTCCTGACTTTGAACTACACCATTGCCATGCCTCTCTGCACAATTTTATCATGTATGTATCCTCAGACCACATGAAATCTTGTTGTGAATTTTTAACGTTATATAAATGATGTCATACGATATAGATTCTCCTGCAACCTGGTTTACTCACTCAGCATTACATGTGAGAATTAGCCATGCACAGGTACATAGTTCATCGTCCTTCTTTTTCACTGCTGTATAGCATTCCACTGTGTGAATATACTGTAATTTATGTCCTGATTAGTAAATATTGTAAATATCCATCACTATGATGAGTGGACGTTAGTTGTTCCCAGTTTTTTATGCCAAATCCTCCCCAACCTGTAATGTTGTCCATTTATATGTTTTGCCAGTTGGCTATCCCATTGTGACTTAATTTGCATTTCTTCCATTACTAGTACCATTACTAGTACTTCTTCTAAGTGCCTGACCATTTGAGTTTTCTAAAAATTATTCTACATACCAATCTCTTTTTTTTTTTAAGGGGGGAGAATTTTTTTCATTTTTTTAACATACTCAAATTTATTAAGCCTTTTCTTTACAGTTTAATAAATTCTTCCTTACTCTGAGGTGGTAAAGATATCTTCCTAAATTTTCATCTGTAATAATTTGCAAATTATTCCACTGAGCATTGATTTTTGTATATAGAGTGAAGCAGGGATCGAATTTCATTTTGTTTTTCCCTTAAGAATAATGGAATGCGGGCGCCTGGGTGGCTCAGTTGGTTAAGCGACTGCCTTCGGCTCAGGTCATGCTCCTGGAGTTCCGGGATCGAGTCCCGCATCGGGCTCCCTGCTCGGCAGGGAGTCTGCTTCTCCCTCTGACCCTCCTCCCTCTCATGCTCTCTGTATCTCATTCTCTCTGTCTCAAATAAATAAATAAAATCTTTAAAAAAAAAAAAAGAATAATGGAATGCTGCACACCACTTACTGACTCACGTTATCTTTTCCCCCACTGGTCTGCAGTGCCCGCTCAGACATCAATTTTCTGGATGTACTGGCTTCCTAATCCTTCCTTCTGGGTTCAGTTTCTTTTTATTTGATGTGAATCCCTTAGCAGTTCCCTCTAGAAGAGTCAGTGAGGAATAATGTTCCTTAGAAATGTATGAAACTATTTGCTTTTTCTTGCATGACCTATAGGTGGATACACAGCTTAATTGTCCCCCAGCATTTTGAAAATATTTCATTGTCTTCTGTTTCTATGAACTGAGATATTACACGTGAGAAGTCAACTGCCCATTTCATTTGTTCCTTTATATATAATCTGTCTTACCTCTTGTAGCTTTATACTGTTTCCACTTTATCTTTGAAGTTTTGTAATTTTGATATAATGTTTCTAGATGTTGTATTATCTTGTTTGGGGTTCTATGTGCCTTTCAAACTTAGCTCTAAAATACTCTTGATAATTCTTTTTATTATTGTTTCTCCACCATGCTCTTTACTTCCTGCTTCTAGAACTTTTATTAGCTGTGTATGCTTCTCATCTTATCCTCCATCTTTCTTCATATTTTCCAGCTCTTTTATTTCTCTGGTCTGCATTCTGTGTGGTTTCATCAGGTATATTTTACAATTCACTAATTTTCTCTTCATCTGCATCCACTCTACTGTTTATCTATCAATCCTTATTTTAATGACAACATCTTTCATTGTTTCAAATGCTTGCATGCTGGGGCAGTTGGGTGGCGCAGTCAGTTAAGCTCCTCACTCTTGGTTTCTGCTCAGGTCATGATCTCAGGGTTGTGGAATCGAGCCCCCTGTCAGGCTCCAAGCTCAGCGTGGAATCTGCTTGAGACTCTCTCTCCCTCTCCTTTTGCTCTTCCCACTCCTAAAATAAATAAATAAATAAATTGTTAAAAAATATAAACATAAAAATAAAATAAAATTTGTGCATGCTTCTTTTTTTTTTCAAATCTCCATGCTCTTTTTCCCAACAATGTCCAGTTCCTGAAGTAGGGACCCGGTTCTTTGTTTTATCCCCTTGAACATTCTGAACATTTATTTCAAAGTCTGAGAGATTGCATCATGTAGTGTTAAAGTGTGTTCCCATGTTGTTGAGTCTCCTCAGTGCTATAAACCTTTTCTTCTGAGCCTGTCCTCAGGACCACTGTCTTCTGGGGGAAGTCTCTGTGCTGTTCTGCACTCAGTAATTCCAGCTTCCTTATGAGGCCAGTGGGTGGAGTTGTTCAGGATCACCCCAAGACAGTCCCTTCTCTGGGTCCTGGCTCCCCAGTAGACAGGGAGATTATAGACACGACCCCCACCCCCAGGGGGCTTTGTAAACCCATTTACTAAGGTATGTTTCCTGCCCTGGAAACTGAATAGATTGTAGCATCCTTGACCTCGTATATTCATAGTCTACATGCTCATCCTTGGGAAATTCACTCACTTCCTTGGGATAAATAGCAAAGCTAATGTGTCAGTTTCTGTCCACTACTTTAGCTGAGTTCCCTCCCAGTAAATAGAGAATATCCCTTAGAGTTTGGCCAACTAATTGGCAAACTGTGTATTTTAGCCACCATTTCCATGTGTATAAATGGAGGGTGGATATTTCCCAATCCAGCTCGTTCAACCATTCCTGAATGGGAACTCTCCTTTCTTCCTTCCTCAGCTCTCCCAGTCTCCAGGTTGTCCTTCTGTCTCATGCTCATGGGCCTTCCCTCTCACGTCCTGGTGTTCTCCTCTTTTTCTGTTCATATTACACATCATGCTCTTAAAGCTTTTGACCTTGGCCCTCTTATCTGCATAATCTACATGCTCACCCCTGGGAAATACATTCAATTCCTTGGCATAAAGAGTAACATACTAGGGACGCCTGGGTGATGCAGTTGGTTAAGTGTCCGACTCTTGGTTTTGGTTCAGGTGGTGATCTTGGAGTTGTGAGACAGCCCCGCATCAGACTGCACACTCAGCCAGGAGTCTGCTTGAGATTCTCTCTCTGCCTCTCCCTGTGCCCCCCAAAATAAATGAATAAATTTTCGAACAAAAAAAAAAGAGTAACATAATAATGACCAGCAAACCTGAACCAGATGTGTCTCCCAAGATCTACTGCATACATTTTTCACCCACTGCTTATATAGGCACCTGAAAACTTAACAGGCACTTCAGTCCCAACGCATCCAAAACAAACTTATGGTTGGTCTCATGGAAAGCTTTATTTACTCTCACGCTTATTCATCCTCTTGATGTGCCATGTTCATCTGTCTGCTCAGGCATTGAAGCCTGAAACCTGGTAATATTGTAAATTTGCCCTTTCTCTCAGCAGCTACATCCAATCAACAATAAACCCCTATCTGTTCCACCCATCTGGCAACCCTCCTGTCCATCCTCTCTGCCTCATTTCCGCGATGGTGGCCTGGGTTCTGGCCCTGAGTCTTTCCCCTCTGGACTGCTATAACAGTGGCCCAGATGATCTTCCAACTCCCTTTGGTCTTCTCTGATTTTTGCAAATAATTACAGACAAGAAATATATCATATTTTCTTATTATTTCTATTATTGTGGAACAATGAAATCGCCAAAAGGAACTTGAAAATAATGTGCTCATTTCTGGTCTAATATGACTTCTGGAGAGCAACCCAAGATTCAGCCTTCCTCAACTTTATACTAAAATATAAATGACACTCAGAAAGAAACAAAGAATGAAAACAGAGACTGTCAGGTGTCCTGTTGCCAGACTATGGGAGGAAATTCCACTAACAAAATCTACAAAACTGAAATGAACATCAAACTCTATGGACAACGTTGAGTCATGTTATGAGTCTTGAAAAAGCACAGGCAGACTTGCAAGGCAACAGAGAGAGGCATTGTTCCTCTTCTATTGCCTTCCTGGGGCTCAAGGATCCAGTCATTACCAACCAGGACACTGGGCAGCCAGCCACTTTTGAAGATAACACATATTGAAGCAATCTAAATATCATTTATCCCCTTCCCAACAGAGCCATGTACCTGCCCCAAGTAGAGTAATGCCAAAAACCATAGAGAATAACTATACAGACATAAGATGGCCACTAAAAACTGGGCTAGCCCCCTGCTAATCTCTCACTACCTCATCAGAATAGGATTCCACCAATCTTATTAAACCATACTGCTTTTACATACTCAAATTTACTAAGATTCTGATAATGGTAACCTTTCCTGAACAGATACTATCTATGGAATCAAGTCTCAACCGTCTTGCATAGCATTCAAGGTCTATTCTGTAGATTCAATGTACATTTATAAACTTATCTCTTGTTTTATCTCCAAACATTGGGAACGCCAGCTATACAATATTATTATATATTTCCAAAGCATTTTCTGTGTTCTCCTATCTTCTTGTCTAGGTGTCCCTTACTCCTTCTGCCTAGAAGACCCTCTTCCTTTTTTTTTTTTTTAAGATTTATTTATTTATTTGAGAGAGAGAGCAGGGGAGGGACAGAGGAAGAGAGAGAAAGAATCCTCAAGCAGACTCTCCACTGAGTGCAGAGCCCAGCGCTGGGCTCCCTCCCTAGCCAACACATACCACAGAGCTTTCTGTATCAAAGACATGCAACAAACATGTGTTGAATTAATTGAAGACGAGATGAAAAGGAACCACAGAGAGCTTCTTATTCATCTCAATTTTTACCACTCAATGTTATATTTATCTTGAAAACAATAGCTGGGTTTTGTCACTAAGCCAAGTGGCAAGCTGAAAAGGAACTAAATTATGAATTTCCTTTGCAGTTTTGAAGAGGAAACCCATAGGTGACACCTTCCCTGACAAAGGAAAAAGGAACTAAAGGCCACAATGAGGATGGGGAGGGGAGGTCATGGAACAAAAGGAAGTCTCATACCCTAATCTCCACAAGATGGTCCAGTTGCTGATCTCTCTGGTTGCTTGAGAGCAATGAAATATGTCATGGAAGGTCAGCAGATACAACAATGTTGGAAAAAGCAGGAATGATGCAATTATAAATAACCAAGGTGCTCAATGGGTCCATCTCAATTCTCTCCTCTCTCCTTTCAACCAAATGATAGAAAATTGCTGTCAATTTTAAAGTCAGTTATGTATTCATTGCACAATAATGAATCACCCATGAAAACACCTTTCACAGTCCTTTCCAAACCAGCCAGACACTCTTCTTGTGAAGTTGCTATTCATTTACATGGTCATCCCAGAGCTAAAATACCACAGAGAACCCATCCCCTTGCGTTGGCCACAAGAATACTGCTTCCATCATGGTTTTGAAAGGCACAAAAGTTGTGTTTTGCATTCCTCTTCTCACCAAATTCAAGAGCAAACTTGCTCTTGCATTTCAGCCATTTATTTAACAAATATTAGTTGAGTTCTTGTTATGCTCCAAGCACTGTGCTAAGAGCTAGAGGCAAAATGATGAGAAAAAGCAAGCATGGCCCCCTGACCTCTTAGAGTTGACTTTCCCTTAGGAGAGACAGATACCAAAAAAATAATTTCCTGGATAAACATAAATGTAACTGCTATGAAAGAAGGTCTTGTGGAAAATATAGGAGACTATATGATAAAGGAATTTGAGTTAGTCTGGAGAACTAGAAAGCTCTCCCAGAAAAGATATGCCCCATGACATTTGAAGGTTGAGTCAGAGTTAAATGGGCAGGCTGCAGGGAGGATGAGGAAAGGGAATGTTCCAGGCAGAGGGAAGTAGTGCACACAAAGGCTTTTCTGCCTGAGAAGAGATGTTTATCAACACTGAAGAAAAAACAGCTCTAAAAGCCAATCTTTTGGACCACAGCACCCTCTCCTCTCTCTATCTGCAAGATATTTAGTGGCCAAGTTCCTGGGCTTCTTCATACTATTCTATTTAATAAAAGTTAACTATTTAGCAGTTTGAAAAACTTACAGTTGCAGACTGTAAGTGGGGTGATAGGGGTGCCTGGGTGGCTCAGTCATTAAGCGTCTGCCTTCGGCTCAGGTCATGATCCCGGGGTCCTGGGATCGAGCTCCCGCATCGGGCTCCCTGCTCAGCAGGGAGTCTGCTGCTCCCTCTCCCTCCGTGCTCTTTCTCACTCTCTCTCAAGTAAATAAATAAAATCTTAAAAAATAAGAAGGAGGAGAAGTGGGTGATAAATGTAAGTCATAATATGAGGAAGGGAGAAAAAAAAAAAAGATGTGAACACCTGAGTGTATCCCAAAATTTTTTAATTCAGTTTCTGTTTTTGTAACTCCTCCTCCACCCTCCTCTCCCTGAACTCAGATGCCTGGTCACAGGGTCAAAATCTTCCCTTCCTTTATTCTGCACTCTTCCCTTCAAATGAAAGGCAGCCATGCAAAAGCCAACTCAGAAAGGATTTCATTACTTGTTTTTCTGGGCGGGCTGTCACTGGACTTACTAACTCAGCTAATGAGGCATTCTGATACATTTTGCTTGAGGATCCTGTGGTGGAAAACAGCATTATTAAAATATATATATATATATACACATATATATATATATCAGATAACAGGTAGCTGTGGGTTTTGCACATTTCTTAACGTTTCCAGTGTGTTTCACTGATTCAGAATGACTTTTGAAACCATTATTTAATTCAATGTTTTTACCTGCCGGCCAGCATATTCTGATTTCTGCCCTGGCATGGGCAATACATTAATCTCCCCACACGATCCTGACATGCAGATTGGCATAGCACGTATTAATTCACCTTTCACTTAAATTGGTTTTCTTCTTACCTTCACTGCATCCAACATCTTGGGCTAACCATATCTATGTTTTTAGCATAATGTAAAATGGGGTCAAACCTCTACTTCTTGAGCTGGGTTTAATAAATAAAACTAATAGCTGAGATTGATTACCCATTTAGAGAACAAACTACAAAACCTAAGATGGATTGTATAATTTGCAGCTCTATTACTTGTATTAAATTTGCAGACGTAAGATAAATAATTCATGCAAATAACCAAGAGAAGACACCCAAGAATGAAGTTGTGTGGCTATCCTTTTACGGCAGATGAAATAAATGACAAATTTCATTAACTCTTGACTTAGGATGTCCTATAAATACATTTTAACAAACCATTACCTAACTGAAACTGGTGTACAGACCAAGGAAATTCTGTTATCTGTCCTTATCTAGAGGTTTTCTAAATATCTAAACCCTTCAAAAAGTAATCTCTGTGAGTACAGTTTTTTTACACTAAAGTCTATCTACTACCTTGTGATTTCAGGAATTAAAGTCCCTCAGATAACTAGAGAAGGGGGAAAAAACAAGCATGAAGGATATAAGCACTAAATTCTTCTCCTCCAGTTCCAGGAGAGCAGAACCCAGTGAATAAAACATGAGAGTAAGTGTTGAACTTTGTTTATACCCTCCCAGGCTTAAATTAGTAAGCATAATCACTTAACCCTTCCGCTTCCATAACTTGGAAGATAGGCATACAAAGTTCACTCCATAGGGTGGTTTCATGGTTCAATTAGATTTGAAGTAATCAGGATAATCCTGAGATCCTCCCAGGGATATATATAAATAAGGGATGATGTGCTTGTTTCTCAGGGCCTCTGGTGAAGAACTGTGCCCGTTGGTCCTGACACAGGGACATTCCAGCCCAGAATTAGAGAGTGGTTAGGCCACTAAACCATCAAGAACAGGCTCTGTGACCAGGCAGTGTGGATCTCTAGGCCCCATGGATGAAAAGATGAGTCCAGCCTGGCCCTCAGCAGCTCAGAGAGTGCTTGAGTGGGTGCTGAATGCTCAGCATGGGACTCTTTTGTGGTTGGTGAAGTCCCCTCTGAGTGTCTACAAGGCAGCAGAGTAGGTTTTCTGGAATATTCTAAAAATGAGGAGAGTCTCTACCTTCCAAGAGTTCACAGGAGTTGTTTATAACAGACTTGTAAGCAACTAACCTGACCTTTTTTAATCTTTAGAAGAATCTTTATTATAATTATCATTCCCATTTTACAGATTAGAAAACAAAAGCCCAGAGAAGAGAGTTTAGTGATTTGTCCAATGCAGCAAAGATAGTGAGGGACAATGAAACTCAACCTCCAGTCTTCATCCCACTCTCTTAGTTCTTTTTTTTTTTTCCAAAGATTTTATTTATTTATCTGACAGAGAGAGAACAAGCAGGGAGAGTGGCAGGGAGAGGGAGAGAGAGAAGCAGGCTTCCCACTGAGCAGGGAGCCCAATGCGGGACTCAATCCCAGGACCCTGGGATCATGACCTGAGCCGAAGGCAGATGCTTAATCGGCTGAGCCACCCAGGTACCCCCTCTATCCTATTTCTTTATGGAGAAGTATTAAGTTTCCTTTTAGTTGCTAAACTTGGACACTTTGTTCTTCTCATAGGGTTAAAAGTTAACTGATCTTTACCAGAGATGATGGATTGGATTTTAGGAATTCCTGAGTTCTGGTTTAAAAGTGCTGTGATATTGATGGTTCTGGGTATAAATTCTCCCCAGTAACCATATGTACTTTGGATATAGTGACCTGAGATCTCTGGGTCTCTACAGGCATTGTACTGAGCTACAATAACCAAGAAGTCCCTCACTACATATGGTATCAAACCTGTCTTTGGAAATCTTCTGGAAAGATTGGAAAAGAGTGAAGATTTAGATGAAAGCAAAGGCTTTGCATTGTCTGAGTAAGAGGGGGTGTGGGGAGTGGGCGGATGTCTCTGAGACTCTTTCAGCAGGTTCTGCAGCCACACCAATCCCAGGGGCTGCTCTCGAGGCCTAGAGACTGCGTTGCCCTGTTGTCAGCTGCAGCCCCACCCCTCCCCAATCAAATTGGGCACCAGCACCATCAATGCCAAGCCAACTTTTCTTAAGGCTTTAAAATTTTTTTTGCCTGCAACTGTTGGTGTTTCCAGGCTGTTGACTTCTCCAGAAGCCAGTCTGGGGCACATGAGGCAGAAAGAAAACCCAAGGAACTCACCACTAGAACATCCACTGGGTCTCAAGGCCCCTGGTAAGTCTGCCTTCTCTCCACCTTCCAGAGTCTTCTTAAGTTCGATATGTCATATCCAGAGTTTTTGCTGTACTTGGTGGGAGAAATAGAAAGTATTCCACTCCATCTTTCCAGAGGTAACAGTCTCCTTAACTTGCCTGTGTATGTGTGAGTGTGTGTGTGTGTGAGAGAGTGTGTATGTGTGTGAATGTGTGTGTGAGAGTGTGTGTGTGAGTGTGTGTGTGAGAGTGAGTGTGTGTGTGTTAAAATATATGTAGCCTAACACTTGTCAAGTTAATCACTTCTACATGACAATTCAGGGGCATTAAGGGTACTCACAATGTCGTACAATCATTGTCAATATCCATCTCCAAAATGTTTTCCTACCCCAAACAGAATCTCTGTACCTATTAAATAATGACTCCCCAGCCCCTCCCACCAGCCCCTGGTAACCTCTGGTCTACTTTCTATGTCTATGAATTGGCCAACTCTACATATTTCATCTAAGTAGAATGACAACATATTTCTGTCCTGTGACTGGCTTATTTCACTGAGCATAGTGTTTTCAAGGTTCATCCACACTGTAGCACATGTCAGAAGTCCATTCCTTTTCATGGCTGAGTAATATTCCATTGTATGGCTAGACCACATTGGTCATCTGTTCACAGGGAAGTGCTGAGGGTGGAGGGGCAGGGGGCAGTGGAAGTACGTGAACATTTCACTTTGGTTTAAGTACCTTACTCCCTTCTCTCATTCTATTAGAACACAGGGAGGCCTGACTCTTGGTCCCGGCATCCTGAAACAATCCTCAGCTTGCTTTTACTCTGGGAAGCCTGTAAATTTATGGGGTCGGCAGAGCGGTGCTCACTCACTTTAATAACCTTCTAATATGGATTTATTCACAATGTAATCTGAAACATTTTAAACACCAGGAGGAAAAAAGAAAAAAGAAAACAATATTATTAGTCTGTGCACATCCCTGCTACTCCAGGTCTCATCAGTCCCTGTCAGAGCTCAGCCCTACTCAGACCGCCCAGTGCTGTCACCAAGCCCTGGAGAGCCAGCCAACTCAACCTGCAGGGAAAACAGAAACAGGAAAACCCTGTGTGAATGTGAATGTTTGTGTGTAAGGAAACAAGATGCTTCTACAGAAGTTCACATTTTGTCAGAAGACAGTTAAGGTACTAAGTAGTATAATGAAGGGTACAAATAAAAAATATTTAAAGACTGTAGAACTTGAGGGGTGCCTGGGTGGCTCAGTCAGTTAAGCGTCAGACTCTTGGTTTCACATCAGGCCACGATCTCATGGATCGTGAGACCAAGCCCCGCATCAGGCTCCGCACTCAGCAGGGAGTCTGCTTGAAGATTCTCTCCATCTGCCCCTCCCTCCACTTGCACACACTCTCACTTTCTCTCACTCCCTCAAATAAGTAAGTCTTTACAAAAAAAAAAAAAGACTGTAGAACTTGAGGAATCAAGAACAGTGTGACATACTGGTAAGAACACTGATACTACAAAGGTAAGCATACATCTCTATCCTAACTACACTCCATGGGCCAAGAGGATTGTTTGATGTTGGCATATCTTCCTGGGGTGACCACCACCCCACCCACCACTCCTACTCAAAAGTGAACATTCCACAAATACTACCTGACCTTTTGCACTTATCCTTAGTTAGGCAACTAATCCTCATTACTCCCTAAAGTTTAAAATTTACAGTCTCACTGCCATCAAAGGTTAAAGTTTATGGCTTTTATTGCAGATATTAAATATTTTAGGATAGAAAGAAAACTGCTTTGTTTTCCCAAATGACCTATCATATTGTGATGGACTCTGTGATTTTAGATATTGGCTTTGGTTTCTTCATGGCAATTCTGTTCATGGTGAACATCAGACACAGCATTCTGGGAGATTTGAAGACCAGAAGTCAAATCCTCATTTATACTGATATCTGAAGACTAAACTGATGGGCCCTTGGTCCCATTCCAAACATATATATGTTGGATAAAATACATCAAATATAATTACATCAATGCCCAAATTGGAAGATGGAATAGGAAATCATTGGATACAGAAACAGAAGAAATTCAATCCTAGAGTGGAAAGTCGGAACAGAGGCTTAGGCTGTCCACCAGACAAAAATGATACAAGTTCAGGTCCTGGGGAGCAGAGGCAGGTTGGGGTTTTACCACCCACATGGTTCCCATAGTTTCCACCTCAGCCAAGCACCTGAGGAACTGCTGAATTCATGAAATAGGGACCAGAAGTTAACCAAAAATATACTAAATCTAGATCTTTCCCCTTAGAAAGAATTGTACAGTAAACTTAAGACTCAGTTGAAAAGGCTTGGGGAAAAGGGCAGAAAATTCAGACTCTTAACTAAACAATGATATATTTGACCATTGCCTAAGTCATGTTTTCTTTTAATGCTGGTATTAACTGAGGCAGTGCAGATAAAGTCAAGTTGCTAATTCTGTTTCTTATGCACATTTAATGAATCATCATCATCATCCACATTGCCTGTCCTAATTAATATCCCAGTTATAATTCTCTAAATGGGACCATCAAAATGGCACACTGATTTCTTAACAGACTGTAGAACTGAGTTCCCCCAAAAGAACATTTAGAAGAGAAGCAAGCAGGGCTCAGGTAAAATTGGTTTATTATTAATCAAACTGCTCTGCTTCATCAGTAAAATGATTAAGAACAACTTAGCACTGTTTACAGAGTTCATTGATCAAAGCCTTTGATTTCATTGTCAGGGACCTTGTGTGGGGAAACATAGCTGCAACCCTCCTGTAAATCTCAAGCTGTTGGGATTTTTTGGAGTCACGGCATCATGGCCCGTCCATGACAAATGGTTCAAGAATGACCATGAACGACAGTCTGCTCAGTGGGAACAACACACTGCTAATGACATGCCCATGGGTTTGTTCTCTCCACTGCCATTCTTCACTTATAGACACTTTTGTGGTGTGTGTGTACTATACAAAGCTCTTCTTATGGAAACAGCTCTCTGTTCCCCACTTTAAATGGACAGCTTGACTTCTATTCTCCAATCTTAACTGTAATAACAGTAGTGATCATGTATATTATTGACTGTAAACTAGGACTTGGGCCGTGTAATTTATATACATTACTCATTCATTGTTTGCAAATGAGGAAACAGAGACTAAGTAACCTTCTCAAGGTCATTTGGGGAAAGTGAGAGAAGCATTTGGGCCCAGTCATGTTTGACTCTGATGACGTATATTATCGGAGATATGCTTTTATCTAGTGTAATTACTGCCTCTAAGAGTAAAAGTTAATATTGGGAAGAGAGAAGTCCATTGGCAATATTTAGTTTAATTATAAGAAGATGCAGCATACCTTTATGATGTAAGTATTCAGTAAAGATGCTATCATTCTGGAAATGATAGGAAAAAAGACTGTATTTCTTGATTGCATACATCTACTTATATGGTATATAGTTGGATACTTCACATACTATATACCGCTTAATCCTCATATGATCACTAAAAAATACCAATTCTTATTCTCATCTTACAGTTGAAGGCATTCAGGCTTAGGATGCTAGGTAACTTTTGCAAATTCACAGAGAAAGTAAGTAGCTGAGTTCTAGTCCAGGTGCTGGATGCTACACCATGCTGCCAGTGTGACTTTATAAATGCATCACTAAGATTGCTTTCCTCCTAAGTATTTGTGTACAAAACATATTTGTAATATATTCTTTCATCAACATGCATATTCTCTATTTTGTATTAAGGACTGGAATCAAAATAATCAAAATGTCTCCAAAAAAGTAAAATCTTCGAAGGATCTATCACTGATTATAGACTGTTAATAGCTGAAACGTTAGGGTTTATGGAGTACAACCCACTTAATCTTAATGGTGAGGAAACTGATGCCCCCAGAGAAGTCCCAGTTATACCACCTCTGACTAGTGGTCAGACTATGAACAATTCTCCAAAATGGTGAGGAAACTGATGCCCCCAGAGAAGTCCCAGTTATACCACCTCTGACTAGTGGTCAGACTATGAACAATTCTCCAAAATGGTGAGAAACTGATGCCCCCAGAGAAGTCCCAGTTATACCACCTCTGACTAGTGGTCAGACTATGAACAATTCTCCAAAATGGCAGCTAAAATTAAATTTGTCCAAAAACCATGCCAATTGTGAAGATAAAATAAATAAAACAAATAGCACGCCATGTAGCATAAGTTAGCTAGATTATTATTACCATTGGTACCAACATGACTACATTAAAATTGGGGGATTGACTCTAATGGCCCACTAAATTAGCCAATCTTATACCCCCACACACACATGGTCTTCATGTTCATTGTACAACAATGACATGGAACATGACTTTCTCCACCTGCTGAGTAGATTTCTCTGATCACAATCACCATTTATTCACCTGCTGTATAAGTTCTGTCTGGTTTCGAATGAACACATAATTAAAATGTTTCGTAATTTGGGCGCCTGGGTGGCTCAGCTGGTTGGGCGACTGCCTTCGGCTCAGGTCATGATCCTGGAGTCCCGGGATCGAGTCCCACATCGGGCTCCCTGCTCGGCAGGGAGTCTGCTTCTCCCTCTGACCTTCCGCCCTCTCATGCTCTCTCTCTATCTCATTGTCTCTCAAATGAATAAATAAAATCTTTAAAAAAATAATAATAAAATAAAATAAAAGGTTTCGTAATTTAAAAAAAATTATGCCAAGAAACTTTGGACTTCACAATACGTAAGTTACTCAGAAAGTGAACATAAAGCATAGAGCTGGGTGACAAGAGTACCTGGCTGGCCTCTGGCGAACCCAATTTATGCTTGGTGACTTAACTTTACTATCAATAGCATCCCATTTTACTCTCAAAAGTGGACAAATTTGGATGATGAACTGTATGGTCTAAGCACTTCATTTCCAAATTGACTAAAAATTTTTAAATAAATCTATTTTAGAGATGATGGCAAATTTACAAATGTGATACAGGCTACAATCCAGAAGCCCTGCATGCCCTTCACTGTAGATAGGACAATAAAGAATTCCTTGTGTCCACAGGAGAAAATTTGACTCTTTTCTGGGTAAGCCAGGTGCTGTCTTCCAGAGGAATGAGATGATTTCATATTAATTTTTAGTTTCTCCAGAGGACAAGAACATTACCTACATAACAACAAAAATGGTAAGTTGAAGCAAAACCCCTCCTTCTATATGAAAGGCTGCAGGAAACACTCAAACCCACCCGGACAACCCACCCTCGGAGGCCCATATGCCTGGGTCTGTGAGATAAGCTGCATCCCAGGCCTCACAATGCATGACTTGACTATTGCCTGGAGCTTTTGTATTGCATTTGTTATTAATGCAAATAATAACATACATGAGAGACAATATTTCCATCATTACAGAAAGGACACGTTATGTCTCCAGGGAATATAGCAGGACCCTCTAACTAACCGTCAGGCAACAACTCCAAAAGTCATTGTCATAATCATAGTTAGGTTCTGAACAATGCTTGGGCTATAACATATAATTAATGTGACAAACTGACAGCAGAATGCTGTTCATTTCCAATGTAAGCCTAACAGAGGGTTTTTTTTTTTTTTAAAAGATTTATTTATTTATTTGAGAGAGTGAGAATGAGAGAGAGTACATGAGAGGGGGGAGGGTCAGAGGGAGAAGCAGGCTCCTCGCTGAGCAGGGAGCCCAATGCGGGACTCGATCCCAGGACTCCAGGATCATGACCTGAGCCGAAGGCAGTTGCTTAACCAACTGAGCCACCCAGGCACCCTAAGTCTAACAGAGGTTTAAAGGAACACATCCTAATGAAATAACCTTGTCTTTGTCAGGAATATTCTAGTTGTAAGTAATAGAAATCAACTGGCGTTAGCTTAAAGTAAAGAAAACTTTAGTATAAGGTTGAAGTGGGAGAAGCATGGCACACATCAATGGCGACATATGCAATTGGATCTTCTCATAATGTGGAAAACTCTCAGGCACTAAGCTACCACCCCTGGGACAGAGTGGGCCATTACTGCTTTTCTCTACCTCTCTACATAAATCTGCTTGATTCTATGGCTTTCCTCTGTATATTAGTATTCTCTGCTGATTTATTTGTATACAGAGCCCCCCAAAAGGCATCCCTATTGTAGATTCCTCGTTCAAGTACCTAGTTCACTTCCTAGTTCAAGTGCCCAGCCCTCTGGATTCCAATTCTAAATTCCCAGGAGGAAGCAAATCTGACTGGCCCATGAGGTAGGCATGATGTGTCATGAGCTATGACCAAAGAGAACTTAAACAAATAAATGTAAACATGGGTCCTCAAGAGCCTGACTTGAGCAAACATTCCCAAAGGAACCTACATATGGGTATAAAATGGTTGGGTGCATTTTTACTATATTTCTCTAGTAATTTCCCAAGGAAGCCTATTTTCTGTTTTTCCCAAATACATTTGGAAATAAGTTGGGCATAAATGGGCATGGGGAAGCATCATGTTCTGAATAGAAAGTACTGCCATTTTAGCATACTCAACTGTGCCTCTGAAACTTCTGTACAGAAGATCAGATCATGTAATTCATGAGAGTCATGTGAGGAGTGTCAGCCAAGGCACCCAGTGTGGACTCGCGGTGAGGAGGCTGGTGTTCATCACTCTTTACCCTGTCTGCTGTCATCTGGCTATTCTTCCCTAAGCCCTGTGCCTCTCACCATCTCTAAGTTTTCCTAGCCTGTCTATGCCAGACTTTAGGCTGGAAAGAGAGGGTCTTTTTGATAAAGGGATTAAAGACATAATAAATATATCCTTAGACAGTCTGTCCAATCTTGTCATTCAGACATCCTTGACTTCTAAGCAACATGAAAAGCTCCTGAAATTTTAAGGGGACACAGACAAAACTATACCAAAGGCTTAAGTTTTTATAAATTATCCTAATTTTTTAAAACTTGATGGCTCATATCATTTAAAACTCATCTGTCTTTGTGATTTGTTTTATAATCGTTTGTGTTTTGGGGCACCTTGGTGGCTCAGTCAGTTGAGCATTCAACTCTTGATTTAAGCTCAGGTCATGATCTCAGGGTGGTGGAATCAAGCCCCATGTCCAGCTCCCTGCTCAACGGGGAGTCTACCTCTCTCCCTCTCCTTCTGCCCCTCCCCCTTGCTTGCACACATGCACTCTCTTTCCTCTCTAATAAATAAATAAATCTTTAAATAATAATAATTGTGTTTTTATCTAATTATAATTGTCTTATTGGTGATTTTTTATTGAAACAGAGCTTAATGTGATTCCTTTTAAGAATGAATTTACACACAAAGAGATAGCAAATGGGAGCTTTGCTGTATTTTCTATTATTTTGTCAAATTCAGAGTTTGTGTTTTAATATAAGATTTGGCTTGAAAATGAACAAATAATTACCTAAAGGATGTGACCCAGTTGTGGTTCTTGTGAATTAAGCCTATGTTACTGCTTTTTGAAGAATTATATTGTTACAATTTTAGTTGGCTTTGTTCAGTTTTAAAACACCACTGATTTTAAGTACTATGAAAGTAGAAATAACATCTTTTAATAGAGATGATAATACAATAATTCAATAATTTGGAACTTCATCATAATTTTAATACCATTTCATATTTAATTTAATTCAATCAACATATTTTGAACACATACTATTGATTAGCCAAAGCACTACAGGGATTAGAAAGATGGGGGGGAAATGTACCTTCTCCATTCTTCTCGCCTGCTGCCCACACATCCATGAGTCCACATGACAGATGGAGATAAAATAAGCATAACACCAGAGAAACTGCAGTAAATATGAAAAATATGGAGTGTTTGGGGAATATGGAATGAGAGATTAATTCTAGTTTGAGGGACACATGAAGAAATGGAATTTAAACTAAGTTCTGGATTTGAGGTAAGTAATCTGGTTATTCAATATCCTCAGTAGTAATTTTCAAGATCATCACTTTAAGTATGATTTCTTTCTTCAGAAAATACAGTAATTAATAGGTCACATTGATATTCAACACAGGGACATGTCCGAGTCATCTAGAAGATTTTGTTAAATATACACATTCTCAATAAACACAAGCCCACCCCTGTGTCCCCCCAGATTCTTAACTGGTGAGACTTGGGTGGGGCTTGGGAACACCCCTCCCCTTACACATACATATACACAGAAAGCAAGACAAAGTGTGAACACCATGGTGAAAGCTTTAACATGTACTTCAATGTAAAATACTGTTTCTATACATACTTTTTTTTAGATAGATAATGTTCAAGTTTCTTGAGAAGATCTAACTCTTAAAATTAGAAAATTTATCATTATATGTATTTATGAAATGTACTTCAGTCCTTTCTGGAACCCCGTAGAATAAAAACAAAACAAAAAAAACAGAAAAACAAAAAACAAAACACAAAATACGTTGATGATAGATATCTGGATCGATAGCTAGCGACCTGAATGACTTGGTATTTCTGCTTTTGGAGAGCCAGGGTTTGAGCAGTCCTATAAACAGGCCCAATCCCATGCAAAGGTAATTCCCCAAGCTAGGGTTAAACATCTTACTGAGCCTCAGCCCTACCCCCACTCCATTAGTCACAGATCCAGTTAGAAAAACCCCAGGCTTCAGACGACCCACAGCCCTAATACAGACAGCATTGAGCCCCTGGAGCTTTGCATTTTCAGTATAAAAACCTCAGCAACATATGCTATTGATTGGTCTCCTTTCTCAATAATTTTACTTGGATTGCTTTCTTTTGAGCACCATAATCATAACCTTAGAATGCCATAAGCTGACCATTTTAGCTTCTTTCATTTTGTCAGCATATAGTGCAGAACTGACATATGCAATTTTAGTCTTGGAGCTCATTCTTGTTCATATAACCTAATTATGTCAACAGATTAATATTTTTTAGATAATTTACATATGTTGTAGCATCTTTTTGTTGGAAAGTTTGCATGAGAAATAGCCAAAAATCTTCATTAAGAAAAAAACAAAAACACAACTAATAAATACCAAAGACCAATCCCCAACAGAATCAAGTCAAGGCAACTTGCATGATGGAATAGTTTAACTCTGTTCAACTACCTGGCATGCCAAGGAACATAAAAAGGCTAAATATCCCTGAAATGTGTCCCTCAGCTTCTCTCATTCAGATGTCAACTGGAATCAATTTTGCCACCAATGCCATTTGCACTGAGGTAGTACTTTGATTAAGCAAACAAGATTTCTCTTTCTCAACTAGTGCGGCCATTTCAACGTGGCTAATTACTCATTAAGTGCTCGTATTTTGTGAAGCTGTGTGAGAAGCATTAACTAGGACGATAATAAAAGAGGATGTACTGTTCTGTAAGAGCGAGAAGCTGGGTTTTGAGGAGATGACCCTGAAAAAGTAGGGTGGATCCCTTTCCTTGACAAAATAACCAGCTGGCTGCTGAGAAGGACGACTGGATGGGCCACCCGCTGGACTGTTCTGTCTTCCCCAGTGCGCCCCAAACCACTGTCAAACGTAATCGTGTGAGAAGCAGAAGAAATTGATGGAAAAAAGATGAGGGATGGAGCTCCCAAGTCTGGAAAATTCTTGTAATCACTTGAAAATAAGATATTATTTGACTCTAATTTAAGAATCTAGTAACTGTGAAGGCTGTTATTAGTCATGTTATACCGGGTGAAGAGATTAACCTTAGCATTAAAAAAAAATATTACTGTATGACACAAAATACGATGGATCCCCATGACCTGTTCATGCTCACTCTGGGCACATACTTGGGCCATTTAACTTCTTTTCTTCTATTTTATTTTCCTTATTTTCTTTTCCCACCAAGTGAGCATAGCTGAATGCCGCAATGTTTATAGATAGTACAGTTTAACTGCCTTTCTCCCATTTATATTTTAACTGGAAAAAAAAAAAAAGCTTTCATATCAAAAGACTAAAACCCCCCGTGTAAAATTTCAGGCAGCAGTCAGTAGATAGAAAAGTTGATTTTCCAAATCATTCCTGGCACTTCTAAAGTCCAAGCCCATAGACCGACCCTACTTTGCCTACTGAGGACCTACTATGTTTGAGCTGAGAGTTTCTTTGTGGATAAAGCCAGTTTTAGAGGAAATATCTATATCTCCTCCTCGATGTTGAGAAACTCCCCATTCTTTTCCCTTGTTTTCATCTTCTCTGTTTTACAGGATTTTTAGAAGCAAAGTTATAGTCCATTCAATCGTTCATTCATTTGCAAACATTTTATGAGTTCCCACAATGTTTTATGCAATGTGCCAAGTGCTGCTCAAACTCAAATGAACCAAACACTGTTCCTATCTTCAGTTAGTCAAGGAGACAGTGCAACAATGTGCTATTGGTGTTAAGACAGAAGTCTGGTCAGGGTTACACCAAGGGTCACAAGAAGTAAGTAGTAAATTCTGTCTCCAGTACATGCTACCATACAAACTGAAAAAAAGACATTTCTCCCACTGTGTAAAAAGATAGAAGAGTGTCAACCCAGCAAGAAATTAGCACTTGCCCTTACTTCAAATGGGAAAAGTTATTTTGGAAAATTATGTTCTCATTCAAAATCATTAGGTTAACCACAGAAGTATGATAAGAATTATGAAACTTACAACTTAAACATAAACCAGGAAAAAAAGAGATTATAGACCAAACATAGAGATGTATCCTAAATAATGTTGCACCTACACTTCGGTAAGCCACTTTTTCAAAGCAAAACCTAGTTTTGAACATTATGCCTGGTCATCTACCTATATATTTATCTATATTCCTATCTGATGAGGAGGAAGTCTCCTTTTATTCCTAGCATAGTGCCCTGCACATTGTCGGTGGTCTAGAATTACTCCTTGAATGCTAATGTTAGAAACCAAATAGCATGATATGAGTTGTGTAAGAATTTGCTTTTTCTCCAACACAGGTGTCTTCTTAAATCTCTTTTGACTTTTGACTTTTGAAATGTTTGATATTCAAATATTTGATATTTGATCTTTTAAGTTTTTGGTAAGAATTATAATTTATCTACATTCCTTTCTGTCATTCAAGAGATATGTATTAAGCATTTGTTTTGTACTAGGCACAGATCTAGGTACTGAGGATTACACGGAACAAGACAGACCAAGACCTTACATTCTAATGGGGTAGACAGACAATAAGCAAATAATCAAAATGATAATTTATGCACATCATCGTAGAAAAAACTAAAACAGGAATATAAGTAAGGATTAGATTGGAAAGATTAGATCTTTCCAAAGAGATAACATTTGAAGAGAAATGTGGGAAATGGGAAGGAACCAGTGAAGCAAAAGTCTGGAGAATCCACAGCACAGCCACTCTGAAAATCTGACCCAACCATGCAGACTACACACAGACTAGTGTACATTCAGGCCAAAAATCTGGAGGTTTTCTTTGATTCCTCTTCTTTCCCATCACCCCTTCATCCAAACCATCATCTAGTCTTGCAACATGACCTATAAAACAGCATCTCAAACCTCATCTCCATTGCTCCCCTGAACAATCCACTGTCAGTCACCAATATGATAGCAACTAGCCCCATAGGGCTATTGCTCATTTGAAATGTGTCCAGTCTGGATGCTGTAAGTGTAAAATATACACCAGATTTTAAAAGCTTTGTATGAAAAAAGGTAAAATATCTTAGTAATTTTTGTCCTGATTATACATTGAAATGATAATATCTTAATATATTGGATTAAGTAAAACACATTTTAAACATTAATTTTACCTGTTTCTTTTTACTTTTTTCTGATATGTAATATATTTTATTTTGGAATGTGATTTTTTAAAACCCAATGGTTTTCTTTTTTGTTATATGTTGTTATTAACTAAAGTCCGTAGTTTATTTAGATTACCTTAGTTTTTACCTAATGTCCTTATTTCGTTTCAGAACCCCATCAAGGATATTACATTACATTTAGTTTTCATGTTTCTTTAGGTTCATCTTGGCTATGAGAGTTTTTTAGGCTTTTCTTATTTTTGAGAAGCACTGGTCCGGGTAAATTGTAGGATGCCCCTCTTTTTGAAAAAATTTTCATTATTTAAACTAAAACAAAAGCAGTTTACCCATATTTCCTACCTCTCAACTCCCCACCTCTAGCACCGACCAATCTGTTCTTTGAATCTGTGAGTTTGTTTTTTAAAAAATTTTGTCTTGGGGCGCCTGGGTGGCTCAGTTGGTTAAGCGACTGCCTTCGGCTCAGGTCATGATCCTGGAGTCCCGGGATCGAGTCCCGCATCGGGCTCCCTGCTCGGCAGGGAGTCTGCTTCTCCCTCTGACCCTCCCCCCTCTCATGTGCTCTCTCTCATTCTCTCTCTCTCAAATAAATAAATAAAATCTTAAAAAAAAAATAAATAAAATAAAAAATTTTGTCTTAATTCCACAAATGGGGGGATGGTATGATATTTTTCTTTCTCTGTCTGGCTTATTTCACTTAGCATAATACCCTCAAAGTCCATCCATGTCATCACAAATGGCAAGATTTCATTCTTTTTAATGGCTAATATATATATATATTATATATTATATATTATATATAATATACATATATATATATACATATATATATACATACATATATATATATACTACAATTTTTTTATCCATTCATCCATTGATGCACATTTAAGTTGTTTCCATATCTTGGCTATTGGCTATTGTAATATAGCCAATGCTGCAATGAACATGGGGGTGCATAGATCTTTTCGAATTAGTGTTTCCTTTTCTGATGTGGGGTTCGAACGCTTCACTACTGAGGAAGAAGCGCTGGATTTTGGGTTCCCTCCTCGTTGTGGGATACTGTGCCAGGTATGGGGCTGAGAGAGGGATTATGTTCCAGCCTCTCTTACCCATTTCAGTGTGGTTTTCTTCTCATTTGTCCAATGTGTAGTCATCACTCAGCCTGCCTTTAAATGTTTTTTAAGAGAGAATTTTCCCATATGTAGCTACAGACTCAGGGTGACCATGGGAGGAGGTAAGATCAGGATTTTCCTATATCTTCTTTTTTAGTATACACATTAAGACTATAAATTTCCATCAAAGAACCACTTTGCTGTATCTCACAAGTTTTGATAGGTAGTATTTTCATTATCACTAGATTCCGAATGTTTTTAAATTTCTTCTTTAACCCACGAGTTATTTAGCATAAGCATTTTTAATTTCCATATGTATGGTTCTTCATTTGTCTTTTTGTTGTTTTTAAAGTTCTAATGTAATTATGAATTCACAATCTGAATGGTATCTATTCTTTGAAGTGTATTGAGATTTTCTTTATGGTCCAGTATATGATCAATTTTTGCCAATGTTCTGTACGTGCTCGGAAGAAAATATGTATGTTCTAATCATAGGTTATAGAATTCTCTATATGTCTGCCAGTCCAGTTTTAATGGGCTATTCAAATCTTCAGTATCCCTGTAGTTTTTGTCTGCTTGAGTTATCAGTAACTGAGAGAAAAAGATGCACTGTGAGAGTGGAATTATCCATCGTTGTCATTGTGGGTCTCTGTGTAGCAATATTCTGGGATTCTGAGGCCTTCTATGCCTATGAATATTTGTATCTCATTCTCATACCTGAATGTCACTCTGGCTGAATATTAAATTTCTGTTTCTAGTTCTTCTTCCTTCAAGATTTTAAAATGCTTACTCCATTGTTTTTCTGGCTTCTAATGCTCTATTAAGAAATCTGATGTTTAATCTGATCTTAATTTTTCATACTGTAAACTTTTAAAACTTTTGGTCTCAGATATCCCAAATTTCACTATGTCTGTAAGTGTAGGTTTTCCAGATCACTTTTCTTTGAGGTTCCATAGGCCCTCCCCCCTGAGGTCTTTTACTTGTTTATCCGTCCATTCATGAGAAATTTCACATTATCATTTCTCTAAGAAGTCATTTTCTTATGGGGATTCCCATTATCAGTATGCTGCCACTTCTTCTCTTCTCCATATCTCTTGATTTTTCCTTTTTCTATTTCTTTGAACTTCCCTTCCTCTTTCTGTGACATGACCTCAATCTGGTCTTCCAATTCCCTCATGTGGTCCTTAAAGGTGTCCCTTCTGCCATCTTATTCTCCTTTGTTCATTGTTTCAACTACTATACATTCCATTTGTAGTATGTCCACTTGGTTCCTTTTGTGTTTCTTGGTTTTCATGTCTAACATTATCCCTTACCTTTTTTAGCAGGTTTATTGGGGGCTAAATTTAAATGCTTGGTCCATTCTAATGTTTACGTTTCTGATGAAATCTATAATTATTTTTCTTCTGAAATAGTTGTACTTCTCAAAATATCTTGTCATGTGCATTCATTTTTTTCCTCTGGAAATGCATATGAGAACAGATGCAGGGTGACCCACTAGGGCTGAGGGGAGTTTGGGGAATGCTGTACTAAAACCATAACAGTCCCAAGCAAGCCAAACGTTGATCACCTTTCTAGACACCATTTCGAGCCACACCAAGTTGCTCAGGGATGAGAATAAATGAGCTCTAGAGCAGAGAACCCAAGTCCAGGAAAATCACAGCCAATCACTCTTTAGGTCTAGAGTTCATCTTCTGCTTCCCCCAAGAGGAGAGAAGCAACATCAGAAGGAACAAGCCTTAGGTTGAAATTCACGAGCCCAGGGAAGTAAGAGTAGGAGGTGTGGGTGGGCAAATGCCCTAAGTTGGTTAGGACCTAAGGAGTTTCTTGGCTCCTTACAAGCACCTTACAAGCTCCTTACAAGCTCCTGTGTGGCCCTGATTGTCCTCTTGAGTCCACTTGGACTAGAGCTCTGCATCACCATATGTGTGGGGGCAGGTACTGATTTTCCCAAGGCAATAGTAAGTGAGAAGCATGAGCACATGTGTAATAGTTCTTCTCCTATTTTATTATTCTGTAGCAGTGTGGCTGGCTACTTCTTGCCCAAGGCCTAAACCACCACCACCTTCCTCTCCCAGTCGCCTTACCGAACAGTTCCCTCAAATCCTCTCATTACCAGGGTTTTCTCATAATTTTCTTCATTTGATGGTGGTGTACCTCTACACTGCTTCCATGACCTTGGAGGAAGGAACAGTAATAATGCTAGTTCAGCATCTTCATATCACATATTTGTATGGTGGTTCCTAATTATTTTTACATCTTTTATTAAAAAACTACAAGCTTCTCGGACATGTAGCAAAAGGGCTCTGGAAATGGCAAAGCACAATAAATATTAATTACATTATTATAAACAATATCAAGATATGTTCATATGCCTACGGTGGCCTAATTTTTAAGAAATATTCTTACATAAAATAGCATTAGAAAAATACAACCATATTTGACCAGAAACCACATAAAATCTGACAAACTTCTGATTTTTTTACAAGTATTTATTACTTTTGCTATACTATTACATTTGGCACATCTACAGGGGTTTTTTTAAATTTCCAAAATATGTCACTAATCTGTAACTTATTATTCCTTAGAGCTTCTTTATTGAAAAGACTTTTCTATGGCAAGGTACAAAAAGGCATTCTAGGAAAAACATTCTAAATTACATTATTTACCTAAAAGACTATCTTTATATATTACTGGTCTATTGAAATTTTTCTTTTCAATCAAATTCCATTCATCTTTACATAATGCATGTCAGTAACAGCTACCATGAAAAAATAACCATAAGCAAAAACTGTTTTGCTGCCTGTCTTCATTTTTTGCTACCCCTCATTTTTCTTTCTACTTCTGTTTGTGAAAGTTTGAATTCCACCTTCTTGATGCCCTCAAGTCCGTAATTACTTCTTATAACAATTCTTTCATGATGCCCACATTATAAATTATTCATCATTTTGAATAATACCTTAACTTCTTCAAATGTACCCTTGTACTCTTTCTACTTTTTCTTGTTATTATTTTTTCCCAGATTATTTATATACCTTTTTGTAATCTTGCCTTGACACTTCTAGCCTCTGATTTTTTTTTCCCCTGATAGTTGTCCCTAGAATGGCACTGCTATAGAGGATTAAAGAATCAAGTGATTCTGGATTTTCCATATTTCACTCCTACTTCATTCCTGCTGTCTCCCTTTGCTCTCTCAATTCCTTGCACCTAGAGTGTTCCTTTCTGCCCCATCTAGTCCATTCTTTGGCCCCTGCCTTCAAAACCTGGCTCCATATTAATTTCCTTCAGACAGCTTTCCTTTATTAAACCACTTCAGTTTATTCTGTTTCTCTTAACCTCTAAGAATTCATGTATAAACTATACATATTATCATGTCCTTGAATGTGCTTGTTATTATAATTTTATTCAGTTATGTGGTTATATATTTTGTAATATTTTACTATTTACATTATTACATCCTTGTAATCTCTAATTTTTCTTGTTAGCATGAATTATAAGCTGTTATTACATAATGTAAATGTGCAATCAGTTGTTTAACGTCAGTCTCTTCTGTTTATAATGTCTATAACTACAAGCTCTTCTGGCTAATTGTCTATTTTTGTATCCCCAGAGCCTAGAATAATATACATAGTAAGTGCTCAATTAATACCATAATGTCTTTGAAATGCCATTCAGGATATCAGTAGGATATCCATCAGAATATCATAAATGCTCACTGATTTTTCAAAATACTACTTTGTCTCGAATCTCTTATACTTTCTATGGTAGTTGGGATGTATTTGACTCCAAGACACAGAAAACCTCATGGACTTAAACTAACACAGACTTAAACCAAAGGAGGCTAGCTGTTTACTTAGTAAGTCCAAAGGTGGGCATTTCCAGTATCAGCATGACCATTCAATGCTGTTTTCCAGGACTTGGATTCTTCTCAAACTTCTTAGCCATCTGAAGCTCGCTGGTTTGCAACCTCAGCCATAAGGCATCACAGCCCAAAGATGGTGGCCACATTCTCTTATTTCAATGTGCAAAGCAGGAAGCAAGGGGAATGGCACCAAAACAATGGGGATATCTACTCCTTCTTGTCAGACTCCAGGGAATCCCCCAGTCCGCGTGGCTTCTTCCAGTTCCAATAATGAGAACTGAGTCATGTGCCTACTGTTGGACTAACTGGGCAAAGACGAGAGGACTGCCATTAATGATCAATCCTGATTCATCCCTATATTTTTCACCTAGAAGAAAGGTGGGCTGCTTTCTTCTGCTAGGAATGCAGCAACACTGTGTTTACTCTTCAGCCGTGTTAAACAAACCATACTGGAGCTCTATTTTCCTCTGAACATTCAAGCTTTTAAGTTTCCTTAGGCTTTTTTCTTTTTATTTCCTGTATCTTAATCATTAAGCCTTTTCCTTCAATAACATTTACTTTTTTGACCAGAAGGTTTCTTTCGTTGACTTGTTTACATACTCACTTCATTTCTGCATTTTTTTCTTTTCAAAAGTGCTGAGACATATTGCATTTTCAAAAAAGAAACAAGTATATTCTGTCCCTTCCTTTCCACTGTTTATATATACTTCCATTTCTCAACTATATTAGGAGCCTCAGAGGCCAAGAAAATGTCTTCTGCTCTAAATGTACTTGACTTGCCCTTCCCCTTTATGGCTAATCACACACATGCAGGCTTTTTTTTTTTTTTTTAAGATTTTATTTATTTATTTGACAGAGAGAGAGGGAATACAAGCAGGGGGAGTGGGAGGGAGAGAAGCAGGCTTCCCGCAGAGCAGGGAGCCCGATGCGGGGCTCAATCCCAGGACTCTGGGCTCACGACCTGAGCCGAAGGCAGACGCTTAATGACTGAGCCACCCAGGCGCCCCCACATGTAGGCTTTAATAGGAAGCAATAGGAATCAGGGTTTCATAGACAAGTAGCACTGCTAATATTACAGACATCCTCTTCTAACTAGTTTATATTAAGTTCTTCACATACTTGCCTTTTGCTCTAGTCAGAAAGTCCCCAAACACAGTGTATTTCCCACTTCATCCCACCTTTTCCAACATCTTTCACAGAAGCAAAGGAGCTGGGTTTCCATAGTAACAAAAGTGTGACAGTTGAGGGTATCTGGGTATAGATGAGATAACTCTCAGATTTAGTGGGGAGAGGAGAAATGAAGTGTTTTTCTTTTTTTTTTTTTCTTCCAGTAATACCCTTCTGAAGCTAAAGAAACCCTAAAGTATCAGTGCACAGTGTTAAGTTTTCACTATCATACAAATTTATAGCTCTTAGAGAAAATTCAATTTCATTTTATCTCATTTTTATTTTGTCTTTCCCACAAACAAATGGAGACATAAGTTTTTATTTCTAAAATCACTCTCAGAATAGATAGTTCATGCTGGCATAAAAATGAACATGATTAAGGAATCAGGAGACAGACACCCATCTCCCAACCAAATCTTCAAAATTCTCTACACGTTCTGACATCCTTTCTTATGGAAGCTAATCCTTCAACCAGTATTTCACATAAAGGCTCAAATTAGGTAAGTATCATCATATAATACAGAAGACGAAAGAAAATATGACCTGCTTATCATGTTTCTTTTGCTTATTAGTGGTTAAAAATCTACCCTTATGGCAACATTGAGAATGAACATTGAGAATGAATATCAAATGAATATGAATTCATTGAGAATGAATATCAAATAGCAAGATGAGAAATATAAATGAGGTGCAACTACCCTAAGGGCGGCCGTCTGTATACTTCTCCTTATCAAGAAAAGTCAGCAGTAATGAAAGGTCAGAGAAAACAGCCTGGAAAATGTCAAAAAGCTCCCCTATTCTTTATTATGCTAAGTGGTGTGACTAGGGAGCCCACTCACTATTTTTTGTGTGACAACTTCTATCAGATGCACTGCAATCCAGAGCTTCTCAACTTCTGGGGACCTAGGAAATGAAAGTTGCTTAAGGTTACATTGTGGATTCACAATCCCAATGCAAATTTCCAAAAAAACCCAAACAAAACAAAACAAAAAGCAAAAACAAAAAGCCACTGGACCTTTATTTGCTTCCAAAATAAATGATTTTTCTGCTCCATTGCAATGCAACGTACTACACAGATTGTAATGATCTATACAAAGAGAGAAAGTTTGATTCTTCTCAAAAAGCCTAGGAATTTTATCACCATGATGCACTATTTGGATCTTAAAGAGACAGTCTGTCTTTCTTCTGAAAAGAAGTGTGACTGTTACAAAGCTAAAGTAACCTCAAATCAGCATACAAGTTTCACACAAAATATGAGACTTGTAAAAAGCTAGGTGAACACTGCACTCATCTACAACATCTTCTTGAAATATCCCTGCCAAAAAAGTTCAGATGTGATTTCTTTTAATTTTAATTCACTTTTTCACATTACTAATCTAGAATCAGATATCAGATCCTCTATGGTTTCCATGATCTTAAAAGATTCTTCTGATTCGAATTTTTTTGCAATCTGCCTTCACTGCTGATTCCAGAGGCTCAGATATTACCTCTCATACTTTGACAACATTTAATCAAGAAATGAAGACTGAGTTATATTTATTACACATTTTGACATGACACTTGCCCTCAATTATTTTAAGCAAAAACTTGGTATGTGCTATACTATAGCAAGATAATGCAAATATAAATTCTCCATTCTAATATAATGGACTAACAGAGCAATAGAACACTGCTGAATCCAAGTACACCTTTGTAGTAGTTTGACAATTGACAGAAAAGATGGTAAAGGAACACCTGGTTTTTCCAGGAACTCAGACCAACATCCTCTCTACATGATGACCTTGTGGGGAAAGAGAAAGGGCGAAGAGGTATGCCATGATCAAACGTTAGAACTGCAGAAACTTATTATTCCCAAGAAATGTGATTTAGTAACAGATGAGTGTAGACTAGTCTGAGAAGGACAGAGTTTAAGTAAGGTAAATCCAATAACCAGTTATTACAAAATATAATCCAGGAATACTTGGAAATACAACTTCTAAATTTGACGTTGCGGGTATGAAAGTGCAACTAACATATGCTACAGAGACCGAACGGTAAGTTTAAAAAACTAAGTAGTTAAAAAAAAAAAATGTTTCAGGAGGCACGCATGGAAGACCCGTGCCAACTGCTGCAGTATGTCTCCTTAAGTACCGGAAAATTTCTCACCCTAAAGACAAAAGTCCCTGTTTTCTCGATTCATCCCACGATTCAGCCCACATTCCCTCAGCACCATTTCCATGCCCATCATTTAGGCAGCATGCCAAGGAGACGACGTTAAACGCAGAATTCATCACTCTCGCCCGCAAAACACCTTGCTCCTTGCCAGCATAGGGCACAGCGACCGACCCCTCCCGGACCCCACCAGCCTCCCTGTCTCCATACCACCGGCCCTAGGTGGCAAGGGAATCGCGAGTCCTGGTTGGCTCACATCGAACCTCCGTCATTCGCCAGCTCACCTACGATTGGTTGGCAGAGGTGCGCAGGAGCAAACGCCCAGCCTGGCCAGGCAAAGGGAGGTGAGTTGGTTGATCCTGCGACTAGAGTTTCCCCCATTGGCTGACGGGTGGGTGTCACGTGGCATGAAGTGGCTCTCGATTGGCCGAGAAAGATACCATGGGGTACAGAAACGTGATCTGGTTGGTTGGACTGAATCCCAGCTTCCTACTAGGTGCCCCAGCTAGCTGTTGCTATGAGGTGTCCCTGGGCCTTCTGTTGCGGGTGGGAGCTCCGTTCTCCCGGTTTTCCAAGCGCCCGTAGCTGAGAGGGCGTGGGAAGAGCTCGACACCAGGCCGGCGCTGGAGCAGGGCGGGGCTGGGGGCGTTGGGCGGGACCCCCAGCAACGTCACCGGGCGTGCGCCTGGCTTCCGCGGACTCGCCTTCGCCACCTCGGGCAGTGGGCAGAAGGGGCCCTGCAACCCCTCCCTCAGCGTTCTGAGTCTTAAAAGAAAGCTTCGCTCCGTTGTATTTATGTTCGTTCCCTCAAAAAGGCTTCTCGTTACGTTGATGCAGGATAAAAACCCAAACTCTCAGTACTGAGAGACTGGGTGGTGTCAAGCAAAATCCCTCACCAACACCTCCTTTTGAGCCTTGCCCGTTTCTTCTTTTCACTCTCCGCCTCACGTTAAAGCCTGCAGATTGCTCCGGCCCCGCTAACATCTTGTCTCCCCCAAACGCCGAGCGTGGGATTCTCCAGTTGACCAGGTTCCCGGCTCAGGCAAGCGAACTGCGCATGCTCAGGACGCAGGCCCTGGGGTTCGCCGGGGCGTGCGGGGTAGGGTGGTGTTGGGCGGCAGAGGAGGTTGTTTATCTAACCGCGAGCGGAGGCTTCCGCACGGCGCAGTCTCCCGGGAGCGCGCGCGGCCGGTCGCCTAGGCGACGGGGAGCAGGGGCGGGGCTGCGCCGCGGAGCCCCGCCTCGTGTCGCCGAGCCCCGCCCCCGGCAGCGCTGCGGCTCCCGCTCGGGCGCGCGCTCCGGCCGCCGAGGAAGCTGCGGTGGCGGCGGCGGCAGCGGGCGGGGAGCTGGGCGTGGAGGCGCGAGGGGCGGGGCGGGCGGGTGGCACTGCGGGCCCGCGGCTTGGGCGGCTCCGGTGGCTCCGGCGGCTCTCGCTGGCTGCTCGTGCTCAGTGCCTGCCGGCGCCCGCGGGCCGCGTTGCCGCCCGGCTCGGCCCATGCCCAGGGCTGCTGCTCCCTCCGCCGGCGCCCGGGGGGTCGCGGCGGCCGTGAGGTGGGGGCGGCCGCGGGAGGCGGCGGGGCCGGCCGCCGGCGCAGGGTCCGGGGGCGCAGCGCGGCGGCCGTAGGTCTATGTCGCGGGCGGCGGCGGCGGCGGCGGCCGCGGAGGGACGATGCGCGAGTACAAAGTGGTGGTGCTGGGCTCGGGCGGGGTCGGCAAATCCGCCCTGACCGTGCAGTTCGTGACCGGCACCTTCATCGAGAAATACGACCCCACCATCGAGGACTTCTACCGCAAAGAGATCGAGGTGGACTCGTCGCCGTCGGTGCTGGAGATCCTGGACACGGCGGGCACCGAGCAGTTCGCGTCCATGCGGGACCTGTACATCAAGAACGGCCAGGGCTTCATCCTCGTCTACAGCCTCGTCAACCAGCAGAGCTTCCAGGACATCAAGCCCATGCGGGACCAGATCATCCGAGTGAAGCGGTGAGGGGGCCGGGGGGAGCGGGCAGGGGGCTTCGCGGTGCTGCCGGCAGCCGACGTCCCGGGGCCAGAACTCCCCCGTGCTCTGGGTGGCCGTGGACAGGGGGAGCTGTCTGCGGAGATGGCTCTGGGGGTCTCATGCTCTATAATAATTTTTTTTTTTTTTTGCCAGCATCACCACCACCATCATCTTGAATCTCAAATTTGAGTGCTTTGTTTCACAACTCAAATTTGGCATCCCGTGAACCTACAGCACAGCTCTTTGTCTCTTGGATATTATTAGTAGCACTTGTGCAGAACCCCAAAGGAAACAAAGTTTAAAACTTGCAGTGGGAGAAAGGGTTGGGTAGGTTTGTGTTGGGAAAGAGGGGAGCTCTGCAGGCATAGTGGAGACATTTTCAGATTGAACAACAACAAAAAAATCTACCTTGGCAATATTTGACAGCAAAATTGCTCACACATATATGGTAAAAATGTCAAGTCCAGAGGAAAGACACCTTTCTCCTCTCTTAAAAGATTGAGTGGTGCCAAGGCGTTTTACAAAAATGAACTGTGCAATTAAGACGAAACTTTAAAGGCATTAAATTATTTGAAGACGTCCTAACAGTTCAGTGAGGTTGAGAGAGTTATTAGCATATAGGAGCCCAGATATGCCATTTACGTTAAAGAATGCGGCTTAACTTTTTTTTTAATCCAACTGCCTTATCCCCTCAAAAAAAAAAAAAAGAAAGAAAGAAAGAAAGGGAAAAAAGCATTCCTGGAAACAAAACTGAAGTTTCTTCAAAGGTGTAACTCAAGTATTAGCTAATTTAAAGTTAATGCAAACAAGCTCTTTCCTGATATAAACTCTTTTTTTTTTTACAGTGTGCATTTTGAAAATATGGCTTGTAGCTTAAATGGCTTAAAATACTTGTTTTCTCTTAAATATGAGTATATATTTTCCTATAATTTCAAGCATCAAAAATGTAATAATATCTCAGTTCAAAGTTTTAGCAAATTTTTCTAATTACTGGTTGCACATTATTGTTCTGTGTGATTCTTATTAGTTAATAATTGTTAATAATTTTGATATAGTGTAATTTTTTTTCTACCTAACTCTAGCTTTAGCCCTAAATTTGAAGACATTTACTGAAAGATAGTTGTAAGTGAACTGTAGACACAATCACGTTGTAAGTCAGAGTCACTTATTTTGAAAGAGCAAAGACCAAGTCATGTGTACTCAGTAGGTACTCAAAAATTCATTACAAGAGGTGGATTTTTAAATCAACATATGATCAAAGGGGATGCCCTGTCCCCATCCCCCTTTAACTCATTGCGCATACACTTTAATAGCTCAAACAAAATTTTGTATATTATTTCTTGCTAAAACTCAAACTAGAATAAAATGAATATTTTCATGGTCTCTGTTGCCGTTCTAAGATCTGTAAATCTGATAGTTTTTTACTTCTCCAGTCTCATTTTCTTAAAGTTAATTGCTGTAGATAACAAACGAGTAGTTTTGGTGCTAAATTTAATAAGTGTATACTTAAGGGGCTACATTGCAGTGACTGAAATCCTTAATTAGTACGCCACCCCCCATACTACTAAAAAAAAAATACAGAACAGGGCAGTCTAATACATTGTCACGTGTCAATCTTAAGCCATATACATACATCAGATAATAAAGTGAATGCCCCATCTGCTCCAAACTTCACATTTAAGTGTAGACATATAATTCAAACATTGATAAAAGGGCAAACTTCTTGACAGAAGCCTAGGGGTCAGAATATGGCAAAATATCCTCAGATAGTTTAGTCCACATGATTTTGTAGTTTCTTATGATTTAGTGGAGATTACTAATAGTGGGCTAATCTAAACCTGGTATGGTGAAACTATTTATTTGTCTGCACCACAACCAAGGTGCAAAAAAAAAAAGTAAAATTCTACTTGCCTAGGTGTCATTTTACTCACTAGTCTCAGTTCTTGATGTAAAAAAACCATGGGTCAGCTGACGTCAAGTTCATAAACTCTTTTCACTGGAATTCATCCATCATATCCGTAAGGACCCCTTGGGCCCTTCTGTGTTCTGACATTCTATACCTCACCCTAATTTTATCATCTGGCCTCCCAGCCTATAACATATTATAAATAACTTACATAGAAAGAGAGGATCTGTGTATATTATGTATATTAGAAGATAATAGATAATGCCTATATGATGCTAAAGTAAGCATTAAATGTGCTAGTAATTTAACTCCTCCCACTTGAGAATAAAACATGATTTTCGGGGCACCTGGGTGGCTCAGTCGTTAAGTGTCTGCCTTCGGCTCAGGTCATGATCCCAGGGTCCTGGGATCGAGCCCCGCATCGGGCTCCCTGCTCAGCGGGAAGCCTGCTTCTCTCTCTCTCACTCCCCCTGCCTGTGTTCCCTCTCTCGCTGTGTCTCTCTCTGTCAAATAAATAAATAAAATCTTTAAAACAAAACAAAACAAAAAAACATGATTTTCAAATAAGTAAATTTTCTGTTCTTTTTGGGAATCAGTTTTTAAATTAAGCAGTTGCTATAGGAAGTATTCAGTAATTATTCCCTCCTCTCTGCCCACTAGCTGCTTTACATATTACAACAGTTGTTTGGGGGTATTTAATATCACCATAATGCCAGTGACAAAAGTGAAGTGCAGAGAGATTCGGTATTTTACCCAAGACCAGTCACTGATGGAAGGATTTAAACCAAGATCTGTTACAATCCATGTACTCTTCTTCTATACCAGGCTGGCTTTGAACTTGTTATTTACTGGCAAATTCAATACCCAGCTTTTGGTCTGGGGTGGCATTGTTCCATACAAGTATAATGTGAGCCACATATGTAATTTAAAAATTTCTAGTAGCTTATTTTTTTAAATTATAGCAGATAAAGTTAATAAGACATTTTTTAATGTACTATTTGCCAATTTAATGTGTAACCAATATTCAAAAATTGAGATATCTTACTTTCCTTTTTATTCTAAATTTTCCAAAATCTGGTGTGTAATTTACACTCACAGCACATTTTAATTCAGATATATTTCAGGTGCTCAGAAGTCACGTGTGGCTGCAGGCTACCATATTGGGCAGTACAGGTCTAAGGTGTATATATTGCAGGGAAGCAGTAAGCCTCAGTTTCCTTATCTGTGAATGAGATGCACCCTTCAAAGTCTTTATTAGGATTAAATGAGATAATTTATTTTAAGGTGTCCAACACAATACCTTGAACACAGAAATTGCTCCAAAATTCCAGCTATTCTTTTATTAATAACCTTGTCACCCTATCTTCTTTAAATTTTATCCTTGATATAAATGTAATTTTAGAGGAAATAAAGTTGTGACTGCCTTTTGAAATTCATCGCCTGATGTAGACAAGATGAGAATAAAAAGCAACTGGGATTAAAACAACCCTTGGAAAAATTTTGCTCATATATTCTCAAAATATTTTCCCTTATTAAAGGCCTTATGGGAAAGGGGAGGAGACTGAAGATTTAACTTCAAGAATAGCACCAATTCATGGCCAGGGACAGTGAAATGGAGCTTTTTATTGGATTGTTCTTGTATGGAATGTTGTGCTCTTAGAAAATGTAGAACAAGCCCATACTCCCTCAAGTGTTTACAGGTGCAGAGGCATTCATCTACTTACACTACCTCCTGTCCAAGCCAAGTGGCCCAACTAAAAAGGCTGTATTTGTTAATTCACATACTTTCCTTTTTCAGCTTGACTTCAGATGAGAACACACACTCAAGGAAGTGTGATAGGGATATAGAATATGTTTCAGTTGAAATAAAACTAGAATTTTTTCTGATTTCATAATTGCTTCTCCCATTCCTCCCCGGGTAGGCCATGATCCTGACTTAAAGTGTCTTGGAACATGCCGTTCAAGGCCTGTTGTTCTCAGAATAAAGCCCAGAAATCTTCTACATGACCTTCCGAGGCGCAGCATGCTCCTGCCCGTGTCTGCCTTTCCGGCCTCACCTTTTCAATCTCCTCGTCCCTTAGGTTCCAGCACCCACACCTGCTTTTAGTTCCTTGAAAGTACCTGTCTGGGCTTTCCTTGTACATGTAGCATTTACCTTTTGCAGTTAATTCCTACTCATTTTCACCCCTACTTAAAAGATTTCCTCCTCAGGGAAGCCTTCTTTCCCTTCCCAAGCTGAGTTAACTCCTTCCTGTGTTCCCACACTGGATGAAATGTCATGCCTCACGCCTTCCCTGAATCATGCATACCTCAGACCTCTCTGCTACCCTGAACTTCCCTCTTCTTGTAGCACTCACCGAAGTTGAACTATTTGTGTGATGATAGACGTGCAGTCGGTCTTTCTCATTAAACTCTAGTCCTGTGTGGCTAGCACAAGCTCCTGGCAGAGAGGAAACGCTCAAGAAAAAAGTGTTGAAAGAAAACCAGTGTTTGGAAAGAAAATTATTTTTATTGTCCTTTAGCCTTGGTATCCCTGAACATTTTAATTTTATAGGTGGGAGAGACGATTCTTAAAAGTCCGTTTTGCGCGTGGAGTAGGTGGTATCCCTTCAGCTCTTAACATTCTCTCACAGTACTTGTACCTACTTGGGGTGACAAGGGAAGGGGTGAAGTTTAATAAGAATCTCGAAGCATCAGGAGCTCCAAAGCCTTCCAGATGGAGGAAGTGGCATGGAAAACTCATACAGTATTTGTTGGCTGTTAAATAGACCAGATTGGCTAAACTAGGAATTCATATACAAGTGTGAAAGGAGGGAGGTAAGGCTAAAAAATGTAAAGCTAAGTTACAGAAGGTTAAACAGTTTGGACTTGATCTTGTAGTAAAGGACCGTGATCAAAATTGGTATAGAAATGATAACATGGAGATGATGTGATAGAAGGTTTGGTGACAATAGACCAGAGTTAGGGGGAATGATCCTGCAATATTGTGATCATCTATCCTAGTTTTTGTGTGAAGTAGAAAGATTCTGAATTAGCATGATATCTGCAGGAACAGAAAGGAAAGAAGGGATGCGAATAATACTGTAAAGAATGAATTAAACTTAGTTGGGGGGGAGGGTCAAATGTAACCTTGGACACTTTGAACATGAGTGAACGGGATTACAGAGGAATAGTGGGGGGACATTATTTCTGTGTTGGAGATGGTAATCATCCATATAGATGCACCTAATAAGTAATTAGAATATTTGAATAAAGCCTGAAAGATCACTTTACATATGAATGTAAGGACTCAGGATCCTCCCTGTAGTTCAGATGTGGAGAGTAGATGAGACCTCCTGGGTAGAATAGAGAGAGAGAGAAATGAATGGATATGGCCAGAAATAGAATTGTAAATGAATATGGCCAAGGATAGCACTTGAGAGTTAAGATATATAGAGGAGGCTTCACACGTTACTATATAGGCTAGAAGGCATGGGGGGAATTTTAAGATTGGGAAAAAGAGAACGGGAAGAGACAGCTGATTTGCACTACCCAAAGTGAAATTCGTTACTATTTTTTTTTTTTACTAATATTTCTATATCATTTAAGCGATCACTTTTAAGTGACCAAACTGATCGTTTGCACTTTTTCTCCTCACAATAAGTATCCATAAAAACCTTCTCTAAAATAGAGGCAGATGGCCAATTGCTACACATAGATCTTGACCCATGACAGATTGGTGCTGTGGAGCCAAAACCAGGGAATACATCAAATGTTTGTCCCAAGTAAGTGGAATATCTAGAGTCTCCCACCACTCCTTCCTCCACAAACACCTTCTTCCCCAGTTTGATACCTCTAGTAACCAAAATTGTCATTGGAAGCTGGGCCTCCAAAGTACAGAGCACCTAGAAGTCATGAGTCACTTTTTATAGCCCCAAGTATTGTCTTGCTGAAGGGGAAACTTGTATTTGCCACATTATGAAATTAGAACATTACAATATCGTGCCTTTCTCTTTGCTATCCCGAGATTGGAATTGTTTAAGTTCACTTTGCAGATGGAGCAGATGATCTCCCTTCGGCTCTAACATGCTGTTGGTACTTCTCTCTAGTGGGCGCCATGAGGGAAGAGGTAGGGTTCAATATGAGCCTTAACGAATGAGCAACCTGTGACCCGCAAATCTTGTCTAGTTAAGATTTGGTGATAATTGTGTCAATGAAATCTATAATCAGAGGGATCATTCCTATAATTTTTTTTTTAAAGGGAAAGGGGGCAAAAGTAATTTAAGTAGCCAACCGTTCTACTACTGCACACAGACAAAATACATCGCCTGTCCCTGCATATTGACATAACTCCTCCGGCAGGAACAAATGGATGATTTGAAGGTGACCTCACTGACCACCCAATGAGAAATATTTGGGTCACCAGGCAAGTGGATGATGTTGACTCTCTAGCACTCTTTAGGAAAAGGTGGAGTAATGAATAGGTAAACACTAAGGAGAAGGTGGAGGAACTGATAAAATGTCTCTAGATGACTCAGCCAACAGGAAGACCCAACTAAGTTGGAATCCTGTTATTTGTTAAAGTTTTCCAGTTAGTAATACATTTGAGTGTTTTCTCTGGGTCCTCTTCCACTAAATTATATGTCACACTAAAATGCATAGATTATACATTTATGTATATTTCTAAGCAATAAACTTTACATAAAAGCATGTACACCATACTTAATTCGTGAGGTGTTGTTTTGTTTTTTTTTTTTTTTTATCAAGGGTAATTTTGGTTACACAGTTTTTTCCTTAGCCATTGTCTTTAAACCTAAGCCCCTGGGGAAGGATGTGTGATTCTACTCTAGGGTTTTTGTTTTTTGCTTCTGTTTTCACTTTTCCTTGTTATCTGTTTCTCTCTCTCTCTCTGTTCTTACCCACTATTTTCTTATGTACTTATATTTTTCTGGCTTACGGAATAAAAAGAATTGTAATACTCTACAGTTTTTTTGGAAAAATATCTGGGTTTGGATATGAGTAGCCTCTAATATGAGGTAAAACTGATGGAGACAGAATAATTACAAAAGTATAAATGTAGAGATATTATTTCCATAGGAAATGCATCATGAAATTTTAAGAGTGTACAGAAATAGTTTTTATTTCTTACCTTCACAGTTGTGGTTAATTATATTAAAAATTATTCTCAGCCTGGCAGAGAAAAGTTAAGTTTCTTAAACATACCGTTATGCTTTACCAGATCAAACTGTGCCCTTCAGTAGAATAATACCAGTAATGGTAATGCGATGATCTTAGACATCTACATTTCCATAAAGTGTGTAAGTAAAATGTAGATATGTTGGTAAAGTTTAAGGTTATCAAAATATCTAAAAATAGCATATCTCTAGTTGTTAACATGGTATATACCGAATACTATTGAAAGCAATAGATTTAACTTTATACTTCCAAAAGATTGAAATCTCTTTAGAACTATTGGGCCCAATATTCCAACTATTTCACCTTTTATTCTTGTAGGAAAACCCTAATAAAACACCTACATTAGCCTGATTTTTAATGCATTTCAGTTTATATTAAAGGTCACAACTGTGAAAAAAAATTTTTTTAGGCCTGTGAGTCAAAATAAAATTATTGGGTATCTGAATCAAATATCAGCAGCATATTGTATTGAAATCATGGTTTGGTAAGTCCAGTAACAAAGCAACATTGGGAGTCTTCGAATCTGATTCATTTTATTACTTAATGTTGAAGATACTGCATATTGCTGAAAACTCTTATCTGAATAAGCTATTTAAAATAGATGACAGTGTGTAAATTAAGTACACTTGTGAAGTATACATTCTTTTTACTCAAAATGCTCAAATATATTCACTGTCAGAATTGGATAGATTATTGTTTTCGCTTTGTTCTGTTTTTTACTTTCTCTAATAATCTTTCTTTTAATATGTTTAAGGTTTGAAAACATACCAAAATTGATATTTTAAGGGCAAATATAATCTATAATTTTTGTGTTTTTAAAATTTATTTTTATTGAGATATAATTGACATACAACGTATTTAGTTTTTTTTCCACTTAGTAGAATTATGCAAGAGAAACATTGTAAAGTTTATTTAAAACATTTAGAAGAGTCACTCCCCATAAAACATGATAATTTGATATGTGTATACATTGCAAAATGATCACTACAGTAGGTTAGTTAACATCCATCACCATTCATCGTTGCAGTTTTGTGTGTGTGTGTGTGTGTGTGTGTGATGACAATTTTTACAATTTTCTCTTACCAGGTTTCAGATATACACTACAATATTGTAACTGTAGTCACCATGCTGTACATTAAACCTCCAGGACTTACTTATCTTGTAACTGGAAATCTGTACTTTTTTACTACCTTCACCCTTTTCTCTCTCTCTCTCTTTCACACACACACACAAACACACATGCACGCGTGCACGTGTTCACATACACACCCACCCATCCTGCCAACCACTTATCTGTTCTCTGTGAGTTCAGGTTTTTCTTTTCTTTTGTTTTAAGATTCCACGTGTACATGAGCTCATACAGTATTTGTCTTTCTCTGACTTATTTCACTTAGCATAATGTCCTCGGGGTCTATCCATTTTGTCTCAAATGGCAGGATTTCCTTCTTTTTTATGGCTGAATAATATTCTTTTTGTGTGTCTGTGTGGATATATGTGTATACAGACAGACAGACATACCACATTTTCTTTATCCATTCATCCATCAATGGACACTTAGGTGGTTTCCATGTCTTGGCCACTGTAAGTAATGCTTCGGTGAACATGGGGTGCAGATATCTCTTCGAGATAATGATTTTGTTTGAATAAATACCCAGAGGTAGAATTGCTAGGTCATATGTAGTTCCACTTCTAACTTTTTGAGGAACCTCCATACTGTTTTGCATGGTGGCTGCACCAGTTTGCATTCGCACCAGCAATGCACAAGAATTCCTTTTCTCCACATCCTTGTCAACACTTGTTGTTTCTTGCCATTTTGATAATTACCATTCTGATAGGTGTGAGGTGCTATCTCATTGTGGTTTTGAGACGCATTTCCTTGATGATTAAATTACCATTTCATGTATTTGTTGGCCATCCATATGTCCTCTTTGGAAAAATGGCTTTTCAGATCCTCTGCCGATTTTTTAATTGGGTTGTTTGTTGTTTCGTTTCTGTTGAGTTGTATGAGTTCTTTATATACTTTGGATACTAATCAGATCTATGTTTGAAAATATTTCCTCCCATTTCATAGATTGCCTTTGCATTTTGTTGATGGTTTCCTTTGCTTTGTAAAAGCTTTTTAGTTTGATATAGTCCCACTTACTTATTTTTGCTTTTGTTACCTTTGTTTTGGTATCACATCCAGAAAATCATTGCCAAGACCAGTGTCAGGGAGTTTACCCCCTATATTTTCTTCAGAGTTTTGTGGTTTCCGATCTTATGTTCAAGTCTTTAATCCATTTGAGTCGATTTTTGTGTATGGTGGAGATATTGATCCAGGGTCATTCTTCTGCATGTAGCTGTCCAGTTTTTCCAGTACTATTTACTGGAGAGATTATCCTTTCCCTATTGCATAGTCTTGCCTTTGTTGTTGTGAATTTGTTGACCATGTATGCATAAGTTTATTTCTGGGTGTTCTAGTCTGTTCCATTGATCTGTGTGTCTATTTTTATGTCAGTGCCATACTGTTTTGGTTGCTGTAGCTTTGTAATATAGTTTGAAATCAGAAGTGTGATGCCTCCAGCTTGGTTCTTCTTTCTCAGAGTTGCTTTGGCTATTCAGGGTCTTTTGTGGTTCCACACAAATTTTAGATTTGTTCTATTTCTGTGAAAAATGCCCTTGGGATTTTGATAGGGATTACATTGAATCTGTAGATTGCTTTGAGTGGTATGGATATTTTAACAGTATTCTTTCAATTCACGAGCACAGAATATCTTTTTATTTATTTGTGTCTTTTTCAGTTTCTTTCATCCGTATCTCACATTTTTTTTAAATTGTTATTTCTGTCAAAAAACAAAGTATTGAAAAAATAACACATCTCCCTGTCTACTTCTGTGTATTCTCTCAGCAGTGGCTTTCACATTTTCTTAATCATGGCCCTCAGTAAGAAATACATTTTACATTGTGACGGTACACACAGCATAAATACAAGTTTCATGAAATAATAGTTAAATTTGTTATGTTCCTTGTATTATATTTTCTATTTTATTCTTATAATTTTATTTCATTGTTTTTAAATGTTCCTCTTGATCCACTAAATTGATCTCATCACTCACAATTTGACAACTGCTATCCTAGAATATTTGTACTCTAAGGAAAATAAATAGAACTATCTCTGTAATTGTTGGAAACAGCATTTATCTTTTCCTGCTTTTCCAGTTTCCAACAACCCTATATAAATGCTACAAAAATGAAGTGCTTCCTAACATGAGTTAGTAAATGCACTCTCCATTACAAAGAAAGATAACATTTAGTCACTAAACAAAAAGACATGTAAAGTCTATCTTTGAAGAAGCATTTATTTCTGTTGGTTGTGCATATTAGAAATATGGGGACCTCTTTCTCATTTGTCGTGGAATTTTACTCATTCTGGTAAGGCAGGAGAGGTCCTGCCTTGTGAAGACTTTAAACAGAAAGAGATGTAGTAGGATTCAGCCCGGGATGTGTGCTTATTACAAGGATTATCCATCACTACAACAGGTTGCTGAGGAGGTTTGGGAAAGTGATCTTTATTAGAGCTTTGGTGCATCTGTCCAGGATGACATTGATTCAGCTCTCCCTTTAACAGTAAAAATAGATGAAGATGACCATAATTATATATATCTTAATATCACTTAGTAGAATTACCCAAGAGAAAGGTTATAAACCTTTACTTAAAGCATTTAGGAGTGTTATTTCTCATTCTATTCTAGGAGCAACCCTTAAAAATTAATAATTCAGATGTGGAAATACTACATCATATTAATAATTCAGTACATATTAGTATTTTCTGCTTTATTAGGTATCTTTACAGCTTTCTGTCAATGAAATCTTAGAGAGTGTTTTTCTCTATTCTGGGATGGAGAATTTTGTTGTTTTATTCTGAGTTCTAAATTCATCCATCGTTAGGTTTCCAGTGATAATAACATACTGCATATATGATAATTGCTCTAACTTATTATTTTATTTTACCACGCATACTGATCTTATTTATGAAGATAATGTTAATCCGGTTAAAGCTGATTCGCGGTACTTATTAGTCACATGATTTGGGGCAAGTTAACATTATCTGCACCTCAACTTCTGTAATATGGATATAATACTAACGAGATAATGAATGTAGTGTTTCTTTACATAGTAACCCTAAAATATCCGTAGTAAAGTTTCCCCAAAAATCACACACATAGGAATGCAACTCCAGCATTTATCTGACTTTATAAAACAGTGTACTGCCACATGATTTCTTAAGAATTAGACTCAATTGCGATTGCCTTACCATATCTAGATAAACTATATAGCCAATCTGGTAGTGTTTTTCCATTTTTTTTCCCATTGCTTTCTCATCTGTGTCTGAAGTTGCTAGTACGGTATGTTACAGAAATTTAGCATAGACCCTGAGTGTTTTGTCTTTGCCTTCCCGTAGAGACTCTGTTGGCTATAAATGGTGACAGTATGTTTTTGTGACTCACAAAGAATTGTGATGATTTTTAGTACATGTATTTTAAGCATAAGGAGTACTTTATAAAAAGTGATGAGACATATAGGGCGCCTGGGTGGCTCAGTTGGTTAAGCGACTGCCTTCGGCTCAGGTCATGATCCTGGAGTCCCGGGATCGAGTCCTGCATCGGGCTCCCTGTTCAGCAGGGAGTCTGCTTCTCCCTCTGACCCTCCCCCGTCTTGTGCTCTCTCTCTCTCTCTCAAATAAATAAATAAAATCTTAAAAAAAAAAGTGATGAGACATATAATAAGTATTTGTTAAATAACACGTCTTTAAGTTGATAATGATAATAGACCTTTTTATGAATACCAAAAACTATACAGGGGGTGAAGACAATTTTAACACTCTATATGGCCAGTTTAGATAGGTAGACAGAAGACAGATGGCTAGTGTAGAGAGAGAAATATGTTGACAGCTTTTTAATAATTTGATTGCAGAAGTCTTATCTGTCTTTGTATAAAAGTCATCACTGTCAACATTAAATACTATAGTTTAACCCACTTCATTTGCATAACATTGCTCTGGGCGTTATGCAAAATCAGTACAAGGTAGTATCTGTCCTTCTGGTATGCCAAAATGTTCTGTAAGTGAATATATATTTGACAGTGTTGAGTTGATGGTATATAGAGAGAGGGACAAAATGCATTCTCTAAAACAATTTGATTTCTAAGTTTCAAAATATTTTTCCGCCAGAAAACATTGCTTTTACTAGGCCACCTTTTCTAAGGACTTTTTCATGCATTGTAACTTGTAGAAATGAAAAATTTGTCTATAAGAGTAGTGCCCACAATGATACATTCACTTTGTTATGTTTAGTATATTTCGATCCTCCCTGGAAATGAAATCTTAGTTCCTGTTTGTATTTGGTTATAGAATGGTTTGAGCAGAATTATTTTAGAAAGCATTAGAACAGAAAACTGATTTGTGGAAAATTGAGAAAAAAACAATAGCTAGTCGTCAGGGAAGATAGCTGGGAGCCTAGCTAAAGATAAAAGTTGATTATCAAGGATAATCTAATATAGATTAAGAAACAAAAAATAAGCTTTATCTTTATATCATTTTTTGTTTTTGCATTTAGCAAAGTAAGTATCCAACTACAGCGTATATAAAATTATACTGTCCAAAATATCATTCCCCCCCTCACCCAAATGATCCACATACACTCAAGACTATTCTTTATCTGCTTTGGAACCAACACTTCAAACAAACTTTGGCCACCGGTGATGTTGGTACAGTGAAGGGCTGGATGCCCGTGGTAAGACAAATAGTTAAATACATTTATGCACACATACATGAAACCTAACTGGAAATTAAGATAAGTTTTTTTAGTTTATTTTGAAGAGCAAGGGATGAGAAAAGAATTTCTCCGTGGTTAATTCAGTTCGTGCATACTGACTAATATAATACTACTAATGAGACAGAACTTTTTTTTCCAGTGGTCTTGCATTGAGGAGCAGTAATGTTTGCATAAAAAAAAATGTCTGTTCTTGCTCTCAGATGGCCATTAACCAGTTTCAGCGTGCTGGGTCCTTAGTGAGGAAGGCTCTAAACAGAGTGTTCATCTCAGTGATGGAGCTGCCCTGCAGAGTGCTGGGTGGGAAGGACCCTCCAGCAGCGTGCGGGCTCAGCAGGGTGAATGCTGTGCCTACCAGCCTCAGTTACCCTGAGGGAAGCAGCCAGTGTGGCCTGTTCCCATCCGTGCCTAACATGTCAGCGCCCTGATTATGAGAGCATACCTCCCAGAGGTACATACATTTGAAAGGCTGCCCTTGATGACAGACAGTGTTTATTCCTAAGGCCTTTCTGAACAGATCATCTCTTTTGATTGAGGGAAACACTTGGACATTCATGGAAGGAAAGGGTTGTTTGGGGGAAGGAGATTTGGTCCATGGCTCTCATCAACACATCCTATTAAAATAACAAGTCTGGAAGCTTTTCTTTTTGGCCATACTGATTGGCTCCAAACAATCCCATGCATCTTTTCCTTTGATTAAGTATCACTGCTTTGATCTCGTCCCTTTTTTCCAGTGGTGACCCTGTGTCTCTGTTTACCTGGGGCAGTTCAGGTGTCTGTTGCTGTGGCACATTTTTGTACAGTGCCCATTTCCATCTCAAGAGTATCCCTGGGCAATAGATTATATGGTCATTCTAGACTCTTACCTCAAATTCCCTGTTTTTAGAATCTATCAGCATTTAAATCCCATTTTTACATATATTTTTGTGATATCTAGTCTATATAGAGTCTGTTTTTTTGACCAACATCCTTTTGTATTGCATTTGTTGATGTGGGTCAACAAATCCTGATAAACTGGGACTTTTATTCCGTTTTTAAAGATGACATTTTTTCCTAAACACGCTGGATTAAAGATGGCTACAGAGTCTTTACACAACTCCCATCGAGAGGAGGCTCTGTCTCCCCTCCCCTTGAGTCTGGGCTGGCTGGTGACTACTTTGACCAACAGAGGATGGCCGAAGTGATGCCAAGCAAGTTTTGGGCCTAGTCACTAAGAGGACTAAGCAGCTTCCACTGTGGTCTTTTGGAACCCTGAGCTGCCATGAAAGAAGTCCAGCCAACGTGCTGGAGATCCCATAAAGAGGGCTGAGACTACGATGGAGAGTAGCCAGCCCACCAGCATTCCAGGCCTGTGGTGAGGGCCATCTTCGACCCTCTGTTCAGCCCAGCCGTAACTGAACACCACTGACTGTGCCCAGTCAGTGCCACGGGGAACAGCAGAATTGCCCAGCTGAGCTCTGCCTAAATCCCTGACCCATACCATCATAAAATACAGTAAAATGAGGGTGGCTGGGAGGCTCAGTCGATTGAGCGTCTGCCTTCGGCTCAGGTCATGATCCCAGGCTCCTGGGATCGAGCCCTACGTCGGGCTCCTTGCTTAGCGGGGAGCATGCTTCTCCCTCTCCCACTCCTCCTGCTTGTGCTCTCTCTCTCTCTCTCTAATAAATAAATAAAATCTTAAAAAAAAAAAAGAAAAATAGTAAAATGATTATGTTAAGCCATTAAGTTTGGGGGGGGGTTTTATGCAGCAGTAGTTATCTGAAACAACAAAACATTTATAGGTACACATGTTATTTTAGAAGTTATTTTGATAAAAGAGTACTATTGATCTTTTGGATTTCTCTGTGAAGATCTTTAAAAAATATTAACGATAAATGATAAGTGAATCAATGAGTTGATGTATCTTAACTCTTAAGAGGTGGCAAATTGATGTAAGCACCTACCACCTGCCCTCACATTTACCCAGATAAACAGGGCCCTCACAATTTATCTGCCCTGTGTCATTTTACTCTCCCCACCCACACATAATTAACTTTGAAGATCACATTTGATTTTATTGAGAATGTAACATATTAGGGGCGCCTGGGTGGCTCAGTCGGTTAAGCTTCTGACTCTTGATTTCGTCTCAGGTCCTGATCTCAGGGTTGTGAGATCCAGCCCCACGTCAGGCTCTGCACTGGGAGTGGAGCCTCCTTGGGATTCTCTCTCTCTCTCTCTTTCTCCCTCTCTCTCTGCCCCTCCCCCACCAACCTCTCCTCCTCCTCCTCTAAAAAAAAAGAAAAGAAAAGAATATAACATATTAAAGTTTAGTTTCAGCAGAAAATCTTAAGTATATTTGACATATACTGCCATCTAATTTAACAAAAAAAATTTCCTTCCATGTATTTATTTGGTGGTAGACTGCTTTGATTTTGATTATCAGGCATCTGGCACATAGAAAGTTGTTGAATTAATGAATATAGGTCCCTTCAGGTCATTACATTCTGCATTTTGGCCATTTTCCTCCCAAATATCTGGAGACACCCTCCCCCTCCCCCCACCACGAATCAGATGAAGCATTTCAGTATCTAATGCAAGGTATAATAAAGAATAAAAAATAAAATATTCTGGATAGTGTTCATCCAAAAATGCTTTTCTCAGACTGGTGACCAGGGATATTGTTTCTGTGACATTTCCACTGTGGTCTATACGCAAAAACTGTTGTATTTGAAGATCTTCATTTTATGTACTCCTCTGTTTGCATATTTATAAAAGAATTGATTGCAGCATTGCGATAGAGGTACGTAGATAGAAAACATTCCTAGCCCTTGTTTTCCTGAGGGCCCAGATCTGACTGCAAAGGGAGCACGGCTGGTGTAAAGCAGACGCCAGACTTTATCCCAGAGCTCCTAACTCTCTTCGGAGTTTTGTTTTGTGTTGTTCTCTGTTTTCTTTCATTATCTCACTAGGGCTGAGCCATGGCTCATATCTAATGACTTAGCAGTGTTTGGAGTGAGAAGATGACTAGAATAAGAAAAGGTAACTTCTGTTTGGAGAAGATGGGAAATTGTCAGCCTTTGATAGTAGAAGGAATCACATTTACCCTGTTTTTTTCTCAAATCGAATGGTCTTCGATAGACGGTTAGATTGACTCATCCTTGCCAGACCAACCGGAGCCAGAGATAGAGGAGAGAAGATTTTATGTAACATTTTTTGTACGTTTTTTACAGATCTATCACCACAATTAAGATTCTAGAACTGACTTAACTAACAGATGGTTTGAGCGAATTTCGAAAAGAATAATTAGCATTTCTGTAGTATTTTACAGTATCCATAATACTTTCATGGCTAATTCATGTAAACTGCCTAGTGGTGTCTGGCACCTAAGCCATCTACAGATGCCAGCTATTATTAGGAAAATCACCACCGTCGTGCTCCTCAACATAATGCCTGAGTATCATTAATATTTCTGTGTCACAAATAAGGAACCTGCGGCTCAGAAAGGTCACCTGACATCCAAGGGAGCAGAGCTGGGCTTTTTCTAGGTCCCCTAAATCCCAATGCAGTTCTCTCTCCCTTAAAATAATGCACTCCATCAGGATTTTAGCCAGGGGCCAAATTGTGGTTGACCTTGACTCTTAGCCTAGGGATAAGCTTTATCTAGTCATTGCAAAGCCAACACATTTTTTTTTCCTGAGGTAGCGGGTTCAGGGGGATGGGGAGAAAACTGTGTGCAATGTTTTAAGATAAATATCGTGTCAGTGGCATAAAGGATAGAATACAGAGGTGAGGAGTTGGAGGTGGGATCAGCTAGGAGACTATTGCATAGTTCAAGGGTTTCTGTAGCAGGAATGAAAATGAAGGGACAGATTTTCTCACATCCAGTAATCCTTGCTCTCCCCATCCTCTGTAGTCACTGTACTAGACCTGTTACAGCCCCTCATCCCAAACCTGATTACTATTAAAGGCTACTGAAGACTTTTTGCTTACCAGCCATTCTTCCTTGCTGGCTCCCACAGAGACTTTTTACAACTATTTCTAATTTCTTTTACTTCGGTGTTGGTTTGAATCATTGTCTGTAGCTCATCCTTCTCCTTTGGCTGCTGGTGAGCACCCTAACCTCTGCCAATAGTGGTAGTTTACAGCTCTTTCATTGTGCATTTGTTTGGTTTTGCATTTTCCATCTGTCACCTGTTATTCTCCTGGTTCAAAAAAACCCCCAAAAAACCCTTTTTAATAGATATCACCAGTTGGTCTTACGCTGGTTGAACCAACCAATTATAGCATCATGTGTAACTGATGTGTTCTTCCCCCAAGGTCTTTATTGCTGGAGAGAAGAAATCCTAATTCTCTTGTCTAGAAACCAAGCTTTCTAGACATCCGATGTGTTGGGTTTTGAGGTTAGCTTTTTCTTTCAGTTTTATTTGGTGCTGTTTGTATTGTAACCTGGAAAGTACGAAATATTTTGATATCCTTTGGTGCTGTTTGTATTGTAACTTGGAAAGTAGAAATGTTTTGATATCCTACTACAATCGTAGAACAATCTCCCAGGACAAATACTGCTCTATTCACCATTTAAAAGTTCCTAAAAAGTTTAGCTCTTCATAGCTTTGCTGCATCTTTTTTTTTTTTTAAAGATTTTATTTATTTATTTGAGAGAGAATGGGAGCGAGCACATGAGAGGGGGGAGGGTCAGAGGGAGAAGCAGGCTACCTGCCGAGCAGGGAGCCCGATGCGGGACTCGATCCAGGGACTCCAGGATCATGACCTGAGCCGAAGGCAGTTGCTTAACCAACTGAGCCACCCAGGCGCCCGCTTTGCTGCATCTTTAAATCTTCTTCATTCAAAAGTAGCTTTTAAACAGTATTTGTAATTGATCTTTAACTGTGTACCAGAGACATGGGAGTTTTCATTCGTAAACATTTTTGTCAGAAATTCTGAAATGAAGAGGTGCCAAGAAGATGTATTCTGTAACTTAACCTGGTAAAAATGTACGTAACAGTTCAGAAAACTTGCTGTTCCTGAGCACTTGACTCAGTGTAGTCTCTTCAAGTACAATAGTTAGACCTGTTTTTAAATGCACAGGTTTCAGATTGCAACTCTCACTGAAGGTAAAACGCATGTTTTATGTCTGAACACATTTATTCCTTTGATAGATGAAAGCTGTGTGTTCTTCATATATGCATCCAAGCTTGAGTTTTCCCTGCTATTTAAATTATGTAGGAAGACCCGTACTTTGCTGACAGATTTTTAAAATGATATATTTTGATTTGGTGACTGAATATATATTAAAATACAGATTGAAATTTAGCTACACATTAAAGTATCAAAGATAGACCAATCACTGCTTTTTTCTACCTTATTTTGGGTATCGTGAATATTGCGCTTTAAAAAAAAAAGAATCAACTGGTTTATTCAGATAATTTTTTGCATTTGGTTTTTAAGTGACAAGATTTTAGGCCTCTAATTGTAAACACTTCCTTACAAATAACACATTATTGGGGTAGAAAATCTCCATTTCTAATAAATAAAAAGCCAAATTAAATGTGTAGTCATCTCTGTATTTTTTCTTTTTAATAGAGGTATTTGAAGTGCTGTGGTTATCTTGATAAGCCTGAAAAGAACTGTGCTCAGATGAATCCAATTTATAGATCGGAGAGTGAAGAAAATGTTCAAAATTATTATCATTTGTATTTCCAATGACATGTACTTCAGTATTAGTATTCCTTACGCTTTCAGTCTTCAGCCAGTTTCGAATATAAATTAAACAGCATAGAACCTGGATGAAATTTAAAATTGATTAGCAGCGTTCAGCTGAGTAATAAACTTAACTATCAACTGAATCATGCGCTTTATGTGCCTTAAACCCCGTAGCCAACATGCATGCTCACTCAGTTTGTCTTGAAGGTTATTTTCTGTTCCTATTTTAATGAGGAAATCATTTAGATAATTATCTTATTTATTGATTTTCTTTTTGCAGTTTCAATTTATTTTTTTTATTGAGGTATCACTTCTGTGCTGTAACGTGCATCCATCTTAGGGGTCCAGCTGGACAAATCCCAGATGAAGAGGCAGGACAGACATTTCAAGGAACAGCAGTTTCCCTCATGTTCCGTCCCTGTCACTTCCATACTGAGAGACCAACACAGATGAGTTGTGTCTACTCCCGAGCTGCTGACTTCTGTCCTTCAGCATCCTCTTTGTGAGAGTCATCCATGTTACAGATAGCAGCAGGTAATTCCTCCCTGAGCTGCAGTAGTCCCCTTGTATGTATACACCATGGTTTCATTCTCTCTCCTACGCATGGGCATTTGGGTAGTTTCTAGATGGGGGCTATTTTGATTAATGCCTCTTTGAAGATTCTGCATACATGGACACTTTCTCTTGGTGTATACCTAGGAGTGGAATTATTGGGTTGTAGATGCATACGTTCAGCAGTAGTAAATACTGCCAAGTGATTTTCCAAAGTAGCTGTACCAATTTCCTCTTCCACGGATCCTATCAGTCTTTTTAATTTTAGCTAATCTGGTAAGATTCTAGTGGTACCTCATTGTGGTTTTAGTTTTTGTTTTCCTGGTGTGTGATGATGTTGAGCACCTTTTCACATACTTAATGATCATGGGTGTCGTCTTAAAAGAAATACCTGCAAGTGTTTTGTCCATTTAAAAACTGTATTGTTGTTTTCTCTTGTAGAAATTCTGTATACATTCTGGATAGAAGTCCTTTGTTAGATACGTGTGTTGGAAATACCTTTTCCCAATTTTTGGCTTACCTTTTCACTTGCTTAATAGTTTCTTTTAATGACCATAAATTCTTAATTTTAATGAAGTCTAGTTCATTAACCTTTCCTTTTATGGTGAGTTCTTTTTTGTGTCCTATTTAATATATTTTTCTAAGACTCTTAAAGACTTTAATAAAATAATAATTTAGAAAGAGCTAAAAAATGTACATTTATAGTGTTGCGTAATTATCATTCACAAACTTTCAGAATTAAAATGTCCAAGTGTTTGGTAAGATTTGAAAGCTAAAATATCATTCTCTTTTTATTAATAATTTGAGAATATATAGGAAGACCTTCGAAGACCAATTTGAGTGGCAAATGATTTTTATCTTAAACAGTAGAAGAAAAGTTTGTCTCTGGAGACAACATACATCTTTAAAGAAACTCACAGGTATAGTCAGTAAATGATAGGTGGAAATCCAGAAAATATTAAGGTAAACATGAAGTGAATAACCTGAGTAGGATATTTTAAAAATAAAACTTTCATAGGAAAAAGAAGTAGCTAATTCTACAGGAAAATAATCATTTTGTAAACTTGAAGCCAAGAGGAGGTGATCTTTAATGCTTATTAAGAACTCCATGATAAACCAAAATCTTCTTAGTAAGCAGTAGTGATTTGATAACCAAGATCATTTTAAACATGGTCACAGTGAAAGTGTATTAGAAACAGGGTAATAGGCATATGGTAGTTCCCTTTGGGGTCCTATGTTCTTAGTCGTGAGATAAAACTATACTTGTAAAAACAATAGCTTACCTATGAATCATTTCTGATTTCTCTTTGCCAAAACCCCACTGCCTGCTCTGTGTCTTTCAACCAGTCTATTAGTATATCTTGTTGGTACAAACTCCAAATGTATTTTATATCTTCTTTCTTTCCATTGTCATTGCCATCATGCCAGTTCAAGTGCTTGTTGTCTCATGCCCAGAACACTGCAGGTGTCTCCTGTCTCCCTGCTCCTGTTGTGCCCCCCGGATCCATTCTCTGCCTATTAGCCACACTGATCTTAACACACACGCTTTGTAACTTCCCTGCTGAATGGCCTTCAGTGGTTTTCTCCTGTTCTTGTAATAGTGGCCATCGGTCCTTTTGATCCCTCCTACTCTCTCCTCTTGCTCTTTATGACGTAACCATGCCAGTCTCCTTTTTGTTCCTGAATAAGCCTGCTTCCTTCCTACTGCCTTTTATATTTTCTTCTGTCTAAAATGTTTAATTCCAGGTTTTTCCCATGGTTCATTCAACTTCCTATCTTCAAGCTTGTGCTTCAATTTCATCTTCCCCGCAATGCCTTCTTTAATCGCCCGGTGTAATTAATAGTGGCTTGCCCAAGTTAACTGTATAATAATCGCCATCGGTTTTCTTCGTAACAGCCATCACGATCTTTATATTGTCTGTTTTATAGTGGTTCCTCCAACTTGAATGTAAACTTCAGGGACCTCTCATTTGTCTTATATCCCTAGTCCCTCACACAATGCCTAGTGGATACTCAAGAGATACGTTAATGAAAGTCTGTGCACCCCAAATTCTTAATGGTGTAAAATGTAAATGAGAGTTCAGACAAATGAGCTAATTCATTACAAAAGTAAGGGAAGGTATTTATTAAAAGAGATGAAATTTGAGTGGTAGTTAGAATTTGATTGGTGGGAAGTGATGAACTGCTGAATTCTGCACCGGAAACTAGTATTGCCCTGTATTTTAACTAACTGGAACTTAAATAAAAACTTGAAAAAAATCAAAAGATAATAAAAATAACAATTTGATTGGTGAGGGCCACTACGGTCAAATGACCGCCGTGAACAAGGAAACAGAATTTAGAGCAGAAGATTCTCTTTGGAAAGTTGTAGGAAGTAAGGTTGAATTAGATATGAAGGGCAAGAGTTTGGCTAGCTGAAGAACTAAACAGAAAGGTTTAGGTGTGATATGGTTAACAGTGGAAGCTAATGTCAGCCCCTGAGGAGGGGCTATGATTTTTCTCTGTGACGTGCTTTAACTGTATCCCACAAGTTTTGGTGTGTTATAGTTTCATTTTCTTTCTCTTAAATCTTTTCTAGTTTTCCTTGTGATGTCTTCTTTGACCCATGGGTTATTTAGAAGTGTATGGTTTCCAAATATTTGTAGATTTTCTAATATCTTTCTCTTACTGATTTTAATTTAATTCCGTTATGGTCTGAGAACATATCTTGTATCATTTCAGCTCTTTGACATTTGTTACAGTTTTTATTAGCTCAAATATGGTCTATCCTAGTGACTGTTCCCCACACTTCAGGAGGAATGTATTCTGCTTTTAGTGAGTGGAGTATTCTATCAATGTTATTAGATAAAGTTGGCCAATAGCCTTTTGCACTGCCACACAGTTCTCACAGTTGTGGTCATCTTCCTGGTAAAGTGGGCAAAGAGAAAAGAGAAGGAAAAACCGAGATTTCCCATATAACCCCTGGACCCCACACATGCGTAGGCTCCCCCATTATCAACAATCCCCACCAGAGTGGTACATTTGTTAGAATTGATGAACCTACATTGATACATCATAATCACCCAAAGTCCATAGTGTTTACTCTTACCTTAGAGTTTACTCTGTGTTATACATTCTGTGGATTTAGACAGATGTTTAATAACTTGTATCCATCACTATGGTATCCTACAGAGTATTTTCACTGCCCTAAAAATACTCTGTGTTCCACCTATTTATCCCTTCCCTTCCCCATCCCAATTCCTGGCAACCACTGATCTTTTAACTGTCTCTATAGTTTTGCATTTTCCAGAATGTCATATAGTTGAAATCATACAGTATGTAGCCTTTTCAGATTGGTTTCTTTCACTTAGTAATGTGCATTTAGTATTCCTCCCTTTCTTTTCATGGCTTGATACCTCATTTCTTTTTCATGCCAAATGAAATCCCATTGTCTGGATAGACCACAATTTATTTATCCATTCATCTACTGAAGGACATTTTGGTTGCTTCCAAGTTTTGGCGGTTATGAATAAAGTTGCTATAAACATCCATGTGCAGGTTTTTGTGTGGACATAAGTTTTCAGCTTTTTTGGGTAAATACTAAGGATTGCTGGATTGTATGGTAAGAGTATGTGTAGTTTTGTAGGAAACCACCAAAGTGGTTTTAACATTTTACATTTCCACCAGAAATGAGAGTTCCTGTTGCTTCATATTCTCACCAGCATATTTGGTGGTGTCGGTGTTCTGGATTTTGGCCACTCTAGTCGGTGTGTAGTAATATTTCATTGTTTTAATTTGCATTTCCCTGATGATGTATGAGGGTGGAACATCTTTTTATACGCTTATTTGCCATCTGTATATCTTCTTTGATGAGGTGTCTGTTAAGGTCTTTGGCTTGTTTTTTTATTGGGTTGTTTTCTTGTTGTAGTTTCAAGACTTCTTTGTATATTTTGGATTATAATCCTTTATCAGATGTGTCTTTGTCAGATGTAAAAATATTTTCTCCCTCAAGTGCCTATTTAATACATTTAAAATGCCTGAGTAGCTTTGTCATGATCAATTGGTCCCTCACAAACTATTAGGAATCCATTCTTCTGATACAGTGTCAGCTCTTAATTTCTTGGAAAGCAGATTATCTTTATTAACCTTGGTATGGAGTATCCCTGATAACTTTGAATATCTTTTTAGTGTCATTACTCTCCTTGCTTAATTTTTATATTACATTTACAAATTTCTCTCTGTTCTTCTTCAGTATGCATTCTGTAACCAAGAGAAAGTCAGAGTGGAGGATTGTGGTTTCCTTTCATTATTCAAACTAAATTACTAGAAATGCCCTTTTAAGATGAATATTCAGTCACTTCAAAACAAGTCAGTCTAGAGGAAGAGAGCAGCCTTACTTAGCTCATGTTTTCCATCCTTACAAGAAGTATTGATGTTTCATGCTAGCAAGCTGTGCTAGGAGCCGTCACCTCCTAGCCAAAAACAATCCTTTTTCTTCAATACTTTATTGAAAGATTAAAAATATCAACCCCAAGGGTGGGGAAACAGGCACTCTTAATTTAAGCACTGTTGGTTGAAATATATATTTTGGGGGGCACTGGGTGGCTCAGTCGGTTAAGCGACTGCCTTCGGCTCAGGTCATGATCCTGGAGTCCCGGGATCGAGTCCCGCATCGGGCTCCCTGCTCGGCGGGGAGTCTGCTTCTCCCTCTGACCCTCCTCCCTCTCATGCTGTCTCTCATTGTCTCTCTCACAAATAAATAAATAAAATCTTAAAAAAAAAAATTTAAAAAAAAGAAATATATATTTTGGGATGTCAGTTAAGTCTATGTGTGTGTACCCAACAATCTGATGCACTCACTTAGAAATATGATTTTTCTGGTTCAAGGGTTATGTTGTACACACACAGACACACATGTATACCGTTGAGACGGAAATCACACTTCTAGGTGTAGTTCATCAGATTGCTGTTTATGTTAGTAAAAAAAAAATGGGATGGGAGCCCTTCATATGTACTAATAGGGAAGGAATAATTAAATTATGGTACAGTAGTGTAGGACCTATAAAATGTAATACTCCTTAGCCCTTAAAATGTATATCATTTATTGAAATAGAAATTTCCATGATACCAAGTGAACATTGAAGCTACTGAATATGATTGGTATAATCGCCTTTTACAAGAATTTATATCTATGTTTATATAGATTCACATGGGAAAATAGTCTGGAAGGCTATATACCAAAATAGTTAGATTGTTCTCACGGAGATGCGACTAAAAACATTTTTCATTTTCCTCTTTACCCATTTAAATATTGCTGGGGATTTTTATCATTATGTATTACGGTTGACCCTTAAACAACACAGGTTTGAACTGTGCGGGTCCACTTACATGCAGATTTTTTTCAGTAAGTACAGTATAGTACTATAAATGTATTTTTTATGATTTTCTTAACATTTTCTTTTCTCTAGCTTACTCTATTGTAAGAATACAGTATGTAATACATATAACATACAAAATACATGTTAAACAACTGTTTATGTTATCGGTAAGGCTTCCAGTAATAGTAGGCTACTACCAGCTGTTTTGGAGGAGTCAGAAGTTATATGCGAAAAAAAAAATTATATGAGGTCAGCGGCCCACTTCCGCATTGTTTGGGGTCAAGTGTACTTACTTAATCTGACCAGGGAGAGGGGAAAGAAAACCTATTTTCATTTTGGAGAAAAGAAAAGATTTCTATATTCAAAGGGGTAAAAGAACTAGAACCTCTGGGAAGGGCCAAGATGTTACAAATGACAGCTCATGAGATCGGGATAAAGTTTTTAACATTGACTTTTTAACACTAATGTTTCACAGAACTGACAGAAAGGACAGAACGGGTTGTTTGAGATAGGAGTTCCGCATCACTAATGAGGTTCAAATATAACCATTTGGTAAGGTTGTCATGGAAGTGATTGGAGCATCGAGTGGTTTGACATTTTGCCTTGAGACTCTCTCGGTAGATGAGATTTTTAACACGGGTAGAAGGTTGAATAAGGGGACCTATAAAAATCTTTCTGATGTTCATTCCTGAATTCCGAGAGAATTGTAGTTTAACCTGCTTGTGAAAAAGTGACTTAAGAAGAAAGCAGCATGATAAAATTTACGCGAAACATGGCCTTTTTTAAATATGCTACAATGTAACACCTTCCAAAGGGAGTTAAAGGGGCTGACAGTAGGGGTTTCTGTCTACAACTTATCACTGGTGAATAAATGAAGGGAAGGAGGAATTGATTCTGGACTTGCCACAGTGGAAAACCAAGAACTATATAAATATGATATTATTTGGGGTCACGAAGTAGTAGATGAGGCCAGTGATTTCTAAGCCCTGCTGAACCTCACAATTAGTCTTCAGAGCTTACACATATAGATACATATTTTAATAGGCTCTTTGTGGGTCCTGACCCCACAGATTCAGATTCAGTAGCTCTGGAGTAGGGCCTGGGGATCAGTATGTTTTAATTCTCAAGTAATTTTGCCGGTCGGCCAAGTTTAGACATAACCACAAATAAGATATACATACATACACATACACACGTATCAGGACAGTTACCAAAAAAGGAGAAAACAACATAAAGACCATTGGAAAGCATCAAATGTTTTGAACTCTACAAAGCTGCCTCACGGCGAAGCCTATCCACATTCTCCCTCTGGGTGATGCTGGAGCCGTATTGCTGATGTTCCATTCAGTGCATTAAGCAGACCTACTTAAAAGAACGAGTTTTATTTATCAATACATTATGTAATCATGCTCGTGAATACACGATAAGCAATCTGAAAATGCATGTTGATAAAACATGTGTTTGTCTGCAGACTCTAAACTGATTTGAGCTACATAACCATAACCCTGGGCATGCCCTTAAAGGAAATGTCAAGGAAGATACGCTGAAGTTGAAGAGAAACCAGCTGATGTTTAAGACGTGGACAAGGTGGTATCCTGCTCGTGATCAGGTTAACAGTAATATGTCGACTGAATATTTTTTGGAATTTTGCATCTTCAGTTTCACTCCCAAATGATGTTAGTTAGGGGGGAATTGAAGGCAACTGGTAAAACTATTAACAGATCTAGAACATAAAAGGAACTGCCATCACCTACTATCCAAGTGCCTAGGCTTCCTAAATAATAGAGTTGACCCTGTCATAACTGTCACATTTGTCTTCTGAGGTCACTTCTGCCACCCAGATTCCCAAGTTCTCTTTAGCCTCCAGTGAGCTAGTTCCCTGCACCAGAGGGTTTCAGGCCGCAGGAGCTGTGGGAGGTGATACAGATGGACCCCGCAGGCCATGGGCTATTCCCTGAACCACCGCACGCGCCCCCCCCCCCCCCCCCGGCTTCCACATTGTCTGCTCCAGGTCCTGCTGGAATGCTCTTTCCCAGGCACCCACTCGGCAGACTCCCTACTCCTGTCATATCTTTTTGCTCACACACCACCTTCCCGAGGCCTACCCTGATCATCTAATTTAAAATTGCACCTGTCCCCCAGTCCCCGCCCAGACCTACATTTTCTTTTCTCCAGTGCACTTAACCCCTGTCAGTAATTATTTACTCGTGTTTATTGTCAGATGTCTGTCTCCTCTGCTAGATTGTCATCACTGTGAGGGCAAAGATCTGTGTTGCGTTCATCGATGTATCTTAAGTGTCTTGACTAGCATCTGACACACAGTAGGCTCTTATCAAATAATCGCGTGTTGCGTGGGTGCGTAGATATATGACGCCTTGGTTGGTTATCGCTAATTCTTTATGCTGCTGCAGGCTGCTTTCAGTAGAGCCTCCCGTACTCCCGCAGCTGCAGCCGTCCCTCAGCCGAGGTCCCGAGTCCAGCTCCCGGGCAGGAGCCGCTCCACGGGTAGAGTAGGAAGCCTCTACTGCTTGGTGTCTGGTCCCCACGAGATGTGGGGTTTCCCTACATTTTGGCCTTAGTTGTGCTGTATACTTTCACATCCCTTGTAGACATCAGCCTGTTGGGGTTGTGCTGAGATCAGCGCTCAGCAATCACTCGGTAAATGACACGGATTGATTATGGGAGTGGCCCACTATGTTCTGATTTTTAGCTCAAGAGTGCCTTAGAAATGGTCTAGTCCAGCTCGTGTTATAGTTCAAGAACCAAGAGATAGTTAATTTTCCAAATTCACAGAACTAGCTGGAAGCAGTTCTGGGACTGGAGTCCTGGTCTGGTGTTGTTTGCTGGTTTTTAAGGACACCGTTTTGCTACAGCGGGGAGGAAGGTTCCCCCAGGCCCTTCTCTGTTCCGTCTACACAAGGCTTTGCTTCGTTCCCTTTGCCTTCGTTCCGTGACTCCGGGTCAGTCTGTCCTGCCCGTCTGTCCTCAGGAGCTCCTCGCCTCCATCAGCATCTCTTGCATCTGACACTCGGGAGAGGCAGTGGGCGGGAGGGGAGAGAAGCGCCGCCCTGCTTTGATCGAGTCCTCGGGGGTTTCTAGGTTATCTCGTGAGCTTTACAGCAGCCCCGTGTGGTAAGTGGGAGCAGACACTCTTACTCCTTCCTTTACTGACGAGGAAGTGAAATACAGGTGAATCGAGTAAATGGTTTGCTCAGTCTCGCAGTCTCCGTGGCGGCGCTGGATGCTGAGCCTCCAAATCCTAGTTTAGAATCTTTTCTACTGTGTCATATTTTAATGTTAACAGAAAGAGACAAAAATTTCTCACCGTCTGCTATTCTGAAATGTACATAATACCTTTTTTTTCCTGAAGACCTTAGTCAGTCTTTGAAAGTCTTCTGAGGATATCAGTCTGGATTTCTCTAGCATTTTTAGCGTGTTGGTCTTAGAAAAGACCACTGACAATTCGAATAGCGATATAATGGACAGGCTCCCTGATAACTATCTAAATTGTCGTCTTCATTTGACAGTCATTAAATGCTGTTACATACGGACCTATGTTCGCGGTGTTCTGGTTGCCCTTTTGAGACTCTCTTGGTAACATTTATTCAGATTCTTGATTCAAACAGTGTATCCTACAACTGTTAGTGATTTGATATTTTTACAAGTTTTGAAAACCCACATATATGTGCTTTTTATTTAGGAGTGTAAGAAATATTGCTTTACATATAAAACACGATATATTACTGTATTTAAACTCAAAAATATTCTCTAAAATATGTCATGCTTAACTCCTACTAGAAAGTGACGTCTTGTCGCTGTCCTTGTCGTTAAGTCTTGTAAACAGATCAAAATTAATTTTTAACCTAATTAAATTCAACCAATCCAGTGACTGAATTGTATTAGTGTTTATGTTACCCTCACTGCCAAACAAAGTGTTTTCAAACGCGCTGTGGCGTATATACTCTCATAAGAAAAATGAAGCGCATTATATGTTTGCGAGTCGCCTAAGGAAGGGGCATCGTCCCGACGTGACTGGCACCGGTAGCCCCTGCCAGGCTTCTTTGCACAGGTCAGGAGGGTTGCATGCAGAGCACCCGATACACAGTGTCTGTAATGCGCCGTCATCTTGCGGCCGTTTGTCCTTCCCGAGGCCCCGGGCTACACAGAGTTGTTGGTGGGTGAGGGTCCTGGAAGGTACGAAAGGCCCTCGGGTCCTGTGTTGAGAGTTCTCGGTAGGATGGGGCCAGAAGGCGTAAGGCTCGCTTGAGGTACAGTGAATTCATGCCAAGTCCCCGGTAGAAGTTGGAGTTGTCTGAATCCGTTTCCTGCCGAAACGATACCCAAGTTCTAGACTGACCGGTGATATTGTTACCCCTACACATTTTTAAGTGGCTTTCACGTTTCAGACCGCCACGTGGCACGCTGCCTGGAATGTGCCCTCTGTTGAAATTGCTCTCCATTTGGTCTCGTGCCAGAGAAAAAAGCGAGCCTCTGCCGAGAATATAGTTTGCCTTACAGGTTAGAGTGCGGGGAGAACCCCGTCGTACCAGGATGATGGGATCGTGGAAGTATTCTCGCTAATCGTAGCCATCGGCCCTCACTCAGTTTCCTGAAGGATAGAAACTCTGTACGAGCCCCGCCCCGGTGAAGTCTCCGCCCCGTGACAGTTTTCTGGCAGATGAGCTGTGTCCAGTCACGTTGTTATTGCTTGTGTGCCATTTTGCAGTTTGCTTTGTTTATAAATGAGAGAGGCATTCTGCTCAGGGGACAGTACAAACACACACATGCATTGATTTATACTATGAAATCACAAGAAGCTTTTAAAATGGTGTTTAGAGTAAAAATGAGAGCCTTATGAAAATATATGAGCAACATTTCCTACAACAAACATAAAAATAGTAAATAAACATGCAGAGTAACACCATGTATTTTTACACAGGGAGTAAACATTGTAAAGAAAATCATCTTTAGGTACCAAAATGACATAGGGCCTTTCTTCTTTCTTCCCTTCGTATCATTTGTTATCTTTACTAGTCGAGCCTTTTCCTAATGTCATAACTCACAGTCACCTGGTGTTATTCTGTCTGGCTCTATAACAAAAATACCATAGACCGTGTGGCTTAAACAACAGGAATTCATTTCTCACAGTTCTGGAGGCTAGAAGTCCGAGATCAAGCCTCTGGCAGATTCCAGGTCTGATGAGGGCCTGCTTCCCTAGTTCATAGACTCATCTTTATGTTGTGTCCTCACACAGCGGTAGGGGCGAGGGAGTACTCACCTATCCCCTTCATATACAGAAGGGCACCAGTCCCATTCATGACCTGTTCACCTCCCAGAGGCCCGACCTCTTAAATACAATCCCAGTGGGCCTTAGGTTTCAACGTCTGACAGGGAGGAAGGACACTATGACACACCTGTTCTGTTTAGGAAGGAAAAGAAGAGACAACATCAAATAAAGCTAATGATTGAAAGGTTTAATCCATGCCAGGCTGAAAAGAACCATGATTGTCTTTCAACTGGCCAATCTCGAGCAGTTTTATAAAGGGATAGAGTGTAGTTTTATTTGATAGTTTCCCTCCTAATGATCTCTCCTCTCTTTTTTCATATTCAGGAACTATTCGCACATGACCAGTGTGTGTATTTATGGAAAGAGTAAAAATGCTGACAATTACAAATTGTTTGTTTTTTCAGCAGAGCTATTACCTCATCAACTGATATTTTGAGTAAGCATCTCTTAAAATGAAAAAAAATTTAAATTAATCCACCTAACAAGATTTATTCTGAGATTCTGAGAATAATTTTCCAAGTATATCTGGAAAGGTAAATTGATTTTCAAAGATGTATAATTGATGAATTAACCTCATTTTCAAAAATTTACGATCCACTATGGGAGCAGCTTCTGAATGCCCTCAGGTAGGCATCAAGCCAAGTGGAGCAAATAATTTCTCACGCAACTGAAGACAATATTTGTAGTAGAATAGAAGGACAAAAGAGAAAATGCGTTTTAGCCGTTGAATTTTGTGCTAACTTCTACAATTCATGTGTGTCGTGTACTCTCTTGTAGATATGAGAAAGTGCCAGTCATCTTGGTTGGGAACAAAGTGGACCTGGAAAGTGAGAGAGAGGTGTCCTCCAATGAAGGCAGAGCCCTTGCGGAAGAGTGGGGCTGCCCCTTTATGGAGACTTCCGCTAAGAGCAAAACCATGGTGGACGAACTCTTTGCAGAAATCGTGAGGCAGATGAACTATGCCGCGCAGCCCGACAAAGACGACCCATGCTGTTCTGCATGTAACATACAATAGCATTCAAGTGCGGCTGTCCTGGACGGGACCCGCCCGCCACCGTAGGCGACACACCTCGTCCGCCCGGCTGCGGAGCTTGCAGGATGTGTGGTGTGAATCTGCAGCGAAATAGCAGCCCTTATTCAGCATCGAGCAGTGATTGTCAGTTGCTATCTCTGAGTAACATTTGGGTTCAGTAACTCCAGTTTCCGCCACGGTCCTCGGTCTCCTGTGTGCACCTGCAGTTTGAAGGCCTAGCCAGTCGGTCTACAGGGTGATCTCCTCCGAAAGCTACAATGGCCTTGTCTCTGGGTTGACAGAAGCACCTACTGTATACATTAAAAATAACCATGAGAGAGAAACCAGAAGAATCCCTATGACCACTTACAGTTAAAATATTTTGTCTTCTTTAAAAAATAAATAAATAAATAAGTAAAGGAGAAATATTTTCCTAGGAGAGTACTGAATTTCAGGACTTGAGATAGTGCTTCTAACCATTGTATCCCGTCGAGTAAGATAACAGCAACTGACCTGCCGACAGCATTACAGGGAGCGAATCTTTCCTCAGCTGACGTGTTCCTGTTTCTCAAAATTGATGCCTAATTGTAGTTGTTATCCCAGTCTGTGACGCGGAACTCACTCGTGCATCGGTCCTTGATAGAGCAGAGGTCAGGACAGGTTGTGGTAGGAATACAGTCTGGCTTTAGAATGTGTTAAAATCACCTGCTTTGCCACAGAAGATGGAGGCTCTCACAAGGGTTTGATCCGCATTAAAACCCCAAGCCCACCCTCTGTTAACAAAGCAGGGATGGTCTTAATTACTTTACTGAACAAGAAGGAAGCAACTGTAACGGGAACATTGCCTAGCCTTACTCACAAGACGCGTTCTGGTAGATTAACTAGTACCATCGTGTAAGGAAAATGAAGCCATGCTGTATCCACATGTTCCCATTCGCAGGAACCTCACAGGACAGCACAGATACCTTGCATCTTTATGCTCGTTAAAGCAGCAAATTCCTTCTCGCCGTTAAGGGCTATGGTTGTGGTGTGATTCTTGGCTAACCTGCTTTCGAAATCAAGTTTGCTATAGCAGAGCTTTATTGCAGGCATCTAAAAATTGAATAACCACGTGAAATAATTTGGGCTTAAAAGTAGAACATAAATTATAGAGTGGAAGGCAAGGGACAAAAAAAAAAAAGCCCACAAAACCACAAAACCTTTTATCTTTAATTTTCCTGGGGAATTATATAAAGATTTTCTTATAACAATTTTGCTCTGATTACTGAAGGGCAAAGCTAGAGTGAATATTTTGTTTTGAAAAGGTGCTCAAGCTCTGACATTTTTGGTTTTCATAGCCGTGAAGTATTTATCATTTGCATGACTAATGGCACAGGAAAAAACCTATTCATAAGTTTTTACAATCAAGCGTAGAAGGGTTTTCAACCAACTTCAGAGTCATAGATGCTGAAGAGAGTCTCTTGAGCTAATCCTCTGGAGATAAATCTGGCCTTCAGAACTGCACTGTCACCGAGCCTGCGATCTGCGTGCTCGCCTCACACTTTGCTGGCTTCACACACTTGTGCCAGTAACCTCTGGTCTTGCGTGTGTCCCTGAGAGAAGAGTGTGTGTTTGTGTGTGCATGTGTGTTTATTGTTCCTAAGAATTTGGCACAAGTCAGAGATAATTGCCTCTACTGAGAATCCGTACTGCAGAACATCGTGTATCAAAAGCCTTTTTTTTCCCTTTTAAATTGTTTGCGTGGGCTTTTTTTACACATTATGGAAATCATTGCTGGCCCCCGAATGCTTAGTAAGCTGGCATTGAGCTTAGAGGATAGCAGAAAGGTGGCTAGTACTTTTCACAGATGAGAAAACAGACATGTGGGTACAGGTCGTGATTGTGAAAAATCTTGGAATTGTGAGTATTTGCATTCTTCAACATAGTTTTTTCTTACAGCCCCCAATTGGGAAGCACCTTGTTTACAGGACAGAAAGTTCCAACCCGTTTTCTTGAAACCAATTTCGGTATGTCACAGTTGAGTCAACTGAAAACATTTAGAGAAGCCAGAGATTCAAGAAGTATGATTTGTCTACAGAAATAGAAATACTTGCTAGTGAATCGGCCGAGATTCGAAGCCTCTAACTTCTCAGAATGATGGTTTTTGGTTTTGTTTTTAGAATTCCGTGTTTAACAGCAATTTATGACAACTAAGATTACATATTAAAAACATCTGTAAAGACTCCAAGTTTTACACTATGGATTGCTATGCAGACCAGAAAAAGAAGTTAAATAATACGAAAGGTATGGCAAAAACGTAAGGTGGAGAAGATTCTCATCTAACCATTCGGATTTCCGTCGGGAAGTGTCTGTGTCAGACAAGAAGGCGGGCTTTTGCTGTACAGACGTTGCCAAGAACCGATCTGGCTGCCTGATCAGTGTTCGCACATCTCCCTCCGTGATTAGTGACAAAGCATCAAAGATCCCCAGCAACGTGGGAACCCTCTTGTGCCCTTCCTGTTGGTGTTTCATCCGGTAGGAATATAACTGGGTTCGAACGAACGGGTTGGTGGAGACGTTACTAACAAGCTGAAGAACAGGATGAAATGACACGACGTCACAGTGGCTACAAGAGAAAAGTCGGCGACCTTGCGTCGCTGTTGGTTTTATGCCCTGATCAGACTAGCAACTAGTTAAGTGAAAGTTTTTCTAACATGCCTTAAAAAATGTTATGGTTTGATCCAAAGACCCACTTTTTCTTTAGCTGTTTGTGATAAGCTTTTCTTTTGTTTTCATTTTGCCTCATTTTACTTTCAACAAAGGCGGCTTTTTTTTAGGGGTTTTTTTTTTTTTTCTTTTTTGTTGCAGCTTTTTTTGGGGAGGGCAGGGTTGTTTTTTAAGCTGTGATAGTGATGGTAACTGATGCCTTTCGTTTTGTTCAATTTACACCAAACAAGCCAGCATCTGATCAAAAGCATTACATAAAATCTTCCTTAAACTATCGAAAGGTGCTTCGATGATTTTCTCCTTTGGTTTGTAGAATTAGAGCTGAACTTTTGACTAAGCGCTTAGAGTTGCCATCACTTTTCTGTGGTAAAACTACTGATACTTGCTTTTTCTTTATAAGGAAATGTTGCCTAAGGATGTCTGCTGTTTGTTTTCAGGAGTTTTCCAGTGGGAATGTTGTCTGCGTATGTCTGAATGTGAAAAGTGCGTATTTTGTTTGTTGCCGTTGGTTTTTTTGTTGGTTTGTTTTGTTTTTTAGTTGTTGTTCTTCTCACTAGTCTTGTGTTCACACTGGTAAGCTTTACTTGTCTCCTTTGCCAATCAAATGTTAAAGACTATGGGGGTCTTTCTATTTTATTTTTTTTAAATAACGTGTCATTGTGCATCTATTAAATCTTGATCAGGGTTTCAAGAATGACTGCAGTGGGTTTTGGAAACAGACTTATCATTATTGATTTGGGGTTTCCCAGAGATATAGTTCACAGTTAATTGTTGAGCTCTAATACAACTGACCATTTAAAATTGAACAACAGTTTATTGTTTTGTAACAATGTCAGTTGTTAAACCTTGACATTTCGATTAAAACATGAATTGTAGTTATAACTCAATGCAAATTCAACAGTTGTATTTGGAGTTAAATTATTTTAACAAATAAATTTATTTAATGAAACTTCCTCTGGATTTGTTTGGTTCGGTGTGGTTTTGTACATGTTCGTGAGGGAAATGTGTTCAAAATGTAGGAAAACAACTAAAAATTGCCATAGAACAAGTTTAATACACTTGATACAGAAATATTCAAGCTGAATTAAATCGAGAATGCATCAGATAAAAAGGGAGGTTAATCGACCATGTTCATATCCCTTAAAAATAGTAACACGAGAGACTTTAAAATCAGTAATTATAAATATAACCATCTCTCTGTAAATAGTATTTTATATGTTTTTATGATAGTTAGCTAATTTGAAGTCTCAGTGCTAATGAGAACAGAATTGTTCTAGATCATTAACATTAATTAGCAGTTGCTCTGTGGTCCTGCTCGTATCACTAAAATGTATCAGTGTCCTTCTAGTGATGGGTTGGGGCTGTCTTTTTGTTGAGGTCTGGTGGATTTTAAGGTGCCAGAAGCTGGAGGTTGCTGAGCTGCAGGGCTGCAGGGCCTGCCTGTTCTATACGGGGCCCTGTGAATGTTGACAGATGCTGTTAATTATGTGCAGCCTTCAGCTGCTCTGATAAGGAGCCCATTCATTCCGTAAGCCAATTTAAACTATGCCTTTTGGTTATGTCGCCTTCAAACTCTGTTGAAATTCTCTGGCAACATTCCACCGGTTTAGAGGCTTCATTGTTTTAGAATATAAGAATAATTTGAATGAATATAACAGAGGCACTGTAGATAGAATCTCAGATATTTAAAGGAAAATGTGCCTAAACTTTAGTGTAATAAATATCTGCTGGTTGGCTTCATAATCTCATTTGAAGCATTTATGAAGTATTTAAACCTATTGAATTCTAATTTCAATTGGGAGAATTTCTTTATGGCTGAAAAGTGGTATTTTGAGCAAGTACTTGGGAGAAAGTGGCCTTTTATTGATAGTTAGAGGTCCGTGAATGGAAATATAGGTAGCTGGAGGAATAAAGGGCCACCCAGTTTGGAACCCATCTGATCCCGCAGGACCTGCGAAGCAGAGAAAATGGTCACAAACTCCCTAAAAAAGCTGCTAACTTATTTCCTAATTTTCAAAATGTAGGTTACATGTAAATACTAATAAAACAGGGGCTCCTGGGTGGCTCAGTCAGTTAAGGGTCCGACTCTTGATTTCAGCCCAGGTCATGATCTCAGGGTGGGGAGATCAAGCCCCACGTCAGACTCCGTTCTGAGTGTGCAATCTGCTTACGATTCTCTCTCCCTCTCTCTCTCTGCCCTTCCCTCCACGCCCCTCCCCCCGTGTGTGCCACATGTGCTCTATCTAAAAAAACAAAACAAAACAAAACAAAAAAACTAATAAAACATAGGGACACTTCATTTGTTAAATAGATAAACTAGTTTCACATTGTTTAATCTTAACTTTTTTCCTGGTTTTGGTGTTTGTTTGTTTTTCCTTTGCAGTATTAGGTTTTTGAAAGATTTGCTGCTCTTCCAGGTCAGGTGATGTGTTATTTCTTTTGGTATTTTCTTAGAATAGTCGTCTTCATGTTACCGTCTACAGATTCCTCCAAGTCTTACTAGTAAAGAAAAAGGTAGAAGACTACGTGCTTGAAAGATTAAATACAAAGATCTATTTAGTACACACAAATTAGGAAGAAAGAAAACTGAAGGAATGATTATTTGGTTTGGCTTATGGGAATTTGTTTTTTTTTTTTCTACAAAATCTTTCCATTTCAAAGACTCCGAAGTATGAAAGGTTTCATTGTTTTATCATATGATTGCAAGTTTACATGGACAGTATTTAGGGTATGGTTTACATTTTTATCTTTAAAAAATCAGATATTAGTAAAAAATACAAAGAAGAAAGGGAAAAGCCACCCAATTTCCAAATCTCCAAAACAACCACGTTGACATTTGGTGTGTCTTTATATGCATACGTACATGTGCGTGCACACACACACACACACACACGTAGAGGGATAAGTGATTCCATGTTACTTTGAGAAACTGGCTCTAAGTACTAAAAATGAATCACCCAAGGTTATGCTAATAAAGTGGCAGAGTTGAGGTGCAGACCCAAGTTCTAACTTTAGATCCTTTTTTTCCCCACTGTTCATTCCTTCTCTTGAATGGTGTCCACTCATTTCAAGTTCACTCAGCTATATATTTTTTTAAGATTTTATTTATTTATTTGCGAGAGAACGAACAGGAGAAGGGGCAGAGGGAGAAGCAGACTTCCCACCAAGCAGGGAGCCTGATGTGGGGCTCGATCCCAGGACCCTGGGATCATGACCTGAGCCGAAGGCAGACGCTTAACCGACTGAGCCACCCAGGCGCCCAGCTCACTCAGCCATTACTCATCAGGCCTGGTGCAGCAATACACAGACAGGCATAGACATCTAATCCCCGATATCCAAGACATCGTAAATGTCTAACCCCATTCAGGCTGCTATAACAAAATGTCATAAACGGGGTAGCTAGTACAACAAACGTTCATTCCTCCCAGTTCCGGCGGCTGGGGAATCCAAGATCGAGAGGGGTAGGTTTGGTGTCTGGCGAGGGCCGGCTTCCAGCTGACTGCTGATTCCTCACTGTGGCCTCCCAGGGCAGAAGGGAGAAGGTGGCTCACTCAGGTCTCTTTCGTAAGGGCACTAATCCCATTCGTGAGGGCTCCACCCTCATGCCCTCATCCCCTCCGGTAGGCCTCACCTCCTAATACTCTTTGGGGATTAGGTTTCAACATAGGAATTTTGCAGGGACACAAACATTCAGTCTACTGTACCAGTCTTGTCTTCTGGCCTTTCCCTTTCCATCAAGGCAGATACAGATTAGGTCCCTGGCAAGAAATAATTTATTTCCGTACTTTTACATACCGGAACTCCAGTAACCCAGGCCATGCCAAAGTCCTGGGCACAGCCCACAGAGTCCATAGCTGGCTCCTTTCTTCCCAAGGCCTGTGGGACCAGCCCAAATTATTCCCTCCTGGGAACTTTGAGGAGTCTGTGTGATGGATGAGGGTGGATGACTGTAGGCAGGGCTCCAGGGCTCTGCTGTTACACAGCGTGTCTACTTCCTAAGGAAGCACTCAGGCTAACAATAGGATCTGCAAGGGGCTGGATCCTTGATGGTGGGCACTGGGGGGCACTGTGCTAGTTTGGGGACACCAGCAAAGCTGAGAGGGGCAGAGGGAGCTGTATTTCAGATACTACATTGAAAAATGCTGACTCACCAGTGTCCTGGACCTTGGCCCATCTCAGGAAATGATGAGTTAGGGGTGTCATTGAGAGAACACTGTCCAAAATATCCAGGAATCCCTGAATCCTGTCTGTAGTCCTCACCACGTCATCCCTGAGGGAGGTATAAGTTCATGTGAAACCACCCTCCCACAGTGACACATGCACACAAATGCACACATGTATGTGTGCACACACACCCACCCTAAATCACCAGGGTGACGGAATGACAATTACTTGCTGGAGCTTTCCTTTTAAAGCCTAAGTGCAGAACTCTGGTACACTGTGTGGACCCCAACAGACTCAGGTCTGCTAGAGGAGCCTAGAAGGAGAAGCAGACCAAAGGCCTCTGTCTACATCTATCTTGAAGCCTGAATCCAAATCCTGAATCTTGCCTCTGCAATGCAATGGCGAGAACACCTCTGCTAGCGAGAAGAAAAGAAAGAAACCAAACTAAAAGCAAGTTCAGTCCTGCACCTAGCACGGAGCTCCCCTGGGCCATCCTCCCCAGGGCCTGACTGGGAGAAGGGAAGGCAGCTCACAGGAGGATGACACCCCAGGAGGAGCTGCCTCCAGACTCATTTCACTTCACAGGGGAGAAGAGGGAAGAGCAGGGAGGCCCTGGCCTTTATCCTGGAGGTGCCACCTGGGCAGCCTGCTACACGGCTAAAGGGAGCTTGATCTGACTGCCCTCCAGCAGCCATCCTCCTTTTGAGAGTGGAACAGAGATGGAGGTGAAAACCAACGGGGGCAGCTTTTTCTCCACCAGAGACCAGTAACACCTTTCTTGTAAGTAGAGTTTGAATATGTTTTCCCTCAACTTATTTCATTTGCTTCATTATTCACTACCTTTCAGTTCATTTACACTCTGTATCAGTTACCTATCACTGTGTAACAAATGACCCCAAAACTTAGCGGCTTACAACAACAAACATTTATAATCTCACAGTGTCTGTGGGGTGGGAGTCTAGGCATGGCTTTGGTCACTCACAAGCCTGCAATCAAGCTGTGGGCTGGGCATTCAGTCATCTGAAGGTGTCACTCAAGGTAGATCAACCACTAAGATCCTTCAGTGGTTGTTGGCAGGGTTCAGTTTCTGTAGGGCCATTACCATGAGGCCCTTACTTCCTATTGGCTGTCAGCTGGAGGCTGCCCATATGGGCCTCGCCATTGGTCAGCTTACAACATGGCGGCTGGCCTTCTCCTAACCAGCAGGTGAGAGCAAGAGAGGCATATGAGCAAAACAGAATCACACAGTCTTGTGTGTTTATCTCGGAAGGTATACCTCACCACTTTTGCCCTATTCGCTTAGTTAAAAGCAAGTCACTGTGTTCAGCCCACACTCAAGAAAAGGACATCACACAAGAGTCTCAGGATGGTTGAGGCCCCTGGGTGGCTCAGTCGTTAAGCATCTGCCTTCGGCTCAGGTCATGATCCCAGGGTCCTGGGATGAAGCCCCGCATCGGGTTCCCTGCTCCGCGGGAAGCCTGCTTCTCAACCTCACCCACTCCCCCTGTTTGTGTTCTCTCTTTTGCTGTGTCTCTCTCTGTCAAATAAATAAATAAAATCTTAAAAAAGAGTCTCAGGATGGTTAATTTTATGTGTCACAGTGACTGGGCCATGGGGTGCCCAGATATTTGGCAAAACATTCTGGGTATTTCTGTGAGGGTGTCTTTGGATGAGATTAACGTTTAAGTTGGTACACTGAGTAAAGCAAGATTGTCCTCCTTAATGGGGGTGGGCTTCTTCCAATCCACTGAAGACCTGAAGAGTACAAAAAGGCTGACCTTGCTCCATATAAAAGTGAATTCTTCCTGCCTAACAGCCTTTGCACTAGAATATTGACTTTTTCCTGCATTTAAACTCCAACTGAAACATTGGCTCTTCCTAGGCCTCGAGTCTGCCAGCCTTCAGACTGGGATCATACCATTGGCTTTCTTGGTTCTCGGGCCTTCAGATTCAGACTGGCACTGCATTATTGATTGGCTCTGCTGGGTCTCCAGCTTGCTGACTCAACTGCAGGTCTTGGGACTTACCAGTCTCCATAATCTCATGAACCAATTCCATCCATGTAATCAATCTCTATATAAATAGGTCATACATACATACATACATACACACACATACATACATACATACATCCTATTGGTCTGTTTCTTTGGAGAACAACGACTAACACAGGTGTGAATATCAGGAGGCAAGGATCATTGGGTGCCACCTTAGAAGGCCACCTACCACATAGTATTATGAATTTTATTCCATATTATTGCCCTACTTAGAGAATTAGGTCCCACAATCCTAAGGATTTCAGTGTGTGCTCTTTTTTCCCATTTATCTTGATTTCAATTCCTCCCTTACCATCATGTATACCTCTATATCTAGAAAAAATGTCCAGTGCACGACAGACATATAGGAAGTCCTTATCAACTATAATGCTAACTAGAAGGGCAGGAGCCAATTATGTTTAAGTATGGAATATTACATAGGGATGAGTTAAATTTAGCTTTCCCCATTCAAGTAAAATAATTTCCCAAATACCTATTTGGGATAATTCCCAAATTGTATTCCCAAATCAATTCCCAAATACATTTCTCAAGTGTACCAGAACAGTTTTCAAAGGAAATTGATTGGCCTTCATTAAGTGATAAACTAGCATTTCGACAGAGTAGTCTTCCATTGGTGGACTTTAGAAGCAATTCTGCTATTTGCAGTGAGGGGATGGGAGGGTTGAGTTTTAACTTGTTACCTTTAACCTTTAACCTCTCTTACTCAAGACTGACCAGACAAATTAATAAAATTAATTTTAAGAACTATAAATATCTGATTTCTTTTTTTTTTTCTTTGTAAATTTGGTTCATAATTGTCAGTAACAACGCAGGTTAAGTCTCTGGTGACAGTTGATTTAACTGTCAATTCATTGCATTTACCCAGTTGCAGATTAACTGGCTTGGTTTATGGACTATCCTAACAGGCCCATGAAATGAGATTATTTTCCTCCCTACAGAGATTCTCTTTCAGAGAGCCTTGGTAATTAAGAAGCAGCTGATAAGATCTCGTGGTAGATATCTGAGTGGGAGGAACTGTTCTGATTAAATCAGGAGCATGAGACCTGGGGGGGTCCCTCTCTTCCCCCACTAGACCACAAGCCCCAAAGTTTGTTTTTTTCTGCTGCAGAGGAGCTAGGCAATGCACTAATCAGGACTACTTCATTACCAACCCCACTCCCACCCCCACTATTTCCAGGAGATGACAATATCACAGGTCACCGTGGGACCTTAACCAAACCAGATAGTCTACAAAACAGTTTCTGCAATTGGCTAATAAAGAATTTACTATAGTTTGAGGTGTGCTTGTTTTTTAACTGACCCATAACCTACCTACAGTAAAATGCCCCAAACTTGTGCATATACCTCCATGGACTTTTACATATGTAACCACCAACCACATCAAGACTTAGAACATTTCTGTCACTCCAGAGGGCTTCTTTGTGCCCCTCTCAGTCAATACCTACAGCCCAGAGGTAAATGCTGTTCTGACTTCTTTCACCTTTGGCTATTTTTGCCTTCTTCAACTTTGTATAAATTAAATTATACAGTATGTATTCTTCTGTGTCTAGATTCTTTTGCTCAGCATTGTGTCTGTGAGAGTCAATCTTGCTGCTCATGTAGCGGTAGTCTGTCCTTTCTTAGCATTGTATAGTGTTCTTGTTTATGAACACATTTTATTGATACAATCTGCAGTTAATGGACATTTGCTTTTTTCCTAGTTTGGGTCTATTATGAATAAAGCTGCTATGAACATTCTTATATGTAATTTTGGTGGACAGGCACAGTGCTTATGTCTCCCAGGTAAATATCTAGGAGTGGAACTTCTGGATCCCAGGTAGGCTCGTTATTTGGCTTGGGTAGACAGTTTTCTCAAGTGGTTGTACCAATTTACACATTAACAAGCAATGGGTGACAACTTCAGTTGCACATGTCACAGGATGGGCTCCCTGGGATGCACGTTCTGCGACAGAGCTTAGGGTGCAGGGTCTTTTTTACAAAGTGCCACTGGGATCTCTCACTTCTGTGGGAGAAAGTAAGATTGGACAAAGAGGCTGAGCTGCCATGCAGGGCTAACAACAACCTGGGAGAAGGGCGGGGAATTAGAATGGCCCCTCAGAATTGTCCCAGGTTGGGTCAAGTTGGCTAATCATTTATGCCCTCCATCCACCAGACACAGTGACCTTGGGTGAGATGCAGCCTAGACAGTCTCTGAAGGACCGGAGATGGAGGCCTTCAGCCATGTCAGCAGCTGGGGCAACAATCGCCTTATTGAAAGGAGAACCAGGCGATGCCTCACAGCATCTACCAACTCCGCACACCCACACACATACCTATTGCTGTCAGTGTTTTTCATTTGAGTCATTCCGGTGGGTGTGTAGTGGTATGTCATTGTGGCTTTTACTTTGCTTTTCTCAAAGGCTGATAATATTCATATGCTTATTGGCCATCGGTTATCCTTTTCTGTGAAGTACCTGTTCAGGTCTTTTGCCCATCATTTAAATGTGCTGTTTGTCTTTTCCTTGTATATTTGTAGTTCTTTATATTTCCTGGATATGTATTTGCAGATATACCATCCTCGTCTGAAGCTTTCCTTTTCACACTCTTGTTGGAGTCTCTTGACGGAAGTCCTTAATTTGAATGAAGTCAATATATCAATCTTTTCTTTTATAGTTATTTTTATTCTTTTGAAGACATCTTTCTTTACTTTGGGGTTGTTCTTGACCTCAGTTTCCTCAATGGTATGCTAAGTTGACCTTATGCACAGAGTCATTGTAGAATAATTACTTTTTTTTTTTTAAATAGGCTCCACACCCAGCATAAAACCCAACATGGGGCTTGAACTCATGACCCTGAGATCAAGACCTGAGCTGAGATCAAGAGTCGGACACCATCCAGGTGTCCCTAGAATAATTACTTTAATCATACAGAATTTGTTGAATAAAGATGGAATTGCCATCATTAATTAGTCTTTGTTTCATATTACTGATGAAATATTGAAACATTTAATTGGCAGGTTTGGCTCTTGGCCAGTGTATCCCCAAATGTATTTTACCAAGTTTGTGTTACTAAGTCTGTATTAAATAGGAAAAAGAATTTAATGATCAAATTAGTTTGAGAAACACCTGGTTAAACAAAGTTAAGCAGGTTTTCTACTATAGAACTCCTTGGAGTCTTCAATATCCTAATATACATTATATAACTTCAAGAGAGATGTTAGATTCATTCTGTCTCTAAATTATTTGACCATTGAATGCTTTTTTTCCTCAGAACATTCCACAGGACTAGTGTTTCTCAGGTCACTAGATTGGTAGGTATATCTAAGACAAGTGGTATGATATCCAACAAAAAAGAGGTCAAAAAAACTGAATCCAAGAATCCATAGTGATATACTAAAATGTCACTAAAAATGAGGGGGAGTAGCCATTCTTTTAATAGGAGGATCTAGTTAGTAAATATAGAAAGACATAGAATCAAGAAGTCATCATTTTACAATTTTTCACATAAAAGTGGAATCAGGCAAGGATCAACAATGTTAAGACCATTGGGTAAAACTGTTATAGGGAAATGGGACTTTCACATGGTCTCAATGTATTATTCCACAAAGCACTTCTTAATTGTTAAGAGAAAGAGTTAGCTTTTCAATGGAAAGATCTAGCTGACATGAACTGAACCAAGAGATCAAACTTCGCACCCCCTACAGTGGGATGAAACCCACCATGGGCCCTTGCTGTGAGGCAATGGGGGAAGTACCCCATGTCACCTGTATGGTGTTCTTGCCACAAACATCCTGAACCTAATCATGGGAAAGTAATCAGACAAATCTGCATTGTGAGACATCCCACAAGAATAGGTCTGGATATTTCAAAAACATTTGTCTCAAAAGACAAAAATAGTAGAGTGAGGATGAGGTGCTGTTCTACATTTAAGGAGACTAGAGAGATATTTTTAAGAAGAAAAGAATGGAAACAATGCCTCAACATCTTCCCTGCCTCCTTGTTCTTCACAGGTACAATGTGGTCCCATTAGCAAAAATTGATTGCATATAGGAAGCCTCAAAAAAAAAAAAAAAAAAGGAATACGGGGCTCCACCCCCAAGGGAATGCATCAAAATCTATGTGTGGGTATGTGTAGAAAAAGCTGGTCTTTCCCCTGATCTGGAAATTCAGAAATCTTCTTCCATTGCAGATTGTACTCTACCCCTTTCCTGCTGAGAATCACTGAATTAGGTTGGAGCTTTTCCTTTAACGTAAGTGATGCTCATAACACTCACTGCTCAAATTGTTCAACTTTCACCACCCTTATGGCTGACCAATACAAACTAAATATGGCCCGGGGTACTGCTGCCCAGTGGTAAAAGAGAGAGCAAATACGGAATTATGGAGTTTACCCTGTGAACCCCAATGAAAGATTTAAGATAGACATCAAATGTCCTCTTAAACCAACTCAAAATTTCATTATTCTTCCTCCCTCCCTCCCCTCCCTCCTTCCCTTCTTCCCTCCCCCACTTCCTTTTGTCTCATTTGCCACTGATGTGGGAAACAAAGGCAGAAGAAAAATTATTAAATGTCCTTACTACCTACAGCCCATTGACAAGTCCTTGAAACAGGCAGAGTGACCTTCCTCTAGGGACTCAACTGCCTGAATGTTAATACTTTGCTAAGGGCAAAAGGCAATCCTAGCCTGAGCCCGCACCCCCCGCCCAGGATCCTGTAAGTCTACTTTAACATATAAAAATTCCTTTGGAAACTTCCTTTATCTCTAAACCCCCCAAGATACATGTTGGCAACATCCCCAAGCATATGACCCCCCGATATACATCTGAGTTTCTACTAAACAGTAATAAATGAACTTTCCTAACAACAGCTAGCCCCCTCAGGATCCTGGAAACCTTGTTTCCAAAATACCTGGAAGGCTTACACTATCCCCAACCCCCTCCCGACTTGAAAGTATATAATGGGCCACTCCTCATGGACCCCACTGCAGCTCTTCCTGCCCATGGGTCCTGTCCCCATGCTTTAATAAAGTCACCTTTTTGCACCAAAGACATCTCAGGAATTCTTTCTTGGCCGACGGCTTCGAACCCTAATGTCTTTCCTACATCACCACCAGTATCTTCCATGGACCCACGCAGCTGGATTTGCTCCACATCCTAAATCCAGATAATTGCTATTTAAGTCATTAACAGTATTTCCTTTTGAGAATGATTTTGGGCCGGTGGTTGCTCTGGTGGTTTTTTCTAGTAATAAATTAGTTCACTTTAGCATCTCCAGGAGTTTTCATTCACCACTCAGGGACATGTGATTTACAACTAAAACAAAACAAACTAAAAATTTTCTACACTCCTTTCATTCACTCACACAGCTAGTATTTCATTGTATAATTGTGTTAAGTGACAAACCTTTTGTTGTTGTTGTTGTCGCAAATATCACGGGCAACAAAACCAATTTCTTGTCATTAACTTTAAACCAGGACCAGTAATTAATGTTTATCCTGGTGTCTGTCAGGACTTCTCTGTCTGTGTCTCCTGAAGCTGTCATGTCATGGTCTGGGGGCAGGTAGGAAAGAAGTCCACATCCCACAGGCAGGATTGGCTCGGATGCTAGAACCTGGCTGGGGAACCAGGGCAGATGCTTCTTGGGATTCAAGGGTGGGGCTTTAGATGATAAGGCCTGGTAGGAGTGCTCGATACGAAATGACATACTAAGAAGTGGGAAACCCTAACAGAGTGGCCAGCCTTCTCATCACTCCTGGAAGGCACTCCGAAGAGTAGAGAAAGAATACATCTTTTCTTCTTGTTTTATTGTATCTGCAGAATTCCTAATGCTCCTCCAAGATGACTGTGTCCTCTTTTCTTTCTTCCTACAATGACTTATCAGCCGTGGTCCTGAACAAATACCGTCTGACATTTTAGCACATCAGTGGCTTAGAAAAATATAATTAAAGGTAAAATGTACTAGAATCGAACAATATAGATAGCCTCGTTACTCACTTTTAATTACATTTGGATGGATCCTCCGTTGCCATGGAAACTCTCTCCTTGGGAAATTTTGGAGGCAGGGATCTGCTCCACGTTTCACAGTTCTGGATCTTAAAGAAATTTCTTGTTCTATTTAGAAGTTTAGAAGCTATGCTGCCACCTTCCACTGTGGTATCATGCAAAGTTAGCTGTTGTAGTTGCTCAAAACAGTTAATATAAAAGGCATTGTTTGTTTTTCACTGTTACAAGTTGTTACGAATTCTTTCTATATGGAACTGTTTTCTTTATTGTGTATAGGTTAGTAGATTCATTAAACTTCTATGTCCAATATGGCAGCCATTAGCCACACCTGCATGTAGCTATTTAAATTTATGTTAATTAAAATTAAATAAAGTTAAAGTACAATTCTTTAAAGTACAAGTAGAACTACTTGAATTTCAAGTCACGTTGGCCACATTTTAAGTACTCAATAGTCATGGGTAGTCAATGGCTATGTATTAGGCCGGATAGATAGAGACCATTTCCATCATAGCGGAAAGTTCTATTCAACGACCCTACATTACAATAACAATCGTTTGTACCAGACCTGTTCAGTTTTCTTTGCTCAGAAACAGTAAGAGTCTAAGAACACATATGCAAGGCTCATTTCATGGGCTTGCAATCTGTGTAGTCATAAAGGGACCTGCACTTAAGAAGGACTCCATGCTTGGTTTAACGCTCTGTTGCCACGATCTTGCAACTCTTAATACTTTTGAACAAGGGACTCAGCACTTACCCATCAGGCTTCTCAACTATGTAGCCAGTCCTGCATATATGAGATGGAGCTTGGATGTTGAATTGTTTCCCTTCCCTGGAGATTGGTTCATTTTCAGCCTCCTCCCCTATAGTCCTTAGAGAGTGAGGGGGATCAGCTGACCCATCAGGTAAAATTCAGGTGCCTGCAAACGTTTAAGGCATCTCATCAGAGACCCTAATAGGGGATTCAGCTTTTTTTTTTTTTAAGATTTTATTTTTAAGTTATCTCTATACGCAACATGGGACTTGAACTCGCAATCCCAAGATCAAGAGTTGCACGCAGTACTGACTGAGCCAACCAGGTGCCCCTGGGATTCAGCGTTAAATATATCCCTTCACAGGAATGCTAGAAGCCTAAAGCTGTGTCCCAGCACCTCCAACATTAAGAGAAAGCTGGGTTCTCTTTTGAACAGGTGTTTTCTAATATGGATTCTGAGTTGCCCACAGTGGAATTTCCTTCCCTTCAACAGCCTTGCCAATGCTCCTGTTAAAGCTTGAGCCTGGTTACTTTCACTCCTCAGCCACTCATTCCTTTATTCTCACAATCATTCATTCAACAACTATGAAGCATCTATTATATATGAGACACTGTTACAGATCTGAATAAAAAATTATAGGACACAGACCTACTGTTGCCATCTGGTAAATTATGTGCTGCAATTAACCCAACACTAACAGCAGATACCGGACGACAGTAAAATCATATGCAGCCTGAGTATCATCAAAGATTTATTAGCTGCTTTCCATGTTTCCATGGTCACATTAAAACAAAAACAGTAAAAACAGGATGAATGTAGCAACATTCTGACTGATTCATGTACTGTGTTATGAAGTTTTCCTCCAGACGAAATCTTGGTTGGATTTTTTTTTCTCAAAAATACATACCTACCAGAAAAAGAAAGAATAGCACAGGTAATAATAGTGTTAGTAATCATACAGTAAATACCCCAAGTCATTTTCACTTGCTTCTGGAATTCACTGCATGACATGCTTTTCTGAAAACTTTGATTCCTAATTATGCTTGAGTTAAACTAACATTGCACTGCTGTTGCATTTGGGAGCTTATATGATCCAGGTATGTACCAGAAGGCAGAGGGAAGACAGTATATAATTAAACTGGCCAAAAAAAATTTGCAAAGCCAGAGACATTCATGCTGAGAATTTAAGTGTCATTTTAAAAAGTATTATACTCTCCTTTGATATCTTGGGGGGCTTGCAAGAATTCATACCACATAAATTGACTAGGAAATAAGAGCAAAGGGAATATAAAATTTAAAAAAATTAGAAAACAACAAGGGTATACTTACTATTCATAATGCGTGCCAGATGGTCCTATGTTTCTAAAAGCTGAGCTTTTCTTCATACTTGATTCTGAGTTCCCTGAAAGCCAAAGTCAAGAGGAAAACAAAACTATAGGATTTGAAATGTCCTTGAGTTGAAAAATAACCAGCTCTGGAGATTTGTTCCAGATATTTCTGTGGATCCCCATACAGGGCACACTGTATGATGTAGCAAATGATACCATCGACCACATAGTGAGGACTATTCTGTTGTTAGTCTTGTGATCCCCGCCACTCATTTATTCTTTTCGATAATTTTCTGGGTTTTCAGTAAAGGGGCAGATTTTGAAATAATCCTATTTAGAGTATTACAGAAAGATGAGGGTTTGTGTTACTTTCAGGCATAGCAGTATTACCAATTGATGGCAAATGAACTGTTTAAAATGAGATGCATGAAGAAAGGACCGTCGTGATGTGCCTCAGAATGTAGAGGTCAGGCTATTTAATAGAAAGACCCTTCTCAGATCTCTCATTATAAGGAAAATGTGTGTGCTGAAAGTGCAGGAATAGAAGAAACAGGAGAGAAAGCAAGACAGATGAGGGAGCAGAGAATTGTCCTGAGGAATTAACCCTGCTGGATTCAGAATCCTACACCATGACACGGAGGATGTCCCTTAGAAGATGCTAGACATTCAATGGAGGCAGAGCTGGAGTCCATGGGCTCTCTGGGCATGGCATCGGGGTAGTGTTTGGGGTTATTAAGTCTATACAGACTATGTGTGTGTTTGCTTTCTTTATTATTTCAATATAATTGACATATAACATTATATGTTTCATACATTCTGGTAAGAGACATAATTTTTAGAGCAGTTTTAGGTTCACAGAAAAAATGAGCAGAAGTATAGAGAGTTCCCATATACTCCTTGCCCCCGACACATGCACGGCCTCCCCCAGTATCAACATCCCCCACCAGAGTGGTGCATTTTTTACAATCAATGAACCTATGTTAACATGTCATTATCACCTAGAACCCATAGTTTACAATAGGGTTCACCCTTGATATTGTACATCCTGTGGTTTTGATAAATGTATAATGACATGTATGCACCACTATAAGCCCATATTTTTTTAATTGAGGTATAATTGGCATCTAACAGTCTATTAGTCTCAGGTGTATAACAATGATTCACTATTTGCATCTATTGCAAAGGGATCATCACAATAACTCTAGTTCACATTTGTCACCGTACAGAGCTACAAATTTTTTTTTCTTGTGGTGAGAACTTTCAAAATCGACTCTCTTGGTAACATTCAAATATGTAATATAGTGTCATTAACCACAATCAAATGCCATACATTACATCCCTGACTTATTTATTTTATAACTGAGAGTTTGTATCTTTCAGCCGCCTTCACCCATTTCATCCACCCCCACCCCTGGTCTCTATCTGGCAACTGACAATCTGTTCTCTGTATTTATCAGCTTTTTTTTTTAAGACTCCACATATAAGTGATAGCATATGGTATTTGTCTTTCTCTGACTGATCTCACTTAGTATAATGCGCCCTCAAAGTCCATCCGTGTTGTCACAGATGGCAAGATTTCATTCTTTTTATGGCTGAATAATATCCCATTATATATATTCCATATATATAAATATTCCATAAATAGGTATATATATATTACACACACACACACATATATACACACGCATATACCTACATCACATTTTCTTTATCCATTCATCCATTGATAGACAAGCCTATATATTTTTATCTTCAGAAAATCACAGTTCCTGGGACACCTGGGTGGCTCAGTCTGTTAAACGTCTGCCTTTGACTCAGGTCATGATCTCAGGATCCTGGGATGGAGCCCCACATCAGGCTCCCCTGTTCAGCGGGGAGTCTGCTTCTCCTTCTCCCTACTTGTGCTCTCTCTCTCTCTCTGGCAAATAAAATCTTTTTTAAAAATTTTAAAAAATATATATATATAAGAAAATCACAGTTCCTTATAGTCATGTGGCTAGACTTGACCATGATGTCATCAAGAGCTCCAGATACAAGAACAGCCAGAACCAAGTCCTCTTGCTGTGCAGCAGAAATCTGTGGGTTCTAAGGCACTGGAGTGAGATAGATGGTGGGCTTTCAGTTCAAGAGATTTTTCCTGATTAACTCCAAGTTTGACTTTCTCTAGTCCGGGTCTGGAAAACTACACATTCTAGTGGGAGGTGAAAATAGCATGTATAATGAAAAATAATGGAGTGTGGGATAAATTTAATTAGGAAAAGCCAATTATAATTTTACCTCAGAAGACTGAGATGCTTAAGGAAGTGAATTGAATCTTAAAGTTAATTAGGCAATAATATATTGTACCATTTGTTAAAAATCTTTCTAAAATTTATGTGTTCAATTTCAGAGTTACAATAGCAATAAGTTTTTAGGTCCATATACCTGTTTCCAATTCCTCATTAAATTGGCCATGAAAATACTGAAAACTAAAAACTGACAAAGTGCCAAAGTCAAATAAATAAAATTAAAAATTAAAAAAAATAAATAAAAGTGCCAAAGTCAAGGTGGGATTTCTACTAACTGCATTATCCCCATATTTTACCACAATTTAACACACACACACACACACTCACCCCCACATTAACCTGAAGGCAAGATACTAGAAATAATTCCATGACAGTAAAGGAAAAAAAAAAAAAAGATGTTTCTTATAACTATTGTCTCATCAATATTTAACACTGTTCTAGAAGTTTTATTCAATGACATAGAAAAAGATAGATAAAAAACAGAAATTAGGAGCGGCACCTGGGCGGCTCTATTGGTTAAGCCTTTGACTCTTGATTTCAGCTCAGGTCATGATCTCAGGGTCGTGAGATCGAGCCCCATGACCAGCTCTGCACTCAGCTTGGAGGCTGCTTGAAATTCTCTCTCCCTCGCCCTCTGCCCCTCCCTCCTCAAAATAAATAAATTTTAAAAATCCTAAAAAAAAAATAATAGAAACTAGAAGAAAAAAATGTCACAGGTACACAATTGTCTATTTGGAAAACCTTAGCAAATGAGTTAGAAAACTATTATAATTATTATAATAAAAAGGAACACAAATATACACAATTCAATGTTAACTATAGTCAATCAAAATATAATAAAGAGAAGAGCCCATTCATTAAAAAAAAAAGCAGGCGGGGCACCTGGGTGGCTCAGTCGTTAAGAGTCTGCCTTCGGCTCAGATCATGATCCCATGGTCCTGGGATCAAGCCCTGCATCGGGCTCCCTGCTCCGCGGGAAGCCTGCTTCTCCCTCTCCCACTCCCCCTGCTTGTGTTCCTGCTCTTGCTCTGTCTCTCTCTGTCGATAAATAAATAAAATCTTAAAAAAAAAAAAGAAAAGCAAGCAAACCAAAGCACCTAAACAGGGGAGGTGATGAAGCTATGCTGAAGGAAACCACAAAGCTAAATGAAGTACCTGAGAAAAGTCTTGCTGTGACGTTGCTGAAAAATCCAGTACTGTGAATACATTACATTTCTTAAATGCAGTGTATACCCTTAATGCAACATCAGTCAAAATGCCAATTTTGAGGGAATTGATAAAATGATTATATAGCTCATCTGGAAAACAAATGGAAAGGAAGAGATCGGAACCTTTTAACAATGTAGAGAAATGTTGAGGGACAGCGAATCTTGGGTGCCTGATCTTGAAGTATCTGCTGAAAAATAAATAAATAAAATGTTATTTGTTTTGGACTCAGACCTGGTTGAAACTGTACTGACTACTAGTTGGGTTATCTTGGGTGAGTGGCTAAACTTCTCTGAGATAATTTTTTTCATCTTGAAAATTATTATATAGATATATATGTAAACAAAGAGTGGTTAGAATTAAGGGGTCATTTTATTTCTTAGCACAATAGCTACCACATGTTCTCTGTTATTACCTTAGACAACAGAACCTTTAGGGACACATATTCCATGAACCAAAAGAGAATCACTTTTCAAACTTGATAAAGCAAATCATTTACAATGAAGCCGTACTGTGACTCTTCACAGGCTACGATAATACCCATTGCCGGTAATGGTGTGGAGAGGTAGATCCTGGAGTGAAAACTGGTGCAACATTACTGGAGAGTAATTTAAAAATACCTCTCAGGAACCTCAAAAATGTTTCTGTCTTTGACTCGATAATTCTACTCCTAAGAATCTAACCTAGAAAAAAAAAAAAAAAGATAGGAATGAATAACTTGTTATGTTATATATATAACAACTCAAATATTCAAAAAAGAAACTATTAAGTAAAATATACCCACATGAGGATTTTTAGGCTATCTATATTCATGCAAGTAAAGAATTACAAATGACTTGATAAAATAATCACAGTAGAATAAAGAATATATATACTGTATAATCTCAATTTTGTAAGTTAAAATCATGTAGATACCTATATCTATTTACGACAGGAAGAAATATAAAAGTATCTCTGGTTTGTCGAATTTCTGTTTTTCTATGTTCTCTAAATATTCTACAATAAATAATTATTTGTTTACAATAGAAAATATGTTATTTAAAGTAACATATCTGAGAACAATTAGGCCTCTATAAATCAAGAAATTAAAGAAAAGCATGAAATCTAAACAGTCTTTAAATGAAATAGAGAAGACTACTTCCCTGTATTAGTATTATTTAGTTTAATTAATGTTTTGGCATTGATTTGAATTATTTAAAAGGCTTGAGATTATCTCCAAAAATATTAATCATTCTATAATATTTATAAATATTAGAGAATAGAATGTTAGACCTAATATGTTTCAGGGGAATGACAGAATATTCCCTGGAACTGTATATACACATGGTTATGTTTTAATTGCTATTAATAAAGTTACCACTCCTGTAATTTTTCTGTCTCTCTTAAAAAAGAAATTCAATTAAAAAAATAATTGCGAGTCACAGTTATCTGGATTCTTGTTAATGAAAGTTCTATCAAATGAAAATTAGAGAGTACCTGTATATAATAATTTCCTATACTACTGAGGCACTGAGCATGACCCTCAGTACATATCAGATCTTGGTGAAAATTCCAATTTACTCGCTTGCTAACTGTAGATCTCGACTTTGTCCACATTATTTCACCTCTACCAACCTCGGTTATCTCAGCTAAACAATGGAGACAATTGTTAAGTGTTGTTTTGAGTAATTCCTGGCATACCTGCGGCTAACACTAGAAAACCCAGGCTTTGCCCCCAGAGAACTTAATTTTGGGGACAAAGTTTTAATGGAAAGATAGCACTGTGCAATTTAAAGAAGTGTCGTATTTAGAAGATAAAATATACTCTCACAGTAGCACAGAAAAAGTTAGGTTTATGACAGAGTTCGTGAAAAAACAAATGGCTAAAATTGGAATTAGCAGACCAGAGGGTTTGTTCAAAGCTTGACTTGTTAGTTTGGCTTCTTTGGAGTTTTCCTGCCCACCCCCACCTGCCCCTCCGCATTCCTCCTTTCTCCCCAGCAGAGTGAGGAATTGAGTTTTCTGGTAAACTCATTATTCTGATTCACCAATATTACCATATTCCAAAGACTGTGGACACATTCCCAAATAACTCAAATCTGTTAATAAAATGTTCCTTATCTGAAAGTGCTCCAAACATAATCTTAGATTGTGAATCACAGATTGTATCTGAATCTCTGTAGATTCGAACAGTAGCTCAAGATCTTACAGGGTCTCAGGTTGTCCATTTGAACATTGCTGGCATTAAACAGTAAATGAAACCCTGGTCGTTTTCATTTTATGGCTCTCTGTGTCCTTTTGGAGTAAGAGTTTGTGACAACAAATGTTATAATGACAGCTATTGAAAAAAGAGGGGCGCCTGGGTGGCTCGGTCAGTTGGGCGGTTGCCTTCAGCTCAGGTCACGATCCCGGGGTCCTGGGATCGAGACCCACATTGGGCTCCCTGCTCAGCGAGGAGCCTGCTTCTCCCTCTCCCTCTGCCTGCCGCTCCCCCTGCTTGTGCTCTCTTTCTCTCTCTGTCAAATAAATAAATATAAATCTTTAAAAAACAAAAAAACAAATTAAAATACTTCGGGAATCTTCTGTACTGGTCAAAAACAAATTGGGGCAGATTCTGCTGGGCACGGTGACTATGTGAATATACATAGAGGACTTAGATATTTTAAATGACCCTGTTTTGGACAGTTGCCTCAAAAAATGAATAAAAATCAAATACTGTGGTATTTTTATTTGGGGTATTTGTGTTGTAAATGTACACACTGACCTTTAGAAAGTCAGAAATCTCCAGGACTTGGGCAAATAAATAGGACATAGCAGAACAAATCTTAAATCCACGCCCCTTGTCTTTACAGTGTTAGAGAAGATAGAAAGTAGTTAGGGAACTCAAGAGGAAGAAAAAAAGGAGACAATACAAATAAAATATTCAGAAGTCTGTAAAGAAATTAATTTTAAGAAGGAGAATCAATATGAAAAGCTCAGTGTTATTTGGCACTGATCTTTCTGACTTTTTTTAGCTCTGGGCAGAGGGACAATGTTGATAGAAGAGGAGCTAAAGCATTCACTGCTGGCATCTAGATGTATATTTTGGTCCAAGATTGTGGGAGTTAATCGTCCAGGGGGAGAAAAAAGATAGCATTTGGTTTTGGCAGAGAGAGCTGTAGAGTTTGCAAAGTGGTGGGCCTGGACAATGGAAACATTGGCTCAAAGGTGGAAGGTAGAAACTAAAACCAAAGAATCCAAGGGTTGAAAGAGATTTGAGAGATCTTGTTGATCTGTAAGAGGTAAATGGGTTAATCAACCCACCAGGCCTGCACTAGTTGAAAAATTTCTCGTTAGTCATTCCCAATCTCTCTTAGAATCCAGCTACAGATATTAAAAGAATAACGTCCAGCTAAGTTTTGCAATATGTTGGACGAGAATCTCAAGAACAGTCTGCTAAAGATAGATCAATTTATTCACTTTAATTTAAGCATAAATGGCACACATCATTTTGTAGAGTGGAAGAAGGCATCAGAAAACTAGATATTTTAATAAATCAACACACAGTTGTCTCCTCGCTGATGACTTAGCATTCCCACATTTTATTTATTTATTTATTTTTTTAAAAAGATTTTATTTATTTATTTGAGAGAAAGAATGAGATAGAGAGAGAGAGCATGAGGGGGGAAGGTCAGAGGGAGAAGCAGACTCCCTGCTGACAGCAGGGAGCCCGATGCGGGACTCAATCCTGGGACTCCAGGATCATGACCTGAGCCGAAGGCAGTCGCTTAACCAACTGAGCCACCCAGGCGCCCCCCACATTTTATTTTTTTTAAGTAGGCTCCACACTGGTTGTGGAGCCCAATGCAGGACTTGAACTCATGACCCTGAGATCAAGACCTGAGCTGAGATCAAGAGTCTCACGCTTAACTGACTGAGCCACCCAGGCACCTTGAGCATTCCCATATTTTAAACTATTGTTAGACCTTGGTAAATTCTAGTCAGCTTCATCCTTAATCATTATACTTAGTATCACAGAACTTGAAGGTAACCTGGAGATCACCTAGTCCAAACCCTCAGTTTTATCCATGAGCCCAGAAGTTTATAATTGCCCAAGACTCATAGATGTTCCCCTGAGCCACAAATGCTTTATGTCCTAAACAGAGCTCACTTTGGTACAGAAAATGTGTTCCTTTTCTTATATCCTTTATTGCAAATAATAGTGAAAGCATTCTCCTAGTTGTCTTAACTCCTTTCCTTAATCCCAAATTTTTTAAATGAAAATTAAACAAATTTTGAGCTTTTTCTCTAAATTCCTGTAACATATTGCATACATCAGTGTCTTTCGGATTTTTATTATTGAAGTATAGTTGAGAAACATTGTTATATTAGTTTCAGATGTTCAACATAGTCATTTGACAATTCTCTACATTACTCAATGTTCACCATAATAAGTGTAGTCACCTTATAACATTATTATAATATTATTGACTCTATTCCCTATGCTGTACTTTTCACCTCTATGACTTACTTGTTTTGCAACTGGAAGTTTGTGCCTCCTTCATCCCAAATTTTATCATCTTCACTCGTTCATCCACCCATTTATCCATCACAGTTTATTTGGCAATGACTATGTAAAGACACTATGCATGGCTCTCTGGACATCAAGATTAAGTAGAATACAGACTCTGCTTTCCAGACCTCAGACAGAAAAAAAGGCTGATCTGGGAGATCCAGGTAAATCAAGCATTACCCTCCATTGATCCTTTTGGTAGAAGCAGGGACCTTCTCTTCTGTTAGAGAACGATAGTGGAAGGGGGATGGATGAGTTTAGTTAGATTTTAATTGTTGACTTCAACTTTCTACAAGGTATTCCAAACCAAGCAAGTGAAGAAATGTTGTGCCATTTTAAATGCATTTTTTTGAAGATCTTATGGTTTGGTTTATGGTCAAAGTAGTTTTGCTGGCACTTCAACTTGCTTCTACATGTTCTTACTTCTTACCTGTGCCTGCCTGAATGACCTTCAACTGTCTATCCATTCATCCTGGGGCTCCTAGTTCTCAAAGTTGAAAAAGAAAGCATGAACATAAAGGGCTGGTATCCAAGATCTATAAAGAACTTCTCAAACTCAACACCCAAAAAACAAATAATCAACTCAAAAAATGGGCAGAAGACATGAAAAGACACTTCTCTGAAGAAGACATACAAATGGCTAACAGACACATGAAAAAAAATGTTCATCATCATTAGCCATCAGGGAAATTCAAATCAAAGCCACATTGAGATACGACCTTATACCAGTTAGAATGGCAAAAATGGACAGGGAAAGAAACAACAAATGTTGGAGAGGTTGTGGAGAAAGGGGAACCCTCCTACACTGTTGGTGGGAATGCAAGCTGGTGCAGCCACTCTGGAAAACAGTATGGAGTTTCCTCAAAAATTTAAAAATAGAGCTACCCTATGACCCAGCAAATGCACTCCTGGGTATTTACCCCAAAGACACAGATGTAGTGAAAAGAAGGGCCATATGCACCCCAATGTTCATAGCAGCAATGTCCGCAATAGCCAAACTGTGGAAAGAGCCGAGATGCCCTTCAACAGATGAATGGATAAAGAAGGTGTGGTCCATATATACAATGGAATATTACTCAGCCATCAGAAAGGATGAATACCCAACTTTTACATCAACATGGATGGGACTGGAGGAGATTATGCTAAGTGAAATAAGTCAAGCAGAGAAAGTCAATTATCATATGGTTTCACTTATTTGTGGAACATAAGGAATAGCATGGAGGACATTAGGAAAAGGAAGGGAAAAATGAAGGGGGGGGGAAACGGGGGGGGAGGAGAACCATGAAGAGAGAATGGGCTCTGGGAGGAAAGGGAGTGGGTGGGGGGGGGGGGTGGGGGGATGGGTTAGCCCGGTGATGGGTATAAGGAGGGCACGTACTGCATGGAGCACTGGGTGTTATATGAAAACAATGGATCGTGGATCACCACATCAAAAACTAATGAGGTATTGTATGGTGACTAACATAACATAATAAAATAAAAATAAATAAATAAAATAATTGGAAAAAATTAAATTAAAATAAAAAATTTTTTAATGTAAAAAAATAAAAAAGAAAGCACGAACACTTAAGAATTTTCCCACTTGGGCACCTGGGTGGCTCAGTTGGTTAAGCGACTGCCTTCGGCTCAGGTCATGATCCTGGAATCCCTGGATCGAGTCCTGCATCGGGCTCCCTGCTCAGCAGGGAGTCTGCTTCTCCCTCTGACCCTCCCCCCTTCATGTGCTCTCTCTCTCTCAAATAAATAAATAAAATCTTTTAAAAAAAAGGTTTTTTTCCCACTTGTTTTTCAACACATTATTTGAGTGTGATTAGTGTCAACTTGTGATGTGTCTTATTTCTGATGTGCTTTCCGAGACTTTAAGGATACTCTATTGCAACTGTAGACTTTTTTTTAAATGAAAAATTTTTAGTTCTCCAAAGAAAACCAGTATATGCTCATTATAGAAAAAGTAATCAAAAGTCTTTTTCTCCTGATTTTAAGCACTTTAAACTGAAAATCCATTCATGCTTCTAGAAGACTCTTCCAGAGTAGAGGTGCTAAGGTCCTGTGATAGTCTATTTACTCTTGTATCAAGGGAATCTACAGAGGGAACATAAGGGTCTTGATGGGAAAAGTCTGAGTTAGTCACAGCTTGATTGCAGCTCAGGTTGATGAGAGAAGGCCAAGCTTACAGCTGAATTTTCTCAAGTGGCTTGTTTTAAATTAAATGTAGTTGTGAAGACATTTGACTCCCAGCCCTAGCTGTGTTTTTTCACTCTCATGAAGGTCAGCACTGGGCCTTTCTTGTTCACGGCTGCCTTCTCTAGCATAAGACACCGAGTGAGGATGGGCACATTCTACCCTTGCTGACTGAGAGTTGAATTAAACCAGGAAATTATGACCCAATATGAAAATTTCTGCAGAGCATACCAGGTCATTGTGCCTTAAAGGACCTAGTGGTCCTTTAATTAAAAAAAAAAAAAAAAAAAAAAAAAGAGGGTACATCCCGGGGTGAGAGGTTTTCCAAGCATAACCAAGCAGATTTCAACACAAATGATGGTAAGGAAAGTTTCTACTTCAATAACAATAATAGTTAATGCTTATTGTACTTACTATGTATCAGGTACTGTTCTAAATATTTTACAAATATTAACCAATTTAATTCTCACAGCAGCTCCTATTTCAGAAATGAGGAAACAGACTGATGAAGTTAAGCCATTTTGCTTAAGGTCTTATCACTGGTATGTTCTGAAGGTCACAAAGCTGGAATCACACAAAGCTGGAATGGAACATACAGCTGGCTCCAGAATCTGTCCTTAACCACCACACAAACCACTTCTTTAAGGGGCCCTTGATGGTGAGCTCTTCCAGCTAAACTAAACTCTGCAAGTTGTTTCTAGAAACTGTTCTAGGGTCTACCTTCTCCTTTGGGATCTACAAAGCTGCTTGAGAACTGTGCTTGGCTTGAGATTCAGTAGTGTTGAGTTGCTAAGGCTCTGTGAATTCTGCCTCAGGAGTGGGAGCTCCTGGGACTGTTTGGTTTATGGTCATACTAACAGCCCTGTAGACTGGCCACCATGTGTCACACCCTGCAGATCAACATGACATCTATTTGAGGCTTATGCGTGTCTACTCTTATCGGGAGAACACTGTATTCAGGGTGATTCAACATTTGGATGACTTAGCAATTAGAGATGCTTTTGTAAGAAGCTTCTAGAAGTCTCTCCAAGACTTTGGGCTCTCTGCCAGAGGGCACGGTAACAGTGCAGCCAACAGTCCACATCTGTTTCATCAATCAGTGTCTGCACAGGAACAGATGGTACCACCCAATGAAGATCGTCCAGGAAGATTTATTTATAAAGTGACAAGGTACAAAGCTGTGGGTGGGGCGTAGGGGAAGCGCAGGGAGAGGGCAGGTGCCTGAGCCAGTAGCAGTAGCCCTGTGCCGGCCCCTAGACCTGGGCAGGGATGGGGCGGGGGGTGCCTACAGCATCCAGAAGGTTCAAGGCTCCTGGTTGTTTTGAGAGGAGCATCCATCTCCATGCAAGAAATGGGGCCCTCCCAAGGTGATCTTACAGGGAAAGAACTGGGGGAATAAATACCCCATCCTCACTCTCTTTCCCTCCCCAGATCTCTTGTTAGGAATCCTTTTTGGCTGGACCCAAAAGTAAGCAAGGAAGATTGAGATGGCTTTGATGTAGTCCAGAACGGTCAGGCTTCCAGGGTGGAGAACAGTGGGAGAAGAGGGAGAGTGGATCTGGAGAGGGATATTTGGAGACAAATAGCCAACACAGGGGTCAGCTAGACTACTAATAGATTGAAGCTGAGGGAGAGCTCACACCAGGGGGAAAGAGACGGAGCATGGGAGATGGGGATGTCAGAACAATGACCCATGAACAAAGAACCAACACAAGATGTCTTGTTCTCTTTATGCCATAAGCAGGGCAAGCTGAGGGTCATAAGATAGCCTTGCAGCCTCCAGGTATAAATACAACCTGTGGCTAGGGGCCAGGGGGTCATTTTGTTCCCTGGTTACTGCACTAAACAATGTGTAGGAAACATCTGGAGACAGAACAAAGCCTTCTCCATTGGGACCCAGGGACAACCCCACAGATGTGACAGTTACGGTCACAGAGACGAAGTTGCAGTATAACCTGAATCCTTCATCCTGACAGAAATGCCTGCTGAAATGCTGTAAATGAACAGTGAGTGCCTTTATAAGCCTGTACTTTCTTTTCTTTTTTAAAAGATGTTTTAGTAACTTTTAGTAGACTGACCTTCCCCCAGACAATACCTATAAACTCTGAAAACAAATATTTAATTTTCTTGATTTTATTTCGGCCTTAGTGCCATGTAATTGACATTTCATATTGTGTAAGGTTAAGGTGTGCAACATGTTGACTTGATATTCTTACATGTCACAAAAACGATTGCCACCATAGCCTCGGCTAACACCTTCATCATCTCACTTGACTACGGTGTCTTTTTTGTGTTGAGAACATTTTTAAGATCTACTCTCTTAGCAATGTTCAAGTACATACTACAGTGTTATTAACTATAATCACCATGCTGTACAATAGATCCCCAGAACTTATCCACCTTAAAACTGGGAGTCGGTCCTCTTTGACCAACCTGTACTTTCCTAAATCTTTGTATACTAACAGCATGGGAATTTGAAACCAAAACAATAGTTTTATCTGAATCACATCTCTAGAATCTGACTATATGGCAACAACGCATTGAGCAGGACCCAGCAAACGACAGCCGAAGAGTCCCATCCAGCTTACGTCCATTTTTGTAAATAAAGTTTTTTTGGGTGCTACCATGGTCATTCATTAACATATATATCATTTGCTTTCATGCTACAACAGCAGGGTTGACTAGTTGTGACAGAAACCATATGTTTGTGTGCAAAGCATATATGCACCTAGGGAAGGACTTAGACCCAACACCATCGTTCTGCAAAGAAATTTCCCCTTAAAGAGACACAAAATGTTTACTTACTGTGGAATTGTATAGTGTTTGTCCATAACTGGCTTTGTTTGGGATTTTGTTCTTTATCTTTCTCCTTCACTTAGCTGAAAATCCTGATTTGAACTGTCCGAGGGAGAGAAAAAGGAAAGGCACTTGGCCATTGTGCCTGGCGAACATGAAATTTCGTATCAGGCTGTTCTCCGCATCTATTTCCCGAATCGTGTCTGGGATATTGATTTGGTAGATGAAGACTGACCCCAGAGTTGCCCAAAGGTCTCTCAGTGCTTCTGACCCTCAGGCTTCACCGTGTCCCTGAGCTATTTGCCAGGTTTCTCTCAGACTTTGCTCTATGAAGGGTGAGACCTCACTGCAAGGCAGGTGACCTGGCTTCCAGGTGTGCAGGCTGAGAGAGAAGGTAAACATTTTCACTGCAGAGAAAACACTATCTTCCAAGACTTTCATTCATTCAACAATTATTTATTAAGCAGCTATTCTGTGATAAGCATTCTTCTGGGTACAGGACATGTGGCAGTGAACAAAACAGACAAAAATAAAATAAAATTCTTGCCCTCATGAACATTCTGATTGTGTGTGTGTGTGTGTGTAAGAGAGGGAGGGAGGCAAACATTTTTGTTTATGTTAACATATATGCCAGATAATGATAAGTTCTATAGAGAGAATAAAGGAAGGAAAGGTAAGAGAGAGTGCTAAGCTGAGCAGGGTGGGGGGAGAGGTTCTTCAAGCAGAATATCTCTTGAGGCGTTTGAAATATCTATTGATACCTGAAAACTGATCTACCTGTTGACTGTCATAGTGGTGGGAAAATGAGCTCTTAACATTCAACATTATCAGAAGAAACATTGCCAAGGCACTAGAAAAGTCGTTAGCTATTTGACCCTCACCTCAGGGACGAGAGGAAAAGAAGTCATTTATTGAAAACTCAGCTTTGCTGGGGCTTGAAATGGTTAGCACTGTGCTGGTGGCAATCCATCCCCTGCCTTCTTGTGCACACCTTTGCTATATTACACAGGGCCAAGTGGAGGTGGTGACGTGGTCCACCCAGAAATGCAAGCGATGGAACACAGAAGGTGACTGATGCTGGCCACCTGGAGACAGGCTGGCCAGACTGCTATCGACATTTTCTCAGCAGGCCCAGAAACGTGTGTGAGCCGGGCAACGATCCTCTCACCCTCCCTTACTCCCCTGGGAGTTTTCATAACAGACAAAAGGACCCAGGGCTTCAGAAATTCTGATCAGAGCACTCAGGGGTCCCACATGAAAATATTCCTTTGCACTTGCCAAGGCCTACCCAGTGGTGCAAAACTCTGCAAGAAAGCCGGGCCTGGGGATGGGACTTGAGTTTGAGGCATACACTGAACACACTGAGAACCATGACAAGTAAGTTTCCCACACACTTAATTGGTTTGGCCAAGCAGCTAGGATCATTCGCAAAACCACTCCAGGGGAATGGTACCGAGACTGAGAACTTAGCATTGACACCTAGCCACCATCTCTCCTGCCCTGAACAATGGGAGGGCCTTCAGTGCTGGCCAGAACAAAACCTCAACTGCCATCTCTCAGAGGTGCGAAGGAGCTGTGTGATCTACTCTCCAAGCCAAGAACCCCAGGTACCATGTGAACTGAGGGGCGGAGGTGAGATTAGAGAAGGGTTATCAAGCCTCCATGATGGTCTGGGGGGCACGTTTCAGCAGCACTGAGGATGACTTGGTCCTGGAGCTCCACAGGGGGCTGGATGAAGATTTGGCTCCTACTGCCTGAAGTGGATACGCCCCTTCTCCACCTCCCCCATTCGCCAGGGAGCCAACAAGTCTCTGCAGCGTGGGCCTGGGAACTAGGGTTTCCCAGACCTGGGATGCAGTCCAGAGTTAACACGAGCAAAGTTCAGGATTTCCTGCAGCCTCTGCACTCCGGGTTCCTCTAGCTCAGCTGGTCCCATGGAGCAGCCCTTGGAACCCCCCAGATACACATCGTGTTTTCCTTCGGATTGTTGCCCTTTCCCACACTGGAGGCAGAAAAAGAATATTCTTACCCCTCGCTTCTCACCTTCCTCTCTCCTTCTTATTCTCGCTCCAAATTTAAATACTAGTAAACTAAAATTGTTTTCAAGATTTTTAAAGATACAAATCAGCAACATCATCACTTTTGTTCTCCCCGTGAGTGAGTTTGAGTGTGACCGGCTGCCTGAGTTGACCTTTTGGGCCACATTTACCCTGTGTGGGGGTAGTAATAACTCTGGCCCCCTTCTTGTACCTACGCCAAGACATACTGCATTTAAGAGAGGCTGACATTCCCTAGGGCATTTTCTTTCTGATGTTTTAAATATTTGCTTATTTTTCCCACAGGAAACTTTACAGTTAGTATGCATTCCTAAGTTGATCATCTGCCCCGTGTTTCCCTCTTGAGCAAATCCTTGGGCGGCTCATTATGGACATTTCTCCTAGTCGGACACCCCATAGCAGTGCGAGACACCTCCCTTTGTGCTGTATGACCAATGGCAGCCAGTTCTTGTATTTGCTCAATAAAGCTTAGCTATTGCCTTGTTCAGGACTCCTCTTCATACAGAAGCAGAATCTCCAAAAGCCAATGGGACCCCATTATTTGTTCATCTTTCCTAGGTTCAAACTCATCATTTTCTCTTGACGGCAGCTCTAAGGGTGGGGCTGGCCACGTAACACAAACCCCCCCCAAACTCTCAAAGGCAAGATTTTGTCTTCCAGTTACCCATGACGCACCACGGCAAAAGGAAATAGGGACTCAATGAAGATAAACTAGAAGTGCCTCATGCCCACAGGAAAAGGTTCCAGTTAGAACATTCCAGGGAGTCAATTCACAGCATTTATTCTTTATTTTGAAGGAAGAGAGTACCCATCAGAAAATATAACCAATTAGTTCGTATCTTGCCTGTCAGCCTTCAGAATAAGCCAGTGAAACATATTTCTGCTGAAATTCTTAGCTTTACGCTGTCAATCATAGGCAGTCCTGGGAGCCAGAAAATGGTACCGTGCATCCACAGGACAGATAACCACTACACAGTACAGCAGCAGGGAAGCCCTTTGTTCTGAGGAGCCCAAGGCTGGGGACGTGCCCTAAACCTTGGACAGATTGTTCACAGACCCTGCTGTTGTTCCAAGGCTTGCTGAACTGGGCGGAGATACTGTCCTCAGCATCCGTTCCCCGGATTGCCTGCTTCCATTTAAGATCAGGGTGTAAGTCCAGGTTAGAAGGTGGGAGATTTCAGTGCTGCAGAAACACTTTTCATGGCTGAATCTCAATTTAGATTCAACTGAATTCTATGAGCACCCATGGAGAATCTGCTCTGTGTGTGCGACTGTGCTAAACATGACCATCTCTTTACGGGACTGCTGGGGAGCCATTTACCACCATCTCAGAATAGCCACCCCCAGACTGTGCTGTCCAAAGCCTGCACGGCCATATATATGACCCATCCTACTAGACACTGCCCAGGTTTCAAAGTCTGAGGAGGGCTCCCTCTGCCTTCAAAGAGCTTGTGGCCTGGGGCAGGAATAGATTGCTACAGAAGCAACTATAATACCAGGCAAAGCAAGCTCAGTAGCAAAATGGAAGTAAGTAACCAAAAAATGAACTCAGAATTAACTCGAGATGTAAGAAGTGGTCAAAGGAAGAGGGACCGAGGGGAGAAGAGGCAGCTGGTGTGTCTTGTGAACCTCCCGTGCCTGGTCTTGTCAGGCCATCAAGCATCATGCTTATGGAAGGTAACACTGACAACAAGAAAAACTGGCAGATTTTTCAGAAGACTGGAAGCCAGGTAGGAAGACACTTCAAAAGGTCAAGGTAAAGGATAAGGGGGCTTGAATTTGTATAGTAACAGTCAAATGGAAGAAGACAATGGAGCTATTCTAAAGTTTGTAAAAATTCATTTTGACTAACCATAAAGTTACAAGTGAGGAAATCGGTAAGAAACAAAGTACTGATGAACCCCAATTTTAGTAACAAGAAACAATGTAGTTGAAGATTTGGATTATACAGGATAGAAGTATAGGGTATTAGGCTAAGCGAAATAAGTCAATCAGAGAAAGACAATAATCATATGATTTTACTTATATGTGGAATTTAAGGAACAAAACAGAGGAGCATAGGGGAAGGGAGGGTAAAATAAAGCAAGATGAAATCAGAGAGAGAGACAAACCCTAAGAGACTCTTAATCATACGAAACAAACTGAGGTTTGCTGGAGGGGAGGGGGGAGTGGGGGGACGAGATAACCGGGTGATGGACATTAAGGAGGGCACGTGATGTAATGAGCACTGGGTGTTATATGCAACTGATGAATCACTGAACTCTACCACTGAAACTAATAATACACTATATGCTAATTAATTGAATTTAAATAAAAAATAGAAAAAAGAAAATATGCCCACCCCCCAGCAACCCTCAGTTTGTTTCCCATAGTTAAGAGTCTCTCATGGTGGGGCGCCTGGGTGGCTCAGTCGTTGGGCATCTGCCTTCGGCTCAGGTCATGATCCCAGGGTCCTGGGATCGAGCCCCGCATCGGGCTCTCTGCTCGGTGGGAAGCCTGCTTCTCCCTCGCCCACTCCCCCTGCTTGTGTTCCCTCTTTCGCTGTGTTTCTCTCTGTCAAATAAATAAAATCTTTAAAAAAATAAAATAAAATAAAATAAATTTAAAAAAAAAAGAGTCTCTCATGGTTTGTCTACTTCTCTGATTTCTTCCCATTCCATTTTCCCTCCCTTCCCCTATGATCCTCTGCACTGGTTCTTATATTTCTCATATGAGTGAAACCATATTTTAAAGAGCAGACATAATTCTTAAAGGAGATTGCCTAGTGGAGAATCTCCCATGGCTTTCAGCCTAAGGCAAGATTCCAGAGAAAAGTGGTTAGGTCAGTGAAAGCCCAATACTTGTTTTGAAAGTAAAGGAGGGCATTGTAACTTATTTCAATTTACAGTCTCCTATACATCTGAGACCCTTGGGGGTTTCTTAACAGAAGATTTGTCCTGGAGTTCTTGGCAAAGATGAAGAATACTTCCTTGAAATTTTCCCTGAGTCCATTTTCTCTAAGTGTGGTCCCTTCACCATAATACATACTGAAGATGGAGAGGAGGAATAGAGAAAACTTAATGAGAAAACTTAACTCTGTTAAGCAAAACCTTAACTCACTACATGAGGATGTCATGAGATCACCTAGGAAGTGTTCGAGATCACCCAAGAGTGAACTCTGTGAATTCCATTCAGAATGACTCAGGTTGTAGAACATCCATTATTTTACTTCCAAATTCAGATCCACATCCATCCGTTACTTTTTCTAGAAGTCTCTCTCTCCTTCCCAGTTCTTTGCTGCTTGAGGAATGCTAACTCATGCTTCAAGTCCTGACCTGGGCCCACTTGCTAGGAACTTGTAAATTCTCAGTTCATGCTTTTATTTCCATTGTACTGAGCTCGGTTGTCTACCAATCTAAGTTTGGTTTTCACTCTTAATCAAGAAAGGTAAGCAAAAAGGTAAGCAAAAATGCATGCTTGGGTTAACAAGTAAAGCAAAGGAAAATAAATTTCCAGCTTGTCTGCTGATAATATGCTGCATTTGTGCCAATGAAATAAGGTCAAAAAACTCATTGCAAGAGTATGCAAGTACTTTCATTTGTATATAAAAGTATACATGAATTATGTATAATAGAAATATGTTTGTGGAGGCTGAAAAAACATTGGAAGGGATACCCATCAATTTCCCCTAGGAAATAGAATTGCGGATAATGAGAAGATTAGGGACTTTCACAATAGCATTTAATCATTTCTTCCCTGCTTGACTTTATTTTTAAAAGAATCCTTTATTTAAAAAACAAAAACAAAAAACCCACATAGTTCTCCCATACTGGATCTCGGAAAATTGTGGTTCATTCAAGCTCGGCACTAAAGGGGGTACCCCCCAGGAGCCCACAACACCCATTTCTCAAATTAGACATGGCTCCGAGCATGTTTCTGAGTGCTTCCATTAGAAAGTGTTCATCATACTACAGGGTGACCTCTCGGAGGCCACACACAACCAAACTAATTAGTTCAGAGGCTGCACCCCATAGCCCCGTGTAGTGATCATTTGGGGTAAATGAGGAAGCTCTTTAGTTTTATAGTGACAGAAAAGGATTGTTGCCCAAGAAAAACATAGGACCAGCGAAAATTTTAAATGCAGTATTTGACATCATTGTACTAAGAATTAGACAGCCATTTCCCAAAATGGGATGTTCCTCACTGGCCACAGAATCCCTCGAGCTGAGCCTAGTGCCCTCTGCTTGCCTCTGGCTTTTTCCAATATCTCCTCCCCCAGCTGCCAGTCTGCAACCATCAAATTCTGATTCCTTTGTTATGTTAAATTTTCTAACCCCTCAAATGAGGCTTCAGACTTACCTTTAAAGATCCATAAGAGTAAAAAACGGTATTGAGGAGACCCTGCTTCATAAAGGACCTTGTATCCAGGGTTTCTTTCTGTAGCAACCAATAAAGAATCGAGTGAATCAGCATGGCATTCTTAGGCGGCACTCCTTAACCAGACGCATTAGACTCCATTCAAAGTTGGGAGTGGAGAGAGTATTGTTCCGGAAACAACCACCTGACCATGAGCATTAATCAAGCGCTTTCTATCCATCGGCCACTGGACTAAGGCATCTTTCTTTCCTGTACCATCTCGTTTGGTCTTCACAACAATTCTGAGGTTATAAATGGAAAAATATTGTCCCAAACCTGGTCTGTGTGATGCAGTTCATAGCCTCCTTCCAAAAAGATACTGGGATTTTACTGATCAAATGTTTAAGCAGTCCCCTGATTAGCTTTAATGGAATTAAGACTTGCCCGAGGAAATCATCACCCACCCCACAGCTGACTAATCAGTCAACAGTCTGGTGGCTGTTTCCAATGACTTATTTTCCTTTCAATAATCAGCTGAACAAGGATAATCTGCTTATTGTCTTTTCCTGTGAAATATCTTTACCAAAAGCGGATCTTCCTTGGCCTGTAAGAGGATTCCACCCCCCCGCAACCTCACTGCAAGGTTTTCATAAAATTTTGACACCTGCTCACAACACAATTGCCTGAACATTTTTTAACTAAGTAGATACTGTAATATTCACCATTTAACACATAATATGCAGTCCTAGATAGAGTGAGAGCATGAAGATTGATCCGTCTAATCTGAAATCCAGGCTTTTAGCGACTGCTTCTCCTCCTTCCCAAGCAAATTGACTTCTCATTCCTTCAGTTCTCATACCACAACATTTGTGGCCATCAATCCCACTTGCCCACTGAAACCTTTCAAAGTCTTGTCAGTCAGGATGTCAAGCATGCCCTTGGGAAACAGCAAACTCAGATGGTCCAATTTTGACTCGGGTGAGAAAAATCTCCAAATGGGGAGAGAGGATTGGATGTGCAGCCTTACTCTGTGTCTTCTGTGGGTTACCCTTCACGTAGAGGCTCTCCTTTACCTCCCTAACTGCCATCACGCAGGCCTTAGAGGGCAGGCTCCCTTTAATCTCCTGGCTTCCACGGAGACCAAGACTCTTAAGCTTTTATCATAGCTGTGACCTGCCCTGAACACTTCAACCAAGGTTTGCTCGAGCCTGGCACTTCAGTAGAAGTTGCTCCCGTCAAGCCAGAGATCAGTTCGAAGCAAACTCTTACTGATGGGGAATATTAAAATTACAAATTCTCCTGCATGTGGGTCAAGTTCTGATCAGCTTAGCTTTTGAAGGCTAACTGTGACTTTGAGTGGGACAACTGCAGTGGTACTTTGGTTCAGGAGAAGTCAAATCATGCTGCTTATCATCTTCTGCAGAATCCTCTTAACCCAGAGTGGAATGTGGGAAGAAGTGTGGAGTACCTTTGTAAATAAGTCTATTCTGGCCTGGAAATGTCAGCTTTCTTTAAAGAAAACAAGCGCAACAGTTGAGAACTTTTTTTTTTTTTTTTTGGAGAGAGGTGGCCATTCCCCCTGACACAGAAAAAGGAGGGTGATTTCTTCTTTCTTTCCATTCTCCCTTCAATTTCTAATCTATTAATATTAAAGGACTTGAATGCTGTTTTGACTAACCACGAGTTCTTTATCTATGGGAACATGATTCCAATGGGTTTCTTTTATGGGAAAGTAAACTCCTAACTCTCATACAGAGAAGCTGCAGAATGATGAATTGGATGACACGAAAGTCTTCCGGAAAAACACCTCTGCGGAACTTACACGTGCCAGGCAAGCTCTGTGATGGAAGATAGCCCTTCGAAACTTCACAGCATTTAGCAACGTCACGCTGGTAGTCTGAACTGGTCAGAGTGAGCTATACATATGATTTGGCCCAGATTCTAAGTAGGAAGTGGCTCTTGTAACCAAAAAAAAAAAAAAAGTAACCTCCCCCTCCCGTGAGCTCAGGGCAGGATGCTGACCCCAGAGATAGAGCAACTGGTGGAGAGGATGCAGGCAGGACTTTGTGCTCATATTAAAGAGAAACTTGCAAGGTCAAAGAGTCAAAGGTTACCCTCTTAACTAGTTTAGAAAGAAGCACCAGCACTTGGCAGAGCATATGGAGGGGAGTAAAGATGGCATGATGACTGTATTCGAGGTGGGTTTTGTTTTGGATCAGCTCTGACTGAAGATCACTTGGAGATATAGCAATGTTTTTAAGGTCCCGTCTAGTGCAGAATGACACGAAATAAGACATCATGGGACACGTGGAAAGAATTGGTGGAACGTAGACAGTGCAAGAGGAGAAGGTCTGAGGCTCCACCAGAATAAAGACCTTTCCCCAAACATACTGATTAAGGCTTTTCCTCAGAGTCTTTGTAAGAACTGAAAGTTTATATAAGAATCCGACTGTATACAACATTCAAAGATGTATAGGTTTATATATACATATATGTGTATATATGTGTGTATCATATAAATGTGTGTATATTGTATATATGTGTGTGCGAGTGCACCTACTATAAAATAATTCTCGTTCCAACCATTCTCAAAAAAGCCCTTGGACATTTTCATGAAGTATTAAGTTTAAAAAATCCTCCTAAATGTTGCATATATAGACATTGAGCAGGATAGCACCTATCTGCTTCTTACACTCAGGATTTTATTACCCAGAGTTGATTAAACAGCTAAACGGCCTCCCTTCCAAAGCCCCATATTAATGTAACTTTCACTTCTTCGGGCTGATAGCATGTTCCACGTATAATAGAGGCTATACACACACATACACAGTGACATAGTGACTGACGGAGATCTGAAGGAAAAAATATATATTTTTTTACTTCAGATCCATGTCAGTTGAAATTTAGCATCTCCTTGCTTCTCCTTCTAAAAAGGCAAAAACAATCCCTCTGAAGCCCATAATCTCTCTGCTCTTGTAGATGGTGCCCTCCAAAAAGTTCTAACTCCTAGCACCTGTGAAGTGATCTTAGTTACAGACGTAATCACACTAAGAGGAAATCATACTGGTTTAGGGTGGGCCTTAAATCCAATGACTGGTGTCCTTGTAAAGGAGAAATTTGGAACTCGAGGCACCCAGGGGGAAGACGACCCACATGATGAGGGAGGCATAAACTAGAGAGAGGCAGCTGCGAGCCAAGGAATGTGAGGGTGGCTGGCAACAGCAGAAGCTGGAAGAGGTGAGGAAAGATCCCCCCCTGGAGCCTTCCGAGGGAGAGTAGCTCTGCCATCACCTTGATTTTGGATTTCTGTCTCTAGAACTGTCAGAGAATAAATTGCTATGGTTGCAATCCAGTTGTGGTAATGTTATGGCAGCCCTAGGAAACAAATACAGCCCCCTGTACTTGATATTCCACCATGATCTATATGTAAAAGCACAAATCCTACAGAACAGAAGCTGCTGAACATACATGTGGGCAGCAAAGAACACGGCACCTTGCAGAACACTCCTCCCTGGAAGAGGCTTGGTACCGTGACTGACTAATCAGTTCTCTGCTCACCAGTGATCTGATTTGCAAATGGAAATTCTTCTCTAGACCTTCCAAGTCAACATCATATTCTGACTTCTTGCTTTTGTACAATGAAATATAGTGTGTGTTCTCTGTGTTACACCTTTCAACGGGTTGCCATGAAGCTCAGACAAAGACTGAAACAGGACGGAACATTATGCCTGGGATCTGAGAAGAAAATACAGGATAGATACACAGGGAAAGGTTTACTCCTCATGAGCACTAAAACTTTGTCTTCTGTGGTTCAAGGAAGAACTGGGAGGAATATAGAACTGGGCAGAGTTATAGAATTTTCTGCGTCGATAATCTACACCATCCAGTACGAGAGCCAAGAGCCACATGTAGCTAACTGAGCATATGAAAATGTGGCTGGCATGGCCCATGACTTGAATTTCAAATGTAATTAATTTAAACTTAATTTAAATTAGATCTAGAGTCTAAATAACACGGGAAAGAGAGACTAGGAACGGGGAAAGCCAAATAGAGGACTCAAAATGAAACAAAAATCCATTCAAATCAACTCTAGTAAAAATTAATAGAAAACAACAGTTCGGGTAGACTAAACAATGCAGTTAACAGATAATTACCTCTCTACCCTCTCTATGATCATGTTTGCCCAATATAAAGCAACTGGCAATTGAGCTAAGTGAATAATAATTTTAAAAAGACTGACTGTCTATAATCACTAATCAGATTAGCCAAAACAGTTGGTCTTGTAAACTCAAGGGCTGCAGGCTAACTGGATTAAAAAATGAAATTAGAGAGAATTTTTCTCATATACAAAAAATAAAGAATTTAAAGAGGTGAGGGTGTAAGATAAAAATTCAGTGGAAGAAAAAGAAGATGAAAGCCTCCAAGAATAACCCCCAAAAAGTCATTAGCTTTTTAATAGACAGGAAAACAAGGACAAGAAAGGAGAGGAGAACGAGGCGGAAGGGAGAGGTTGGAAAAGAGAGGGAAGCAAAAGAAGGAAAACACACACACACGAATCCTGATCTGTACATTCAAAAGATGCTGGCATTTGGAGGACGCATTTGGGAGGGCCTTTAAGAGTGAAGCTGTGGTAGGAAGGGAAAAATGAAGGGGGGGAAATCAGAGGGGAAGACGAACCATGAGAGACTGTGGACTCTGAGAAACAAACTGAGGGTTCTCGAGGGGAAGGGGGTGGGGGGATGGGTTCGCCTGGTGATGGGTATTAAAGAGGGCACGTTCTGCATGGAGCACTGGGTGTTATACGCAAACAATGAATCATGGAACACTACATCAAAAAAAAAAAAAAGAGTGAAGCTCTGTTACTGCTTTTGAAAAGAAAATCCCAAAATAGATTGCATGAGGAAAGGTCACGGGTGCAAATATATGAACAGAAAGATGCCAAGGCCTACAGGCCAGCTAAATTTAACCTGGAAATCACCAAAGTCTGAGACACTCTATAACTGAATTTGGGATCCAATATCCAGCTGAGAAACTCACAACAGCGTACAGGTGATTTGCAATATCGCCTGAGCTCACCATCAAAACTGGGAATTCCACCCATTTGATGGGTGATCATTTGAACACCAGAACACATTGGATCCGGGCAAAAATATTACATTAACATTGCTAAAAACAATATAGTGACATCCATTTGTTGGGGGAAGTTTGTAATATTGCTTGAGTCTAAAGCAGAGAGGAAATAGGATCAGTATTATCTCTCAGGTGTGGGATGGTGAAAATACCCCCTTTTTTGGAAAATGAAATAAAAAGATTGCATGAAATCTTGTAACAAATTTAGTCCCTCTTATATATTGAGAAATGATTTAAACTGTGTCAAATTTTATTGCATTTTTAAAAACTTGGAATCCATGACATGGGTGATTAATTAACCAAGGCTGTGAACTGGCTGTTTTTTTTTCCATAGTTTTGCTAATTCAGAAAATTCATTGGATATTCACTAAGTGTCCAGAGCTGGGAGTGCTATGGGCACTTATTAAATGATTGCTGAATAAAATAATACACCACTTATTTAGAGGCAGATATTATAAACACTTGTCAATCATAAAGCAAGTGCACACTTTTTCATAACCTGTAGATGGATTCATCCCAGGGCCTTCCTCTGGGAATAGCAGGTTCCCTAGCAACAGCTGTCATCCTGAGAGATGCAGGTTGGCTCTGCCTTAGCTCCATCTGTTGCCCACTCCAGTGGGTTTCTAGAATTTTCCACAGCAGCAGCCCCCATGTCCATACTGTATTATCTTCTTGTTGCTGGGAATTTGAAGAAATAACAATGGGTTAAATATCCAGTTTAACTAGTTTCCGTTTAAAACAACTAAAAATGATTGGGGCACCCGGGTGGCATGTCAGTTAAGCACCCAACTCTTGATTTCAGCTCAGGTCATGATCTCAGGGTTGTTGAGATCGAGCCCTGTGTCAGACTCTGCACTCAGCATGGAGTCTGCTTGAGATTCTCTCTCTCCCTCTTCTTCTACCTCTCCTCTGATCTTGCACATGCACACACACACTCTCTCTCTCAAATAAAATAAATTTTTATAAAAAAACAACTAAAAATGATAAGATAAAAACAAACAAAAATTATATTAAATGCATCCACAAGCTGGCAAAAAAGTAAGGAATCCTCAGAATAAAAACTAAGTAAAGACAAGCAGCCAGAAACAAAAGCAGAGTCAGTTTTCATGTTGAGCATGTTTCCCGTGAACTTGAGCCTCGGAATTTAAGGTCTTGCAAGGCTTAGAAAAGAGGAGGCAAGGACCAGACTCTATCCAAGATGGGATTCAGCAGGAAGCTCCTTCATAATCCCTGGACCCCAAATGCTATTCTCGAAAGATGTGCCCTAGAAATAAACTCACTGCCCCTCTCCTCTGGGGACAGTGAGGATGTGCATTGTCTAGAACCTTGTCACTGAGTAGAAGAGGAAAGTCTCCCCTAAAAATTTGTGACCACATGCTGGCCTTCACATGGTTTACAGCCCTAATTCACACAACCTTATGTTGTCCAAAATACATCAAGTCAAAAATGTAGTGTAGGGACACCTGGGTGGCTCAGTCAGTTAAGCGTCCAACTCTTGATTTTGGCTCAGGTCATGATCTTGGGTTCGTGAGATCCCCCCACCCCCATCATCTTTGCTCTGGGCGTGGAGTCTGCTTAAGATTCTCTCTCCCTCTGCTCCCCACACTTGCATGCACAGGCGCTCTCTCTTAAAAACAAAAAACAAAAAAAGCAAAACAATGTAGTTTAAAGTGATCCCAGAATGGCAGTAGTGCAAGTTCCCCGGCAGAACCAAATATAGTTCTATTCTGAAAGAACTACCTTCATTCCCAGAAAAGGAAGGTAAAATATGACCTAAGGGAGAATAGCAAATTGGAAGACAGAGCTGAATAAACTACACAGAATGAAACGTACAGAGATAAAGAGATGGGAAACATGGAAGAGAGTTTAAGGGTCCTGGAAGACAGAACGAGAAAGGGTAACAGAGGTCTAAGGTGAGTGCCGGAAGGAGAGAGAAACATTCAGGTAGTCTCGATACTTGAGGAGAGAGTGGCTGAGCACATCCATGCAACTATAAATATGAAGCAGGACAAATATAAAGAAATCCACTTGGGACAGCAAAATAAAAACTGAGTAACCGTGAGAAGATGCTAAATGCGTCCGTCTTGAAAAGACACAGCCTTCCCAGGGCTAGTGCTTAATTGGACAGCTCACTTCTTAATGGCAACCATGGGAACCCAAGAACAGATATGGACAATGGACTGGGAGAAAATAAACACCAATGTAGAAGTCAAAGCCAATCACAACAGATCTCAAGAAGGAGGGCAACAAAGATATTGTCAAAAAAACACGAAAACTGAGTTTGCAACGTTTAGATAGTAAGGAAAATTCTGGAGGCTATTCTTCAGGCAGAACACAATGAACCCAGATGGAGAGTCTGAGGTAAAAGAAGGATTAAAGAACAAAGGATATGGCAAATGAGGTTAACCCAACACTAATACTGGCTTAATTAAATTAATTAAAATACCTTGTGGTGCTAGAAAATATAATACATGACGATAACATATAAGGTGGGAGGGGATGATCACCTCAGTATCCGGGGTTTTGGGAGGAGGATAAAAATACTGATTGACTTTAGAATATAGTGTATATAACTTCTAAAATACAAGAGGAAGGGACGCATGGGTGGCTCAGTGGGTCAAGCGACTGACTCTTGATTTAGGCTCAGGTCATGATCTCGGGGTCATGAGATCAAGCCCTCAATGGGCTCCCTGCTCAGCAGGGAGTCTTCCTCTCCCTTTGCTCCTCCCCTTGCTCACACAATCTCTCTCAAATAAATAAATGAAATCTTAAAAAGATAAAATAAAATAAAACACAAGAGGAAGAAGGCAGAATGAGAAAGTAATAATGAACCTAAAAGAAGGTGACAGAAGAAATGAAGCCCGGCATAAGGAAGACAAACACAAGCACAAAATAACCTGGTAAAAAATAAAACTAATTTATAAATTCAGTAACTATACTAAACCTTAACAGACCTAATTCTTTAGTTACAAGGCAAAAGATGATCAGGCTGGGTTTATAAAATGTAGTTATATGCTTTTTACAGAGGTGCTCTGAAATACTTAAATCATTAAGATTGAACACAGGCAGATGGGAAAAGATATGCCAGATAAACATTATCTGAAAGAAAGCTAGTATAGTTATATTAATTTCAGCCAAAATAGGCTTTCTATTGAGGCAAAGATTAGTGTGTTGACAATGTGTGCTCCCTTTTTCTCATAGGGAAAGGTCAGTAGAAAGCTTCCCATCCACGCCATGTGCTAAATATCTTTTTCTCCATTCTTTGACAAATTCAGGCAACATTTTTCCTTTGGAAAACCCTAACATCTCTCTCTTAAAAATTACTTCAAATTCTTTTTCTTTTCTTTAAAGAAATTTTTTTTAGCATTCACTCTGAAGAAAAGTCCTTTATGCTGAAAACAAGTCGTCCTACCTCCTCCATATATTGCTTAAATCTGTGATCACCTGGCCTTGTGGCTTCGAAGTATCATCTTTTAATTCCATTCCTATGCCTGATTTATTTTAACAGCACCACCCATGCCTTGCCCTTGATTTCTACAACTTTGGCTTAGATTCCACAGATCTCCCCCTAAATTGAGTCTCCATTGTTTGGATTCACAGAGTTCACTCATGGTCCAACTCTCTCATTAGGTTGTAATACATTTTCAGGTGAAATCAACTAACTTTTGATGAGTTCCTAATGGTTTCATGGTATTTTAAATTACAACCATGGCTTCAATTAAAGTTTTCATTTTTGGGGGGGTTACATACTATTCACCTGAAACCCTGGTTCCATTAAGTTAGCTGAGTTTGACCTTGTATTTCATGTTAACTTCATCTCGTTTTTCTGTTGTAGCTTGGACTAATCTGTTTGAGCTTCTTACTCCTTTTGTTTTACTCTGGTTCCTCAAAGGTCAAGTATATTCAACTGTTTGATCAGATAACAGGTTCTTCCTTCTGATTTTTATGTCCTATATGTTATGAGGTTGGTGGCCCCATTCTAAGCTTTCCCCAAGAGTGTGTTATGCACATAGCTGACTGCCTTTTTGCTGCAGTCATCATTACCAACTCAGGCTTATTAAGCATGTAGTAACTATATCAACACGGTGTTTATGAGTCAGAGTCTCGGTTCTCAGTTATTATCAGTTGGCTGGCATTGAGTCAAGGGTCAGGAAAGAATGAGATCAACCATGGCCAACAACTGTACCCATGAGGGAGCCCGTCTCTTCCTGTTGGTGTTCCTAAGCCCTGTAGAAAGAGCATGAGTTTGATCATGACTGGTGTTTGGATTCTGTCACAGAGCAGCTAAGTGAGCTTGGGAAGATCCTTTAACTTCTTTGTTTTTTTTTTAAGATTTTATTTACTTGACAGAGAGACACAGTGAGAGAGGGAACACAAGCAGGGGGAGTGAGAGAGGTAGAAGCAGGCTTCCCCGCGGAGCAGGGAGCCCGATGCGGGGCTCGATCCCAGGACGCTGGGATCTTGACCTGAGCCGAAGGCAGACGCTTAACGACTGAGCCACCCAGGCGCCCCTTTTTTTTGTTTGTTTGTTTTTGTTTGTTTGTTTGTTTGTTTGTTTGTTTCATTTAACTTCTTTGAGCCTCAGTTTTTTGTGATATGGAGATCATTATTAGCATATCCACTGCTGTGCAAACTAAATGTAACAGTGTATGGAAAGCGCCTCACAAGCTCTAATCTAATTAATTAAAAGCATTCTGATTAATTGAGTGATCTCAATTCACCTTAAAACTGAAAGTTCCCTCCAAATTAAGACCCATCGTATTGGGCTTCTAGGAGACCAATCCTACTGACCTTTTCAATTCAATGATTAATAATTAGATTTGGGTGCTGGCAATCCCCTGGTCCTTGAACCCAGTGAAAGAATTCGGTCAAACTATTCAACCTTCTGCCTCGGTGTTTGAGGTATTTTAATAGATGTTTTTAAATAAAAAAGAAATATATTATTTCTTCATAAATCAAATAAAAAAATAAGGTACACTGTGAGAAATGCACTGGAAATAAAAGCATTCTAAACTGTCTTTTCCTATTGATTTTGGTCAAATCATTTAACCTCTATGGCCCCCAGTATTTACTGTTCCAATCTCCAGTTTCCCCACTCACTCAGGAGGATATTATGAGGGTCATAATTAGTCCAGCATACAATGGGCATTCCCCTTACTACCGTCATTGTATATCAGGTATTGTCTTAATTGGCTCAGGCTACCATAACAAAAACCATAGACTGAGTGGCTGAAACAACAGAAATTTATTTTCTCACAGTTCTGGAGGCTGGGAAGTCCAAGATTAAGGTGCCAATCAATGGAGTTCCTAGTGAGAGCTCTCTCCTTAACTTGCAGATAGCTGGTTTCTTGTCATCACGTGGCCTTTCCTCAGCTTGGCTGCAAGGGGGAGAGAAATATCTCTCTCTTCCTCTTCTTGTAAGACCACTCATTCCATCATGAGGGTCCCACCCTCATGATCTAATCTAACCTTAATTGCTGCCCAAAGTCCCCATCACCAAACACCCTCCCAATAGGGCTTAGAGCTTCAACATAGGAATTTCAGGGGGAATACATTCAATCCCTAACAGGGATAGGACTTCTTTTGTTACTGTCACATTTGTCATGTTAGATATATATATATATGAATATATATATATATGTGAATATTGAGAAGAATCTGTTTTCAGTATAAGAGCAGGTCTAGGAACTTTTGGTAACTTATACAATAAGCAGAATCTAATTTAAATATTTGGAAGTTTCACATATAAGATCTCAACAAATATGACACTGTGACTCCATTTCTCTCAAACTTTTGTAAGTGATCTCTACTGTTTTCTAACTTCCCCGTGCTACAGATAAGAAGTCCAAGGCTAGTCTAATTCTCTTTACGCAACTGCCTTTTATTTTTATTTTTTTGCATTGGGAAGTTCACTAAACCTTCTTTTTCTTATTGGATTTCAGGAGATACACTTGGATGGATCTAATATGTCATTATCAGAAACACTTCCTGGTCTTAAACACTTCCAATCTGAAAAAGCAAGATTTTGTTCAGCACAAGGAGGTTTTACCTATTGTTAGTTGCTTTGTATTTATCTTCTATATGCTCCTCATTTCTTTCTCTGTAACTTAGATTATCTGTGTCTCTGTGTCTTTTGTCTTTTCATCCATGGTTTTCATTTCTTTGTGTTTTTGCTCTGTATTGCAGATGGTTCCCTGCACTCAATCTTTCAGGTGATCAGTTTGTCCTGATGTTCACCTCCTAACTTTCAATGTGGACTTGGGGTGGGGGCTTTTTAAAAAGTTCCCAGACATCTTTTTTACATTCTCTTATCTCCTTAAGACTTCTCATTACATTTTCATCAAATCTCTAGTCTGTTTTTCCATTAATTCTGCCTCAATACGATCCATGTAATCTAGTCGTTCAAGCCGTTATGTCCATGGAGAGGATTTGTTATTTTCTTTTCTTACTCACGTCAGTGAGTGTGAATTTCTCCAGCAGCAAAGATGCAAGTCCAGCCTCTGGGTATCCGGGGGTGGGGGTGGGGGGGCTGGTGGTGGTGGAGAACTGACAGGCAGTGGAAGACTTGGAAGATGTACCTGCTTTTTCTCCTTGAGTGGGTCAGTAGTGATTAAGTGCATAGGCTGACACCTTCGGGCCGAGATGTAAAACCCCCTAGTCTGAAGAACCCCCCAGGCACAGGGGGAAGGGCAGTCCTCAGGCCAGTCTTTCTTCTCCCCTCTAGATCTGCCAGCAACCACTAGCTCAGCCTCTAAACAGGAGGTGCAATACTCTTTTGGAAAGATACACTCTGACCAGCCAACTGGTCCAGGTGCATCCCTATGGCTATGTTTACCCAAAGATATGAAGACTCTGTAGAACTTATGATAATTTATAACCTTTCCATGACACCCAAAGACTAGAAGCAAATTTTGTTTATAAGGAGTTGAGAGAAAAAAAGAATGGCAGGTTGAAGGTGTTTATCATTTTTCTCTCCCAAGAACCTGCTACAATGTAGGGGGAAAACTGCAAAGGTGTAGACAGCAAAAGCAAAGAATAGGACAGGTAATATCAAGGGGATAAAATGGTTTTTCCACAGTAAGCAAATTACTTAACCTCTCTGGGCTTCGGTTTGACCTGGGAAATTGGAATAATAATAATAATAATAATAATAATAATAATAATAATAATAATAATATTACCTATTCTGATTGGTTGTGAGGTGCAGGAAATTATATGTGAAGTGCTTAGCCCAATACATGGCACATGGTAAAATCTATGTAAAATGTTAGCTATTGTTATCATTATGATTAATTCAGACAAGGCATTTAAAAACACATTTAATATTTCTCTTCTTTCTGCTTTACTTACCATGATGATACTGTTCTTCCCCTGGTCTTCTAAACCAAAAACATGAAGGCCACCCTTTACTCCTCTCTTTACATTCATTAACAACAGTTGATTTTACTTCCTATGCATTTCTTGAATCAGCCTGCCCTACCATGCTTCCTGTCAGCTTTGTCATCTCACATCTGGACTACTGCAATAGGTCTGTAACTGATTATCTGTCCTATTTTCCCTTCTCCCTTTAAAATAATCCTCAGCCTTGAAACCAAAGCGGTAGTAGATATATGATGATGGTGGTGGTTGGTGATGATGGTGGTGATGATGATGGTGATGATGATGGTGATGGTGATGATGGTGATGATGGTGATGATGATGATGATGATGGTCATGATGGTGATGATGATGGTGGTGATACACTGTATTTTCAGGCATTTTCTCATTTAATCCTCACAATGAATTGATGAAGCAGGTACACTTATTACATTGCTTTATAAAACTGAGAAAACAAATTTGACAGGCCAAGGAACTTGCTCCGAGGGGAGACCTGACAGTTCCAGAATATCAGTGCCAGGTGTCTGATCAGGGCCTGCACTCCCAGCCTCTGCCAACCACAGGTCCATTGCTTAGGACCCTTCACCAGCTCCTGATTTCCTGCAGGTGAAAGTGTCTTTCCACAAGGCTCACAAGGCCCTTTATCAGTCCATCTGGGGAAACTTCTCCAGCCTCCTACCCTACTCAGATCTTAATAATCCACAGTGCATTTACTCCTCAGCAATGCCACACTGCTTACAGCTCCCAAATAACTCATGGTGTGTTATTCCTCTATGCTTTTGTAAAAGCTCCTTTTCCCCACTTCTCTATTTGATGACCTAGAAAATAACTATTGAGAAAACCTGGCTTCCCTGGCCCTCTGTGACAGACAAACATTCCCACCTTCTGGTTACTTCCCTGCCTGTGTATTAATGCATTCTATTTTGATTGGCTTATAATTTATCTCCCTTAGGAAACTATGAGCTCTCTGAGGGGCAGTGCTGTATTCTCATGATATTCTTAGCACAGTCTTGACACTTAGAAAAAATATTTATTGAATTGAATTGACTTTATTTCAAAATAATTGGCCTGGTATAGACATAAACCGTGTTCAGATGGGTTCCATATTAGCCCTTCTCTTTCTAACCTTGTTGTCACTGACATAGTTTGGAGCCTGCTCATCCTCCTCCAGGAGATCACTCATCTTGACTGTTTCCATTGTTTACTCTCTAGTCATTATTTCTGTCTAAATAACCACTCTACCCACTGTCCCCTCCCCACCAGCCTCCCCTGTCTATTTGACCATCTCCATCCTCCTCTCTTCCTGCAGACGATGAGGCTGGAACTCACAAATAAGCCAATGAGACACTTAGTCTGCAGCCCCCATTACACAACAGAAGGGCCTGTGGGGCCTAGCTGGGTCAGGGCACCCAGGGCAAATGACTAGCTGTTGGATCAGCTGAATGGTTACTCACAAGAGACATCTCATTTGAACAAAGAGAACCAAATCAGTAGTCAAAAACTTGGGGGAGCCATGTATTTCTCTCCACATCAATATTATGCCTTAATGTCTCTCAACATTCTAACACTGCAAGTGATGAGGGCTATTGTGACTCATACCAAATGACCCAACAAAGAGATATTGGCTTTTTATAATTGGTCCAAGAAACACTATCACTCTAGTGACAATGAAATTACTCCAAAGAAGTCTTTTTCTGCTTTATCTATACATTGCATCATAACCTTTAACATTTATTATTTTTTTTTAATTTTTTTTTTTAAGATTTTATTTATTTATTTGCAAGAGAGACAATGAGAGACAGAGAGCATGGGAGGGAGGAGGGTCAGAGGGAGAAGCAGACTCCCCGCCGAGCAGGGAGCCCGATGCGGGACTCGATCCTGGGACTCCGGGATCATGACCTGAGCTGAAGGCAGTCGCTTAACCAACTGAGCCACCCAGGCGCCCTAACATTTATTATTAACCATCAATATTACATGTTGAGCTCGCTGAGAAGGAAATGAACAAAGACTAAAATTTAAAAATCCTGAGGCCCTATAGTTGGCCCTCTGAAACCACCTAGCTGGTAGATTGCACTATCTGTGCGGAGCCTTTTGAATTTTTCTTTCTTTCTTTCTTTTTTTTTTTCTTTTTAAGGCCTGCAAGATTCCAGCTCCTCAACACCTCAACATTCAGGCAATGTTCTTAGAGAAGGGAAATGATAGGTTCAGACAGCCCTTGCAGTGCTTTTTAGATGGGTATTCATGCTATATAAAGGTTTAAAATACAATCTGTAAAATAGTCACAAAACTGGGAATTTTAATTGTGCAATAATTTTGGAAAACAACCTGATAATGCATGTTGACATCATTAAAATTATCATTACCTTTTATGATGAGCACTGGGTGTTATACGCAACTGAAAAATTATTGAACACTACATCTGAAACTAATGATGTACTCCATGTTGGCTAATTGAATTTAAATAAAAAAATTTAAAATTATCATGCCTATTGCCGAGTAACTCTACTTTTAGGACTCTCTGTAAAGAGTCTGAAACAATAGAAATAAGATTTAATAACAATCTTCATCACAGCTTTATTCAGTGATATAAATAGTAAACAACAACAAAACCCTAAATGTCTAAAAATAGGGGAATGGCTACGTAAATTATAGTAAAGAATAGCCATGTAAATAATGTACCATTTGGGAGCCATACCCAATTTTATTTCAGGTCAGTGCAATTCAACAAGTATGTATTGATTGCTTCAAATTTCCAGCATTACTCCCAACAGCTCATGATCTAGTGGACAGATATGTATAAAAGAATATTTGAAATAGAGGACAGCAAGTGCCACAAAAGGGTAGAGGGAAGAATGGCAGGTGGAGAAGTAAGTAAGAAGGAGAACCAGGGAACACTTGGTTTGTAACTGTTGGTAGTACCCTAACGTGGTTATTTTGTTTGATACAGTAAATAGTTTATTAGGGGGAAGGTTGGTGTACACTGGAGAGATTGGCTTCTGGAAGGATGATGAAGAAGAGACCTAATGGATGAGGAGGAGTTAGCAACTGAACAGGGTGGCTTAGGGGAAAGCGTTGCAGGTGTAAGGACTGGCCTGGGCAAAGGCACAGATATGGAAGAGGGCACGTGGTTGGAGGCACTGCAGTCAAAACAGCTGGAGTGCAGATCATCAGGGTCCCGAGCCTGAAGCAGTAGGCCCACGAGACCTGAAGGTTCTTGGAAAAGCATACAGAGCCTTGATTTCATTTCGAAGGTGATAGGAAAGCACTGGAAGTGTTCGTGAACAAATTACGGGAAATAGATGCTGAGTGCGGTTTTAGGTATGTTGGGTAGAGACCACCAGAGAGTTAGATGTGGAGGATTGGGGGTCCAAGGAGAGAGCTGGACTAGACACAAGAGTTTGGGAGTTACATACAACATTCGGATGGTAACTGAGGCCAAGGGGATGGACAAGATGGGGGCGGTCGCGGTGGGCATAAAGGGCTTAAGAGAGGGACAGGCGGGGGGATGGCATCCTCAAAGGATACTGAGATGGGCTGGCCAAGAAGAGTGTAGTGTTACAAAATCCAAGGAAAAGTATGTTTTACAAAGTGAATGAAAGTGTCAAAAATTGCTGAGCATCAAGTGAGATAAGAGCTTCAAATAGCCTAAGGAAATTAGCAGCAAGAGCCTCGGTGACCCGAGCCAGAACAGTGTTAGCGGAGCCACATAGGAGAGCACCGTGCAGGTGGCACGGAAGCAGAGACAAGAAAAGAAGCAACGCTTTCAAAAATTTGGTGAGAAGAAGTGGGAGAGCTAAGGAGGCAGTTACAAGGAACTGCTCTGCCGGTGGGATGATTTTATTTTGTTTGTACTGTAAGATGGAAGATGCTCGTATTCAACAATTGGATGCTGGTGGGAATGATCTATTAAGCAGAGTGGAAGTTAAGGATAAAGGTGAGAGGATTGATGCATAATGGATATAATGAGGTTCGTTGGGGAGGTGAGCAGGAGTGGGATACAGAAACTTAGACTGGAGAAAGGAGACCTTTTTACTGGATTTATTTATTACAAGAAGGAAGGGATGAGGTGGGTATAGGAGAGTTTGTAGGATTGGAATTTAGAAGTTGGAGAGGGGGATTTGTCTGATGGCTTCTATTTTCAATAATGGGAAGGGGGTAAGCACCTGCGGAGGATGGGGAAGAAGAAGTGGGGAAGTGTGAGGAAAAAGAAGAGCTAAGTTACTTAACTTAGTATCTGTTATGACAATTGGGAGGATTGATTAGGGACAGAGGTGAAGGCAGGGTAGCCCAGATGATAACCAATCAGCCTAATTGTGTGATTTTCCTCCAGCAGAGTCATCAAACATCTTTCTTATTTTTTTTTATCTCCAGCGACTTGTGTATAAAATTCAACTAATTTCATCCTAACTAGCAAAACCCTCAGAGGATTTACCGTAGGGAGATCCAAGTTAGCCAGGAAACCATTCTCCATTTTCCTAGATGTTTGGAGAAGCATGATAAAAACCCTGGTGGGGAAAGGAGATGACAGAGAAAAGTCCAATCGGATTTGCTATGATACATACTGGCAATCCGTTGATAAGCCTTCAACAATTGTATAGTGTTTTCTCAGTTAAAAGGGTACTTTTACAAATATTAATTCATCTCTTCCTCCTAATAATTTGCTCAAAATCACAGAGCAGGTGGGACTATGTCAAGACCAGCCCCAGGTTTTCTGAACTCTGAGCACTCTCATTTCAATATCCCAGGAGCATTTTGGACCCCACTAGAGGGCTGCTGAAATGGCATCTTCATCAGACCCAAGGGTTATTCTATAGTGAGGGTCTAGGGTCTTCTCTCATTGATGCCCTCGGACCCATTCTAAACACACACACACACACACACATTGCTCTGCAATGGACTTGCACATACCACTGCTTGACTCAATGTCAAGCATCCTGCCTTCTCTGGACTAAGCTATTTTTTGACCTAGAGAACAATAGTAAGGACAATCCACACGTTACAAATACTAATATTCTCTCTTCTCTCTCTTTCTCTCTCTCTCTCTCCTGTCCCCTCACATGTCCTTGGGCTACCTGGTCATAAGTGGTGTAGTGGAATAGTGCCCTTGAGGAGGAAAGCAGCAGGATTCCTTACTCCTCCCTGTATTCCAAGATCTTCTATCTCCCAGTTTTTCTATCAATTAGAAGTACTACACCCCAGCCAAGTCCCTTTGGGAGGGGGAGCTCCCTTAACCATCAGTATCTTTTTGAATTTTATCGCAAGATACTCATTTTTATCAAGTCATTGGGATATCTTGTACCATCATGTGGACATTGAGGCTTCCAAACCAATATGAGGTCCTCGGTTGACTGTTGTCTTCCATGGTGGTCCTCATCATTGTCATCAGATCCCCTGCCATCTATCAAAATGCAGAGACAGTGGTGAAGCAAGATCTCTATCTTGCATGAAGAAAAATCAAACATTATTTTTTTTAAAGATTTTATTTATTTATTTTGACAGAGAGATAGACAGAAGAGCACAAGCAGAGGGAGTGGCAGAGGGAGAGGGAGAAGCAGGCTCTGCACCGAGCAGGGAACCTGATGCGGGACTCGATCCCAGGACCCTGAGATCATGACCTGAGCTGAAGGCAGACGCTTAACCATCTGAGCCACCCAGGCGCCCCAAACATTATTTTTATCTGAACCTCACAAGCATTTAATATTTGGTTCCTGATGACTGCATAAAAGAGATTAAAATGTAAGTACTTTGGGGTGCCTGGGTGGCTCAGTCGTTGGCCATCTGCCTTCGGCTCAGGTCATGATCCCATGGTCCTGGGATCGAGCCCTGCATCGGGCTCCCTGCTCCGCGGGAAGCCTGCTTCTCCCTCTCCCACTCCCCCTGCTTGTGTTCCCTCTCTCTCTGTGTCTCTCTCTGCCAAATAAGTAAATAATATATATATTATATATATAACATATATATAATAGATATATATATATATATATAGTACTTTGTTCCCATTAAAATCGAACAGACAGATTTTGACATGGGCACAGGTGTGAGGGTTAGGCAGGTGTATTCCAATTCTGTAACTCATTGATTGTATGAACTTGGTTAAGTTACCTAACCTCTTTGAGTCTCAGTGTTCTTTTGTAAAATGGTGGAAATATCTCCTTCACAGAAATTTGGGAGGATTAAAAGCACACACAGATGTTCAGAGAGTGGTCTCCCACCCCCTTCTCCAGCCCCCTCCCACGTGCTGGAATCAGAAATACTCCATCACAAAATATTACTTTAAAATAGAAATATTTGGTGAGAAAAATAACTTTGCAGGTGCCCGTGTTATTTTTGTCCTGCTCTATGAAGACATGACAGGACGGACCATCTTTTCCCAAAGCCTAATTAGAGTTTCCCCATTACTCTATTTGTGTTTGTTTTCGCTTCTTTTGTTCAAGTTCGGTTTTCAGGCGACCAAAATGCAATGCTCGCCAGAGTCATCCTTTGTAGCTGTGATGACACAAATTACATTGTTCTCCAGGGTTTAAAACACCCAGCCATTAAATTTAACTATCTGAGCTTGGCAAATCTTTTCAAAAACAAAGCAGCTGTTTCCCTTTTGTTCGTTTCTTTAAAGCCTTGCTCGGGCTTAAAGATGTACACACTCCCACCGTACGCCCAGAGAGATACTGGGAAGTGGGCAAATGCACTTACTGGTGGCAGGGCTCACACTGATGCAAAGAGAATGAGGCACTGAATTTTATTTTCAAACGATTCAAAACTTTCTATTTGTTAAACAATGTAAGGCTTACGGTATGTGAGGCACCATTGCAAGTCTTTATGAGTAATAAGTTGTTTGATCTCCATACGGTAGGTACTATTACTCTTCCCACTTTACAGTGGGGGAGACTGCCGTGTAGAGAATTTGACAGCTGGGCCAAGATCTGCAAGGAACAGAGCTGGGGTTCTGGACCCAGGCCACCTGGCTCCACAGGCCATATTTTAACTAGGTTCTTCCAGTTCTCATTTACTATCTGTTCTGTTTGTTTCAGTTAATCTTTACCACTTATGTAATGGCCCTCCCCTGCTTCCTGCTCATGACGGTAAGGGCCTTGTTGTTATTACCCTCGGGCGACTACCTCTCTAGTCCAACAAAGATGGCATCCCTTATCTGGTCACCACTACTGGAGCTGCCCACAGGCATGCCTCTCCGTGGGGTAGGGAACCAGTAGGAAACTTAACTCTGTCAGTAATTCATAAGAAGACACTCTCAGACCATGGGCAATGGGATTATAGCTGGGAGAGGCCTGAGGAAGAGACCACAGCCACAGACTCAGGTTGTGCTGCCCATAGTGATCATCTTCTCAAGTCTCTATGCTGAGTCCTTCCTGCCCGTGACACTCTCAGCAACCAGATCTGTTCAGTGTGTAGATGAGGGATTACGTCACTTTTGCCACTGGCCAAGACAGGGCCTTCGAGTGAATTAGAGAGAAACACCCCCATGGCAGATGGCTGGCGAGGGTGTCTGGGCCAAGAGCATTCTCACTTTGGGTCATAAATAGCTTCAGAGATCACCTGCTGTGGTCCTGGCCCAATCACTGGTTCCTCGAAGTGCAACAGTTCAAGCCAAACAAACACTGCTTGAGCCTCCACTGACAACCAGGAACTATGCCAGATGCAGGGCAAACAAAGACAACTATGGCAGCCTCCTTGGCCCCTAAGGTCAATGTCAACAGCAAACGTCAACATAGCATTATACATCAATGAAGGAGTTATATCTGGTACATCAGAGAGCAGAGAGGAGGGCCACCCATCTCAGTGGGGGCTTTTTTAGAGAAGGTGCCTGAGCACAGTGCTTGGCATATAGTAGTTAATAATACATAGAGAATGAACACATACGTGGATAAATGAACAAATGGCATGTATGCATGTCTTAGAGAAAGCATATGTAGGTCTTGTAAGACAATTAAAAAAAAAGGAGAACTGGGTCCCAGGTAAAGAGAATAGCATGGGAGAAGCCCAGAGACAGGAAACAACTTTGTGTGTCTGGGGAATGTCAGTTCAAATCCTAAGGAGGAGAGCAGCAGGAGTGGAAGTAAAAGGGCCAGGAGCAAGATCCTATTTTATGATAAGGAAGGGGAACCTGGTCCAGTGGGTCAGTGCTTCTCAAACTTTAGCATGTATACAAATTACACTGAGATCTGACTCTAATTCAGGAAGTCTGGCTGGGGCCTGAGACCTCTGGTTCTAGCAAGCTCCCAGGTGTTTCTGCTGCTGCTAGTCCCTGGACCACACTTTGAGTAGCAAGGCATTAGGTGGGGCTAGCAAGCACTGATGGATTTGGAGAAGTAGAATGGCATGTGATTGACCCCTGGTAGGTAGTCCATGAATGTTGGATGAATAAGAATATTGAAGTATGTGAACAATGATTAATTAAAATTTACTTGATTTCACAAAGGGAATGGAATAAGCAGGTACTGAGTAGCTTCTAATACCAGTGTGCTGAGCGAAGTACCTGACATTCTCTCCTCTAATAATAGAAAGGAAAGCCCTGGCTCGAACTGTCTCTCCTTTGACTACATGACTAGTATAATTGCACAACGGTTTTAAGTAACTTCTAAGTAGAAATAACCACATTTAAATGAACTCTAAACCAGAAATTTTTAGCATTGTGTAAACTGTAGATGCTATATATTTTCATAATATAATAGCATTTTCTTCTGAGTCCTAAGTCCAGGCACATTTTAAAATTCGACTAAGCCACTACTCACAACTTTAATGCTTGTTACTGGGGGGGAAAATCAGCTTAAGCTTGAGCCCTTGGCCACCAACCCACAACTACCAACTCCTAGAATCGGTCCAGATCTCTAATTTTACATTCAGAATTACACTAGGATCTCTAGCTAGCTAGCCTTGGGTGTTCTGGGTTAAGGACACCACCTAAAGCTCGGTTGTTTGGAACTATTATTTCCAGAGAGGGAAAAACAGCTACAGCAAATTGTCCTTCTTTTCTGTTCGCTTCCTGCTGCACTGGTCAGACACAGTGACGTTTGACTCATCTCTATCGAAACCATCAGAAGGTCTTACAAACATAGGCCTGTGGATCTTCCGAGGTACGGATGTCAACCCTTATTCTATCATGCTCAGTAGCATAGAGAGGACTTGGCAGAGGGAAGGAGGAGGAGCAGAGCGGATGCCTGGGTATTAGACCGCTGTGAGTTCAAATCTCAGTTGTCACTGAAACACATGCTGTGGTATCTAAGTAAACATATTTGACCTCTTGCCTCAACTTTAAAATTAAGAGAATATTATAGAAGATACTTTGGATCTTGACCTTCACGGCATCCCTTCTTGTTCATTTGGTAACAACCTCCCTCCCGTCCCATTGTGGAGAGAAGCCTACTCCATTCCCTGTCAATCAAATTACCCTAAGGGAAAGCAAGAGACTCAAGCCAGGGCAACCAGATACACCACCACCACCACCATCATTCGTAGGCCTTGACCCAGGGGCCAGAGACATCAGAGGCTGCTAGGACAAACTACCATTATTCCCTGCTCCCAAATCCCCCAGATTGTCTGTGTTCTTGTTCGTCCTGAAGCCTGATGTTTAGCTGTTCCCATGGTTCCATGAGCCGAACAAATTCCTTTTTCAATCAAATTTACCAGTGTTGGTTTCTGTTGCTTGCCACAAGGAGCCCTAGATGATGCAGATACTTAATGCTGTGAGGATTAGCAATAACATCAGCAGTTCCTGGTTTAAAGGCTCAATGTCTGGTCCCAAGAACTCATATTAAGGAATAACTTAAGGTTACACCACAAGCAATCAATCCTAGGAAGATTTGCAAAGCTTGTGAGTCTCTTAAGGAGACTCGGGGTGTTAAGCCACAGGAGTGTCCCCTTGGCAGTTCTGTCTATGGTTTAATTAACTGAGAGGCACAGAAAATTTCCCAAATCAAAAGCACTTTTCCCTACTAGCCTGCCATTGTTCCTGAAATTCCCACCATTCATGTCGTGTCTCAAGCTTAATCATAAAGAAACACTTGCTTAAAGCACGTATATATGGTGCTTCCCTGACCTAGTTAAAGGTGTATTGTTGGTATATACATAGTAAGGGCTTATGTGTCCTGTTCCCTAAATGCAAAGGGACAAATGTTTGACCAATCTGGAGAGAGGCTTAAACTCACCATGCCTAGTATGTCATTTGCACTCAAGGTTTGTAATCATAAACATTTACTTTGTTAAGAGATTTTGTGTCTTTTTTGAAGAGACTTTATTTTTAGAGCACTTTCAGACAGAGAATTTGTGTGTGTTTTAAAATATTTTATTAAGACTTCAATTTTTCCATTATGATAAAACATAATTATACAGCCCTATGAAATTTTTAATTCGTTATATTCCACTGACAATAAGAGAAAATATCAGGATGTTTTCATAATAGAAGATGACACTTCCCTCAACATTTAGAAACCTATAGCCCACCCCTGCAAAGCCCTGGATGTTCCCTCTGAGGGAAGCCGGGAGTTTTATGTCACTTGCTCCAAACATTGCCTATTTATTATTTATTTGTTATATTTCAGAGACACACTTCCCCTAGAGAGCTCAAGGCCATGTGCCAAGGACTTTCGTCTTCTTAGTTATAAACATCCTTCTAACCTTCTAATAGCCAGAGCAGCAGAATGTCAAGGGCAACAGAAAAGCAAGAGGGAGTGAAAAATATGTTCAAGGAGCATCTCAGTGTTCTGTCTGGATGCTGCTTAGGAGAACACCAGAGTGGTCTTCAGTTTAACGAGGAGGCCTATTGGTTTTCCTTCCATAAGAAAATTGAAATGATTTTATACCGAAATCAGGGGGGAAAAAATAACAGAGAAAATAAAGTTGAATTTGTAGGCTCTTGTTCTAAACTAAAAGTTACTGGAGAGCAGGTACTTAGTAAATACGGTATCTCCATATCAACAACAGTATCTCCGAAATTTATTGAGTGCTTACCATGTGCCAAGTTTATGGGTCCCTTCACATTGTCTTCTCCAATGAGGTAAATCTTATTCTTATTCTCACATTACGGCTGAGAAAACTGAGGCTCAGAAATTTGCAGAATCTCATCTGATAAATGGGGACCTACTATCCAAACCTCAGAGCTCATACCCTCTATCATTATGATATGCTGCCTCCTTTATGTTTATTCATTTGTCTAAGTCATTAAGCTGTCAACGTAGGATAAGAGCAAGGCAAGAGGAGAAAATGTCATGACCATTTGCCAAAACTGCTTCTCCTCAAATAAATAACAGCAGAAGAAAATTTTAAGAATATTGAACTGGAACTCATAGAACAAGACCAGGGCTAAATTCTGTCTGACCATGGGCAGCCAGCCTCCTAAGACAGCCCTCATGCTCCCACCACCTTGTGCGTGCAGCTTGGTAATGCCCTCCCCTTGAATAGGGGCTGGACCTAGTGACGCACTTCTCGTGGACAGCCATGGGACAACACTTCTGAGGAAGTCCGAAAAGACAGTGCCCTCTATCTCGGGCACCCTCTTTCATACTTATCTGTTCTGAGGAAGGTCACCTGCCAAGTGGTGAGCTGCCTTATGGAGAGACCCCCATGGCCATGCATTGACGTCTTCAGTCTCTCCTGGACGGGGCCTGAAACCTGCCAAGAGCCATGTGAGCAAGTCCACCCCTTCCTGTACCTTCTTTCCCACCTTCTGCTCAAAAGAGCATGTGAACATCCTATTTCTGCCCATGAGCCAGTTGAACAGGAAAGCTGATTTGTGAAGGTTGGTGCATCAGCACACGCCATCATAAAATAACAAAAACATCACAGGGATGATGTCATTTAGGTCTGCTAACCCTTTCCCTGACAGGTGCTATGATTCTCATTTTATGGATGCCAAATCTGCGTCTCAGGGAGGTTAGGACACCAGATAAACACTTCGATGATTTCCCCTGAAAACCCAAGGCCAAAAATTGAAACGGAAAGCAGGTCTTCTGGCTCCAAACCCCATGATCTGTAGAGCACATCTGGAGCCCATGTTTTTTCCTCTGGGACACCGACTCCTCAAAACCAAGATGCCCAGGCTGAGTCAAGCGACGTCCAACACTGAAGTGACGAGTAGTGCCACGGTGGACTAGAAACAGGTCTGCTTGGCCAGACTGAGCTCCGTGTCTCAGAAATGCCTTCCTCTCTAGTTTGGGTGGGCCGAGGGAGACATTCATGTGGGAGATTTGGGGGCAGAAGGGAAGCGGCAGCCCTGTTAAAACAGGGCACACATTGTGGCTTATCTGCTGAGCCACCTCGTTGCTCTGAGCAACAGCTGGGCCAGCAGATACTCCACCTAAGATGAAGCTCTTAAAGGCTAACTGATAGCACACATCTGTGTCAGGTATAAGGAAGATAGAAAGTCAAGAGACAGAATGGGCACGCATTTGCTCACGCTCTCTCTGTCTGAATGTGATTTAAAAAAAAAAAAAAATTTTTTTTTTAAGTAGACGACCCTAAGATCAAGACCTGAGCTGAGATCAAGAGTCTGACACTTAACCAACTGAGCCACCCAGGTGCCCACCTTCTGAATATGATTTAAACAGAAGGAGAGGGAAGGCCTGAAAGTCATCCCATGGAAGGAGTTTTGCTCTAAGTCAGCCTGGAGAGGAAGCTTCAGGAACACTAGAAAGACTTGGCCCAGAGACCCTGGGTCTCTGCCACCTTGCTCCCTAAGCCCAGCAAGCCATAACAAAGGGAGGCAGGAGGACAGAGAGGGAAATCTAAATCAGCTTTGTTCCAGGCTTTGCTTCTAGACTATTCCCTACACGTTGTGTGGACTCCATGGGGATGTAGGGGGATGAGAGGAAGAGGACTAAGGGAGACCCTCTGTGCATTTGTTACAGACCTGACCTACCACTCAGAGGTAGGGCTTTCACTGAGCCCCCGCTAATGCCCAGCCTGGCACTCAGTTCTGTGGGCATCCAGAAGATTTATACCACCCCTTAGGGTCCTTGTCTTCGGAGCATTTACAGTCCAGCTGGCAGGAATGGCCTGCTTGTTTGGAATAGGGGTGGAATAGGGGTGCAGTCAAGTGCTAAACCAGTGAGGTAACCGGATGGATGGTTTGGGAAGAAACTGATCAGTAGGCGTGCTGTGACTCACTAAAACAGTAAGTTTTAGCCAAAAAAATAGAAGACAAGTTTTAGCCAAAAAAATAGAAGACAAGAATGGGAATCAGAAATCTAACACCAACTCTGCCGCACGTTCTCAAATACCTTGTAGTAAATGGCTTTCTTTCAGCCCCGACTCTGCTACCAGACCACTGGGCTTCCAAATCTGGCTCCACTACTTATGATTGATGTAACCATAGGCATTAAGGTATTTAACCTTTCTATGCTTCCTTTCTTATGTGCACTGTGGGCCTTATAACAGCACCTACCCCTGAGACCGTAAGGATTACAGGAGTTAGTACAAGAAAATCCCTTAGAACAGTGCCTGGCACTGTGCATGTATAAATGTATTATTTTATTATTATGCCTCCTTCTAGTTCCCTATCTCCAATTGGGTCCAGGATTTATTAACCTCCTTTGAATGAACCAAGGTCTTGCTCTGATTTTCCTTTAAATAACCTACAAATTGCCATATCACACAAATGTTTTGTTAGTGCTGTGGGGTTTGGATTTCAATTAAAAATTCTCTGTCCCCAAGGACACAAATCCTGTTCTAATAACATTGAAGATTAAAGAGAGTTTGAAGCTAAAGTACAGTTGGTTTGTATAATTGAAAATAGCCTGAGAGAGTATGGATGCATTTTTTAAAAATCTAAGTGCATTGTCATTGAAAGGTTATTTTTTGTTTGGAAAAGAATAAAAAAAAAAAATCATTGTCACACCATAGCAACCAGACTGGTAAGCGATACAGAACAGGCTGAACTGATAAAAATATCTGAAAATGCCCAGATTGATGAAATGTTCTAAAAATAAGTTTAACAAAATAGTGAACAAAATAAAATGGGCCTAATTTTTCATACATGCCTTTTCATGTTTTATTTTTCGAAAGCTAAAATATTCACTTTGAAAATCATTTTAACATTGCCATCTGGTAAAAAAAAAAAAAAAAAGGAAGAAGAAGAAGTTAAAAGCCCTAGACTTTGGACAACAGAAAAAGGTATTTGTGGAACTAAGGAGTAAAACTTCAGCATTCTAAAGGAAAACAAATACATACGTAGGCCAAAGTTGAGAGTTTATACTTTTGCATACTAAGTCTTCAAAGCAATAACTTTTAAAATACCCCCATGCTTTCCAGTAAACTAATTTATTTTTCCCACTATTATTATTTATTTCTATTTTCAGGATTTTGAAAGCAGATGGACACTGTTGCTTTGCCAGCCTTAAGAGAAAACAGAATTTTTAATTATAAATTCTAACATTAGAGGAGTGAAACCCTATCCAACTCCAACAAGGAAATTAAGGGTCTAAAATAGGAGTGTTTCAGAAGAAGAATTGCCAGCATTTGTTAGACTAGATTTAGGAGGTAACTTGCTTCAAGTCTGGAGTTGATCAAGGGCTCTTTGTGTTTCCAGAGTAGACCCACAACACTGAGAAATGAGCTGAGCTACTCCAAAAGATACTTGGGTATTTTTATATTTTTATGAGCGGGAAAGGCAAAGCAATGTTCTATCGTGACAAGGATATGCTGGTAACACTTTACAAACCACATCTTCATTCATTCCATTCATTCAACAAGTATTAATTGAGTTGGACCGATAGGAGATGTGCCAAAGCCCTGTGCTAAGACCTAGAGATGTGAGAATGAGTAATGCACAACTCCTGTCTATAAGGAGTTTGGAATTTTAGGGAAGAAATTTGGACATGTAAGCAAACACATTATTTTGACACATTTATTATGCTATAAATATGTAAGATAATCTTAGGAATCCAAAAAGGAGAATGATTGATTCTCCTGAAAGAACCTATTTTGAGGGATTTATGCTATAAATATGTAAGATAATCTTAGGAATCCAAAAAGGAGAATGATTGATTCTCCTGAAAGAACCTAGGAAGGCTTCATACAGGAGTGATAATTTTGCTGACCTTTCAAGAGTGCTATATTTTATTGGTTTAGGGCGAGAGTATCGTTCCAGACCCAAGGCATGCTAGTAGGCAGGTCATGGAGACATGACATGAAGCATGACACCATGGCTGAAGTGAGGGGTCCAGGGGTGGGTTTTCAGGGGCTAAGAGATAGGGGCCAGGTTGCAGGGGTAGGCAAGCACCTCATTGTATAGGGCTTTGTTTGACATGTGCAGGAATGTGGATCTTATCCGATACAAAAAGAACCTCAGTTCAGGGGGTTTAAGCCAAGGAGTTGAATGCTCATACCTGTACAGATACAGGTGGAATTGAATCTAAGTGGAAAACAAGTAGTGAAGGCATTAAGGAAGCTACAACAGTAATTCAGTTGGCAGGTGAAGAGGGCAGGAAAGAAGGCACTGGAAATAGAGATATGGCAGGTGGGGCATTGGAATTGGGAGGATTTAACAGCCCCTCGTTTACTCTGATGGAGATATAAGGGGGGTGTGGTTTCGGATATATTGAACTATCCAGACAATAGGGCAGAGTGCCATGACTTGTGTGTCATTTGACGCTCATCACCTAGGACAAAAACTATAGTAGTTTTCAATAAACATTTAATTAATAGGTGATGGATAAACAAATGAATGAAACCACACCTGAGGGACATCCGGTAAGCCACTGGCCACACCTGAGGGACACCATCTGGCAAGCCACTGGCCATTCAGGCTAAACACATAGATTTGGGAAAGTGAGCAAGTAGGTGAGAAGCATGCCATGAATAAAACCCCAGGGAAATACCAGAATATAAGGTGGAGCAGAGAAAAGAGAGCGGAGGAGCCTGAAAATTAACAGGTTGAAAAATGAGAAAAAAAATTCTCTATCTTTAAGTCCCTCTGTGAATATACATTGTGCCTATAGAGTTGACTGATTCCTATTTTGTGCTTCTTATCTGCCTTGGAAGACGTCTCTAGTGACAAAGCATGGGCTTTGAGGCCCCAGAGAACTAGATTCAAATCTTATTACTGTCCCTTTCTAGCTGAGACTCTGAAAAAGTAACCTCTGAATATCAATTGCCTCATCAATAAGATAAAGGTAATAATAATGCCTACTGTATAGAGTTCTGTTGAAGATTAAAGCTAACATCATATGTCAATGTATATAACTCATACTGAGGGTTCGATAATATTGGACCCTTCACCCTCTTAAAATACGATATATATAATATCGCCTTAGAGTTCCTGGATTTAACAGTCATGCCTTCAACTTTTTGTAAGCATCCCAGAATTCCCATGACCTGCTGTGGAAGTCGGTCTTTTAGCCAAGACACCAACTTGAATGCTGATGTTAGAAAGTGAATGTGTGCAAACCAATCACCCAGCCTTCAAATGTTCAGCATTCTTAGTGTTTTCGGCTTCTCTGGACATCTTTGTTAATGCTTGTCCAATACTATAACAGCATTTTAAAAATGAGTATTTGCATATATTTGAGGCTGTAAAAATGGTTACTATAAAACAAAGAGGAAATAATTTTATAGATAGACCCTCTATGCCAAGTAGCACACTGCAAAATTGACATAGGTAATGTGCATTAAAATTGCTGGGAGGAAAGAATAGTCTATCCTTATTTAGATTTATTACTATTGTTCAATAATTTATGAATGACTGTTTGAACTTGAATCCCACTTATTTCACGGGTTCAATTTCCTTTTTGCTGAAGCACATTTTTTAGTAGTTCATTCAACAGATCTTAAGAGTGGCAAAATCTCTCTGTCTTTGCTTGTCTCAAAATGTCTTTATTTTGTCCTCAGCTTGAATGACAGATTAACTGGATACTGAGTTCCCATTTGATATTCACTTTCTGTCAGTGCTTTGAAGATGCTATTCTATTGTCACTGTCATTGATTGCCACTGATGAGATCTTTGCCAGTCTAATTGTTGTTCTTTTGTAAGCTCCTTTTTTCTTAGGTGGCTTTTAAGGTTTTCTTTTTCTCTTTGATATTCTCAAATTCCATTATGATGTGTCTAGTGTTTATTTATTATTAATTGCTATTTCACTTGCACAGAGCCTAGATTTTTATAGTTACAGGTTGGTTTCTCTGAAAATAGATACTGGGATGGAATATGGAAAGCACCGTGCTTAATGGGGTGCCAACACCGGACCTCTATTTTGGCAAGTACCATCATCATCATTGCCATCGTCAAACCAAGTTGTACTCTAGCCTCTCTCACTGTCAGCCCTGGTCGGCAGAGAGCCACCGTGGGATGTTTAGTGATGCTCACACTCCTCATTAGCACATCTCATGTAACTTTGGTAAATGGATTTCATCTAGGTTTTTCTGTAGAACATAACCATCTGGTTATCCATCTAACCGTACATAGAATACCTATTCCTGATTGCTTACTTCCTTGAGCCTTTAATCCTTTCTTTCTTGACAATTCTGCCTTGGCACTGCCTACTTTGGCAATTCTGGCTTTTCAACTTCACTTAGCACGGGCTGTAACTTTTTCCATGCCTCTAGGAGCCATCCTAGTAGCAATTTCGAGCCATTTCTTGGGGGTCCTTGTCAGTGTTGATCCCATCGATTCTTTATCTCAGGAGAGCACTCCCAAGTAAATAAACTTACCTATCCAATTTTATGTTTTGGCCCTCTTGATCCGGTACCCTCAGAATCCAATCCCACACATGCTGTCTGGCTCCTGCCAGTATATGCTGGGTAGGTCTTGCAGCACCTTTGGGGTATGGTCCGGTTATTCCCTTACCAGGCCCAGCACATCACCAGATGGTTTAAGCTGTTCCTTAATGCCAATGATTGGCCTAGTATCCAAGAGGAGATATGGAGGCAGGTCCTGGGAAGAGAAGGAGGACATGTCACCTTGGGAGAAAGAGTCCTCAACACTAATTCCTGAGCACTGGGGAGTTGGAGATGGAGAGTGGGATGCTTACTCTTATGGGGAAGATTGGCAACATCTGCAGGCTCAGAAGGTTGGAGAAGACTTGAGAAGTCAAAATCTTCAAGGGCATCTTCCTAGATGTCCCCATGTTGTGTGTCCAGGTACCAGGTTTTTCTCAACTTAGTGTAATAGACCTGGCCCTGTTGGAAACTTGACCATCTTTGAAGTCTAGCCATCATATTCTTAAGGTCTAGGCTTGGTCCTCATTTTTCCTTACCTTCCTGCTAGAGGAGATGAGAGCTTTTTTGTAAGGAACCAAACGAGAACCCCCTGGTTTTCCCACCTGGTTTTCCTGTAGCTCTGTCTCATCCTTAGCTGCTCTTCATATCTCTGTAAAGCATCAGTGCTACTTAGCAAAAAATGGCCACTCCAAATAACTACCATTTTGTCTATGATCTTAAGTGCTTGAGACATCCCACCCATGAGAGCATCCTTTCCCATTGATATGGCCTCTCACTTCACCATTGGTGAGAGATTTAATGACATGCCACCTTGTGCCAGGGGCTATAGAAAACAAGAATAGGAGAGCAGGTTCTAATCCTTGCTCCAATTCTTGCTATGGTACATCTGAGACAGTCTGCTGACATTCCATCAGTAAGCATGGACTACTGACGTGTGGGCTTTTCCAAGAATCTAGAATTGGAATTATTTTTCTTTTTATCCTTAAATTCATTTACATTGAGCAGAACAATTTTAGCTTCCTGGAGTTTATATAAAGAGTTCAAGATAGTCTTATAATAATCCATACACACCATAACCTCTGCCAACAATAATCCCGTGTGCCTTCAAAATGAGGAAATTAGTGTTGGCGTGTGTCGTATTATAATCTGCACCGTGTATTGTAAATGGCTAAGTAAGCACTTATTAAGACACTTAGATGAATAAAAAGAAAAATATCTTTTTAAATGGGCAACATATATAAGTCTCTTGACCTTCAACAACTTAAAAAAAAACCAACTCCGTTCCTAAATCATATCATATTGGCAAAGGGTGTGATTATTTAAGTTAAATTACCTATGAGACAAAGGTATGCTCTTCACCATAAGGCAGAACTTTCTAACAATGGCACAGGCAATGTAGCTCTCTGCTTTAACAAACAGTACTCCATAAACTCTACCTTCTACTCTGTGAAGGTAGAGAAAGCAGCTGCAAGGTGTCTTCAAGGACTTGAATAAAGAGCACACTTACGCAGCCGGTAGAAGCTGAGTGTATGGCAAATGATCCAGACCTCTCTCCGAGGGGAGATTTCAAGTAGGGTATTTTCAATTACCTACTGTCTGTTCAACCTTTGCAAGGAATTTAATTGGAACAGACAGAGTATTTAAGGGGAATAACTAATGATATGATAGATTGGTAATGATCAATAGGCAGGGAATCACTGCATTAGTTGAAGCATGGTACTTTCTGAGCATGGTATTTTCACTCCTGGGGGAACAAAATTCTAATTATAATTCTCCAGCATTCAACACTCTGGAGCTTCTAAAGACGTTTGCATTCTTTTAGAGAGAGAACAGAGTCTGCAGTTTTATAATTGTATATTAGCAAATGTTGACAGCACTGGAAATCAATAGCCTGATTGCTCTGCTCCTGTTGATTGGTATTAACATAAATAGCCCTTGTACTAGATTAACTCTCCAATTTGTCTGAAAGCATATTTTCCTCCTTCCTATAGTAATAGAGTCAAAACAATGGCCTGAGTATGTTGTATCAACATGAGGAATGTACTATAAAGACACTTTCTGGGTCTCCTTACATAAGGGAATATTGACTGTAATTATGAACTTTCAACACAGAAGATCCTGTGTTGTCCACTTAGTAAATGTGAAAGCCCAACATCCGTCCACCATTAGTCTGAAGAAGGATAGATTATAGTAGCATCATATATAACTTGAGGTTCCTTCTAGGAAAGATGTCATTTTCTCAGCCACTAAAATGTCACTGAGTTATAAATTATCACATTATATATAAATTAACCCATCTGCTCACACATTTTGACATAGTTTTCAAGACTACTGTTTGAGTATTTCTTAATGTATATATGTGGTGAGTAACGGAATAAGGATAAAAATTATTTTTTCTCATTTTTTCACAGATGTTCTTTATTATTTTCTTTTTAATAAGCCATTCCATGCAAGTACACTCTCAAGCCACAACCCACAGGTTAATTTCATGCCCAAACTTTTCAAACTTTCTAAGCTTGCCTCTATAATTTAAAGTCAGACTTTGAGTGGCTAAGTAAGGTTGGAGTGAAAAGGAAAGAGAGAAAAGAGACATCAAGAAGAAGAAGGTGGGAGAAATAAAGGCAAACCATGGAATAGCCTTTGTAAGGCTAATATGTGGGGGAAAAGGAATGATGGGAAAATAATAGAAAGGAAGAGAGAAGGAAGCACAGGCAAGAAGAACTGAACAAATTAAACTTTTCATTCTTGGCCTGGGGGTTACAAGTTCTCTGGTGTTTTGTCACTGTCCTTGGAAATGCTCATTGGTCAATCAGCTGTTTTCAGTTCTTCACCTGGTCTTTATCCTTCAGACACTGAATGTGGTAGTCATTATGGCCCCAGGAGAGAAATGAGTCTTCATTCAGAACTCTGTCCACAGAAGGGTAGTTTGACAAAAGCTTCTGAAATCCATTTACCTTACAGATAAGTAAGGGTGGAACCAGAGAGATAAACCAACATGAATTGAAATGCTGGAAAATATAAACTATGGAATCCAAGAGCCTGGAAATTGGAGCTGCCTCTGCCACCTACCAGCTGTGTGATCTTGACTGGGGAAGTCTCTCAGCCTCATACAACTTCTATATCTTAGTTTGTAAAATGGCGCTGCAATTCCTACTTCAAAGGATAAAATGAACTATGTGATAGAAAATGCCTAGAATGATATTTGAATGCAGTGGGTATTCAACGAAAGGTGTCTGTGATTATGATCATCCATGCCTCCTGGCCCTCTGTCCACTGCTCTTTCCACCCTATGACTTAATTAAATGAGTGCTCAATTTGTAAAAAGAGTTCACCACAGAATTACTTCAAGAGTTGTGTTCCTCCATTGTGTTTAATGGTCTATTTATAGTCTACTGAGCTCTTGACAGAGATGTGAGGGAACATGAGGAAAGGAGAATGTCAAGTTGTTTGAGCCACCACCAACTCACTATTAATCTGGAAGTGAAATAGCCCTGAAAGTGTCACAAAGACATAGAGAAATATAATCTCATATGATTTATCGGGAATTCATTTAGTATGTAATGAGGTACACGTATGCATTAGTCTCGGAGGGTTGCCATCACAGATGACCACAAGCTGGGTGGCTTAAAACAACAGAACTTTGGGGTGCCTGGGTGGCTCAGTCGTTAAGCGTCTGCCTTCGGCTCAGGTCATGATCCCAGGGTCCTGGGATCGAGCCCCGCATCGGGCTCCCTGTTCAGCGGGAAGCCTGCTTCTCCCTCTCCCACTTCCCCTGCTTGTGTTCCCTCTCTCGCTGTGTCTCTCTCTGTCAAATAAATCAATAAAATCTTAAAAAAAAAAAAAAACAGAACTGTGTGGACTCACAGCTCTGGAGCCTACTCTGAAATCGAGGGCACACTCCCTTCAGAGGGTCTCATGGAGAATCCTTCCTTGCCTCTTCCTAGCTTCTGGTGCTTGCCAGCAATCCTTGGCTTCCCTTGACTTGGAGCCACATCACTTGATTTCTTCTGTCTTCCCCCTGGTTTTGTCTGTGTACCAGCATCTCCCTCTCCTTTCTTTTATAAACTCCTCAGTCATCGGATTTAGGGCTCACTTTATTCCAATATAACCTCATTATAACTTGATTACTTGTATAAAGGCCCTACTTCCAAATAAGGTCACATTCACATATTCTGGGGGTTGGGACTTGAGCATATCTTTTAGGAGGACACAATTCAACCCACTAAAATGTATAAATTAAAATGTGCTTAGATCCACTACTGGGTATTTACCCCAAAGATACAAAAGTAGGGATCTGAAAGGGTACGTGCACCCCGATGTTTATAGCAGCGATGTCCACAATAGCCAAACTGTGGAAAGAGCCAAGATGTCCATCGACAGATGAATGGATAAAGAAGAGGTGGTATATATATACAATGGAATATTATGCAGCCATCAAAAGGAATGAGATCTTGCCATTTGCAACAACGTGGATGGAACTGGAGGGTATTATGTTGAGTGAAATAAGTCAAACAGAGAAAGACATGTATCATATGATCTCACTGATATGAGGAATTCTTAATCGCAGGAAACAAACTGAGTGTTGTTGGAGTGGGGGGTGGGGTGGGAGGGATGGGGTGACTGGGTGATAGACACTGGGGAGAGTATGTGCTCTGGTAAGCGCTGTGAATTGTGCAAGACTGTTGAATCTCAGATCTGTACCTCTGAAACAAATAATGCAATATATGTCAAGAAAAAAAAAAAGAAGAAGAAGAAGGTAGCGGGAGGGGAAGAATGAAGCGGGGGAAATCGGAGGGGTAGACGAACCATGAGAGATGATGGACTCTGAAAAACAAACTGAGGGTTCTAGAGGGGAGGGGGGTGGGAGGATGGGTTAGCCTGGTGGTGGGTATTGAGGAGGGCACATTCTGCATGGAGCACTGGGTGTTATGCACAAACAATGAATCATGGAACACTTCATCTAAAACTAATGATGTAATGTATGGGGATTAACATAAGAATAAAAATTAAAAAATAAAAAAAATGTGCTTAGATCCAGGCCAATTTTGATGTGGGCTAGTGGAATCTGACTTGATACCTCATAGTTACAGTCAATCATAATAGCAAGATATATTAGGCATGTAGTAACATTAAAAATATTTTTAAAGCATTCATCTTATAAATATTTATTTTGGCCCTCAAAGCATTTACTGATCTAGCTCATCTCCATTACCCTGGGAGATACAGCAAAGACCATGCACCTGGGTGAGTGTCTTGGGTCTACTGCTTACTACAGACCTCATTAATTAATGTCTACAATTTATTAGACCCTTGTAGAATTTCACAATTATGCTAAGCATTTTACAAACATGATATTTAATTCTCACTTGAACCCCATGAGGAAGACAGTATTATTCCCACTTTATAAACTAGGACTCAGAAACTATTTAGAGAAGTTAATTATCTTGTCTAAGACCAAACAGCTAGTAAGTTCGGGAGCAGAGATTTGAGCCCTCGTCCATCAGATTGCAGTACCTGTGCATTTAACCATAATGCTCTTTTCACTTGAAGCAAAAGTTGTACTTAGCTCCTCTGAGATTTAATTTCCTCCCAAGCAATCTGTGATGGTTTGGCTCCTGATGTGCCTTCCTATAACACAGAGGCTGGAAAGCCTAAAACTACCTTCTATACATGCTCTTGCAGGTAGAGTGCTGAATGTCCGGCCCCATCATTTAGATGTCCTCCTGTCGATCTAGAAGGCCAAAGTGAAGCAGAAGCCATCTCCCTGCCACATGGGCTGCTTTTCTGCTGGCGAGCAAGGTTGTGGGGAGTGAGGCTTAGGGCAATAGTTTTCCAGTGCCCATTCTCCAGGTGCCTGAGGATTAAAGGGAAGCCTTAGCGAAGACAGTGGATGCCCTCTGCCTTCTGGCGGCCGGTCACCAGCTCTGTGAGTGTAGAGAGCAGGAACAGAAGGCAACTTCCTGCCCTTACTTTTTGATCCTTGGACTGCTGCTTTGGTGGTATGTCTGTGAGCTCCAAAGCTCCCGGGGGGCAGCCTCCAAGGTTGTAGCTTCTTTGATGGTTGCTTCTGCATTATTTGGGGAGTTGTTCTGAAAGGCGGGGCCTAGAACCCATTCCCCTAGCCCTTCCAATTCCATAAGCATCTAATATCCTTAAATGATTTCTCCTGAAACTTCCTAGAATGGATTCTATTTTGTGTACTCAATCCTCCTTGGTTAATGTATGAATCAAAATTAATAATAATTGCTCATAGGGCCTTTTCTTTTCTTTCTTTTTTTTTTTTTTTTTTTTCAGAAAACTGAACAGAGGGACACCTGAGTGGCTCAGTCGGTTAAGCATCTGCCTTCAGCTCAGGTCATGATCCCGGAGTCCTGGGATTGAGCTCCATGTCCGGCTTCTGCTCAGTGGAGAGTCTGCTTCTCCCTCTTCCTTTGCTCCTCCCCCCTCTCATGCTCTCTCTCACTCACTCACTCACTCTCTCTCTAATAAATAAATAAAATCTTAAAGAAAATGGAACAGAAAAATGTATATAAAGATATATCACAGTGGATATTTGTGAATATTCTTATATACTTCCCTCTCTGCTCTCATTATAAAACAAACAAAAAAAAATGGACATTGTCATTCTATGTGAAATATACTCAGCATTTTCCAACAAACACATATCCCCATAAAAACCACACCAAGAGGGTATGAACTTGAGAAACAGAATATTTCTGTCCAGTTTTTTCCATTCTACTATCTGGTTTTCCTTTGGTCTATGTTCTTCACTTACTTAACATTTATAGAGAGCTCATATATGCCAAACATTATGTTACCCTTATTTATATAGTAAGATGGTTTTCTTGCCAAAAAGAAGGCATTCCCTATGAGATTGAATTCCCACTGGGCACGAACCTCAGGCTCATGAATGAACTCTTGACAACCCAGAAATATTCTGAGACCATGACATGATGGTCACTTTGTGACCTGATCTCAGCAAAGATCTTTGAGAAGTCAGTTCTGCTGGGAAATGTTACTCATTCAAGCTCTTCACTGGGATGAGACCAAATGGCCAAAATACTACAGTAATGCCTTTTAGGAAGGGCTGTGTCCTTGTCCAGGTTGAAAATGGGTTTAAGCTCAGTGCTCAGCCCACTGGCCCACTCTGCAGACTTGGTACCAGCTCTAACCCCCATCTGCCCTGAAAGGCCAGTCATATCACAGAAGCAGGGAAAGGCAGAACACAAAAGGGAAAGAAGCACTTTCCCAAACTAAAAACTGCCTAGGCCACCAAGGACAGCAAATGTCTTTGAGGTTCATGAAAGACGTAGGAATCTGATACCTCCACTAAAGAAAGTTTGACTTCTGCCTCTCCCCTTTGGAAATGAGGTCTAAAGCAGGAAGTTACTGGAGCATCCCTCTCTAGCTATGACTAGCTGGATCTCGGGGATCAAACTCAGGGTCTAAAAAGCACAGCCCTGGTTTTTCCCTAGTGAAGTCTAAGACAGAGAACCTACAGATTGGTTCTCTGCATGCCGTTCATATCACATGGATTCTCTATTCCAAGAAGACATCACATTTTTCAGACAACAGGTTTTTCTGGTGACCTATTTCTAGTGACTAATGGGAACACAAAAGCTTCAAAAACCTCAAACACAACCTGCTCCCCCACCCCCTCCATACACACACGCTGTGATTTTGCAAAAACATGATTCACTGAATATTGTTGATTGTTTATTTACTGAACAAAGGCTGCTCTCCGCTTCCTTGTGTGATGGGTGTAATTACCAACGTTCTCCAAGCCTGCACATGTTATTTTCCTTCCACTTGCTGCAACACTGGGAAACGGTGAGAGAAATGACAGGCACAGAAGTGGAAGTCACCCGGGCCCCCGCACTGCTTTCCCAGCCTCTCTGGCTGCCATATAAAACATGGTATTGTAGATTCTGACCTTCCCCATCCTCTGCTGCAAGGTTCACCATTTCTCAAAAATTGTAGCAAGCATTGGTAGGGAGACAGCCTGAGATAAAAGTAAGTTTTGAAGGAAAGGCTAGTGTCCTTCCTTGACTTAAGAATTTGAACATCAGGCTACCCGCCAAGGAATGAGCCAGTGAGGATGCTTAGGCAGCCAGGATCCTGGGAGATGTGGGACTCCTCTGACCTCCAACTTTAGCCTGAAGACTCTCTAAGGTCCTGACAAACCCTCCTTAAACTGCAGGGGCGTGTCTGATGCTTTCACACAATCTTCCTTCCCTTTTCTTTTCACTGGAGTCCAATTTACATGGTGAGCCAATGCTCTCCAGCCTTTCCCAACATTCTTTCCATTTTCTCTCACACCGCATGTCCCCTACTGAAATCCTTGCATGTCTGGTCCTATCTGGATGTCTGCTTCCTCTAGAAATGAGACCAACACACAGAATTCAGTATGAGAGTCGATATCCCCCAGAACCATCTACCCTACTGACAAAGAAAGAATTACACTGGACTCAGACCCAAGTTCAAAACACGAGAGACGACCTTCTTCAGCCATTAAATCTCTTCACCGTTACCTTAGAAGCAAAGGAGCTAAAATCTTCTTACAAAGGTTGGGGGGGGGTGCATTTAAAAATACCATCTGAGAGCAGAATATTTAACTCCAAAAACAACTAGATTCCACTGAAATAGCAAACAGGAGCCAGAATTGCTAAATTCATCTCTACTTAGAGAAGGAAAGTGCATATATGCTCTTGCTCCAGGGTTTTGTTGTTTTTTTTTTTTTTTTAATACAATGGGTAATGGGCACCTGGGTGGCTCAGTTGGTTAAGCGACGGCCTTCGGCTCAGGTCATGATCCTGGAGTCCCTGGATCGAGTCCCGCATCAGGCTCCCTGCTCGGCAGGGAGCCTGCTATTCCCTCTGACCCTCCCCCCGCCATGTGCTCTCTCTCTCTCTCGTTCTCTGTCTCAAATAAATAAATAAAATCTTTAAAAAAAAAATACAATGGGTAATAGAAAGGCTGAGTTCGGGGTGCCTGGGTGGCTCAGTCGGTTAAGCGGCTGCCTTCGGCTCAGGTCATGATCCCAGGGTCCTGGGATTGAGCCCCGCGTCGGGCTCCCTGCTCAGTGGAGAGTCTGCTTCTCCCTCTCCTTCTGCCTGCCTCTCTGCCTACTTGTGCTCTCTCTCTATCTCTCTGTCAAATAAATAAATAAAATCTTTAAAAAAAAAAAAAAAGAAAGAAAGAAAGGCTGAGTTCATTATGGCAGTCAAGTCCCAAGGCAGCCAGAGAGCCCATGATTTCACTCTGTGTCTCATCCAACCCTCTGATCACTCTCCTTTGGCCATTATGCCTCATATAATGCATTCTAATGGTTTAAAATGACAGCGTTTTGTTTACAAAATGGCTCCATTCCTCAGGAAACCGAAAAGCCTGTGCACCATAACACAGCTATTGATAGAAAATAAAATGCACAGTGTGACAGAAGCTGGTTCCCACCTTGCTGCCCTGTTATCCATTTTCGGGTCAAATTTGCTCATTCATCAACTCGGAAGGAGGGCCTGAGGGGCACAGCCTAATAGGACCTACAAGAACTAAGCAAAGGCTCAGTAAAGGTAAAATGAGTTCCAACCCCGCACAAATACAAAGGAGATGGATTTGACCCAAGTTTTCGCTAAACACTCTGACCTCGAGAGGCAAGTCTTGTGACTGTGGATTTGCTATCTTTGCTGAATATGAAAATGTCTGCCAATATTAGAACATTAGCCAGAGCCTCGGTAGCCTCTCCCCTTTACGCTTTTAAAATAAGAAAAATATGCAAACCACAAATATTATCTAAAACCCATGGAAGAGGGTCTGCTTTCTGTAAGAGGTAGAATTTACAACCTAAAACAAGAGGCCAGATATCAGTCCTAGACTACCAAATGCCAGGTTTTTAGCCCACTTTGGTCTTCTATGACCTGGAGGAAGAATTTTGTAGGAGACAGCCCTAAGGAATTTTTAGAAATAGGCTCTGAAGGAGGGTCAAGTTAAGGTGATGTGTCTTACTTTGTTACTTCAACTTATTACTCAAATGACCCATCTGCCTTGGATTATAGCATCTCCCCCACTCTGAGAACTTCTAAGGCAGTGGGGCTATCTCAATCAGTCATGTGTTTTAGCAGTCAGTTATACAGTAGGCAACCTCAATAAATGAAAGAGAAGGAGGAGGAGGGGAGGGAGGAAGAAAACAAAGGAAGGAAATAGTGTAAGCTCTTTTAGGGTTAAAACGATGGATTTTTAAATTTCCTATCTAACTAAGCCTTTTGAATGTTAGAATTCCTTCCTGGACATACAATGAAATATTATTCAGTCTTCGAAAGGAAGGAAAATTGTGACACCTGCTACAACACGGGTGAAACTTGAGGACATTACTCATGGTGAAATAAGCCAGATCAAGATGCCTGCTGTAGGAGTCCATTTGTAGGAAGTATCTCCAGCAGTGAAACTCATGGAAACAGAGAGTAGGGTTGTGGTCGGCAGGGCTCGGGGAGGGGGAATGGGGAGTTACAGTTTAATGGCTCTAGAGTTTCAATTTGGCAAGATGGAAAAGGTCTGGAGGTTGGCTGCACAACAATCTACTAACCTATACACTTGGAAGGGGCTAAGATGGCAAATTTTACGTTCTGATAATTTTACCTCAATTTTTTAAACTCTTTAACAGGTTAAAGAGTTTACTGAGGAAGCGCATGCTCCTTCAGAGACTCAGCAGTGCCACAAACATTGCTGAAACAACCGATATTCACACAGCCCAGGCATTGCACTTGCTCATGCGCAGTGGGGAAAAAAAAAAATTCTCAGCAAGAACTAAACTTGACCTCGGCAGCTCTTGTTCTTAACTCCAAGTGTTCTGAGCCAAGCAAAGTCTTTCTGAAGGAGAAGGAAGTGTTAGGAAGATGCCAGCCAGCATGCTCCAGAGCAATGCTTACTGATATCTCCCTGATTTCTTTTTCAACTTGCCCACCCACCATGCACAAGTGGCTCTCTACCTGATCATCTTGAGAGACAAAGGATTTCCTCCTCTTAAGTCTTAGCCAAATGGTCCATTGATGGGCTGATAATATCCATATTTGCAACACATAATAAGTGTTTCCATGACTAAAAAGGATTAGTAACTCTGACATCATGAACAAAGGACCACATTTGGGATTCATCTGGAATTTGGTTAATCACTACTTGGAGGGAGTGACATTAATTCCAGGGCTTATTTGAGGCTTAATGTCCAAAAACGACTAACCTATTTATTAGAGGAATCTGGGATGCTTTTATACAATACATTTGAAGTCTGGTGTGTATGATGGTCTGGTATGTGTGTTGGTCCCTCACCAACTCCAGGGGCTCCCATCTTAAAGACCACCATGATTGGCAAGTCGGCCATGGTGAATATCACAATTACAAAGAAAATTGGGGATAAAGAGGGAGAAAAAAATAAAAATGGTATCAAATATATTTTCAAAGCACAGAAAAATTTGAGAAAGTAGCAAGGTTTTTTCTTTCATTTATTTTACAAAATTCTTTATGTACAAAAACAATGCATGCTTGTAACAAGTCAAGAACAATGCAGCTATATAAAGATAATTAACACTCTTCCTCTACGTGCTTTAATCCCATCATCCCGAGATAAGCAATATTAACAGTTTTGTAAGTATCCTCCCACAACTTTATGTTTATGCATACAGATAAATAAGTATATTTAAGATAATATAAAAGTACTGTATCTAGGTTACAGGACTTTGCTTTAACAAAACTACTGTAATCATTCCTCAACAGATTATTTCATCTAAAAATAATATTTTGGATTTCCCTACAGATATAATGCAACCTTTTTTAACAGCTGTGTAATTGTCAATAGTATGAATGAACCACATTCATTCAACCATTTAGATTATTTCCAGATTATTATTTTTCCATTACAAACCATGCTGGAATAACATACATATCCTTACTCCCTGGTGGTTTGTATTCTATAGACTACATTCTCCCAAAAATGGAATTTCTAGGTCAAAGGGTATGTACCTATTAAATGTTAACAGACACTACTAGATTACTTTCCAAAAAGGTTGTAACAATTTAAACCTCTGTCAGCAATGAGGAGCTTGCCCACATCCCCCACTTTTGCTGGTACTGGATGCTATAAATCTTCTAAATGTTTGCTGATCTGATAGGCAGAAATTGAAATCTCCATCATTTGATTTCCATTTACCTGACTACTAGGGAGTTGAGCATCTTTTCATATTTTATTGACCATTTATATCTTCTTTTCTGTGAATTGGCTGTTCATAGCTTTATCTAACTAATCTATCAGGTTGTTTGTCTTTTCCATATTAGTATGTAGGCACTCAGTTTATTAAGGATATAACTCTTTGCCTGTCTTGTGTATGGCAAATAGCTTTCCCCACACTGTCATCTTTTTTTTTTTTTTTTACTCTGTGCATGGTGTTTAAGGTCACGCAGAAATCTTTATTTCTATGTAGTTATACCTACAAATCTTTTTTTATGGCTTTTGAATTTTTCTTTCAAATGAACTTTAGAGTCAATTTAACAAATTCTCTTTAAATAAACTTTGGTGGTGCTGATTGGGATTGCATTGAATTTAAAGATTAATTAAAGAAAAATGACCTCTTCACGATCATGAGCAGCCCCCACCCAGCCAGGAGTGATATGATTTTTATCTACACTTAGATTCTTTCCTGTCTTTCAGTAATGTCTAGTACTTGTCTTCATTTAGGCCTGACATACCTTGCGTGGTTTATTCCTAGGCGTCTATGGTTTGTCTCACAATTGTAAATACCATCTTTTTTCCACTCCAGTTTCCGGTGGAGGAGACTGGAGGTAGTGGAGGTCAGTGATGAAGGTCAGGGACTTTAGACTTGGTTACCTGGATTCAAAGCTCAGATCTTGCACTCACCAGCTTAGGGAAGTGAGCTACCATCTGAGCTTGTTTCCTCACTTGTGAAATGGGGACAATGGGTCTGTTGTGAGGATTAAATGAGATAATAACATCATATCTTCAGCACAGACTCTAGACCCCCGTTGTCCATCAAATAACAAAGACAATCACGGAAACCTTTTATCCAGACACCTTCACTCTCTTTAGTTTTGGTTCTCTGGGTTTTTCTAGGTAGAAAATCATATACCCTTCTGATAGTGATGATCCATCTTTATCTCTCCAACATTTGCATAGGTTGATTTCTTTTATTGTCTAATGACACTAGCTGAGGCCCACTACAGTGCTGATGGCAGTGGTGAGAGCCCACATCCATGCCTTTGCCCTGACTCTAATGTCAATACTTCTACTTTTTCTACGTATGATGGCTACTGTATATTTCTGATAGAGAGTCATTGTAACTCCTTGGCATAAAATCATTGATAATATTCCCTTATTATTTTTATTTCTGTTCTATCTGTAGCTGTCCTTTTTTTTTCATATTAGTTATAAGTTCCCTTTGTCATTACTGACAGAGGTTTTTGTATTCTCTTAGTCTTTTTGATAACCAACCATTGACTTTGAGGACTGTCTTTTTGTGTATTTGTTTCCTGCTTTTTATTTTTTTATTTTTATTTTTTAAAGATTTTTATTTATTTATTTATTAGACAGAGAGAGACTACAAGAGAGGGAAAACAAGCAGGGGGAGTGAAAGAAGGAGAAGCAGGCTTCCCACTGAGCAGGGAGCCCCACGCGGGGCTCGATCCCAGGACCCTGGGATCATGACCTGAGCTGAAGGCAGACGCTTAACGACTGAGCCACCCAGGCGCCCCTGTTTCATGCTTTTTATTATTTCCTTCTTTCTACTTTGTTTGGGTTTGTTCTTCTGTGACTCTTGAGTTGCATCCTTTGCTCACTAATTAATCAATCTGATTTTCTTTTGTATTGATCACATGACTTATTCCCTTCTGATCCTTGTATTAGTTTAAACTGGTATATTAAACAGAGTCTGAGATGCATAATGATTTCTACCTTGTCCACCCTTCCACTTTAAAAGTGATGGTTTCATTTTTAGTTTCAGTTTTTAGCAAGTAGATTTGCTTATCCACGTATTTACCAGTTTCTTTGATTACTATTCATTCTTTTTTCTTTCCTTTCTTCTTATTGAGATATAATTCACATGTCATACAATTCAACTATTTAAAGTGTACAATCTACTGGTTCTTAGCATTATTCCCAGAGCTGTGCAATCCTCACTATGATCAACTTTAGGATATTTCATCACCCCCAAAAGAAATCATATACACATTAGCACTCAGTCCCCCCAAACCTGTCAGCCCTAAGCAACCACTAATTTCTGTCTCTAGATTTGCCTGTTCTAGACATTTCATATAAATGGAATTATGCAACATGTGGTCTTTGTGACTGATTTCCTTAACTCCACATAATGTTTTCAAGGTCCATCTATTCTGTAGCATGTGTCAGCAACACTCTCATAATATTCCATTTTACCGATAGACCACATTTTATTTACCCACCCATCAGTCAATGGGCATTGGGTTGTTTCCACATTTTGGCTATTCTAAATAATGTTGCTATGAACTTACATGTATGAGCTTCTGTGTGGACATATTTTTTGTTTTCTTAGGTAGAGGAGTAGAACTGATGGGTCATATAGTAACTTTATATATCTCCTGAGGAACCACCAGACTGCTGTCCAACATGGCCGCACCATCTTATATCCCCACTAGCATCATACGAGAGTTTCAATTTCTCCACATCCTCACCAACGTTCGTTATTATTTATCTTGTTTGCAGTCATCTTTGTGGATATGAAGTGGTATCTTATTGTGTCACTATGCATTCTTGCTTCACAGTTCTTCCAGAAGTACATTATGTAAAACACCACCGAGGAAGATCTGTTAATGGTACGCTCTTCCAGTTTTTGATGGTCTAGACTGTTTCTGTTTTGTCATGGTTCAGGTAGAACTTAGCTGGGTGTGAAAGTTTACTTTGATTTATTCCACTGTGTTTCTGGCTTCCATTATTGCCATTGGGAAGTGTGCTATATATTATTCCTTTGAAGATATCCTGGCTTCTCTCTGATTAATTTTTCTTTCCCTTTGGTTTCTGCAGTGTATCAAAATTCCCCACATATTTACTTTAATTTATCATGCTTATTAGGATCTAAGCCTACATCTAAGAAATCATATCTGTCACCAATTCTAGGAAATTCTCAACCATATTCCTTGTATTATCACCTCTACTTCATTGTTTCTGTTCTCTTCTCCAGAACTGCTGCGACACGTATGTTCATCTTTCTCATCTCTTGTCCTCACTTAAACCTTCCACCTCTCTATACCACTTACCATGTTTTCAGGTTCATTTCCTTGGGGTTTTTTTCCCTTCCAGTTTACCAGTTTAGCTGTGTTTACTCTGTATTTCATCTCTCATTGAAATGTTTTATATCAATGACTATTATTTTCCTTTCCTAAGAGTTCTGTTTGGCTCTTTTTCAAATATGCCTAGACTTTTTTTTTTTTTTTTGCGTTTTCTCATGCTTTTCTCATGTCTTAATCCCTTTTTAATAGTTTTGCTTATCTTAAATGTACATAAAATGTTTTTCTGCTAATTCCATGATCTGAATTCTTTAGAGGTCTAATTCAGCAATGTTTATTTCCTGTATTAATCATTCGTTTTTCCCCTCCTATGTTTTGTAATACTGGACTGAGAGTTCTCGAATGACCACTGCTGAAAAAACTAACATGAAAAAAGTGGTCATAGTTGGGTAATACCTCTGGGGCCCCTGGCAAAATAAACACCAGGAAAGACACTCTGAATGTGGAGTGTGAAGAAATGACACAGATAAAGCACCTTGCGCTTGATTCCTTTCTTCTTTCTCACCTCCCATACCCAACCCCTGCCGAGACCTGAGGGACCACTATATGCACCTCTTTACTTGTCTCCCTGCTTCTGGGCTGACCCTCCTCCAAACCATGCTATACTCACAATCAGAGTGATCTTTTAAAACTGTGTGTCAGATCACATTACTTCCTTGATTCAAAATCTTTTTTTTTATTTATTTGAGAGAGAGAGAGTGAGAGAGAGAGAGGGGACAAACCAGAGGAGAGGCAGAGAGAGAGGGAGAAGCAGACTCCCTACTGAGCAGGGAGCCCGATGTGGGACTTGATCCAAGGAACCTGGGATCCTGACCCGAGCCAAAGGCAGACGTCCAACCGACTGAGCCACCCAAGCATCCCATCCCTTGATTCAAAATCCTTAGTGACCTTCCTCTGCTCCTAAATACAAAATTCAAACTCTGTGCCTGGTGTGCAAAGCTGTGTATGTTCTTCCTCTTGCCCATTCTCTACCTACTTCTTCTCCTGCATGTCTTCCCATCATTCACAAAGCTGTAGCCACACTGACCGCCTTTAGCTTCCATGCAGCCCCCAAGTGGGGGATCCCACTTGGGATGAACCAGCAGGGAGGAAGGGAGAGTGGAGAAATGAGGACATCTCCCCGATATCAGGAGACCCTGAATCAAATCTTTCTTGAAGTCGGATTTATCCCCAGACTTCGCAATGTCTCCTTTTTTTCTCTTGATTCCTTCCTTTCCAGCAAACACCCTCACACCCAGCCTTTTTTTTTTTTTTTTTTTTTTTTGTAAGTTGGGGCCTCGATCCATGAGGAAATGCTATGTTACTTTATTAGCCATATCTTGGAGATTTTCAGAGAAATGTTACACCCAAAACCTTGATGTTACAGTTAAGCTGCCTTTACGGAGATCTTGATTCTATCCCAGGGTCCAGCAAAAGTTGAAGGAGAGCTACTCTTAATATATCCTTGGAGAATTCGCATTTCTCGATATTTAAGGCGCAATCAAATATACTTCTAGAATCTAATGTGCCAGTGCTCCTCACATGCAGTACATCATGCCTTCGGATAGGCTGGATATCACTTTTAATTAATTCAATGACATTTAACCAACACAAAGCCCACACCCTGCAGACTTCCACTCCACATTACTTTGCACAACTACTCCATGGCCAAAACAAATGGGGAGACCTTTCCTTTTTCCTGACCTACCAAACATTCTGGCAAATGTAAGTACCTGCCACATTCTCTTAATTCAAAACATGGCAAAACAAATCAGAGAAAAGAATGATGTTTGTCATATTTAATAACAAAGACCTTCTAGATTATACGATCGCTTAAGCATGCATGATTGCATTCAACCCTAACATCCATGCTGTCGTCTTGCAATGTCTGTAACACGAAGAATCATCCTGGTTTTACAGCCAGTGGGATGCAAGGAAGAAAAAGAAAAACAGCTACTGAGCAACCACTCTGTGCAAAGCATCGTCACCTAAGGAACTTAAATATGTCATTGGCTCTGATCATTTCAAAAACGTTAAGTGTCTTTGCCAAATCACACACACATAGTAGTTGCCAGAAACAGGACACAGACCTAGGGTTTAGCGTTCTGTCTGCTGTGGATTGCTTCTTCAGTTCGACACCCACGGAAGCCTCTCTTCTACACAGGGCTACGGTGGACTGAAAATGATTTATTCTTCGGGAGCTCATTACCGCCTGCTTTTCTTGATAGCTGCCCACAGACTTCCCTGACTTGTGTCACTGCCTTAACATAATTGGTCCTGAGATTGGCACTTCATTATCATCAAATGACAGAACGACCAGCTTTTAAGACAATGCACTTTGGATAAAGTGAGCAGTTCTTACAATGAAATGACTTATTAATAATAGGTCTTCCCATTAGAACTCTTTAATACTGTAGCCTTGGGCACAGATCCTTATTGTAGTTACCTCTTCTGTGGGACGGAAGTATTTTTCTGGTGATGCTAATACCGTACCTCATGTTAAACCAAAACTGCTCCTGAGAGATCTAGCACTTGTCTAATGTAAGCATGATCCAAGAGCCTTCAGATGGAGCTTGAGATCCAAAGTGAGATTTATTAATTACAAGGGAAATCACTCATATAGTGCTTGTTTCTCAGGCACTGCATGCTTTACAAATAGTTAAGTCACTTATATCATGAGGATTCCGGTTTAGGGACTGTTATCTTAGTCAGTGTCCTCAGTTGCAAGCCACAAAAGTAATCCTGTAATAAGAGTTTACTGAAGAACTAGTGAGTGCTCACGGCTGTGTGGGGATGGCTGGAGGACCAGGCGGATGGTTAAGCATCCTGCAGACTGCCCAAAGCCACACCAAGAACTGAAGACGGAGCACGGCCCTTGATGCTGACCCTCTCGTTTCTGCACAGCCACACGCTGGCGCCCCAGTGCCTCCTCTGGGCCCGGAGCTCAGGCCCACAGCCACTAGGAAACCAGCTCCGCTACAGTGTTGCTGCCTCTTGGGGGAGGGGGAAGGCGCAGGCACAAAAGCCCGGATGCAGGGTCTATTTCCCGACACCGCTCACTGTCCGCTGTATCCAGCAGGTGCAGGTGCGTCTGACTGGCCGCCTCCGGTCGCTTGCTTGTGCCCCAGCAGCAAAGCAGGCGGAGCACTTGAATTCTGGTTTCTAAGCCTGGGAGTTCCTCCCCTATTCAGTGATGAAGGACAGCCATGAGCGGGACAGATGCCGCCCCGCACGCGTATAGTGACTCTAAAAGAAGCTGTACTTCATCGAACTTCCAGGAAGTCGTCTATGTCACAGGAAAGCGTGACTGTGGCATGATTTAATTTGTAATATCAATTAATTAAAGAGTATTTAATTCCACCCTGTTTGGATTGTTTGCTCAAGTATCTCTAAGCTTGAAAGGGCCCTAGGGCTCAGACTCCCCTTTTTTACCCACATGCACGGGCAATCTTAATCAGTCTCACGACTTTTAATACTATCTCTATACCAGTGACTCATAATTTATATTGCCAACTCCCATCGCTCCCTGGAAGGCCATCCTCATATTTATTAACTCGATGTCAAACTCAAAAAGTCCCAAACCAGGGGTATCTGGGTGACTCAGTCAGTTAAGCATCCAACTCTTGATTTTGGCTCAGGTCATGATATCACGGGTCGTGAGATTGAGCCCTGAGTGGGGCTCCCCTCTGGGGATGGAGGCTGCTTGGGATTCTCTCTCTCTCTTCCTCTGCCCCTCTCCCTTACCTCTCTAAAAAAAAAAAAAAAAAAAAAAAGTCCCAAACCAAAGTACTGATTTTTCTCCCCAAGTCAGCTCTTGACTCAGTCATCCTCTCTGCAGATGGCACTTCCTTCATTCCAGATCTCAAGCCAGAAGCTCTGGAGGCAGGCTCAACTCCAGTCTTTTTCTCACTCCCCATATTTATCCAACAGGAAAGCGTATTGATTCTCCCCTCAAAGTATATCCCAGATTCTCCCCTTCTCCCCAGGTCCTCTGCTGTCACCTGGCCCAAGTCACCACCCTCCCTCTTCCAGATGACTGTTTTTGCATCCTGTCTGCTCACCCGGTGATGGCCAGCTGCACGGGTGGGTGTGTGACCAGTGCAGTGGCATGGGGCTCTGTGCTTAAGGACCCCATGCTTCATATTTTACTGCTCTGTGGAAGTGACCTTGGAATTCTTAAAGTTTACCTCGACTTTGTGTTTCCTAAGGGAAGTCCAATGGGACAAAGCAGCATGCACCTGGGGTCTGGAGCCTCATGGGTGGTCCTTTCTCTTGCTGTCTCATGGGATTTTCTTGGCTATCCCCCTCCCAACCACTGCCCACACAGGAACAGGTCAAGAGGGACACCACAGAAGAAAGGAAATACTTTCTTCCCTATTTTTTTTTTAAAGATTTTATTTATTTATTTGAGAGAGAGTGAGAGCCAGAGAGATCACAGAGGGAGAGGGAGAAGCAGACTCGCTGCTGAGCAGGGAGCCCAATGCAGGGCTCCATCCCAGGACCCAAGTCAAAGGCAGAGCTTAACTGACAGAGCCACCCAGGCGCCTCTCCCTATTTTTTGAATAAGATCTCTGCATTTTCATTTTACCCCGGGCCTCCCACATTATCTAGCTGGTCCTGCTCTTTTCTTTGCCTCAAACCCCAGGTATTCTCAGCCAGAGTGGTTCTTAAGGAGGGCACGGGATGTAATGAGCACTGGGTGTTATATGCAACGGATGAATCACTGAACTCTACCTCTGAAACTAATGATACACTATATGTTAATCGAATTTAAATAAAATAAAATTTAAAAAATATGTAAGTCATATCTCATCATTCATCTGCTCAAAACCCTTCAATACCTTCCCAACTCTTTCAGAGCAAAAGTCAGTTTCCTTTTGGGGCCCATGGGGGCCTGCTCCATCATTCCATCTGCCCCCCTATTATCTCCAATCTCAAACCCGACTGCTCCCCACCTTGCTTTCTCTCCCTCCCTCTCGGGGATTCTGCCCTTCCTTCTCCCTGCAAAATCCTCTTGGCTTAGAGGAATGTTGAAAAAGAAAAGCAAAGCTGGCGGCATCACAATTCCGGACTTCCACCTCTATTACAAAGCTGTCATCATCAAGACAGTATGGTACTGGCACAAAAACAGACACATAGATCAATGGAACAGAATAGAGAGCCCAGAAATGAACCCTCAACTCTATGGTCAACTAATCTTTGACAAAGCAGGAAAGAATGTCCAATGAAAAAAAGACAGTCTCTTCAACAAATGGTGTTGGGAAAATTGGATAGCCACATGCAGAAGAATGAAACTGAACCATTTCCTTACACCACACACAAAAATAGACTCCAAATGGTTGAAAGACTTCAATGTGAGACAGGAGTCCATCAAAATCCTAAAGGAGAACACAGGCAGCAACCTCTTCGACCTCAGCCGCAGCAACTTCTTCCTAGAAACATCGCCAAAGGCAAGGGAGGCAAGGGCAAAAATGAACTATTGGGACTTCACCAAGATAAAAAGCTTTTGCAAAGCAAAGGAAACAGTCAACAAAACCAAAAGACAACCGACAGAATGGGAGAAGATATTTGCAAATGACATATCAGATAAAGGGCTAGTATCCAAAATCTATAAAGAACTTATCAAACTCAACACCCAAAGAACAAAGAATCCAATCAAGAAATGGGCAGAAGACATGAACAGACATTTTTCCAAAGAAGACATCCAAACGGCCAACAGACACATGAAAAAGAGCTCAATATCACTCGGCATCAGGGAAATCCAAATCAAAACCTCAATGAGATAACACCTCACACCAGTCAGAATGGCTAAAATTAACAAGTCAGGCAACGACAGATGTTGGCGGGGATGCGGAGAAAGGGGAACCCTCCTACACTGTTGGTGGGAATGCAAGCTGGTGCAGCCACTCTGGAAAACAGTATGGAGCTTCCTCAAAAAGTTGAAAATAGAGCTACCATATGATCCAGCAATTGGACTACTGGGTATTTACCCCAAAGATACAAAAGTAGGGATCCGAAAGGGTATGTGCACCCCGATGTTTATAGCAGCAATGTCCACAATAGCCAAACTGTGGAAAGAGCCAAGATGTCCATCGACAGATGAATGGATAAAGAAGAGGTGGTATATATATACAATGGAATATTATGCAGCCATCAAAAGGAATGAGATCTTGCCATTTGCAATGACGTGGATGGAACTGGAGGGTATTATGCTGAGCGAAATAAGTCAAACAGAGAAAGACATGTATCATATGACCTCACTGATATGAAGAATTCTTAATCTCAGGAAACAAACTGAGGGTTGCTGGAGTGGGGGGTGGGGTGGGAGGGATGGGGTGACTGGGTGATAGACACTGGGGAGAGTATGTGCTCTGGTAAGCGCTGTGAATTGTGCAAGACTGTTGAATCTCAGATCTGTACCTCTGAAACAAATAATGCAATATATGTTAAGGAAAAAAAAAAGAAGAAGAAGAAGATAGCAGGAGGGGAAGAATGAAAGGGGGGCAATCAGAGGGGTAGACGAACTATGAGAGATGATGGACTCTGAAAAACAAACTGAGGGTTCTAGAGGGGAGGGGGGTGGGAGGATGGGTTAGCCTGGTGATGGGTATTGAGGAGGGCACGTTCTGCATGGAGCACTGGGTGTTATGCACAAACAATGAATCATGGAACACTACATCTAAAACTAATGATGTAATGTATGGGGATTAACATAACAATAAAAAAATATGGTCAAAAAAAAAAAATCCTCTTGGCTTGCTCTTTTGCCTCCTTCATGCCCGGATGTCAGTCACCTTCTCTAGGAGTCCTTCCTTCCCCAGCCTCTCTTCTGAAAATAGCAGCTCCAGTCTGCCATATTCCCAATTCCCTTACCCTGCTTTATTTTTCTCCACAATGCTCATTACCATCCAACATACTCTATTTCATCTTCTGTGTCCCTCACTAGAATATAAGCTCCCTGAGGCCAGGGACTTTGTCTCTTTTTTACTGCTCCCTCCCCAGCACCAAGAATGGCATCCAGCACATGGTAGATGTGGGGGGCAGATCCAGCTTCTGTGGGAACTGAAGCTTATCATACTTAGGGGACGAGGAACGCCTTAGGAAAAAGACACAAAACCACATATATAAGAATTACACATGGACAGTATCAGGGTCCACATCCTGGTTTTGATACTATACTACAAAAGTTTTGCAAGATGTTACCATGGGGGTAACAGGTCAAGCAAACAGAATCTCTCTGTTGTATTTCTCACAACCGCATATGAATCTACAATGATTTCAAAATTAAAAGTGTAATTAAAAGTTAGATATGTAAGTGAATATTTATTTAGAGTGAGAAAAGACATCACAACAAATTAAAGTAATAAAAACCTGACAAATGCCACATGCATCAGCACAGCCACAAAAATATTTCTATTAACTCCCTGCCAAACCTCCATAATACTTTCCCCTACATTTTTGTCTCCATATACTTTGATCGCCTCTTCATATAATAATACTTTGTAACACAGTTGTCCCCTCTTATCTGTGGCTTCACTTTCCGTGGTTTCAGTCACCTGTAGTCAAAGGGGTGAGCCTCATGATGACATGTCGTTGAAAGGTCAATAGTAGCCCAACGCTGCGTCGCAAGCCCTAGTCTTTCCCCTCACTTCCTCTCATCCTGCAGGCATTCCATCGCCTCACATCATCATAACAAGGAGGGTGAGTACAAGCAGCCACCATTACTTGCGTTTGGCAGAGATTCAAAGGTAAGCAGAGGATGGGAGAGCTTCACAGAGAAAAGGGGTAGGCTCGGGGGTGCCCTGATCAGAGGCTGCTGGCCTGGGGAGGCTGGAGGAGGGCTAACTGGAACCCAGCTGTGATTGGTTAGGGTGCATATCTGGCTTTCTCTGGTTGGTCCTAAGCTGGAAGCAGAGCACGAATTAGAAACGCTGGCCATTTGGGATAGATTGTTACACAGTTATTATTTAGCTTCCTGGACTGGCCCTAGAGATAGCCCTCTGGCTTGCCAAAAGGCTGACTTGTAGCCAGCTGGCTTCCTGGGCTGTTTATTATAGATAGGGGGTGGGTTTCCTGGACAGGGTGCTACGGATTGTGGGTTAGAGTTTATTCGTATATATGGCCCAGCCATCGTCTGTTCATATATTCAGCCTCTCACACGCCATTTGGTATCAGACGTAGAAGTTGTCTGGATGGGTATATATCTGCAGGTAGAGGAAAATGCAAGAGGGTATGTGCATTGGTATTGGTTGTTTTTCTTAGAAAACAACTGTTAATAGCTCCATGATGGGAAAACTTGCTAAATTAAAGGGTAAATAGAAGTGCAGGGGCCAAGCTGCATGAATCTCATCAGTGGTAATAGGACGCATGTGGTTAAGTGCCCACACACTGGGCTAGAAATTTCCCCTTAAGTCTTTTGAAAATACAAAAGCATGAAGAGGATTCAGTTCATGCTGAGCCTCCTCAACCTGCCCTGATCTCATCCCATCAGTTTAAAAAAAAAAAAAAAAAGGTCTGTTACTGCAATAGAGTCTAAAGGGTCATTCATTATTCTGAGCTTGACTTCATAACAATAACCAGGTAAGGGTCCCAGAAGTGACTCCAGATTGTTGCTTGCAGAGGAGTGCTCTCATTTTTTTTTTCATTTGAACCAATTATTTAAGGCAAAACCATCTTTCTCATTAAAAACCCAGTGGGCAAGTTGTAAACATCGAATGCATTGCCCTGGGACCCATTTTCAGGCTGTATTCTATAAAACTGCCAAATTACTTACTCCTCTAGTTATGGAGGAAAATAAGTTTGCATGATTCTGTATTTCACACACACACACACACAACTGAAGCTCAAAGGCATTTAAAAAATACAGTCTTGCTTTTTTGGCCATTGCAGCTTCCATGGGCTCTAGGAAACGGAGGAGGTGGGCTGAACACACTAGGTTAGCCCCAGACCCTGCAGTATGCGTGTCTCCCCAAACCGGCCAGGGCACAGGAGGCAGGAAGACTCCCCTTCCAGCAGGAGCAACAGACCACTTCCTCTCCTTCCAGAGAGGGCCAATCGATTAACTACATCCTTGGCTCCCATGAGAAGAGCAGCCACTATGAGAGCGAAGGCAAGATTAAGTTTGAAGACAGAACCCCTGGGCTGCCCAGATCAGCAGACCTGAAGCAGAGAGAAACGCCCACTTCAGCTCCACAGCCTCCGTGTCCAAAATTGCATTAGCACAGCCCTTGGCTACATGATGAAGGAAACGCTTTAGGCTGAGTGCCTTGCGCTCAAATACCCCACCACAATGAGCTAGGTCTTCAATTTCCTTATTTGTTTTCAAATATCTGAACCTCTCCTTTCCAGAGAGGAAGAAAATAACCAGAGCCAGGGGCACCATTTCCTTAAGCTTCCATCTCCTGCCTTATATTGTGCTTTTCTGTCAGGCAAGAGCCTGGGGCGCTGATTAGCCTGGGCAGCTTCCAGAAGTCACCCCTTGGAGAAGGCACGTTGGGAGGCATGAATGCCCTGTTAAGTCTCGATGTCATTTATTTCACATGAGGTCAGAGCCAGAGCCAGTCATGTCCGCTGTGGGAGTGAAAAAGTTAGCAAATGAACCACATTTATACAGTCCTGGATGTCGTGCTTTTTGATTCTCTAAAGTACCCCAAAACTACACAGCACACCAAATCCCAAGGATTCCTGTAACTGAGGAGAAAAAAAACATTCACCATGAAATATTGTAATACAAATCATTTTCCAGATAGTTACTGAATCCCCATGATGTGCCCGGCACTGGGATTTCAGGGATGTGAACGTTCCTGCCCCAGCCTTCAAGTAACTAATGGTCTAGAAATTCAACACCCAACCCACAGTCAGTCCATTCTCAAATCCTTCTGACTTTACCTTCTAACTATGTCTTACCATCACCCACGTCTCTCTGACTCTACCCCCACCAGGGTGGTCCAAGCCTCCACCATCTTCTCTCACCTGAACTGTGACCATGTCATCCTAACCACTCCTCCATGTCCACTCTTCTTCTTTCTGGTCCATTTTCCAAAGCCAGAATGATCTCTGCCAAGGGAAAGTCCACCTTAATTTAAATCTTTGAGCAGTCGCCCAATACCCAAAAATAACAGTAAAATGCCTTAAAATGTCCATAAGGTCCTGCCTGCTATGGCCCCAACCCACCTGCAGTTGATTGCAAAAATGGTCCCAATTTTCCACCCCTCCCTGTACCCATGGCTTGGCCATGGGAAACAATCGCTTCCTGAGAAAAACCCCTACTGACTTCCTAGATTATTTCATTTTTATTTCGTCTCTATTACATATTCCCACAATATATGTGATAGTATAGTATAATGTTAGGAGACCAGACTCCAAGGCCAGACTGCGTGGTTTAGAATCCTAGGTGCCCCACTAGCTAGTTATGCATCCGTGGAAAGACATGTAGCTTCTCTGCGCTTCAATTTCCTCACCGGCAAAACAGGGATCATGGTGTGACCTACCTCACAGCACTGTTCTGAGGACTTGATGGGTTAGTGACATACTTAGACCAATGCTTGGCATGAATCAACCGCAATATAAGAATTAGCTCTTTTTAAAGCACCATGTACCTTTCTCTTAGAGCACATTATACTTTTATTTGTGTGATTCTTTGATTAATGCCTATAGACCAGATTTTGGCAAACTTTTTCTGTGAGCCACCAGATAGTAAATATTTTAAGCTTTGTGGACCAATATGGTCTCTGTCATAACTACCTCATTCTACTGTGGTAGCACAAAAGCAGTCATAGGCATGATATAAACAAGTGGATATAGCTGTGTACCAATAAAACTTTATTGTCAACAGGCAGTGGGCCAGATTTGGCCTACCACTCACAACCCTTGCTATAAACCATCATGAGAATAGAGCAAGTAACTATTTTTTTCCAATCCCAGTTTCTTAATACTATGCTTTACACCCAGTTTCAAAATATATTTATAAGATAAATTGTAGAAGTGTTGAATTCTAGCCCAAAAATTCAAATGTGAATCCATTTCTTTCTAGTCTTTAAATCGAAGTAAATATGACTCCAGACCATAGTCCACTAGGCTGATAGGTATTCAGTATTATTGTCCCTTCCCTCCCAGGATCACAATAGAATTAAAGAAGATTCCATGGTGCCTAGAAAATGAGAGACAGACAACTAATCTTTAGACCACCCTGCTTTTTGCTCTACCCCTCACTGTCTGTACCACGGTTTTTATTTGGGGTCCAGTATCCCTCTGTTTTCATGCTACACTCTGATGGAAATCTCTGCTAAGTATAAAGACCTGGTTCTTGGGGCCCAGGGCTGAGGTCTTGTCACTTCCCCACTGCTCTGGAACCACATGGGCCTCATGCCTGCCTCATCTTGTTCTTTGTCTTCACAGGAAGTCTCCTCTTTGGATACCCTACTGAACACCCAGGATAAGCAATTTTGCTATTTCTTTTCTTTTTTTTTTTTAAGATTTTATTATTTTTATTTGAGAGAGACAGTGAGTGAGAGAGAAAGAGCACGAGCTGGGGGGAGAGGCAGAGGGAGAGAGAGAAGCAGACTCCCCACTGAGCAGGGAGCCCAATGTGGGGCTCAATTCCAGGACCCTGGGATTATGACCTGAGCTGAAGGCAGACGCTTAACCAACTGAGGGACCCAGGCACCCCAATTTTGCTGTTTCAGAAGACAGGAAGGGCCAAAGCTTCTAGTTAATGCCTGGTAAAAATACTGGAAGTAAGGAAAAATAAAGCTTGGCTATAGCTTTGAAATAGAAAGTCAAGTGGGAAGTAAGGAAATTACAAGAAAAACATAAAGAAATTAATAATTTAACCAACCAAAATACTAATAAGCTCTAAATGCTAACAAACCCTTATCCAGCAACCTATAACAACTGATAACAGGTTAGGGAGGATGATGCAGGCAAGAAAAGGTCAAAGTACTAAGGCTTTCACCACTCCTGTGCACTTCCCTAAACTAAAATCAAGAATGGAAGCTCCCTTAACCCTGGGTTATCTCAGCAAGACATCGCCTTCCAGTAGTTGGAGTTTCCTCCAGGGTGTTCTTACAAGGACACTTCAGACTTTGAAGGAATAGAAAGTATTACAACCTGTGGTTTAAGATATCTCAGAGAAAAGCTAAAGGTGCACCTACTTACAAATCAGAAGAGAAAAAATAGAAATTCAGGTTGGAATCAAAGGGACTAAGGTCAAAGGGACAATTTACACACACACACACACACACACACTTTTGTCACTCAGCTGAAACCCCCTTTTGCCTCATTAAAATACCAACTACTCACTCATCTTGTTTATCTACTTAACATCATCCAGGCAGAGTGCAAAAATCTGTACAGATGCTCCCTTAACCTTTACCTAACCAACTGGCGCGATAACCCCCACTCTCCAAGTTCAACTCTGAGTGAAACACACTGACTCATACCCGACACCTTAAATGTTCCAATCTACTGTGGTTCTCCCAGGTATGCATAAACACTTCTGCTGTCACCCAGCTAATTATACGTTAATTGAGATATGTAGCTTTTATTTCCCAGGCTGTTTATGTACCTGTTACTGCAATTATATGATGTAATAAAATATTACAAAAATCAATAAAAGATGTAGAAAAAGTGTGCAAAACAGTGAATTGTTTCTATAAATTCTGAGTTGAATGCTGTAGAAAAAATCTGAGTTGAAAAGAAGCTTGCTATTAAATTCGGTGTGGGGGAAAGAGAGTAGTGGACTAAGAATAATCCTTCAGTCTGGAAGATTAATATACTCAGATTGATTTCTAAGTATTTTTCACTCTTGCTTCTACTTTAAAGAAACTGAACTAGAAAATATAGGCCATGCAAGATGAATTTAATTTACAACAAGAAACTCCAGTATATAGAGTCAAACTTAAAGAAAATTTCATGGTCCTACATGAAGAGATTGGGAAAAGAATCCACACTTATTTATTTCAAGTGAAAATAAAATTAATGGAAATTTTACTTCTGCCTAAAATGGATGAACGGGAACTTTAAGAACTTCCCATCGGAACACTGAACAAAGTATATGGAACAAAGGATTTCCAGACACTGGACATGAAGGAAACCAAAGGAATCATCTCGAAGAGGTGGGAAACAAGATAGGTGCCCTCTGGCGTTGTACCAGCTGATTGAGTTGCGAGAGATTCCAGACCACGGTATTAAGAAAGGGATGCCAGGCAGAACCACGGGGCTCCCTGGATTGAGGAAATAGAGCTGAAAATTCAGGGAGATCGAGATGACAAGAGTTTGCAGGTCAGAATTTAGAGAGGAGAGAGCTACACAGAGAAAACTCTGAGGATCTGTGAAGAGCACCACAGGAATTCATCGGCGTATAGAGCAGTGCACACATGTAAAGGGAAAACCTACCCAAGATGGGGGGAAAGCCACTGGAAAGAATCAAGTGCCTGTTTCTACCAGTTGGACTGATTACCTTTGGCTATTATAGTGGGAGGTGAAGCCAACTCTCACGAAGGGGCCTTTCCCCAAATAGGATGGAGCTTTATTTGCAAGGCAGCTAAACAAAGACAAATGTCCACTACAATGATTGACTCTGTATTACTTTCCAGTCGTCAAGTCTAATCTTAATCTGCTATCTCTTTTTATGGTTCACATAAACTCTGAGAAGGATTCAAACTCTTCTTTCTTGCCCATGTATTTATTTCATTTATTTTTCTAAGACACTGGGGGTTTTTTTGCATTTTTTACAATGCATTTTTACATGAAAATGTTATATATTACAACCAATGAAAATTATGGATCAATCCATTAAAATGGATGTCTCACAATCAATTAAAATTAAAATTAAAATTGCCAACTTTCTTCCCCTTAGAGATGCATAAAAAGGATAGATCTTAGAAATGATGGCATCTTAGGGTCAGTGAAATTTGGCAATATCTTTTCTCCCCTATCGTAAAACTTAGCACACTGAATTGTCTTTATCCCTCATTAGACATAAGCCCCACATATGCCCTATTCACGGTTGTATGCCCACTGACTAACTCAGTACTTTAGCATATAAAAGATCCAAACATCACGGAAGTAAAAGACACAGCATAAGGAATATAGTCAACGATACTGTAATAGTGATGTATGGGGACAGATGGCAGCTATACTTGTGGTAAACGTAGCATAATGTATAAACTTGTTGAAGTACTGTGTTATACACCTGAAACTAATGTAACATTGTGTGTCAACTCTACTCAAATAAAAACAAACAACAATAAGCAAAACAAAACAAAAAGACATATATTTATTGAATAAATAGGTAACTTATTAAATGAGAATGAACCTACTAACCTAATCTCTGCCTTCCTTGTTTCTGGTTCCGTTCGTCTCTGCGGTTGAAATACATCCAGAAAATGTGTTCTTCCAATGCTTCCGATCCCCGGTGTCTGACTCATTCACCCAACGGTTATTGAACTTGAACTAGATCCCAAGCCTTGTGCTAAGTGCCTTACATGAATTATCTCATTTGATAATCACAACTGTCCTCAATGGTACACTGAGATTTGAGAAATTTAACAAATTACCAAAATCATACACAGCTACAAGTAGGAGGCGCCATGATTTGAACATAGTCTAACGCTAGTTTATGCTCCTCACTGTTCTACTATTGTCAAGCTGAATTCTATAAACACTCTATAATTAACAGACTCTCTTCAGAGTTAAATGCAGCAGGACTCCCAACCTGAGTCTAAGCTGTGTCCACCTTTGGATTCTGGTGTCTTTGGAAGGCTGGTTGGATGGGTCCATCAGGAGTTCTGTTCTATTTCACTGAGAGGCCGTCGATCCACCCCCTCAGGGCATGCTTCCTCACCAACCTCAGGAGAAGGCTGGGCCAGATGGATGAGTGATCCCTACCATTGGTCTAGCTCACAAATGCTGTGATTCTACAAACACTGGTTTGTACATTCTGATACTCACCTGGCCTTTAAAATAGCCTTGCAGGGAGCTCAGCCAGAATGGGTCCTTCATAACAATAGCAGATCTGTGCAGCTGTCTGGACTCTGGAAATCATGGTGGCAAAGCAACAGCAAAACTGAATGTGCAATGCATACAGACACAACTGGGGGTCCACCAGCCGGTTCAGGCAGGATGAGAAGGCTCCGCTTTTGGAAGTTAACAAGTGTCTCTGGCTGAGCGTGTTTTTGGTCAAGCTAATTGCACATCTGGGAAATTCATCAGAGAATGTGCATTTCTTAGCTCATATTCTTGCAGAGGGTTTACAGATGGATTTAGTAGCCAGAGGTAAAAGAACAGCAAGAGCACCATTTTCACAGCTTAGTGCCTGAGTAACATCTGGCTAAACTTCCAGTGTGTCTCTAACTTTTCTTACGTGAATCCACTGCACCATTACTTTTACAAAGCTGGATGGGAAGCTGTTTTTCATTGAGGACTCCAGAGTTGGCACAGGGCTTCTTTCTCTATGCATTCACTTTACATTTAACGGCCAAGGTGCCTCCCAGGACTCTGTCCACATCTCCCTCCTAGTATCCATCACTTGCCAGTCAAACTAGACCATTCCATGTACCAAACACACCTGGGGTTTTCCTGCCTCATGGTTTTCTTTCTGCCCTGACTCCCTCCTTACCCCTCAGCCTATCAAACTTACCCACCTTTTAGTACCGTAAACCTTTTAATACTCCCCAAAATCATCTAGACGATTAATGCAATTCTGATAAAAATCTTGACAGTGTTCTTTATGGATCTTGATTCTGAAATTTAGATGAGGAATATAAATAGCCAAGACCATTATAAGGAAGAATAAAATGGTAGAACTGCCATACCAGATATAAAGACATCATATAAAGGACATATAAACAGTGAACAATCGGTTGAAGGATAGAAGAACAAACCAATGGAAGAGAAAAAAAAGTCTAGAAACAGACTCATGCTTATATGGAAACTTGATGTATAATTGAAGTGGCACAGCCGACCAAAGGACTTTTTGTTTTCATAAATGATGGAGAGATAATAGGGTACCCACATTGGAAAAATAAAATTAGGTGTCTATCTCATCCTGTATGCAAAATTCTACATCAATTAAGGCATAAACATGAAACATAAACATTGCAATAAAAACCCACATGTTGTCTTCTAATTCTCAAAACAACCACAAGAAGTGGGTATCAGTAGCCCTACTCTTGGTGAAGAGTAAAGCTCAGGGGTGCCTGGGTGGTTCAATCGCTTAAGTGTCTGCCTTCAGCTCAGGTCATGATCTCAGGGTCCTGGGATCGAGCGCCACCTCGGGCTCCCTGCTCAGCAGGGAGTCTGCTTCTGCCTCTCACTTATGCTCTCTCTCAAATACATAAAATCTTAGAAAAAGGGAGTAAAGCTCAAATAAATTAATTTACCCATAATCAGACAGCCAGCAAGTGACTGGCTGACAATTTCCAATTGTCTTCCCAAAGCTTTAATTTTGCCACCTTGCCTCTCCCTCTTCTAAATATTCTTTCAATTATTTGATTTTAAGAAGTGGGGGTGCCTGGGTGGCTCAGTCAGTTAAGCACCGAACTCTTGATTTCGGCTCAGGTCATGATCTCAGGGTCATGGGATGGAGCCCTGAGTGGGGCTCTGCGCTCAGCGGCAAGTCTGCTGGAGATTATTTCTCTTCCTCTGCCCCTCCCCCCTCAAATAAATAAATAAATCTTTTTTTAAAAAGTGGATTTTTGTCTTCCGTTTGTATATTTTTTGTCTGTTTATCTCAGTGAAGTCATAGAGCATGTCTTGCTTTGTGGCATTTTCCGCCTGACATGGGATCTTAGTAATAGATCTTTCTGGCATCTTGGTGATCTAGCATCATCATCCAAAAGCCAGATCTAAAGAGCAGAAAAAGAACAAAATGGCTTTCTGGTCTTTTTTTTTTCATTCCTACTTCTTATTCTATCACATGAGTAATACCTTAGAGAAAGATCTGAAGAAACTATACTGGAAAATGCTGATCCAGAGAAGTGTCTGTAGCAAAAAGTGGCCCACATGTCCACACTGATGTAGCCAGAGGGGCTATGTTCCTGTGTCTGCTCAGCTCTCCCACACCCATCCACCCACCAGACTTCTATCCAAGCCACACTATAAAAGGGCTAGTTCACCTCTAACATCTTTTCTTTCTCATTTTAATTGAGTTAACTTTTGGCTGTGGCAATAAAATTCAAATTAACAGTGATTTAAATGAAACAGAAGCTTATTTCTCTCACACAAAGCAGTCTAAACATGAACAATCCAGGAATGAACTATTGACCATAAGTTGGGGATCCATGCTCCTTCTCCCTTGTGAATCTGCCATCCTCAACATCAGCTTCTACCTCAAAGTCAAAGATGGGCTGCTCTAATTCCTGCCATCATGTTCATAGTCCGACATCAGCACCAAAGCAAAAAAAAAAGAAGAAAAAGAAAAAGAAACGTAGACAGCATGTAGCCATGTGCGCATTGAATTCGTGGGGTTCTATTAGTACTGTAAGGGTAGGGAGATTGATATTTGGGAAAACAACACATGCCTCACCACATATATTTTTGGAATTCACTCAGATTTAGGTGACTACGATTTTTTTCAAGTGTGCCTGTGGCCATGCTTTCCTTCTCCATCTCTCAGAGGAAAGGTCTCTCTTTGTTTAGCACTTGAAGCTCTCTTAATTTAAGGGAAAGACAGACATGTAAATTAGAAGTGACAATACCACACGGGAAGTGTTATCAACATATGAAGGAAGAAACAGCTCATGTGGCCTGGGTGGCTGTGGGATGGAGTGATCGGAAAGGCATCACAGAGGAGGGACATTTGTACCGGGAGCAGACAGCAGTCCTGGTGAAGGGAACAACTGATCCAAACCCCTGGAGGCATGGAAACATGGGGCATGATTCCTGAAATGCAAGGGGTGCCTCTGAACCTGGAGGGAAGGGGCAGAAGGGTAAGGAGATGTAGAGCAGGGTAAGGAGATGTAGAGCAGGAAATGGAGGCCTGAAGTCAGACTGTGAGGCAATATAGACCACACTGCAAAATTTGGACTTCCTCTTTTGTGGGAAGCGAGAGCGGATATTCAAGTGGAAGGGAGTTGGGAGAATGTGAGCTTTTCTTTGAGGCCGAATGCATAGGACATTATAATTAGGGAGACTGGACACGGACGAACAGTGAATGGATGTATGTGTCATTTGCTTTTATCACCCAGACCCTGAATCCTCTTTCTAGAGCTGGGAACTCCTTATGAATCCAAGCCCCACTCCCATTAGAGAAGTTGAAAAATGCTGGATCCTTTGTCATCCTCCCTGCTAATATATGTGGGCACCTGATCTGTGCTCAATCCGTTCCACCTGCATCAGACTTTGACTTGAAAGATAGTAAGATGGAGGCAACCAACTGTCCCAGTTTGCTTGGGACTGTTCTGTTTTAAAACCGAAAGCCCTACATCCCAAGAAACCTCTCCATCCTGCTCAGACTGGGATGATCGGTCACTCTAGCAGGTACCACACACAGAAGATAATAAGAACTTTCAGAGGTACATAAGCTACAAAGTCATTGCAAGAGCAAAGCTGAGAATACACAGGCTTGATCAACAGTAACAGCAGCAGACTGGGGGTGAGGGGCAGCTTCTGCTGCTAGGTACAAGGAATCAGCCCAACCAAATGATGCATGATTGTATTGGGAGAGATGAATGGTGGAGGGTCAAGAGTTGAGCATAGCTGTGAAAAGTGCCATTTAACAGAGAGAAGGTTCATTTATTCTTGGCCATGCTAAATTGAGTCTGTGGACAACATCTAAGGGAAGATTTTCACAGGCATTTGTCAAGATTCCTCTGGAGTCCAGAAGATAAGTGGAGAAACAGAACATCTAACACAGTAATTGGTACACAATCTATGAACGTTGTGCTGAGTTCTATTGACTCTTGGGTTCCTCTCATCAGCATAGACAGAACACACAATTCTCTGCATGCAATAGACACTCAAGAAGGATGTGGTGATTGACTGAGTGATTCATTTCTTAGCTGAGCACAGCAGAGATATTTGATTCATTTTTTACTCATTGATTCATTTATTAGTTGTTAAATACAGAAAGCTTTTTAGAAGGGAAAATGTTCTTCTGTTCACCTGGCCCTGCTTTAATTTCTGACTATTAGGATGTTGTGCCCATTTCTTGAATCAAGTAAATGTGGGTAGCTTCACAATCTTGTATAAATTCTAATTCAAATCAAAATTCCTATTATTTTTACATCCTCAAAAACATTACTGTCCCTAAAAACAGAAGAATTATGCTATAAAAAACTATGTTGAAACAACATAATTTTTAAAACTGAGCCAAGAAGAGAAGAAATCAGAGTAAAGAAAGCCAAGTTTTTTCATTATTAATTATTATGACTATGGTTATTAGCATGGGTAATTTGTGAGAAATTGCTCAGAGGACAACAAAGGTAAGAAGAGAATTGGGCATAAGAGACATTTTCTCTTTTTTACTCCATTTTTATAAGTAAAGACCAATGGGGAGAAAAACCAGTCATTTATTGGTATGGGAAAAAAGTGAATAAAATAAACGGAGCGTTTTTTTAAAGCAGCAAATTTGATAGTTGGCATTTATTACATAGCATGTATCATGTATTATTATTGAGATTCAGGCACCTCAAACTTTTTATAGTTTTAAGTGTTATTATTATACTATTTCTTGATTGTTATAAAATGTCAGTAAATGCAAACACATAGCAATGACAAATACAATAACAATTAAGGCAAAAAAGGGCAGAAAGAGCAGATGAAAATTTCTAGTACCTTCCCCCACACCTTGACCCTGGATGATGGTGATGAAGATGATGATGGGGATGGTGGGGATGGTGGTGATATGATGGTGGTGGGGATGGTGATGATGGTGATGAAGACTTCAGAAATGAACCTAGGAGGAGAAGCATAAGGGGTAGGACATAGGTCTTAGTCCTACGTCCCTAATACCCTATGTCTCTCCTTTTAGAAGTAACCCATATAGGGGTGCCTGGGTGGTTCAGTTGGTTAAGCCTCTGCCTTCAGCTTAGGTCATGATCCCAGGGTCCTAGGATGGATGGAGCCCTAAGTCAGGCTCCCTGTTCAGCCAGGAGCCTGCTTCTCCCTCTGCCCCTCCCCCTGCTCGCGGTTTCTCTCTCTCTCTCTCTCAAAAAAATAAATAAAATCTTTTAAAAAGAAGAAGTAACCGATATAATTGGTAATTTAGAAAATAAGTCCCCTCCCCCCAAGGAGCCCCAAAGGGTAGGAGAGCATGGATATGTCTTCCTTCCCCCTGCGGGTTTCCTCAAAAAGCAGACCTAGAAATATCCACAGAGTACGAAGAAGTTCTTCACTTTCTTTGGGGATAAAGAAAGTAACTGAGAACAAAAGACAATGGAGAACTTTACCAGTGGAAGGCTTTCTCCCTCCAGCTTTCTGAAGGCAGCAGGTGCCTGGCCACCGAACCCCCGGCTGCAGAGGTGGGCTCGGGGACCTTGCAGAAGCCTTAGCCGCCTGTGCACACTCAGGAGGAGCTGCAGGCGCGCCAGCGAGCTGAGAAGGCGCAGGCTGGACTGGTGAAGGGGCCTCGGCCAGGAGAAGGAGAGGCATTCCGCTCGTGCGGGTCCCTGGCGGGCAAGCATCGCAGCACCTACGGACCCCAGCGTTCAGCGCCCCTCAAGCGTCTTGGGCCCTGCAGCGAGCAGCGGCCCCACGCTGGGCATAACCGCTAGGATTTGGGACTTGATGGCCCCGAATATTTGCACACAAAAGGATCTATAATGGGACATTAGTGTGAAGGAAAAAGAATCCTGAGGGATCCCCAGAGAGAAAGGAAGGATGCGGGTAGAAATGGAAGGTTAAGAAAACTATGCTGTAAGACAGGGAGAAGAAGCATAAGAACAGGATTGCACAGGGGGAGCAAATTAAAAGAGAAAAAAGGAAGGGAGAGTAAGTCTGGGGTTCAGGAAAGAGGGGAAGTGGAGAGGATGCTGGACAGATAGGCGGTCTGTCCCTTTGCCCTGTCCCTTGTATCCTGCTCGCAAAACCCTTACTCCGCATCTTGATGCACAAAGGCGAACGTGCAACATTGAAATGTGGCGGAATGATACCTCTAGCAATTTCTTTTTCTTAAGAATTGCTGTTTTTTTCTCTGTAGGCCATCAGAATCTTCTGAACAAAAGTAAGTAAAAACCAAGAGGATGTCGGGAGCCCCCAAACGGCCCCTGAGCATTCTTAGAGGTTTAATGCTGGGGATTGCTGATTACCGCACCCAATATCGAATGGGCGTGCAGGTGGAGCAGGCTAGCCCCGGTTCACGCAGAGCCCGCTGGTATTCGCCAGCACAAGCCCACCTGCTCTCCCCTGCAGACGCCATAAAGCCTGATGGTCCAGTGGTCCAGGGGTCCTACTGAAGCGAGCCACAGAATCTCCGCGTGCTCCCAACCTGCTGATTCCACAGCGACCACAGTGATGCAAATGACATTGCTATTTTCAGCAGCGTGCTAATGAATTATATTTAACTACATTAAAAAATAATGATTTGGAAAGGCTACAATTATGGTATTTAAAACATAAATGGATATTAAATGTGGGCTTTGCATTTTCCCGTGCATTAGGAGCCTACCAAATATTCTTTTATCCTCTGAAAGTAAATGGGCAAACAGACTGATCAAATAGCTTCCTCCAAGCAATTAAAACTTTCCATTACCATATGGAAGGTTGTATGAATTGTTCCAAAACACTTGTCTCTAATAAGGATGTGTTAACATTTGCCAACAGGGATACGGGAGTTAAATGAGATGGCAATGGAGGCATTAAGAAGTAATGGAAAAATGTTTTTCCAAGAAGGCAGAAAATGCCTCATTTATCCTGGAAAAGAAAGTCATGAATACCTATATAGATAGATGTATATATATATATATATATACTGTATGTATGTATATGTATATATGTGTATGTGTGTGTATATATTTTTATGTGTGTGCATGTGTACATATACATGTGCATGTGCAATATTCCCCATCTTATCTCAACAAACACAGGGAGACCATAGGTTTACCATCAAGGTAATTGTCTTAGCTTGGGCTGCAATAAAATACCACAAATTGGGTGCCTTAAACAACAGAAATTTACTTTTCCCAGTTTTGGAGACTGGGAAATCCAAGATCAAGCTGCTGGCCAATTTGGTTACTAGTGAGTGCTCTCATCCATGGCTCGTGAATAGCTACCTTCTCATTCTGTTCTGGGAGGTACAGGGAGGGAGGCAGAGAGAAAGAGATTTTCCTCTTCATATAAGGTCAACAGTCCTATTGGATTAGAAACTTGCCTTCTGATCTCACTTAACCTTAATTACCTCCTAAAAGCTCCTCTCTAAATACAGTCACATTGGGGGTTAGGGCTTCAACGTATGAATTCTGAGGGGACACAGTTCAGTCTGTGCAATAATGAAGCTTAAACTCCAAAGCTCTTTCTTACATACTTCCTTTTTAAGTCTCTGACCTATATTTGTGTTTGTAGTTCTAGATGTTTTTCCATAAGCATCAGGCCCCACAAATCCCAGAACCACTCTAAAGCTCAGATCACAAAGTATTTAAGGATGTTCCAGATATATATAAGAAATAAATAAACCATGTACTGGGATTATATTATCATATGCAATATTCAGAATATACCAAGATACTGAGCAGGGCTTTTCCTGTTATCTTAAAGCTGTTACTAAGGACCAAACCTGTTACCCCACATGCGAAGCAAGATGGCAGCAAATCTCAGCACGGACTTGCCCCCAGGCCAAAGGACAAGCACCAATTCATATACAGCTTCTCCCCCCACCACCTCCCCCAGGCAGCAAAGAGAGAAGACAGAGAGGAAGGGAGCAAGTGCAACTCTATGTTATTTCCTCCCATAAGGAGAAGGGGCTGTTTTCCTTCTCTAGAACTGAGGGTTATATATTTCATTTCCCAGTTGGAATTTCTGATGGTTAATTTTGTGTCAACATGGCTAGATTGTGGTGCCCAGTTGTTTGGACAAACACCAGTCTGGTTGCTGCTATGAAGGTTTAGATGTGATTAACATTTAAATCAGTTGACTCTGAGTAAAGCAGATCACACTTCATAGTGTGGGTGGGCCTCATCTAATCAGTTGAAGGCGTTATGAGCCCAGACTGACGATCCCTGAAAAGGAAGGAATTCTGCCTCCAGACCGCCTTTAGACTCAAGACTACAACATCACCTCTTTCCTGGCTCTCCAACCTGCTGGCCTGCCCTACAGATTTCAGACTTGCCAGCCTCTACATAAGCCAATTCCTTAAAATAAATCTCTCTCTCTCTCTCTTTCTCTCTCTCTCCCTATATATAACAAATATATAATTATATTCATAATTATATTCAGATATATTCATATGAATTATATTTGTATAATATAATTCATGTATATAATCCATATATAATTATATATAATATATAATTAATATATAATTATATAATATAATTATATAATTTTATTCATATGTGAATATAATTATATATAATATATCCTATATATAGGATGTATACACACACATCCTATTGGTTCCATTTCTCCGGATGAACTCTAAGACAGATATCTGGTCAACCAGCACAGGCACTGGTCTGACACCTGAACAAGAGAAAAGAGAAATAGAGGGAGCTGGAGGGGCAGATTTGGAGGGAACAGTTATTGGGGTACCTTCTATACTCACACCTTCTGCACGTTAGGTGTACATTTTGAGTTTCCCTTCAGTCAAACAGGTACTCTAGAAGATACCTGGGCTTCCACCATCTTGCCCAGCCCCACAGAACCTGCACACAGTTGTGCCTTGGGAGGCAGTCAGCATAGGGATGCCTGCCAGACAGAGCGCCAGGCATCACGAGCTGGGGAAATAGCAGCAACCAACTAAGAAGAAGACCACCACCACTTGGAGTTAAATAAGGACCATTGGCCCTTCCATGTCCACCTTCCTGCCATATACCCTGGAGGTGCTAAGGGCAAGTTGGGTGGACCAGCACAACATACCGCCCCGCCCGAGGCAAGCAGCTGTCCAGCAGAGGTTTTCATCCTGGCTGCCCAGGAGAATCACCTGGAGGTTAGGAAAAATGACTACCACTCAAGCCCCAGCCCTGAATCTCTCAGAATGGGAGAAATTCGAAAGCTCTCAGTTGCAGCCAGGGTTGAGAACTATCTTTCTTGTTAGTGCCACAGACAAATTAACCCCTAATAAGATAAAGCGAACGAGGCAGTTTTGAGGTTGGATGTCTTAGAGTGAAAAAGAGTGTCTGAAATCCCAGAATGAGGCTGTTCTAGTAACTGTAGTGGACAGAGAGTTATGGAATCCAGCTAACATGTCATCACAGGACTCATTACCCAATGTGTCCCAGTAACCTCTAGCGGATGGAAAGTTATGGAATCCACCTAAGATGCTGTCACAGGACTCATTACCCTATAGAATATTACCTTTGGGTGGAAGTTATTGATAAAAATTAAACTAAAAAGGGAGGTTTCATGTACACACCCTAATGAGCTGAGGCCTCTCTGCAAATAGGTTCCAAAGACATCACTTCATGTACTGGCCAGAGCTTCAGGCTGTGCCATCCATCCTACAAATGTTCTTCTAGAAATCCAATAGCCTGAGAGTTTGGTTCCCATTAGGCGAGCAGGATTATAAATGCAGATTTACGTTAGTGTTACTCAAGCCAGAAATTTCATATTTTCTCCAAAGCCGGTGCCTCCAGCTATCCCCTGCTCTTCTTAGACACCCAACAGCTGGTAGCCCAAGAGGCAGAGCAAATTTTGGCTCCTGCCCATTCCTTCCATCTCTCCCTCTCTGTCTCCTGCCCCTGCTCCTCACATCTTCACACCCGGCAATGAGAGGATGTTCACCATCTGGACCTTTCTTTCTTTCCAGTGCTCCCTTGGAAATGTGAAGCATGGAGTTGTGGTCCTTTGTGTTTTGCCATTTCGTTCTGCCAATGACCCCACCCTCGGATACAGACACAGAGAAGTTTATCAGGGCTGGAGAAAAGGATGGCGTGGCTTTGCATTTTCTTTCCTCATTTCACCCTCCCTTCTTACCGGCTTTCTAAACATTGGTCCCCTCGCCCATTTCCTTTGTGATTTTTTTCTAGCCTTCCTGTAGTGGCAGTGAGTGTTGTGATGGCCAGAGGAGAAGGTAGTGAGCCCATCCTTAACCACTAAAATAAATTTAGTAATCGCCTGCCACCGAAAGGCCTTCATGCATAAGTGTGATGTGAATATGCCGTGTGGGTGTGTATGTGTGTGCATGCACATGCATGTTTTGCACTGCTGAGCCTTTATGGAGAAAAGAGCCCCTCAAGGCAGAAGCTGTGTATATGAGTCTGCATTTCAACAGGATAATATTTAATATTATATAAATGATAGCATGATCCCTTAAGGAGCATTGTTACTTTCAAAATAATATGTTCTAATTATTATCTGTAAAGCCAACAGTAATATTTGGCAACATTGCATTACTTATTTAATACAGTGTGCTGGGGACTATAAGTGCTGTATGCACACTAATGGATTTCCTTTTCACACACACACAAAAAAAATCCCTTGAGGGAAGAGATAATCGTTCCATTTTACAGATAAGAAACTGAGACCCAGGAGAGATGAGTAACTGGCTGTAAAGAGAAGGCAAGAGTAGCAAAGAGAAGACACAGATGAAAACCCATCTGCTTCTATGAACCAGGCCTTTCGCCGATGCCTTCATACAAAATAAATACCCATCGGGTATTAGAAGTGTATCTTCAGACGGATTTTGGAGAAGGTAGCTCAGGAAAATCGAAGATAAACCTAGCTAACATGTTCTCGAGTTAGTGTTAGGGCCACATTTGCCTGGAGCAAAGTGTCATCTCAAGGTAATACTCCGGGCAAGATTCATAGAATTTGTCTCTGCCCAGAAATGTAGGAATAATTCCATTAGCTCTCTGACCCTCAGGCAAGCCACACACTGTAGATGGGCAATCCGCTTTTCTAAAGCCCATCAGATGACATCACCCAACTTCTTTCGTTGATCAATTCCAGTGTTTATCAGCACTCCCAATGAGCAATTTTTATGTCTTCATCTGGTTTTTTTTTTTTTTCACATATTGAGTGTGCACTGAGAAAATGTGGTCACCATCTTTTTTTTAATAATTGCTTTTCATAGATGTGAAGGCAGCTGCAAAACCTCGCTTCACTCATGAATAATCTGAATTCTCTTAGTTTTGATTTTAAGCCTTAACATTTTGATTAAGATTAAGCAAGGTTTTGATTCAGTCTGTGGCTGTGTTCCCTGAGTCTCCTCCAAGCTTTTTCACGTCACTGACAAAGCTGTGGAAGCCAGAGCAAGACAGAAAGCTCCGGGCTCCACCTCTGCCCATGCGGCTGGCTGCTCGCTGCTCAGGTAGATCCCATCAGGTTTCCTCACTTACCCAGAGCCTTCTGTTGCTGAGTTAGGACAGCCTCGGACACTATTGAAATGTCACCTAGAGCCATGTCAAGGTCCTTTCTTCCCCACGTCCTCATCAAATTACAATCTCAAAGCACTTGCTGTCAGAAACCAAAAGGGAGGGGCACCTGGGTGGCTCAGTCGTTAAGCGTCTGCCTTCAGCTCAGGTCATGATCCCAGGGTCCTGGGATCGAGCCCCGCTTCGGGCTCCCTGCTCAGCGGGAAGCCGGCTTCTACCTCTCCCACTCCCCCTGCTTCTGTTCCCTCTCTCGCTGTCTCTCTGTCAAATAAATAAATAAAATCTTTAAAAAAAAAAAAAGAAACCAAAAGGGATATGATGATTAAGACTATGGTTAAAACCCTACAGTGTTAGTGCAAGTACATCATTCACAACTGTAATTCGAGAGGTCACATAACGAGTGTTCCAAATATGTTTGATGATTGAATAAATTAATAAATGAGCTCATTTAATTTTATGAGAATAACTTACTTGCACCCTCATTTTGTACTAACTCCACCATGCATTTCTGACCTGCAGGGGTGGAAAATAACCTGGAACAATCCTGTAGGAACCATTGGGTCGTGTGTAGTGACTCTGCAATTCGAGGTTCTTATGTTAAACATATTTTAATTGGGGACAGCCTTCCTGCAGAGGTATCTTAAAATGAAAACGATTTGTCTGGTATTTCTGAAATAATTAAACAGGACACATCCAAATTGGAGCACATACAAGATTTACCTAAGAAGAGGGGCGCCTGAGTGGCTCAGTCAGTTAAGGGTCTTAATCTTGATTTCAGCTCAGGTCACAATCTCAGGGTCATGAGATCGAGACTGGCATCAGGCTCTGTACTGGGCGTGAGTGTGGAGTCTGCTTGAGATTCTCTCTCTCCCTCTGTCTCTGCCCCTCCCCAACTTGCATGCATACTCTCTCTCTTTCTCTCTCTCAAAAAAAAGAATAGTCCAGGCCTGCCTTAACACCGGAGTGAGTTACCATCTTCTTCCTCGGTTCTTGGATGCTCTTACCAGCAAACTGCATACAGATAAGGACTCTGGAGTCAAATACTCTGGGTTTAAATCCCAGCTCTGTCACTCACTGGTTGTGTAGACTTTGGAGAAGTTATTTTGTCACTCTGAGTCTCAGTGTTCTCCTCTTAAAGTGGACAGACTATTAGCACCTTCTTCACAGAAGGGTTGCTGGAAGGTCAAATATGCAATTAAAGCACTTAGATGATGATGATGATGATGATGATGATCCACTATCTTAACAAATGGCAATCAAAGGTAAAGAAGCTAAAAGTATTCAAGAATAAGAAAGCCAGAGAGGGGATGAGGTGCCCTGTCAGTTACCAGGACACCATCACTACCTCACATTTGGAAGACACATTTGGAGGCCCACTTCAGGTAAAATGCATTGTAGGAAAAAAATGTGAAAACTTTCAAGCAGACCAAAAAGATGGCTGGGTATCTTCAGTAGAAAACTCGGTATTGTCTAAGTCCTCGCTCTGGGTTTTCTGATTCTATGGGATCTTTTCATTGTTTTTGAACTATTTTACAATGCTATAGATTGTAAAAGATTTCACAAATATTTCTCGTCCATAGACACATGCAAATGAGTTTTGATTCCCAGGAAAGTGCAGCTGATTACCTGTCCTTGCCTCCCCCTCCACAAGCCAGTTTTGCATCTCTTTGTAAATTCATTTTGCATTATTTTGTCCATATACATGTGGTTCTTAGAACTCGTCTTTGAACCAGTGGTGACATCTTACAGGTTTCCTCATTAATTAATGAATTAAATAAGATCTTTGATGTGTGTTCATTTCACATTTGTTTGACAGTCATGGCTAGACCCTATCTTAAATATTATCCTATAATAATTTATGCCCAATATGCATTCATCCATTCGTTCATTTACTCATCAAAGTGATTGAGCACCAAAAATAAGGAACTATGTTGGAATGCATGCATGATACAAAGACGAATAAGCTTGGTCTTGCCCTCCAGACACTCACAAAGAATTATGAAATAATTATAATTCAAGATAACTGACAAGCACCTTGCAAAAAGAGAATGGGGAAAGGGAGATATTATGTCTGTCAGAGAAAGATGGAAGGACCGAGGAAAGCATTTCTAGTGATTTGTGCCTTGGAGGAGTCCAGGTTTCGAGGATATTGCAGGCAAGTGCCTGCTTCCACCTGGCCAAACCTAAATGTATAGGGCACCTGGGTGGCTCAGATGGTTAAGCATCTGCCTTCAGCTCAGGTCATGATCTCCAGGTCCTGGGATCGAGCTCCATGTTGGGTTCCCAGCTCAGCAGGGAGTCTGATTCTCCCTCTCCCTCTGCCTCTCCCCCTGCTTGTGCTCTCTCTGTCTCTCTCTCTCTCTCTCTCAAATAAATAAATAAAATCTTTAAAAAAAAAAAAAAAACCCTAAATGTATAAAGTAGAGGAGTAGGAGACAAAGCTGAAAAGTCAAGTCACATAGAGTCATGGAGAACCTTGGATACCGTGCTGAAGGTAGAAGGGACCCACTGAAGTTTCCTTAGCAGGGGAGCATCCTGGCCGATCTATAGAATGACACCAGCCCTGTAGATGGAGGGTAGTTCAGAGAAGAAGACACCTGACTCCAGGGAGAACAGTTAGGGTCAACTGCAATATCCAGGAAAAGTTGGTAATTAGTCCCTGGACCAAGGTGACCACATAGGGAATGGGAAGAAAGTGACCCAGATGGGTACTGTCTGATCGCCACCGTGACCATCCTGGCATTCCACACGGCAACAGCAAACACCGAAATTTCTGCAAGGCATTTTCTCTCTCCACCGGTGGCTTTCAAACACCAGCAAAGCTGTGTGCTCTTTATGATTCGCTCTATTTCCATGCCAACTGTCTGGCCTCCCTGTCCAAAGGGCAAGATCTCCACATTCTCTGTGCTCCTGCAGGGATCTAACACCCGCTGCTTCTCAGTAAATGCTTTTAAATGACATTGAACTCTCGGCGCCGGCGCATCAGTGAAGTGCTCTTACTTGACCTGCAGAGACATCACACCCCAGGTCAGCAGATGCTCTCCTGTGCTGTTAATGCCTGACTAACGACCTCGATCACGAAAATACGCTTCCCGTCAGTGGCATTTTACAGGTCCAGGCGCAAAGATTTCCACACCGGCCGAGTGCACTCGGGCACCATGGCAACCGGTGCGTCCGCCCGCACGGACTCTCCGCAGCGTGGGAACAGTCAGCTCTCCATCCATTTTCGCTGACAACAAAAACGAGAGACGTTTCGTCCTGCCTCGTGCTCTCAGGAAATGTTTGGCAGGTGCCAGGGCAGCGAGGATGCCGGTCTTCGTGCTTGGGGAAAGTGAGGGTGCAGACGACAGCCCGAATTGGCCCGAAGGCTTGCAGTCCATCTGCAGAGGCTGCCGTCTGCCGGCGCTCTCCACAGGGGCTGGCGGGGCGCTTGTGCTGTTGTTCCACATATGTTACTTTAACTTGATTTAAAATCGCCTGCCAAAGACTTTGCCCCAGCTCTGCAGCCCCACATTTCACGGGCTTATGAAGTAATGTGCGTTTCGTGGTTACTGTTGTAGCCCTCTGTAAGAAATGCCTAAGGTGCCAAGACGTTATTGCTTTCAAGGGTGTTCTGCGAGAGATGGAAACTCAAGGAAAACTATCTGAAGCCAAACTGGGCATGTAAAGGCTTATATATAATAATATGGTTCTATTCTATATAATAATATAGTTCTATTGGCTCTCTAATCTCTCTGTGTCTTCTGTCTCTCTGTCCCTGTCTCTCTCTCTCTCCATCTCGGTCTGTGTCTCTCTCTCCCTAGCACTTGGCCCGAGTCCCTCCTATTCCTTATGGTATGTACAAGGGCAGGGCTTGGCCACAGGCAGTTGTAGGCTTAGAGCCCCAGACTGGCAAAGCCATAGCCAAAAGAGAGCATCTCTCTGCCAGTGGGTGCATAGAAAATCCCAGCGAAGCACTCTGATTGGCCTGTCCTGGGTCACATGTCCTCCTCCAGTGGGAACTATGAGGGACCAAGCTAGTCAGTTGCCTACCACTCCGGCTAGAAAAATGGGTACTATGATTAGCAGACCCAAAAAGACCAGAAGGCAGGCTATTACAAGAAGAAGGGAGGAGATGGTAGCCACATCAAAACTACAGAGCAAGCCAAGAAATGTGGGAAAAGAAAAAAATTCTCAACTGACTTGCACTTCCGGCTTCGCAGAATTTCCCACTTTCAAGTACAATGTCTGTTACAGTGCCGGGTTGCCCACGTCTGGAGGGTGCCGTTCACACTTCATTACAGGGAAGGGCCTGCCGACGATGCTGTTCTCGAGAATACTGTCAGAACTCCCCCCTGGAGTTGCGCAACCTCGGGGCTCTGCCGGTCACTCCCAGAGGAAGAAGAACGCAAGTGGTGTCAGGGACAGAGATCAAACAACCGCAGTCCAGTTTTCAGCATAACCAGAGATCTGAGAGAAGAGAAAGGTCTGGAAGAAGGGAAGTCACCAGGGTGTATGCAGGTCATACAGACCTGGAGCAACAACAGCAGTAGACTCAATCATGAAAGGCAGGCAGCCTGGCTGGGACAGATACTGTTTGCCCCCTGGCTTCCTCTCGGTTTCCGGATGGGCATGAAGATTCTGCGTGTACAGGAGGTAACTCCAGCCAGAGGAATCGTGCCTCTAGGGGGGCTGGAGTCAGGAGGAGAAGAGGAGAAGGAGGGGTTCTTGCTCATGCCACTATGGCTCCCCAGCGGAGGGCACAGCCCTCTGATAGCCACACATGATTATTGTGTTTGGATTTATACAATCAATATTCATTTCATTTGCTCACATATATTTCCTTTTCTCTTTATTTTTTTGTGTGTGTGCATTTGTATGCTTTCATCTGGAATCATTTTACTCCTGTCTAAAAACCCACTTTTAGACTCCTATCTGAAGAACCACTTTTAAAATCTTCTACTGTCTCCCAACTGGTGACAAATTATCTTAGTTTTCGTCTGTTAAAAAATATTTACCTTGTCTTCATATTTAAAAGCTATTTCATTGAGGGGCATTGGGTGGTTCCGTCGGTTAAGTGTCCGACTCTTGACTTTAGCTCGAGTCTTGATCTCAAGGTCCTGAGTTCAAGCCCCACATTGGGCTCCACACTGGGCATGGAGCCTACTTTAAAAAAAAAAAAAAAAGATATTTTGTTGAATATAGAATTCTAGGTTGACAGTCATTTCCTTTCATCATTGTGAGTTGCCATTCCACTGTCTGATGGCTTAGTTGTTTCTGTCGAGAAGGTACATGCAATGTGTCCTTTTTTCCTCTGGCTGTTTTTAAGATTATCTCTTTGTCTTTGGTTTCAGCGCTTTGAGTCTGATACACAATGCTGTGAGCTTTTTATTCATTCTCTGAGGTTCACAGCCCTTCCTGATTTAGTATTATCTTTCATCAATTTTGGAAAATTCTTGGCCAGTATTTCTTCCTATTGGCTTCTACCATATTCCTTCTCCTCTCTTTCTGGGATTCCGGTTTCACTTAGATTAGACCTGGTCATCACGCCACACAGATTTCTTATGCTCTTTTCTATCTTTTGGTTCCTTTCAGTGCTTCAGTCTGAATATTTTCTTCCAATCTTTCTTGCAGTTCACCAAGAACCTCTTAAGCAATGTCTAATTTTCTGCTAAACCCATCCATTGCTCTCTCCTTTTCATGGTAAAAATATACATAACATAAAATGCACTGTTTTAACCATTTTTAAGTGTGCAATCCATTACTCTTTTAGTTGTATTTTTCAATTCTACAATTTCCACTTGGTTATGTTTGAAATAATTTTAAATTCTCTTCCTCAATCTTCCTTGAAGTATATTAACCAAAGTTATTCTAAAGTCCATAATATCTTCACTAGCTGGAACCACCATAGATCTATTCTATTTTGTCTCTTGTTTCTCTGGGGTTTTTGGTCAGTTCTTGTCTTCTTGAATATCTGATTATCTATTTGTTTCATACTGAGACTATGTATAAAACATTGTAGAGGAGTCGGAGGCTCTGTTTGATATTATCTTCCTCCAAAGATTTACCTTTGCTTCTGGCAGGTAACCAAGAAGTCTGACATTACCAAGCGCTAGTGAAGATATGAAGCAATAGAAAGCCATACATTTGCAAAAATACTTTAGCATTATCTAGAAAAGTTTAATTTTGACTTTTTGCAATAATCCATTTTAAAATGGGAAATGAGACCCAAAGAGAGCAAATAACTTGCTCAAGATTACATTGCTTTTGAACTCAGGACCCAGAAACACACCTTGACCTATTTGATGCCAGGGTTCATGTTCTTTCCCTTGATATACCTGTCTCCAATGTTCAACTGTAAGCAATCCCACTTAAAGAAGACCATGACCTTTTTTCTTTTACAAAGTGATATTTCATCAAACTAGTTCCTTATATCAAAGGCTATATGACTGCTACTCACTACTCTATTGTCATTGTCTAGAATAGGGCCAAAGATGTAACAGGGGCTCCAACATTATCTGTTGAGTGACTTGCCTATAGTACCCACAATGCACAAGGACCAGAGGCACCTATAAACACCTGTCTGAATCATTTGATCTGACCAGAACCTCAGCACCATTCTCACTGGCCATCCAACTTTGTAGGATGGGAAGAATTTTTTGCGCAGTTCTCCTGAGTCAAAGACAAGGGTTGGCTAAAATGTAGAAAGTATTCGGGCAAGTGGGGTGAAATTATCTTCCCCTTGGATATCCCTTCCTAGCAGCATGAGGACCCTAGCCTGGGGTTTTGGAAGCCAGGGGAGATGGGCATAGATAGTATACAGATCTATCTAATTTTTTCTTTTCAGTATGGTCTCACAGATCAATGTCACCTTTAACCTTCTCAAATTAGACACCTTCCTCCAATTCATACTAGCAAGGAAGTCCTCATTTTCTACAAGAAGAAGGAAGAGGAAGGCAGAAAAACAACCTACGTCCAAACAAGAAATCTCAGAGTAACTTTCAGGGAGCACTATCCTTCACTCTACCTCTAGGCCAGGCCAAATGGAGCCATTACACATTTTCATCAGCTCCCAAATCCATCCATCTCTCAGTTGACTCTCTGTTGTTCCGTTGGCTCCCATCTTGTCCTGCACTCTTGCCCCTCTTGAACTTCCCTTCATTGACAGCTTGCCCACCTTCTCCCCCAAGTTGTCACTAGCTGACCCAAACCTTAAGGCTCTCATAGGGGGTGTGGGAAGTTGGGATATGAAATAGGTGCCCACATGAAATAGGAAACTCAAGTTTTCCTGCATCTGGTCCCAAGACCCAACAACCATTTACCTGAAATGCTGCAAATACATTCCTCCAGCAGGGCTGGACTACCTGACACTCATTTCTGAGCCTATACTCTCAAGACCTCTGCTGCCCCTCAAAGAAGGAATATTCCAGAAGAGCACATAGCTCCCTGGCAAGTCTTCAGTTCTAAATGTGAGTCAAAGATGATTTTGCCAGAATTAATACTAAATGTTTTAATTTAATTTAATTTGGTAAGCTGATAAAAGCCAGGAGGAGGGCAAGGGCATTATTATTATTCCACAACCTACTAAGAGGCAAGAGCCATGATGGTGTGACCAATTCTCTATTTCTTACTATGCGTTTTCCATACTTGAGATCATTCTGTATACACAATTTGTAATTGCCTTTATTTTTGGCTTAAAAATATTTCCTTAGTATTTTCCAGGTTGTTAAAAAATGGTGTATTCATACCATTTTAATAACTTTATAGTATAGTGGAGGTACTTCTTAAAGGCTCCTAATATCAAATATTTCCATTTATTTTGACCCTCAAATAATCTTTATCATCTACTTGGCACCTTGTTCTTAAGCCTCCGAATTCAATGACATTTCAAAAACTCTGAAGTGCCAATATCATCCTTTCAACAGAGCTCAGGAATCTGATTACAGCTCTCTCAGGGAGTGATAGTCTCTCACACATTTTTTTTCTCCTTATAGCACATTTTTCCTACTTTACATATTTTCCCTTCTTGCAATTTTTCAAAATCAGCTTTGGACTGATTTTAAATAGATTTCTCTGTGGCCAGGTATTCCTGTGCTATATTCTAATCATCTTTATGGACATTTGGGAATTATATCAGATTTGAAATAAGAGCCATTTAGGAGATTTATGGAGGGCCAGCAGTGCTGCCTGGACAACTTTGTTTGGCAATAAGAAGAAGGAACAGCAATATTTGAAAACCAAACAAACGCTCCTTCCCACCTCAACATCCAGGTCTGTCTTATAGCTTCACGTCAAAGTTCAGTGAAAATATCCTTACTGGTGCAGGATCAACTCGCGGGTATTGGAGACAGTAAATCAGGCATCTGTCAAGTGAAAGGTACAGGCTCAGAATCTGCTTTCCCTTGGACACTACAGTGTGGCTCTTATGTGGAATTCGGTACAGAGAAATTTGCTGAGAGGGGCTTTCTGGGGATGTGGAAGTCAGCTGCGTGCATTTGCAATGTCTTTCCCTGGCCACTCAGAGACTGTCCCGCACAGCTGTGCCTGAAATCCAGCTGAGCCCAGCCCGCACCCTCACACACAGGTGCCAGGCTGGGAAGGGGCTAAGCAGCTGTGGAAAACCAATCCTAATTCATTCCATAAAAGTCAAGTAAAGGTTTACTGTGTGCCAAGATCTGTGCTGAGTGAAATCTACCAAGATGACTAAGACATGATCCTTGCCCCCAACAAGTTTACCATCTCATGACAGAGATACGTATATAAACGCATAACCACAAGGGGCATAATGATGATGTGAGGGGTAGGTCCTGAGTGTAGGACAGAACAACGGAAGCAGTGATCTCTGCTTCCCAGAAGCAAGTAAACAGTGAACAGAGGAAGTCACATTTGATCTGCATCTTGAAAGGTGAGCAAGAATCAGAGAGATCAAAAAGGGAGGGTAAAGGAGTCCAGGAAGAGGGAATTCCAATAATAGAATATGTTGAGCATCTCGCCATGTGCCAGGCTCTACTCTAAGCCTGTTCTGCATATTATCTCATTTAATCCTCACAGCAAAGGCTTAAGGCAGATTCTAGCCTAGTCCCCATGTCTAAATGAGCCAACACACAGAGAAGCTAAGGAACTTGCCCAAAGTCTTCCTTGTTGAACCTTCAACAAGACACATGCAGGTAACTACCCATTATTTCAATACTGCTGGAATATGGGGTCTGGTAGCAATGGGGCCAGAGAAGAGGCTGAAACAGGAGGAGCCCGATCTCAAAGGACCTTAATGTCATACTAAGAGATTGGATTTTAATTCTATAGGCTATAAAGAACTAAATATACAAAGTTTGGAAAGACAGAACTGATAGCTAAGGACAAAAAAAAAAAAAAAAGAGTCAGGAATCCAATTAGAGAACTATTAAGATAGTCCTGGGAAGGATGGATGAGCCCTGGAGCCAAGGGTGAGAAAGAGAGCAAACCTAAGAGACATTAGGGCAGTCGGTGGTTCCTGTTTCTTCAGATTATATGATATCAGTTCCATGGTAGGGTCCATACTCAGCCAATAACATCCATATCTTACCTACTTCCCAAAGGATTGGAAAAGGAAATAGGGGAGAAGGAAGTGTGGGGCCTGTAGTAACCTCACTTCCTAACCAGAGCATCAGTCTCCAAGAAGGGCTTTCCACTGCTGAGGATGGTGGTCCCATTTTCTAAGGACAAACCAGGCATAAGATCCAGCTCTTGGGCCTGGGGTCCCCATGCCCACGGTCACGCAACCTAGCAACATAGAAACTGGTCCAAGAGTGGGATGTGATTATGGAAACACCCTCCTCAATGTTTTTATCCTTCCGTTCCAGATCTGCCAAAAGATAGAAGCATAAAATTGCTTAGGATGAGAAAAAACACATAAATAAAACTCTTGTGAAGATTTTCATCAATATAGAACAATGAATGTATGAGGAAAACAGTATTCTGGCTGCTTTGTTTTCTTTTCAGTTGATTACGATTACAGGCACTGCATGTGAACTCTGACCTATATTCTGTGGTTGTTCCTTCAATAAAAACTAAAACTTCAGCTGTGTTAGAAAATGCGAGGGTGTGTATCATTTGTCTTTCTTTTGCTAAAGTGTAAATACAAGAGAGCTTTATGATTAACTGATTAAAAAGAGGAGAAAGCTTCATAATTAGGTTTCACAGAGCTATAGATTTTGCATTAAGTGGTTTATTACAAAAAGTTGGAAACATTGATCTGAGACATTAGACCACTCTGATTAAATTTATGGTACATTGGGAATACTTGGGCCAATTATAGGATTAAGAGTCCACTGTGGTGATATAATTCCACCTAAATGGAATTATAATATGGTCTATCTGGGGGCACCTGGCTGGCTCAATCAGAGGAGCATGTGACTTTTGATCTCAGGTTTGTGAGTTTGAGCCCCATGTTGGGTGTAGAGATGACTTAAAAATAAAATCTTAAAAAAAAAAAGTCTATCTGGTGATTACTTTAGAACTCTTGACCCTGTCCCTACTGTATTCTCATTTCTTTGAAAATTTTGCCCACTGAGGGGCATCTGGTTGGCTCAGCTGGTTAAGAGTCTGCCTTCAGCTCAGGTCATGATCCCAGGGTCCCAAGATCAAGTCCCACATAGGGCTCCCTGCTCAGTGGAGAGTCTGCTTCTCCCTCTCCTCCTGCCCCTTCCCCCCCCATTCATGCTCTCTCTCTCTCTCTCAAATAAATAAATAAAACCTTTTAAGAAAAATTTTTTGCCCACCGAAAGGAACTGGCATATTTAGCTTTCCAAAACTAAAGTGAAGTTTAAGTCCTCACGTAAGTTTCAGATCCACTTGGACAAGTTCATATTTGTAATATTTAACTATAAAGTAAAAAGTTTTTAATGTCCTCCAATGGGTAGTTTTAGAAAATTATTGATATATTCATATGATGGAATATTATACAAACACTTTTAATTATGTTTTTTTGAGTCTATTGAATTACTTGTGAAATGCTCATAACACCATGTTAAATGGACAAAAGACAGGATATATAACACCATATTCAATGTGATCCCAAACACATGAGCTTGTATATGTGCGTGTGTAGCTATTTGGGGGCTGTAGGTTCTGGAACGAAATCTAAAAGAGTTTCACAGTTGTAATCCTTGGGGACAGTACGAGAGCAAATTTCTACTTACTTATGATTCCCTAACATTTTGGAATTTGCTATATTAAATATGAATATGTCTTTGTTCTAGAAAAAAGCCATTTTGTGAACATTGTCCTTCAAAGAAACTCTCAGGGAGCCCACACAATTCTTGCAGTGATGCTGCCTTTACTCACTTCCGTAATTATGCCCAAATCCCATCTATGGCCACAAATCAAAAATCATGTTTTTACCTTATAACCACATTTTACTTTTTTGTCTTATTTTGGAAAAAGTGTTCTTATTCTGTTCACGCACCCATTTTTATTTGGTATAGCCTTGGTGTCAAACAACGTCTGGCTGATTCTAAAAGTCAAATGTGCCTTCTTCAGACGGACTTGCTATCCTGACAATATTGCAAAGACCATATGAAGGACTCTGCGTGAGTCAGCTTGGGCTGCCATTACAAACTATCATAGACTCGGTGGCTTAAACAATAGACATGATTTCCTCCCAAGTTCTGGAGGCTGGCAGCCTGGCCAGTTTCCGGTGAGGTTGCTGCCTTGCAGGTGGCCCCCTTCTCTGTGTCCTCACAGGGCAGAGAAAGAGCTCTGGTCTCTCTTTTTATAAGGATGCTAATCCTTTTGCATCAGGACTCCACCCCACTCCTATGACCTCCCTTAACCTTAATTACCTCCTAAAAGCCCTATCTCCAAATACAGTCACATCAGGGGTTTAGGGCATCAAGTTGGGGGGAAGAGGGGAGACATTTCAGTCCATAGCGTGTATGGGGCCCAAGGGCAGCCTGCTCTGAAAGCCTTTTGAAATGAAAGTTTTCAAACGTTTTGAGCATTGCTTGCCATAAAGCATATTATCTGCCCACTTTCCTAACTGTGAAGACACCACTTGTTTGGATGAACAAGTTTCCAATGCCTTGGTTTTATAAAATGATTCGCCATCTATTCTGTTAGAGCCCCTATCCCTTTAATGCCCATTAGCTCATATCTGATTGAGAAGTAAGAATGATGTTTATATAATCCAGAAGTTGAGTTGCTTCTTCTCTCTGAGTACAGTGTTTTTCACTCAGTCAAGAACAACTTTTCTCAGCATTAAGAAAAAAAGTCTTAGGGGCGCCTGGGTGGCTCAGTCGTTGAGCGTCTGCCTTCGGCTCAGGTCATGATCCCAGGGTCCTGGGATCGAGCCCCGCGTCGGGCTCCCTGCTCCGCGGGAAGCCTGCTTCTCCCTCTCCCACTCCCCCTGCTTGTGTTCCCTCTCTCGCTGTATCTCTCTCTGTCAAATAAATAAATAAAATCTTTAAAAAAAAAAAAAAAGAAAGAAAAAAAAAGAAAAAAAGTCTTAGAAATATATGAAGATCGTAAGACAAAAGCTTAAAATCCCATGGAAGTGACTTTAGTGCAATCAGTGGCTAGTTTAATGACTTCGTAAACCACAACATTTATTTTAAGCCTATCTGGGGAAGCTACAATTACAGATAAAGATGCGGTAGACATTTTCCCCCTGTTAAGAAAAACTGATGAAGAGAACTGTACACTGGATTATATGGTTAATGTTGATGAAACCTGGTCACTATTAGAAACGAGCCATGTGTGAATCTCAGGATTCTAAACTTGCAAAAGACTGATCCTGGGTCCACAGACCCACACACAGGTTGCACCAGGCCAGTGTGTTACTGGATTATTATTGCTTTTATCTGTCTCTGCTTACAAAATGTTGTTGCTTTTCAAGGACCTATCCGATCCCATTTTCCCCAGATACCCTGTTATTTTTAACCCTCAATTTTGCAGAAGACAAGATTTGGAGGAACACATTCTATGCCATTGTTGCAAAAATGCCTGTACATAAAATATTTTATATGAATAAAAAACTTATTAATTATAATATTTTATAATCACTCCTCTTCCCTTCTACACAAAACTCAGTTCTACTGGGGCACCTGGGTGGCACAGTCGATTAAGCATCCAACTCTTGATTTCGGCTCAGGTCATGATCTCAGGGTCACGGAATCGGACCCCCACGTCAAACTCTGCCCTCAGTACGGAATCTGCTCCAGGTTCTCTCTCTCCCTCTCCCTCTGCCCCTCCATCCACTTGCTCTCTCTCTCTCTCAAATAAATAAATAAAACCTTATAAAAAAATAAAAATTAAATTTAAAAAAACAACAACTCAGCTCTTCTGCACAGGCTTCCATATCACCCCCCTCCAACTGCATCCCAACTAGCTTAATTACTACCTCTCCCCTCTCCTTTGCTATATCATGGAACCCCCAGCCCAATTTATTAAATATGTTATTCACAGAACTCTGTGATCCAGGAAAGAAGAAAACATGGATTTATTATGTTCGTCCCCACACCTGACTGTACAGCTATTGATGCCACGTTATGTGAAATTACCAGATGTATGGGGCCCAAGGGCAGGCCGCTCCAAGATGGGGCACTTTGGCATGAAGATTATTTTAAGTCAAAAATCAATCAAACCCAGCAGATTCAGGAAAAGCTCTTTACCTCCCCCACAACTGCCTAAAAAGAACTTAGATCGAGGACCTGCTCCAGGAAGAGAGCTGTCACCATAGGTAACTACATTACACCGTGAACTAGGTCTGGTAGACAGGGAGGAACCTACCAAGGTCTGTTTGATCAGAGTCCTCTCTGTCCTGTTGTTTCTGAGTGGCCCAGCCAACACTGGTTTACCAAACATGGAAGCTTTTTCATCTTCCTGTGAATTGCATTCCTTCCCTTTGAAGTCCCAGACCTCCCCCTCCCTTCTCCTTCATTCAGGGTGACTTACATACCTCATTTTGCCTAACTGTCTTTCGAATCTCGATCTCTGTGTGGATTCTGGGTCTATATGCCATTAAATTTTATTTTCTCCTGTTTAATCTGTTTCGTGTCAATTTGATTCTTAGTCCAGCTACAAGGACCTAGGAGGGGACAGGAATTCTTGCTCCTTGGCAGATGGGAGAGGCAAAATCTCCAAGGGCAGGGACAGTGATGTCATACCATTCACCACATAATGATATTCAGCTGACATGCATCCAGTGAAATGAGTACCATGAATGAAGACATTGACAGCCTTTTCCAGGCTGACAGACCTGCTTCCCACATGTTAACTCAGGATTTTGTAACCACACCCGAGAGCTGGAAAGATCAGGAAATGTTGGATATGAGAAAACTGACCTGTAGACATGCAAACGAGCTAGAGAAGCCCAGGATAAGAGGCTAGGCCTGGGCCAGGTTCTGCCAACTTTCAGGCCATGCTCTTGCATCCAAGCTGAGCTCCTACCTTATCTTTTTAACATCTTTGCATCAAAGATTCCATTTCCTGCTAAACTGTATAATGATTTATGCAACTGGCACACCCATCTACATACACACCACCCTTCTACGTTCTTCTCGTACTATTTTTAGACTGAATGTCATTTGTATGTGCAATCTATATTTTTATAAAACTGCATAGAAGTTTAAAGAAAGCATCTACCACACACACACACTGCCTAGTTTGTAAGTATTAACCAGCAGTTCCTTCCAACCTTCCAATGAGCTCCATCCTGGCTCTTGACAGTCTCTCCCATAGACCCAAGACTCCTGGGCTCTTGGCTTCAGCAATCACTAATACTCACCACGTAGTTCCCATCTAAGAGTCTTCACACCTACTGTTCCCTCTGCCTGGAAGGCATCCTTGCTTTGTTAAGATTCATGCAACCTTTAGTTCTTTCTCAGGCATCTCCTCCTGAGGAAAGTCTTCTCTATGTCCCTGATTAGACCTACACCCCCAATTATAGGTTCTCATGACACAGCATAACTCTCCCTCAGATCCTTCATCATAGATACAATGTTACATGAATGTGTGTGATTAGTTGATGGGTATCTGCCTGATAGCAGAGATTATGCTAGCTTTTGCTCAGCCTGGAACTTGGCACGTGACTGCCAGGCCCACATTGGGCTTATCTTTTTATTCACCTCATCTTTGAGGTCTCAAACCACCTGGCTGCCTTTTCTGGTGTGAGCCTCTCTACCTGGATCCGTTTTGACCAGCCCTCCTTAAATAACATCTAGACAGTTTTTTCCTTTGGAATCCCCTGTTATTATCCTGGAGCCCTATTGCTGTGGTGGTGAGGTGTGGGGGATGGATGTGTTCTCTGGTGTCCTGGGATGAGTCTCTGTGTCTTAAGTGAGCCTGTCCCCTGGGCTGCCTGCGTTCACAAGGGCTCCTCAGCTTTGTTTTGCTTTCTTTCCTGCCCCCACTCCCACCCCTGCTCCGGTTAGGAGAGACAGGAAGGCTAGAGGGGACCAGAGCTGGGATTTCCTTTCCCCTGTCCGTTGGACTTCTGTGAAACCCCAGTAGGTTAGGCTCTGGCAAAATAGTTTCTCTTGAGAGCAGGCCTTGTTAATAAGAACACAATTTTTTTGGTATATTTCAAAATGGCTCCTTCCCCACCCCACCCCCACACCCCCCCACACCCCTCCTGGCCAGAAGCACAGGAGATGGGTTTTTTCTTTCTTATCTTCACAGCGAGGATCTTGGAGGGATCCTTGTAGGAATCGTGAATGTGTGGGGCCTCCTACCAAGACTGGATCCCCTGGAGTTTTTAACTGTCAGACTTGTCTGTGCTGAGCTTTCAGAAATTCATCTATTAGAATTGAGGTTTTCCTCCCTAGGTACTATTTCCTGCAGAATGTTCTGCTCTGGGCTTGTGATCCGGTGGGCTATGATTCTCTCAGTCCACCTCTATCTCTTCAATTTGGGGGACAGAGGTTTGCCCGGTAACCTCACTTCTTTGTTGGATATAAACAGAGTTATTGATTTTCAGTTTGCTCAGCGTTTTCCTTGTTCTAAGTTCCTTACATGCTGGACTGGAAACCAAAAGTCCAGTTTTGCCCAACATGGGGAAATAGCTTTTTGCACAGTCCTTCCTGACTTCCCCTTCCTGCACCTTTATTGAGGCCCCACAATGCTTCACATGCTGTCCCACATGGGCTCCAGGGAGGTTGAACTCCAAACAACTCAGAAAAAAAGATCTTGCAGTTGATACATTTCAAAATGGGCTATTTGATTCATATATTTTTATATATATGTATATCTCATATATACAATTATATATAAATATATACATATATATGCAGTAACTCAAACTTCATATTTTAATAGGCTGAAATTATATGGATTTTTTGTCAGATGCCATTCGAGTAATTTGAGATAATTATTTATACAGAACTTATTTCGTGTAACAAGGTCATCATGTGATAGCAAGAACATGTATAAGAGGCTTTTTTTTATTAACGAGAGCACATAAAAAGAAAATCAAGACAGACAGCGGTATACATGTCTGGCCCTCTGTGACTAAGTTAGTAAACATTTTGTGCAATATTTACTGCCTGAGGTCATGGATAGGCACTGTAGGAAATTACTAATGAGTTTATTTTCGAATCAAAAACTGACAGGAACAAGTGCATATGAGGCATTAATCACACAGAGAATCAGAATGCTCATAGAAAGAACAAAGATGAAAGATTAAGAACATAAGAAGAACAAGGTACAAGGCTAGGGTCCTACTTGAATCGGGGGGAGAGCAAAGCCAAGCGGAGGTATGAAAGGATGATACCTCTCAAATATTAGCCTACGTTTCCCCTGCACGTCTAACCCTGCTGTGGCTTCCCTTATTCCTTCCACCCACATCCCAATTAAGTCCTCTGTGTTCATTGCCTCAGAGGAAAGTTGTGACTTTGTGGAAAGGAGAGGATAACAAAGAATCCTTTATCTTTTGTGTTCCAAAGGCAGGTGCCCTTAGAGAAATAGAAAAGCTTGGACAAAATGCCTGTTGGGGGTAAGAGAGGACATTTTCTCCTTCTCAGACTAGAAAGATATCCCAGACTTGTGGAAGATAAAAGAGAGACAGATGGTGAGTGCATGTGTCAGCATCTTTGTGTTGAGTGAGTCACTCAGTCAACAAGAGGAAGGGAATATTGGTGGGTCCCAGATGAAAGGGTCTTCTGTCTTTTCTCCTGGTTAGGGTCCCAGGGAGGCCACAAAACCTGTCAGAGGGTTGGTAAGATCCAAAGGGAGAAGGAACTTGCACTCTTGGCTCCATAAGGCACCTAGCAGGAAGCAAGACCCTTGAGAGGGAATGTGTCTGCACGTGGATCAACAACCAAGGACCCAGTGAATAATGGTTGTCTCTTTGAATATATGTCATTAAGGACCAGATGTTCTCCATCCCCATCATGCCTTGGCATTACCTAACCCTACATATATACCCATTTGGAAAGGGAATGAATGACTCAAATCAAGCATTTCCATTCATCCCAGGAGAATAGGACCTACATTAAATTAAGGTGAATTAAAGAAAACTACAAAATGTGCTTGTGAACTTGGTCTAGAATCACATCTGCTATCAGGTAATGGGGACCATTTGGTCCCATCTAAAATGTACCGAATGCCTATTATGTGTCAGGTATTAATCTAAGCACCTTCCTCTACTTCATGTTCATCACCACCTATAACATAAAGAAACCAGGCTTAGGGGGTTTAGGTAACTTGCCAAGATCATAAAGTTAGTGTGTAGCAGATCAAGAACTCCAGCCATTGCCAGACAGCAAACTCCACGCTGTTAACCTTTTCTCTATTCTGACTCCTCCTGGAGGGCAAACTACAATGGTGAAATACTCCATCCCTGACCTCCTTGAGTTTGCAGTCTAGAATGAATAGGAGGAGGGAGAGGGTTTGCAAGGAGCCCAACCCAGTCCTGTTGGGTAAGAAGGCACAGGAACAAAAAGACTGGATCATCTTTTGTCCTAATGAGAAGGGAATCTCAGCTAGAGATTAGAAGACAACCAGGTATAGATTCTCTACTTCAAAAGAAGTACTATCGGTTTGGGGTCAAAGTTTGGTGCAAACCTAGACTGTGTGGTGCATTAGCTGTGTGGTCTTGGGCAGATAACTAACCTAGCTGAACTTCACTTTCTTTAAGACAGAAATAATACTACCCATCTTATAGGATCATTAAGAAGTGAATGAGATCATATAGGTAAAACAGCCTAATAACTGGTTGATGATCAATACACATTAGCTCTTTCCCCCTCCCTCCAGCACAAAGCATCCTCAAGAACTACCACCCCATCCTGAGTCATTCCCAGTTAAAGAATTCCCAGTTTGAGGCGTCAGGTGAACCTTCCATGGTGAAGGCAAACCCAAGCTCCTCAGGTCCTCAGTGTCAGAATAGACATAGCCTGCCTTTGAACCAGAGTTCACTTGGATTGTCTAGAATTATTTGAAGTCACTTCAACTGAACGAGTCACTCCACACTGGATCCACCTAATTGGGTGATTGCTGAGTAAACACCTGGGTCCAAAGAACTGGCCATAATCTACCTCCCACAGATACTATTCTCAACATAGCCCTCAGAGGCCAAGTCTCCAACTTCAGTGAGCATGTATTGAGTTTCCCTAGGTGACCACACATGCCAGGAGTGATAGAAAGATAAATAAGACATAGTCTTTGCCTTCTAGCAGTTCAGAATCTGGAGGAAGACAGGGATATATAGAAACATAACTGACACAAAGTAGACTGATAAGTTACCCGAGAGAGCATCAGTGTGCAATAGAACAAAGATTTAGAATGACTGGACTGGACTGAAGTCTCTTAAAAGAACTGAAATTTGAACTAGGCCTGGAAGGATGGCTCTGGCTGTACCCAAAGAATACAGGAGAAGACAGTAGAGTAAGAAATTTCAAAGCAGAGGGAACAGCTTAAGCAAAGTCAGACGGTTTAGAAAGCCCACACTGGGTCCAGGCACAAGATGTGGTCAAAATTCATGTGTGGTAGAAAATGGCCGTGGATGCTCAAAATTTGGAGGCTTTCTAATGCCACTTGAGAGTCTCCATCACATGGAATGGAGAGTCATCACAGATGGTTTTGTAAAATGGCTTGAACATCACTTGATGAGTAGGGACAAGCATGATGATTATGACATGTCATAACTAGAGTAAGTACATCTTTCTGAATAATCATGTGCTAAGAAAGCAGTATCAATGTGATAAAGCTTTGGCTTCTGCCTCTAATTTAATATTCTTCCCCACTGATATAAATCCAGTGGCTGTCAACTCTGGGTACAACATAAGGTCACCTGAAAATGTTACCAAAAAAGGGGGGATGGGGAGAAAGAAAAAAAGAAAAAAAAAAAAAAAAACTATGTCTGGGTCCTACTCCCATAAATTCTGAGTTATCCAGTCTAGGGTAGAGTGTAGGCATTGGTATTTTTTTAAATTCCCCAGGTGATTCTAATATTGAGGCAGCGTTAACATCCACAAAGTGTGGACCCTACACCAGCAGCATCAGCATCCCCTGGGAGCTTTTTAGAACTAGAAAACCTTGGGCCCTGACCCAGGCCTACTGGATCAGAATTTGCACTTTCACAAAAAATCCCCAGGTGGTTTGTAAGCATGAAAATCCAAGAAGCCCTGATATACACATTCCTGCCTACCCACTCCCCACCCCTGCCAAACCCATTTTTAGCCTGAAAACGGAAGAAGGAAAAGCCCCAAAGATTGAGATCTGCGATTATTACTAAATCCGGTAACAGAAACATGAGTAAACTTATCTCGAGTTTGCAGGGTCAGGGTTTCACCGCATGGCACCAGATGACTCCAGGCGGAAAAAAGGAAGAGAAAAGCATTTGTTTAAGCAGAAGGATTCCTGACAGAAGGACTGAGTCCTAAAATAGTCCGAGGCAGATGGGGTCAGCAAAGCCTTTGGTGACTGGAAGGTACCATGATTTAGCACGTGTCTCTGACACAGCAGCCTGGGCTCACAGGATGGTGAGTCAACGCCCAGGAGCTGCTCCTGGGTCTGCCCGAGCTTCTTTGAGAAGAGCACAGGGTTTTCCCCTCTACCTACAACCACCCACAGGACTGTGTATCCATTGTCATTTTCACCTGCAATCGTTAAGCTGTGAGCCCTCAGCTGTGCTCAAGTTCAAAGAGAAAAGCTCAAGACCAGTAGCGATCAGTTGATGGTAACCTGAGGCACAGACCATTACACAGATATAAAATCCAATCTCTAACCTTTGGAAACTGCTATGGTCTGAATGTTTGTGCCCCCACCCCCAAATTCACATGTTGAAACCTAACCTTTTAAAGGTGATGGAATTAGCAGGTGGCGGTCTTGGGGAGGTGATTAGATCTTGAAGGCGATTAGTGCCCTAATACGAAGAGACACCAGAGAGCTTCCAAGACCCTTCTACCATGTGAGGACACAGCAAGAAATCTGTAAGTGGGAAGAGGACTCTCACCTGACCATGTTGGCACCCCCGATCCCAGACTTCCAGCCTCCAGAACTGTGAGAAACTCTAAGGCACCCGGTCTGTGGAATTTCGGGAGAACCGCAAGAACCGCCCAAATGGACTAAGACAGAAGCCATTACTAAGCACCACCTTGGCTTCAAAAAATGATGATGAAATTGCAAAATTGTGCTTTGTGTTTAAAGTAGAAGCCTGGAAAAGGAGCCAGAAGTGCTCAAGGCACCGAAAGCTGAGCTGGAAGAGAACTTTGCAGCAAGAAAAATTCATCTCAGAGTGAAACCAAGTCAGACTGGCAGAAACATCTACTGCTCCCTCCTTCAACACCTTCCAAACACATTCCTGGAGACCAGTAGAACCTCAGGCTCCACTTGGGGGGATAAATGTCACTTGGGTCTTCAAAGTTAGTCTGTAATCAAATCTTGGTGAATTAAGAAATGACTTTGAAATTTTCAAACTACAGTTTGTAGCGGATTTCCTCCTACTTATTGATAATGGTAAATCCCCAGGAGACTCCAACATGTGCTTCCTACAGAGGAAAGGACAGTAATACCAAAGAGTTAACTCTCTTAGCTGGGGGGAATTCTAAAATGAATTGCTTTCTAGCTTCCTAAAAATGTTACTTTGGAGGCATAACTCTAATTCCTAGCCAAATGTGCAAAGGCATCAACCACAACTGGAGACAGCTTAGAACTGAAGCAGTTTCCTAGGGAAATAAGCCAGGAAGTGCAGCCCCTCTCTATCACTGGCTGAATGCCCATGGTCCTCACACACACCTAGCAGGACCATAAAGGCTCAGTAAATGTTTGCTAGTCTCTTAATCTTTATTGTTAATATTTTAGGTTGAACAATATGAAATTGCCATTTGTATGGGTCAAAAACAGATATTGACAAATTTCAGACAGTTCCACCTACCATCAAATTGACCAAAAGATGTTAAATGGTTAATGTTGGGAAAGATTGCAATGAGATATGGTTGCTCATATTCTTGTGAAGGTAATAAAAATTGATATAATGTTCTTAGAGATAAGTTTGGTAGTATGTATAAAAAACTTTAAAGTTTTTCATACTCTCTGACACAAAACCCCAACATCTAGGGATCTATCATAGAAAGTACAAAGATGTACTTTTCCAACATTATTTAAAATAATTGCTGGGGCGCCAGTTGGCTCAGTCGGTTAAGCTCCTGCCTTCAGCTCTGGTCATGATCTCCGGGTCCTGGGATCAAGCCCCGCATCAGGCTCCTAGCTCGGCGAGGAGTTTGCTTCTCCCTTTTCTCCCTCTCCCTCTGCCTCCCCACGCCCCCCCACTGCTCATGCTCACTCTCTCTCTCAAATAAATAAATAAATAAATAAAATCTTTAAAAAAATAATTGCTTAGATGTCTAATAATAGGGACTATAATATAATGTTGGAGAATATAAAAGTGGACAAAGATACTCAAAATATAAATTCCAGAAGATATAATTCTGGGTGATTTTTTCTTTTTCATTTCTTAAAAATCTCCATGTTTGTAAATACATTTTTATACTCATAAAAAAGTATTTTAAAATAAATATAATTATAGAAATTTTCAAAAAAGAACCAAAGTCATCTACTCCCCCATACACCTTGGAGTCTGAAGACCAGAACTACCTACACACTCAATTTACTGTATATTAACATGATATTATTATTCTAGAACACTCTTGCCCAGGCAAACACCTTGACTGTTTATTACAGGAATTTCCCTAAAGACCCATCAACTCTTCCATTAAAAAGCACTGATTGCAAAAAAAAAAAAAAAAAAGGCAAAAAAACATTGATTGCACCTTCAGCCTATTTAAATCCCTGCATCAAAAGTCTTCTGCTTCACTGTTTTCACAGCCCAGGACTATTGTATCGCAATCCTTAACCAGCCTTCATCAACCCCACACCTCCACACATGTACCCGTGGAAAGACCTGCCTTCCACCAACTTCCCAATTTTCAACAAATTCTGACCTTGCTCTCCCACTCTGATACACTGCGGAAGCTTTCCCAAGGTGGTTGGTGTCCTCTCCCACGGCAGTGTGCCGTGAACTCAGCTTTGTCTTATCAACATGCTGTGTTGTTGGTATTAGGGGAGCCAGCATATGACAGGGTAATACTTATGAAAACCTATCAGGAACCTTCTGTGAGCCAGGCACTGCACCATCCAAGTAATAGGAGGTGTGCTAGCATAAAAATCAAATAAGATAATCAATGTTACAGAGAACCTAAAGGGGAAGGTAGGTTAGGAAGCAGTATTCCTCCATGCTCAGTAACATTCAGGCGGTGAGATAAGGCAAAGTGAAGGATTTGCTCAATGTGCTAGGTAGCATCCTAGGATAACCCCACATGCCTTTCACCTTCGTATAATCCCTTCCCCTGTGAGTGTGGGTGGGTACTTTGATAGGATGAGATATCTCCACTGTGATAGGGGATACGTAGGGGATTTTTCAGTTAACTTTGAGTTAATGAGAACAGGAATTACTCCAGTGGACCTCAGGTAATCACAGAAGGCTTTAAAGGCAGCGCGTTTTCTCAGGCTGATGGTAGAAGTCAGAAAGATTGCAGGCACGAAGATGGGGGGGTCAAATGGCAAGGAATGTGGGTGGCCTCTAAGAACTAAAGGTGACTCCCAGCTGGCAGCCAGCAAGGAAACAGAGATTTCCATCCTATAATCCTCAGGAGTGGCATTCTGCCATCAGCCCAAATGATCCTGGAAGCGGAGTCTCCATATGAGAACTCAGCCCAGCCAACACCTTGATTTTGGTCTTGTGAGACTCTAAGCAGAGAAGCTGGCTAAGCGCACCCCGTCTTCTGATGTACGTAACCATGAGTTAATAAACGCGTGGTGTTTTGAGTCTCTAAGTTGGCAGTTTTTGTTACACAAAAGAGAAAACTAATACACCAAGTCATGGATACAAGTGCAAGATAAGACAAATGATCACCACAAAGCTCTCAAGGCTCCCATTGGATCCCAACATAGCAGTGATGCCCAGAGGGATCTACCTAACAGCCTCCTACAAGGGGGGGCCTGGACAAACCGGAGGGCAATCACTGATGCTGAGCAGATCCTTCAGTGGAAGAAGTGAAGGTCACTGAGGGTGGAGGAGGGGGGCGCGCTGCACCGAAAGCTATAAGAGGAAAAGGTAACAGAATTTTTAGTAGGTACCTAACGCTCCCCTATGCAACCCCACCTAGGGTGGGATTTAGTTGGCAGCAAAAGAAAAATGCCCCAGAGACAAGATGTAGAATTGGCATGAACACACCAAGGACTCCAGCCTGGCACTGAGTTAGACAGTGGGTGCTCAGGTGGGCTACTGGGGTCAAGGGCGCAGACAAAGAAGGGTTAGTGGAGGAGCAAACTAGCCAGACATGGCTCCTCAGTGTCCCTCAGTGTCCCTTAGATACAGTACAAGGCACATTGCCCAGATCTGGTTTCGCTACTGTCAAGTCTCCTTTGAAGGTCCATCCCTACTCTTCTCTATCAGCTTCTCACTCTCCCTGCAAGGACCAGGATAAATCCCATCTCTTCCAGGAAGTCTGCCCTATCACACTTGCCTGGCGTCACCTTCCTATAGCTGAATGCCGACTTCCAATGAAAGATCCCTGATTAATGGAAGGCGTTTCCCACTTGATTCGTTCCAAGAGCAATGACTTCATTTCTTCAAGCAAAACCTCACCCCCATTTCAAGGTAATTTTAATGATTAAAGACTTTCTCCTCACACTAAGCCAAAATCTATCACTTAATAACTGTGCCACTACTTCTCCGAGACCCACTTTCCTCATTTGCAAATGGGAATAAAATTAGTACCTCCCTCAGAAGATAGTTGGGATGATTAAATAAAATAGTCCAAGTAAAAGACTTGACTGTGTCTGGTGCATAGTCAGGGCTTGATAAATGGTGGTTGTTGTTACATCGTTGAAAAAATTTGTAAAGCATCTGTTACAATGTCCGGTGTGCTGTGGACTCTCCATGAATGGCAGCTCTTATCAGCTATGGCAGTGGAAGCCACATAGAGACCCCACTCCTCTTTTTTCAGCTGATACTTTCCAAATATATAAAGACAGTTGGGTAAGCTGCCTGAAATACAACATATGGCCAATAAATGTTATTTCCCTTAATCCCCTAGTATCCTCTTGTCCAGTACAAGTCCTGCATTGCAGGTCATCTTTTCCAGATGCCCTCTGCTGGAGTTAAAAATGCCTTTCTCCACGTGAAGCTCCCTCGCCAAATGGAAGAGAGCTCTGCAGGTGTGGCTGAGTATGTGGGTACAGAAGGGCCGTGACCACCTTCACCTGGAAACAGTAGTCCTCCTAACTTGATGGAATGCTTTTTCAAATATAAACCCAAAACTTCATGTCAATTACTTACATTTCCATTGCTGGTTCTCTAACTGAATCCTTCAAGATTATTTGAAATTGTAATTCTATCCTCCATCATATTTGCTCTTCTTTTTGGTTTTGTCATCTGCAAATTTGAGAGCCTGCTTCCCAAGCTCCTTCGTTATTTGGCACTAATTTTGTTGACATATCTCATCTCTTGATGGATTTTAAGATGGTTATGGGTAAAAAACATTTCTATGCTTTATAATATCCTCTGTAGTAGTAGCTTTTAAACTTTTGTAACTGAAGCCCATAGTGAGAAATACATTTAACACTGCAACCCAGCCCATTCACACACACACCCCCAAACACACAACCTGATATAAATGTTTAATAAAATTTATACTTATATTCATGAAGCCCTCTGTGTTGCCCATTCTATTGTATATTATTATTATTATTATTATTATTATTATTAATTGTTGGTCAAACCCACGTGATTGATTTCATGGTCCATTAATGGATCCTGGGCCATAGTTTGCAATATGCTGTTCTATAAAAGAGCTTTTAAAATTTCCCACTAAAGTGGCAGAATAAAGTTGTGCTCACGGACATGGAATGGTACCAGTACTGCCTAAAGAAATCTTTGCTTCATCTTTAAAACCTTGAGAATATTGTGCTCCACTGCATAATCTAGCCATGTTTATTTTCGTAGAAAGCTAGTAGGCTTTTCTCCATTTTTTTTCCCGTAAAAATTATAATGCATAAAAGTGCTCTATTTTTATCCCATGCTTTGTTTGCCCTTCAGCACTCCACCAGAAAGCCACTGACAGATGGGCACCCTGGTTTGAGAAGAAAAGCTCTGCAGCTCCAGAAGCAGGGCTAACCACATAGCCATTCCTCAGCAAGAATGGGTTTACTTATTCATAGGCTATTTCCCTAAAGAAGGGAATGTGTATGAGATAACAAATATTTGAGTTTTCCTTGGGATGGGAAGGAAATATGGGATAAAGGGGTTATTCGTGAAAGATCGACCAGGAAGATGGGGTGTCTTAGCAGACAATTCCCCATGGATCTCCCACATTTCTGTATATCTGGCAAGCAGAGGCTCTGACTGCCTTCTTCACTGACTATCTTTTCAGGGAAGTTTTATGCAATCAAGCATCCTTGAAAGAACATGCTTGAACATAGAAAGAGTATCCCCCTTGGGGGCCCCTGGGTGGCACAGTCGGTTGAGCCTCCAACTCTTGATTTTGGCTCAGGTCATGATCTCAGGGTCATGAGATCGAGCCCCACATCAAGCTCCCCACATCAGACTCCACACTCAGCGCAGTCTGCTTAAGTTTCTCTCTCTCCCTCTCCCTCTGCACCCCTCTCTGAAATAAATAAATCTTAAAAAAAAAAAAAAGACAAAAAAAGGAAAAAGAAAGTGTATATCCCTCAAAAGCAAAGAGCAGGTTAGTTTACTGTCCTGTATTATGTAGGTGTCTCCCTCCAGTCTGTGGCCAGCCCACTGTACAAGATTTGGGATCCCTCAGCTCAGGGTTCCTCTCCTGTAATGCACGCCACTGTGTGTGCAGATGCTCAGCCTTGCCCTCTTTATGTTTCCCTTTGGAAACTAAGGCTCGGGAAGCTACAGCCAATGTTGATGCTCTGGCTACTGCCATTCCTATGACTAATGAATGGTCCTTTACCTCAGACCTGAGAGTCTCCTGACAGCATACAGGAATGGTGGCAGGCTAACTCATGAGTTTGCAGGAGGGTAAAATCTGTAGCTTTTCTCAGTTCTTAGCAGTCTCGTGTTACTGGTTCCAACAGGCAAGTCCATGTCTTGAAGTAATTAAGCTGACATTTTTTCTTATTTCATTTAGTCATTCAATAAATAAGCACTTATTGAATGCTTAATCAATGCTGGGACGTTTCCAAGAGGCTGAGGATATGGAGACCCAGCATTTGCCAAAACCAAGTCCCATAATAAAAAACAAAAGCCTCTTACATCAAAAACTAATGATGTAATGTATGGTGACTAACATAACATAATAAAATTAAATTAAAAAAAAAAGCCTCATAGTAAAACAAAGTTTAGTGAGAGAAGACAAACAAGTAACCAAATGGGCTGACAGGACCATTTCAAAGAGCATTAAGTGCTAAAAAGAAAATAATGCAGAGTGATACAAGAGAGGGTGTTGGGGTGGATGTGGAGTGAGGCATGACTTGAGGTTGGGTGATCAAGGAAGGCCTCTCAGAGGCGGTGAAATTGGATCCGAGACATCCATGATGAGGCCAACCAGGCAGGAGAAGAATGTCTTGGGAAAGAGTATTCCAGGAATAGCTGTGGTGGGTGCCCTACGGCCGGAAACAGGATGATGTGCTCAGGAAATGAAAGGCCAAAAAGCCAAGAGAAGAATAATGGTGGATGAGGTTGGAGAGGAGGCAGGGCAGGGCAGGAGCCTCAGGGGTCACAGACCAGCTTTGATTATCATTATTGTCTCTCTTGGCTCCTTCCCTTCATTCCCAGTACCCTCCAGCTCTCCTCCCATCTGAAAGTGTCTCCCTGGTCACCTTCTCCACGGAGCCCCTCCATGGCTTTCTGGATTGGAAAGTGAGTGGTAACTGCCCGAAGCCTTTCATTTACGGCCCACAGAAATATTTGTATGATGTGAATGGAATTGTAAAGACTGGGAGTGTGTCAGGGCCGTCTCCAAAGTCCAAATTTCAGAGGCCTGGAAGCATGGAGGAGGGACTTCAGGGCAGGTGCTGCCCTGGGAACTCTTTCCATCACAGCAGCTGTCGGGACAGACTCCTTGTTCAAGTTTAATTCCTGGATGTAGGTGCTCATCTCTGACAACAAAGGAATGAAGAGTGGCTTCCAATGGCTTATTTAAAGAGCTTCTGATGCTCTGTGAGGAGTCTTATTTGGCACTCACCAATTAGTGGCTTCCTGAAAGGGAAAAAGAGGAAACTGACCCAACACCTTGTGACAATGAGAGTCACTAGGTAATCATACCAATTCCTTATTTTTTTGTATGAAACTCAAGAATAGGGTAAAACTCATTCAGTCAAACTAATCAAATTAGTTAGATCCCCAAATAAAGTAAAACTAATTTCATCAATCTACTAATTTAAAGAAATTGGGAGACCACAAGTCAAAAGTCTATAATATGGTATGAACGTCAAAAGCAAGACCACCTTATTCTTTCTAGTAAGTAGAGCAACTCGAAATTACTACTACCTTGGGTTTCCAAAGAGATGCTGAACCTGATACAAGATGGCGTGGCCATCATGTATGGAAGGAAGAGAATGTTCTACATGATACCACTTGACCTATACAGTGGTACAATTCATGCAGTCTGTGATACATATATATCATATTTATATAATCTTTGCTTCCCTTAATTCCATAGGAATCCCATTATTTCATGGTTAGGGGTTGTTTCCTTAGGAAACAAATCTTTTGTAGATAATTCACAGGTAAACTTGTCAGCCATCACTGTCACAGATCCCATATTATTTGTGTCTCAGTTGGTGAGGTGATAAAGTCCTATGATTATCGGTCATGACTGATGATATCTTAGGGAGACTGAGAATTGCTGGAGCAGGACGGCATTGCTATTTGAATTCTCTGATATGAGCAAGGAAAATGCAGCCATTCCGGTGAGAACTAGAGGCCCGTTTCAGGGAGCTGGTGTGGGCGGGGTGGGCCTGAAGGCGTCTCCAGCAGGTGCAGTATCTACAGACCAGGTGGAGTTGGCCGCACAGTGCAAAGGCTACGGAGTCCCAGTGAGGTTCTTCCCCCAGCTCACTGAAGACAAAGTCACAGTTTCCCAAAACGGCTCTGTCACAACATTTATGTTTTTAGGTTTGGAGAATGCATTGCTTTTCAGTCCAGAAAGATCTGAAAAGGCTGCTGATGGGAATTTCCACAGCACATGGATTTCCGAATCCAACTTGAGCCCAGGCTCACGGTGCAGGCAAAACCAGACTGCCCCCTACTGACGCACAGGAGGGGTGGCCTGGCATTGTGCTGTTGTTAGTATAAGAAAGGTGTAGTTGATTACAAATGGCCCACTGAACCCCACCTGCCACTTTTTTAAAAACACAGTGGGAATGAAGGAGTCATTGATTTGAGACGTGGATTATATATATATATTTTAATGGTTGGAAAAAATACTTTGCCTAAACATACATAATATCTGCTGGTGGGGCAAAATAGGAAGCGGAAGTTGGGTATGTTGAGGTTGGGTAGGGCAAATATGCCTTCCTTTCAAACAGCTCTCCTGCGTCTTCAGTGTAAGAAAGGAGAGACAGTAGGCTTGCATCGTTTAACTGAAAACTCGTTGAAGGCAGAAATTATATCTTACCTAGGGTTCTTTTTTCCTGGGTTGGACATCTCTCCTAGCATGTACTAAAGGCCAACAACAGTTTATTAAGTTCTAATAATAATAATAAAAATAATAAAAAAATTAAAACCCAACTCAGAGGCTCACAAAAATGAACCAAGATAACCCTGGGTTTAAATCCTGCTTCTGTGTCCTTTGGGCAGTTTACTTAACCTCTCTGTGTTCAATTATAATCTTTTTAAATTTTTTTTTTTTGAGGGAGAGAGAACACAAGAGAGAGAAAGAGAGAGTAAGCATGAGCACGAACGGGGGGCAGGGGGGCAGAGGGAGAAGCAGGCTCCCCACTGAGCAAGGAGCCTGATGCAGGACTCGATCCCAGGACCCAGGGATCATGACCTGAGCAGAAGCCAGATGCTTAACCGACTGAGCATGTCCTCAGTTATAATCTTTTAAATGAAGATGATGTGACTTCCCTCACTGGGTCAATTTATGCAGATTACATGTCATGATGGATATGACAAACTTATTGCAGTGCTTGGCACACAGTAGTTCTTTGATACACAGAAGTTTTTTAAAGAGCAAAACAAGCCTAAGGTCCTGTGCACTCTGCTTGTTCTGACCCAGGGAGTTGGTCTCCTGCTTTCGTTGGCAGTTTAAAAAGGTTCTTCCACTGGCCAGCCAGCGAAGCAGGCTGGGAAGGTGGGAGATTAATTGAAGACTTTTATTATTGTTATTTTTAGTTACAAAACTGCAGGGAAACAATTCCTGTCAGAGAGGGCATCTCTTGCTGGAAGGCAGAAACGCAGGTGGGAGGAGGGTTGACCATTAATCATAAGGAAGCAGGGAAGGAAATTGAGACAGGAAATGTCAACACCAAAATGCTCCTACTCTGGGTCAACCTTACGGCACAGGCATGGACCAGCATGCTAAAAGCTGGGACCCCACTACGAACAAAGGCACCAGAGAGGAAACAGCAAGCAACAGAACGTCAAACCAAAAATAAATCGGGCATGTTTCCCTTCTAAAGCAGAGGGACTAGCTCCTCTTCTACTTGGCTCTTGATTTCTTGCTGAAATTCTGGGAATGTCCTGAAAGAAAAATGCTTTCGTGCAGATAAGAAATAAAGTAGATGCCAAAATAGTGGAGGATAGGCGCATAGCTTCACCTAACTTGCGTGAGCCTCATTTTCTAGCCTGTGAAATGGGGATAAGATCCCTGCCTTCCCCTCCTTACAGAGCTACTGTGGAGACCAAAGGATAACAATGGTGACAGTGGACTCGTCGTGACTCTTGGAGATTTTTTCACTCCTGTCCTAATAGAAAATGAAAAACCGAAACCTTAATAGGCTCCTCCTGCCCTAGTCAACTGAGGGGGGGCCAACCCAGCCCTTGCAGGATGGCATCAAGCTCCGCTGACGGCGGGAAGTCACAAGTTTCCAAAGGGATTTGAGTGTTTTACTTCCCATTTGATTTTGTTAAAAGTTGGCTTTTCCAGACAAGTTCTTCTTTTTTTAAAAGCAACAAATGCTTTTAATATTACAAATTAAGCCCTAAGGGATAAATTAAATAAATATTTATGGTAGCTTTTATCCCTAAAAAATCTTTTACTCTCAATATCATTTTTATCCTCAGTTATTGCCTTATGTGGGGGAGTGATCAAGAGCAAAGGCTTGGAGTCAAGCAGACTGGAGTTCAATATCCACATGATAAGCACTATTTATGTATGATTTGGCGCTTTAACTCTGTGCGTCAGTTTGTTCACCTGTGAAGTGGGAGGGATAATGGTCTTAGGGTTTGCTGTGAAGACTGACACACAGAGGCAACTCCTTGATGTTTATAATGCAACTAAACCACAAAGTTTAAAGGTTTTATTTTTAAATGAATTAGCAGCTTCATATTCATTCATTCAGCATTTATTCCAGAGCTGCAAGCCCTGGACACCATATGAAACAAGTGTTTTGCCAAAGCGAATAAAGCTGGACCTCTCAACCTAGCTGATGAGAGAAACATGCCAACAAATCATTGCAATCCCATGCAATGAATGCTGGAAGAAAGTTTCCGCATTCATCTGGTCTCCAAAGAGAGTGATCAACTCTGCTTGGTTGAACCTGAGATGTCATAGAAGTGGAAACTCGTACTGGATCTCGAAAGATGACAAGGAATTTGCCAGGAGGAAGGGAAGGACATTCCAGACAGACAGACAGTATACTCTGAAGCAGTCCTAACATAGTACAGCACCTTCAGGCAAGTTGCCAAGTCGGCATGCCCAAGCATCAAGTGCACAGAAGCAGGTTGCAGGAGATGGGTTTTAGGGACGCTGAGGCCATGTCACAGAGAGCATAGGATTCATCTTCGGGGGGAGGGGGCAGTCTGGATCTGATCTTGTGGGAAATGCATAGGTTTTGAAAAATTTTAAGCAAGGGAAAAAATAATCAGTATTTTTAAAAGATGAATCCCAGCAGCGTGGCTGGCTTGGAGAGAGACCTGGAACAGAGTTATTGGCTAAGAGCCTATTCTGATAGTTTGGGCCAAACAAAGAGAGTCCACACTCTGGTGAATGACCGCCAAGGAGCAGGGGCACAGGTAAGGAAAACGTTAAGCAGGTGTAATCGGTGAAACACAGAGGCCCCTTTGAAACTGTTTGAGGAGAGTGACAGGGTGTGGTAAAAGGAAGGGAAAGCAGTAAAAGAAGGAACATTCGAACTGAATGAACCTTTTTAAAGCAAAGTTGCCGGTGCTGGGAATGTGGAAGTAAAAGGCAGAGCCCTGGCTTTCGAGAAACATGCACAGGCCAGTGGAGAACACGCAGCTAAATCAACAATTAGAGACGGTTTTGAGTACTTTACAGTATATGGGGTCCATCTCCTTCCTCCACCCAATCAGAGGAAACTACATGAACAGCATTGCCCCTGCCAGCATATTCCATGATAGTTTTGGCATATAGTCACAATAGCAAATGCATAGCAAATACATGGACAGTAAAACATCTCTTCAAAAAAGAAAAACATGCACATCTTTGTTTATTGTGAATTTTAATAATGGATATGTCTCATTCATTTATAAATAATAATACTGTTTACGTATCTTTCTAGCCAATTTATTCTCAAAGAACGCTTTCGTTGACTTTTGCCAAATCCTTGCCTCCGTAGCCAACCTATAATTGCAATTCAACATGACTGACAAATGGAGTTGCTTCCCAATCCCGAACTCTTTTCCCGATCGGTGGACTGTCATTAAATCTGGTATGTGATGCTTCTTAGTGTTAAACTATTTCTCACTCTTGTCTTAATATTCGTTAAACTGAAATCTTCCCAGCTCCGGCTGTAAATCAAGTCTAATTGATAGCATCTGCTGAATTCCATGGTGTAAAGACAGCACAATGGCCAGTGTCAAGCTACCAACCTATCATCACTGAAGGCAGAGTTGGGGAGAGATGCCCACTAGCACACCGTTATGTAGCATTTCCACCATACAGAAGCAGTGGACGTAAATAACCTCAAGAGCACAGATAAAGGAAAATGTACTAACATACTGAGGGAGTAAATTTTAAGTATTATTGTCTTTGATTTAGTAGAATTTACTTTAGCGTACGTTCAGAGAATGTAAATTTTTTTCTAATGGCTGTGTTTAACAACTGTGACTCTCAAAGTCCTGAAAATGTACCATTGGCTCTCGTGGGCTGGTGCGAGCCAGCTCTAGCCCAGCACCGCACATGGCTATTACCAACGTTTGGATGTTCCCATCATGTGAATACAAGCAGTTTCCAAGCTGTGCCCTGAAAAGGAAATAGTTGCACCCACTGCAATATTTCTTTTTTTCTTCTACCACCCCAACCCCAAGATTCAACCCACGGAGTTCAGCATTATCCATCATCAGTCATGAACACTTTTTCTATTCTTAAAAAGTCCACTAGACTATAAGGTCAGGGCTATGTTGCACAGTCTCACACACATAGTAGTTGTTCAGCCAATATTTGCAAAATTATTACATGGTATTCCAAGTGATCACAAGCTTTCTTAGGGTACACGACGATTTTCCTTTCCTTCACTATCCCTTTTCTGCTGAATTTATGGACAAAATGGCATAAAACCAAACAGATAAAAGTTAACTGGGCCCACCGCAATTCACGTCTCCATGGCCCACTCTTAGTTGCTAAACTATGGCTGTTTGGCATGGTGGGACAACTGGGACCCTTGTCTGAATGTAACCCCAGGAGCTCTCTCTGGATGGCCTGTACTGCAAGATAGCTGGGGTCAGCAGAAGGGGCCACATCCAAGCTTAGCTCCCATGGGACAAGAAAGTCTCTCCCCGCCCCCTAGAAAGAGGCCCCAAGTTTTTTAGGTGCTGGGCAGCTAATGTACCCAGACAACTCCTACCTATAATTGGCAGCCCAAATCCAGATGACTTGCTGCCAAGCAATCTGTGTATTCTCCACTGGCATGGGTCCTATCTCTTTTTAATTGTCATGTAAAAAAAAAATTAAAGAGAGTCCCCTCAAGTAGTGGGGTCCAACCACTGGAAGGAAGAACTACACTGAGGGTTCACCAGTGCCCAGCCCAGCACACCTCTCTGGGATGATGAGAGAATCCATAGACCAGTACCTTCTCTTCCCTCAATGACCTGTGGCCTATGGTAGTTTCTCATTTTCCCAACAAAGCTTGTATTACAACCCAAACTGTGTGTGACATGGTCGAATTTGCATCAGTCTAGACGGGACTCATTCAACAGAACAGGTAGAGTCCTAGCAGGAACCCACCTTCAGAACAGGTGACTCACAGTGTTCCACATTAACTGAGGCTCTATGTGTAGTTCTGAGGGAAAGCCGGAGATAAGGAATCTGGCCAGCTGGAGCCCTGTGGTCCCCAAAATAAATGTGTGATCTGGAGATGAGTTTTCTAGGTCCCTATTCTACAAATTGGGTTATCACTGAATTTCCAATGCACACACAAGCTAAAAAACAAATGATAGTCAAACAAAACAAAACCCTAAGTTCCCCTCGATGCCATGAAACCCATTGAGCTACCGAACTTGAAGTCATATGCTCTTTACTGGTGAGTTCTTATTGATGCCTAGGTGGGAATTGAGGGCACAGTGCCAGAACCTGAAGGTGGGACTTTGTTTTGGGGTCCTTTTGATTACAACAAAGGCTCAATTCTGCTAGATGTTGTGGCAAACAAATATGTAACAAACAAACAGTAAAAGGTAGTCTCAGTTCACTGAAGTCTCTACAGATGATCCAATAAAAAGAAGGAACATTCCCTAAAAGATGCTAAATATAGATGCCAGCATATTTTGCCTCTGTAAGTCATCTCTGATCATCGTATAAAAGAATACCCAGGGTCATCAGCAAGATGCAATGGACGGCCACCTTAACAAATAAAAGACACATAGTAACTCTAGACTAGACATCGCTGCTTGACATTTTGAAAAATATTTGGAGATAATTTCTGGGGCACCACGTGAGATCAGACCACACGAAAAGAATAACAAGTTCTTCATTCTCCTATTTCAAGAGTTCAAGGGCTTTACAGAACATTGATCCAAGCCCAAAGAAAATCAGAGTCTATTTTATATTATTCTCTGGGTGCCTAATGCAGGTAGATAGAATGATACGTTGCAGAGAGGCAGGGAAATGAAACCAAGGTTTGCCTCTTGTGCAGTACAAGTCAGCAGGGGTGAGCATAATGGGGCAATTGTCTTCACAGCCCAGCCGCCACCCTACAACTCATCCCGTGAGGCCAGGCTGTTCATGGGGTGATTGAGTGTGATGGCGTTTTCAGGGTACATCAGAGAGCAAGAGCCATCACTTGGCCAAGCTTGGCAGAAGGCCCATGCCCACTTAAAGCACTGAGGTCAAGGTATTTCAGTTCTTGGACGTCAAAGAGAACAAAATCCTTGCTTGTCAAGATCTAGGTCTGACTGTTAAGAACCACACGGTCTACGAAAGTTCCTTCCACCCTCAAAGAAGCAAACAAACAAACAAATAAAATCCCAAGTCACTCAGGTTATCCTAAAAGCCACTTGGAAAACACCAAACCGTTTTAGGCAGTAAGCCTGTTTCAAGAAGATGTTCCAGGGATCATCGCACTTACCTTCTGAAGGTCTTCTGAGCCACGCATGGGGGAGTCAGCCATTTTCAGCATCATTATTTTTATAACCAGCAAAGCGATCCTTTTTGAAATTGCTTAGAGATCATTAGCATTGGAAGGAGAGGAATCTGAGACCTCCGTTCCATGATTCATTCTTTCCACAAATGATATATATATTTTTTATGTTGGAAATCACATTGTGATTGAGACAATCAAGTAATTACCAGTAACACAGAGGAAGCCAGCACAAACACAGCAGCCCGCAAGCCCGGGCTTCTGACACATGCCCATACTAACGCTAGCCCTGTTGGGAAGATCCTTTTTGAACAGGGGGGAAAGGCAGGGGTCATGGCAGCCATAGCCACAGAAGCTGGTTATAATAAATGCTATCAAGAAATTGTATGCAATACTGACATTAATGGCGATTGAAGAGATGCGCCCACTGTTTCTGTCTACAGACTCACAGATGTTTTCTGTGTGCTCCCTGAACCCAGAGGCCTGTCTGAAAGACAGAAGGTCACTGCAAAATCCAAACATTAATCACTTGGTTTGGAGGGAGACATCTGACTTCAGTCGATTTTCTATAACCTCTTTATTCATTGCACATCTATCTTCTAACTGGCTCTGTTGTTTCTGTATACAATATTACAACACAGACATTCTTACAATATCACGTTATATGAACAAAGAAGGCGCCCTGCATACACACAGGGTTCACCTCTGTATAGCTCCCATCCATCCAACAACACCTACAGCATTTGTATTGAATAATCCCTGTCTTTATTTGGAACATTGGAACTAGGTCGGTTTTTCTCCCTTAAAAAAAAAAAAAAAAAAAAAAAAGGCATGTTTTTTCCAGGCTGGGATAGTGGTTTTTGACCCTTTCATCTATCACATAATAAGTGTGAAAGCTATGCTTATCTTAGGGATAGAAAGCCGTTCTTAGAGGGCTCTGCAACCTACCGAGTGTGAAGCATCTGGGATTTTTAAAGGTATCCATGCTGTGGGTTCTTAGTATTCAAACCTAAAGCATAAGTAAATGGTTTCAAGGTGGACAATATGACACTGACTACCAGACTCCAAATTAACATTCTACTACTAACTTAATTTCTCTAATAACTACAAATTGGCAGATTAAGCCTTGCTTAGTCATTGAATTTTAGTGTTCTGAAGCCAGTCTACCTGGTTTCAACAAGTTTCCAGATCTAATCATCATAGTGGCAAATGCAAAAAAGTGCAAAGCATCATGATTTAGCAGTTTATAAACTCCAATAAAACTGATGTACATAAAAAGTTATGTTGCAAGAAATTATTTTTTTTATATATTTTTTTTATTCTTCTGTTAATCCCCATACATTCCATCATTAGTTTTAGATGAAGTGTTCCATGATTCATTGTTTGTGCATAACACCCAGTGCTCCATGCAGAATGTGCCCTCCTCAATACCCACCACCAGGCTAACCCATCCTCCCACCCCTCTCCCCTCTAGATCCCTCAGTTTGTTTTTCAGAGTCCATCGTCTTTCATGGTTCGTCTACCCCTCCGATTCCCCCCCCTTCATTCTTCCCCTCCCGCTACCTTCTTCTTCTTCTTCTTTTTTTTTCTTAACATATATTGCATTATTTGTTTCAGAGGTACAGATCTGAGATTCAACAGTCTTGCACAATTCACAGCGCTTACCAGAGCACACACCCTCCCCAGTGTCTATCACCCAGTCAGCCCATCCCTCCCACCCCACCCCCCACTCCAACAACACTCAGTTTGATTCCTGCGATTAAGAATTTTTAACATTACTTAAGACCATACTAGAAGAGATGTCAGTAGTTGGTGCATAACTGACTATAAGGATTCACATTCAGATCTGAGGGCTCCAAACCCTGTCCTCTTTAGTACACAGACATTTCCGGAAAGTCCTCCCAACTCGCCCTACCCACTGACCTTCTCATACCTTGTCTTTTAATAAAATGTCTCCAAAAGGCCCAGGTGTCTTTTACAACAAGGAGACATAAAACAATTCTAAGGTAGGAAGACCTTGAAACAAGACTTGGGGCCGGTCTGCTAAAGGGACTCTAGAATGTTCCCTCCCTAGCAGGGGCAGCTCATGCCATCTGGTGTTCTGGAATATTAAGGGCACATACTCAATTAATTGGTAATAAAAATGCCTGCACTGTAATGTTTGGAGGACGTTTATGTGAGAAACTGTTCTTTAAAAAGGTCATCTGTCCTGGTTTTGATCTCATACTATTAGGTATGTATGATGGTACCAAATGGGGGAAATTTGGTGAAGGGTACACGGGACCTCTGTCTACTATATTTGCAACTTCCATGAATCTATAATTAGTACAAAATTTAAAATTACCAAAAAACAAAAAACCATAGCCCATGTTCTGCAGGAAGGACACGTCTTCCAAGGTTGGAGGTAGAAGAGATGCTCCTCAAACTCCTCCCTCCCTGTCTTCCTCCCAATCCTAGAGCCATGGCTCCCAGAGGGGCTTGGAGGCTGCTGCCTGTTGTGGAATTTGGAATTCAGAGTCAGGGGGCTGGGTTGTGGCCCTGGCTCTCCCACTAACCAACTCTGTGATCCTGGTCATGCTACTTGGTTTCTGCATCAAATCCTTTATCTGTAAAATTGTCTCCTTCTCGGAAAACGCCACCTCCAGATTCAAGAGAGCAGGACAATTTACTGAGATGTGAAGGCCCAGGTCACCTGTAAAGTGACATACAAACATTGGTTTTCCTGATAATTATTTCTGTCAGATGTGGCCCAAGGAACCTGTGGGAGACCAGCAGCTCCTCAGGTCTCAGCACAACATGGTAGACGGGCTCCTGGCCTGCCTCTTGGCCTCAACCTCACTACAAGCGTCACCACAGCCTTTGCTCAAAAGAAGCAACTTTGCTCCTCTTCGATATAAACAGCTGCCCGCAGTTACCCTCCGCACACTCCAGAGCCACCTGGCTGTTGAACTGCCTGCCACAAGTCATACATGTCCTCACCATCACAGTGGACCTACCATCCGCTATGAAGCAGAGCAACTCCCAGGATGCTCTCCTGGGCTGGTAGTGGGAGGGGCCATCTTCCTGGCTTGTCCAGCAGAGCTGGGAAGCGGCAAAGGGTCTGGAGAATCCAAGGGCAAGAGGTCTGGGTATTCTTCCCCTACTGAAAGCGGAAGGCCAGCATGGCTGCATGGGCCTTGCCTTTGACCTTGAAGCCACATGGGTCCCAGAAGTCTGCTTGGGCCTTCTTGATTTTCGGCTCTACACAGTAGCATTCTGGAAGGTTCTCCCTTCTGCTCATGCCCAGTGCTCTGGTCCAGTGTACTCAGGAAAACAGGTGCCCTGCTATGTTTCCCACACATAATAAAAATCAAGGTAAGGGAATGAGTGACACAGTTGTTTGTCTAAAGCTAAGTATGGTGTGGGGACTAGCAGCAGCCACTTCAACTGGGAAATTCTTAGAAATGAGAATTTGGGGGCCACGCCCCAGACCCACTGAGTCAGTTACTCTGGGAGCGGAGCCCAGCAAGCTGTACTCTAACAAGCGCTCCAGATGTTTCTGGTGCAGCTGAAGTTTGAGAACTACAGCCCTCAAATTTGCTGGAAAGTTCTTAACTCTGCCTACAACTGCTTCCCAAGTCACACATACTGGCCTGTCTTTGGCAAATTCTACCCCAGGACCATTCAGGGGAAGGAGATTCTAAGAACCATGATTCCCAGCTTCTCCTCTGCAGGGAACATCTTAGACAGGGGGAGTAGTGGTGCCCAAGAGATAGACCAGCACCCCCAGTAAGCACAGACTTGGGATAAAGGCACCTCAGGTGGTTCTGGCCATATGCGCAAGTGCTCAGGCACCAGCTCATGTACCAGATCCTTGTCCCCAAGCATCTCCCCTTGTAGCCTTCCCAAGACAGAGCCTCAAAGCCCACCATTAGAGATCTCTTCTTGGGGACATTCGATAGTGTTGGCTTTAAAAGGCTTTATTGTCCAAGGCTTTAAAAGGCTGGACTATGCACCCAGGGAACTTCTTTCTACCCCATGGATGGCCACAGCCCTCCTTTACTTGAGAGTTTTATGCAAAGAATTCCTTGAGGTACAAGTGGGTAGTACTCAAGTGACACCAAAGTAGACAAGAAGGGCAGGACTTGAGCCTAAGTAGTTAACAGAGAACTCACAGCAGTGCCTGGGGGGCTAATAAGTAATGGACTGCTAACACTCCAGCTCATCTTTCCTTTTTTTGATTTGGAAAAACAACAACAGTTATATGCAAATGCCCTAGGATTTAAGTGTCACTAACATCTTATGTATGCATTAGTATATTAAGTCAGTTTCCTAATTGACATAGGGCATTTGGACAGCACTGGGCAACAATGGGGAAGTGGGGGGTGAAGGAGAAGCAGATGAGAGGGAGGGTGTCAAAGTATACATCATTGACTGTAGACAATCAAGGGCTCGTAGATTCTATCTATTAAAAACTCCAAATATTTGGGGGTACCCACCATGCATCTGGCACCTGTTAGACCCCAAAGGCATAAGAAGAATAAAACACAGTCCTGCTTTTCAAAGAGCTTACATTCCAGTAGACAGACATATAAACAAAAGATTTTAAAACAACAAAATAAGTGCTGTGGTCAAGGTGTGGATGACTTGTGATGTGATCACTGGAGAGAGGAAGTATTGCTACTTAGAGATGTGCTGTCATCTTCCATCTGCCTTTCTATATCTGCTTTAAAACCTTGTGCACTCCGTAAGTGGGTTGGCTGTGGTAGTCAGCCTCCAAGATGGCCCCCAGTGATCTCCATTCCCTGGCTTTTGTGTTCCTGCATAACCTTCTGCCACATTACATTAGGGTTGATGTATGTCAGAAGTCATGGTATGTGACTTTCAAGGTTAAGTCATAAAAACATAGCAGCTTCTCCATGGCTCGCTCTCTCTCTCGAATCACCTGTTCTGGGGGAAACAAGCAGCCATGTCACAAGGACACTCAGGTAACCTTAGGGAGAGGCTCATATGATAAGGAACTAGGGTCTCCAGCCAACAGCCATAGGAGTACACGATCTTGGAAACAAGTTCTCCAGCCTTCAGATAACCACAGCCCCAGCTGACTTCTTAAATGTGACTTCATGACAGACCCTGAGCCAGAATCCAGCTCAGCCTCTCCAGGATTCCTGTTCCACAGAGACTGTAAGACAATGTTTGGTATTTTAAGCTACTAAGTTTTGGAGTAATTTGTCACACAGCAACAGATAACTAATACACCACTTATGTGTATGGCATTGGCAGGCTCCCTTGCCCTCTGATTTGGGCTCAACTAGTGGGGGCTATGAAGGGAGAGTTAAGGTAGAAAGTGAAGTGAGGTTAAGAATTTGCTTCCCAGGGCGCCTGGGTGGCTCAGTTGGTTGAGCGACTGCCTTCGGCTCAGGTCATGATCCCAGGGTCCTGGGATCGAGTCCCACATCGGGCTCCCGGCTCGGCGGGGAGCCTGCTTCTCCCTCTGACCCTCTCCTCTCTCATGCTGTTTCTCTCTCGCTCGCTCTCCAATAAATAAATAAATAAAATCTTTAAAAAAAAAAAAAGAATTTGCTTCCCAGGCTTCCTCCCTAGTGAGTCACTAAGCATTGGCTATGAAGGTCTCAGGTCCTATTTTGTGGTTAATCCCCATACAGCTACTGTCACCAGTTCCTAGTGACCACGCTCCGCCCTTGCCCTTTCAGGCCCTGATGTTACAAGCTCCCCCATCTGGCAACCTCTTCCCTGCAACTCCCATATACCCTGCCCATTCCTTTGTAAAGAGCCCCTTTATAAACCCTCCTCAAATTATCCAATTTGAGCATGCACCTGTGTTCTGCTGAAACTATGACTATTACCAACAGTGAGAATCTATCTGGAAGGCTCAAAAGAAGTGCTATTTGATCTGAGTCTGGAAGGATGAGCAGAATCTTGTCAAATAGAAAAAGGAAGAGCAACACGTATCCTCACACCAACAGCTACAGGCAAGGAAGAGATCTTATTCCAATAGCTTTATAACTATAGTTGCTGTTCCTTGGGGCACCATTCAAACTGTATTCTGTGTGGATGGCCCCTAGAATTGTGCAATAGGGTCCTAACTGTAGGGTTTGATTTCAGTCGACACCCACAGGTGCATATGAAGTCTGCTTTTCTAAATTTTCTACCGTTCAATTTCTATCTCTACTTCAAACAACCCATTCAGTAGGTGACAGAAACTTCTTCATCGATTTGAGATTCCTGCTCTCCTGTCTCCTAGGATGGAATGGGGCCAAGAGGAGATTAAAACATTTTTTAGTTAATATTTCAAAAACACCCAGCTACATTCAATAGCACTGTATTTCGTTGTAGTACACTCATTCAGTCTTTGCTATAGTTCGGTGTAGGTTAGACCAGGGTTCAGAGTGGCCTATGAAAAGAGGTTTTCTGGTAAGCAGCTGATTAGGCTACAGGGGCACATTTAATCTCTGTAAGAGAGCAAATAATTTTTAAGGACTTTAGCCCATCAACTGTTTGTATGCAAATAGGGATGCTAATTATAAATGAGTTTTATCTACTCAATACAGCAGCTCAGCAGCACTTCTACTTGGAAGTCCTCTGTCAGAACTTTGTGAGAATTGTTGGAGCTGCTGTTTGCATTTAAAATACATTTCTTTAAAAACTGACTCAAATCCAGTGTGGTAACTAATTTGCATTGACCTTCCACCCAATTAGTGCCCATCAAGCTTAACCACAACTATGACGGGGTGATGGCAAAAACCAGCCAACAGCATTAGAATATAATCTCAAGGATCAATGAGGCACAGTGAAATCTTTTCTAATCCAGATTATGAACCACCCCCCCCCCAATAACTCATTAAAATAAGAAATGACCACCCATTCAACCAGCCGAGCGGAAGAATTTACCTAATAAGGTTATTGGCCATAACACTGCAGACAGGGAAGCAGAATGGAAGACCCTGAATCACAAAGGCCCAATTGAAGCCAAAATTAAATATGCTGATCCTTGCTTTTGACCTGAGATAAGATGCAGAAATGCTGGTGCTTACTATTGATTAAGCATCTGCTTGGAATTTCCTTATTTCTTTTTCTGCTTTCACAGAACACCTGCTGGGGAAGTGCACAACACTGCAAGATCACTGGAAACTAGGCCATGAACTAATCTCTACATCCTGGTATACTAGCCCCAAATGTCTATCATAAACGTGGAACTGACAGTTGAGCCACAGGAAACAAGGCTATGATTTTCTCCCTGGCCAGCTATGCTACGAAAAGCACCTGTACCATGTGCAGCCAAGGTACAAGGACAGTTCTGGCTTAATACGTTTGTTTCCGTTATCCTATTCTCATTGGGCTGTGATCTCCCTACAGCTCCACAGATTGGACGAGGAAGAAAGCAGCCATCCTCCATTGTCCTTGACAGAACCATCCTTGACCACTCCATCCATCCAGGTTCTTGGGAGACGACAAAGGTACCACGGAGCAGGTGTACACACACTGACATGATTCACAAACCCTAGGTCTCACTCTTTTGTTTTGAAAATCATCTTTATACTATGTGTCGGTCCAGATTAGGCTAGGTTATGCCATGGTAACATCCTCCAAATCTCAGTGGGTTCAAACAAAGATTTCCCTCTCCCTTGCATGACATGCTCTTCATTATTGTCTAAGGAGTCTCTTCTAAGTTATCTACACACTGGGACCCAAGCTGATGGAGCAGCCAACCCTCTGGATTGTTGCCTGGCCACTCTGCCAAATAACACACTAATTCTTTAAACTTCTACTCACATTTCATTCACCAAAGTGTGTCCCTGGAGCAGGACTGAATTCAATCCCACCACGTGCATGAAGGAATAAGAATCAGAACATGTGTGAACAGTCCTATGACCCTTTGGAAAGTTCTATATGTGCCTGCTGGGAGGAGGCAGTCAGAAAGGTAGAGAAGTGAAAGGAAACAGAAGAAGCAAGTAAAAACAAAGAACAAATTAGAGATGTAGATAGGAGAAAATGTGCTGAGGAAAGATGGAATTTGTGGAGATGATTTTTCGTCACTCATATGACCTATATTTAGATTTTTGACAGTTGCATATGCACCAGCAATCTCTCTTCTCACCTTCTCCTTACTTTGGCTCTTCAACTGATAAAGAGTGACAGGCAGAGGGGGTGATAAGCTGATAAGACAGAACCATGTGTGTGTGTGTGCGTGCGTGTGTGCACGTGCATGTGTGTGCTGGTGTGGAAGAGTTGTCATATGAGGCAGGTGGTTTTATTAAGCCTACAAGACAATGACCACGGGTGAGGTGTCTGAGAAGCAGGGCTGGCAGCCAATAGCTCCATTCTGGCCCTTTCAGGGGTCCACACCCTGTTCCCACCAGGAGCTCCTTGGCTAAGGAAGTGGGAAACGTCAGAGAGTCTGCAGAATATGTTCAGTACACTGAAATGTGTGAGTCAAAAAATATCTCAGGCCTGAGAATGGATGTTCAGCTTTGGGAAACAAATGGATGCCCCAGACACAGATCCTCTTCCAGAATAAGAACCTAAGATATATTAAATACATTAAAAAATAAATAAAACCCAGTGGGTAAAAGATGAGCTATTCCATAAAAAGGGCTGAGATCAGAAGTTTTTTTTGGGAATAAAGATTCATTTAAATACTTGCTTCAGCACTTCATTTGCTGATATAAATTCTAGCTGCACTGGGGAGACAAGAATTTCAATTTAATCACTAAAAGAAAAACCTAGAAGAAAATACAGCTAAATATTTATGTAGTGTCTGGATGGGAAGGAGTTTTTAAACTTTAAAAGCTATAGGAATATAATTGCAGAAGAAAAGATCAATAGATTTGACTACATAAAATTTTAACTTATTTGTCAAGAAATCAAAACTACAAGGTATGTTGCGGCGGCGCAGGGCGGGGGGAAGCTGACGCCAATGTGATAGGCAAGGAGTTCTTATCTTCAACACAGTGACTAGATTGTCCTCTTGTGTAAAGCAACCAGAAAACTGAACAAACTACATAAAAATGATAGTTTAACCCAATACACTGGATATCAGGAAACAAGGGATACCAGTGATCTCTGAGAGATGGGACACAAGCAAGATAAACCTAATAATTTCCCAAGTTACTGCCTTGGGAGAGTTTCCAGGGAGAGGGGTTACAAGGAGAGTCCAGCAGTCTCCCTAAATTGAAAAGACCAAGTTAGGAGTCTAAGGACACACCAAGCAGCTAGAAATTGCAGAACAGAACAGCAGAGAAGAGAGAGCCTCACAGAGAACTCTGGAGACCTGCAGAGGGTCTCCTGATGTATTCAGGAGAATACTAATCAGCACACAGGCTAAGGAAACCAGCTGAGCCTGAGGAAAGACTCACCGTGAAGGATTAGAGGGAACAAGTACTCAACACTCACACAGGGCTAGCAAAAAATGTGTTTCCACCAGCCAGATTGGAAAGCCTACCAGGGCATCGGATAGAAGATTCAGGAGCATCTTGTTATCTGTGGTGGCACAAAGTTAACCCTGTGGTAACCAGTGGTTCTCAACCATGGGTGGATTTTTTTTCCCTGGGAGACATTTGGCAAAGTCTGTAGACAGTTTTTGTTGTCACAACTTAATGGGGGGAGGGGTGCTAGTATCTGGTGGGTAAAAGGCAGGATGCAACTAAATATCCTACAAAAAATAAAAAGAAAAAAGGGTTCTCAGTCCAGAATGGCAATAGTACTAATAATAAGAAATGTCTTGTTTCTGAAAGGCTATGCAGGCCCTGCCTAAAAGCAAGACTGAAAGTTTCAGACTATTTCCAAGTAATTTAACTATGTCCCAGAACAAAGCTCATGAATACTGATAGGAATAAAAAAGGTAAAATTCACAATACCTGGCATCCAGTAAAAAATTACCAGGCATGAAAAGAAGTAGGAAAATATAGTCCACAATGAGGAGAAAATCAATCTCTCACAACTGACCCAGAACTAACATAGATATGCTTAGCAGACAAGAGCATTGAACAGGTATTTTAACTGTTCTCCATATATTCTAAAGTTAAGTAGAAACAAAAAAGACTCGAATTGCTGGAGATGAAAAATGCAATTTCTGAGATGAAAAACACACCAGATGGGGTTAACAGTGAGACTTTGCAAACAAAAGATTAATAAACTTGAAGAAGTAGCAATAGAAACTATCCAAAATGGAGACACAGGGGAAAAAAAAAAAACACACCAAACTTTTAAAAATGAGCACAGTATCAGCAAGCTGTGGAACAATTTTTAGTAGCCTAATATGTGTTTGATTAGTCTCCAAAGTGGGCAAAAACAGAAAAAAAAATATTAGAAGAGGGGTAGCTGGCTGGCTCAGTTGGTAGAGCATGTGACTCTTGATCTCAGGGTTATGAATTTGAGCCCCACGTTGGGCGTGGACCTACTTAAAAAATATATATTAAAAGAAACAGCGGCCAAAATGTTTCCATAGTTGATAAATGCTATAAACCCACATGTCCAAGAAGTTCAATGAATCCCAAGCTTAATAAACATGAAAAAATTACACCAAGATGCATCCTAATCAAATTCCTTCAAAGAGGCAATAAATAGAAAAGCTTAAAAGCAACCAGAGAAAAGAAGACATGTTAAGGATATATGAACAAAGATACCTATGGCAGAAATTTCTCATCAAAAACAATGCAAGCAAAAAGAACTGGAGTGACCTCCTTAATGTACTCCACCCACCCCACCTCCAAATCCTATCCACCTAGAATTCTATACCCAAGGAAAACATCTTTCAAACATTCGGGTTAAACAGAGACTCTTTCAGACATACAAAGTCTGAATGAATTTGTCCAGAACACCCACACGATGTGAAATGCTAAAGGAAGTCCTTCAGGCAGAAGGGAGATGGTAGAGGATGGAAAAACAGATCTACACAAAGGAATGACGAGTGCTGAGATAGTAAGTGCATGGTGCTCTGTGACTTAGTCTGCAAGCTCTTAACTAAAGAGGTTCTCTGTGAACTGCGAAGTCTGTGTTTGGAGCATTGGCCGGGGGTCCTAGAGAAACACATGTGCCAGTACCATTTGAAGTCATGCTAATTGCTGACTGTTCCAATGCATTCAAGAAAAAGGAAACATGCGTGCCACAGGGTAATGTGATGGTAGCACCCACTGAAGAGTACATTTTTCCTACAGCGGAGGAATAATGGATTTCACGCAATGTGCTATCCTTGCCTTTGCTCAAAAGATATTTCTGGTAAAGATCAAAATAAAGTTTTGTCCCCTTTTTTTCAACCTTGAGATTATAACAAGTCAAATATTTCATGATTCCTCCATGACCAGCCAATCAAGATATTCATCTAGGCTGGATAAATTTAAGAGGCACACTGTAATTTGATTCACCATGCCTTGATTTATTCCGCAAATATTTATTCACTTGACAAATATTTATTGAGCACCTGCTATATGCTAGGCATTATGATGCCAGTGCTGTAGATACAACAGGGAATAAGAAAGACATAGTCCCTGACCTTTTGGTGCTTATTTACCTAATGATTTCTGACCTTCACAGATTTACTACATCTTTAAAATGCACACCAGATGGGCTAACTATATAATGTCTTTTAAATGGCTCCAATAAACGCATCCCCATTTCCTCAAAATTTCTCACCATCTCAACTTCCTCATGCCCGATTGTCCACCACCCCTTTGTCTTCAGGCTTTGTCCCCTGTACCAGCATCCACAGAGCAGGGTTGAGGTTAGGGGAGGGAACACAATGTGGGGAAGGAGGAGCATCTCAACCCCAGTCATTTTCACCTTCATCTGTAAGAATGTACCAGTACCTTCTTTGTTGTGATCAGATTCTGATGAGCAGACATCTGAACTGAGAGACCCCCCCCAAGGACACTGGTATGCTGGAGGTTGGTAGACAGAGGGGAGGCTAGGACTAAAGAGATCTCCAGTTCTGTCCAGCGCTGGCTCTGTGCCAGGACAGACCAGTAAGCATGCCCACATCAGCACCAGGGGTCCACTGGGTAATAGCCAATCTCTCCCATCAGTCTCTCTGCCCCTTGCTCTTCCACAGCAATAGCTGAGTCCACCACCTCCCTACAGTTTAGCCACAAATATTCCATGCTTAGCTAACAGACAGTTATTTATCTCACGTCACTTTCTCTTTAGTTTTTGGCTATCCCAATAAATAGCAAGGTGTTCGAGGGTGTGAGCTCTGTTTTCCCACGTCTTTATGGAAGGCAGCTTGGCGAAGTGCAAAGAACAATGAATTGATTTTTTTTTTTTAAGATTTTATTTATTTGACACAGAGAGACACAGCGAGAGAGGGAACACAAGCAGGGGGAGTGGGAGAGGGAGAAGCAAGCTTCCCGCGGAGCAGGGAGCCCGAGGTGGGGCTCGATCCCAGGACCCTGGGATTGTGACCTGAGCCGAAGGCAGACGCTTAACAACTGAGCCACCCAGGCACCCCCCAATGAATTGATTTAAAGTTGCCCCCCTGCCATTTAATGTGTAACTCTGGTAAGCCTCCATTTCTGTCAAATGGAAATCCTCCTTCGTCAGGTTATTATGGGAATCCAGTGACTCGAAAAATGTAAAGTGTTTTATAAGTTCCCAAGAAGCTTACTACTACTTTTTCCATATAATAAAAACAGTAATAATGAGCACTCTGTGTTTGATGACAGGTAGAGCATGTGACTCTTGATCTCAGGGCTATGAATTTGAGCCCCACGTTGGGCGTGGACCTACTTAAAATATATATATTAAAAGAAACAGCGGCCAAAATGTTTCCATAGTTGATAAATGCTATAAACCCACATGTCCAAGAAGTTCAATGAATCCCAAGCTTACAAATGCTTTACATAATAACCCTGTAAGGTTGGTAGCAGTGTTATCCTCATTTTCAGATGAGAAAACTGAAAAAAGAGGTTGATTATGCTGCCCAACAGAGGTCATAAAATGAGCCAACGGCAGAAGGACGTCTTTTATTGACTACTTTTCTTTGATTTGCCTTTGTGCCTAGCAGACTGTATCACACACAATGCATACAGTAAACATTATATAATTAAGTCTATTTATACTGTTCTTGTAACAGACCTGTCTTTCCTTTTGTGGGCTGCCCCCGCTGTAATAGGGCTTTTACTATGTGTTTACCTTGAAAGAACATAACTTACCCTGGGGTTTACCAGAAGTCCTACAATTCTTTGCTCTGTGTAATGTGGTATGACCATACTTACGGCCAAGCAGCATTAACTTTTTCTTTCAAGCTGCTCACACATTGTCACTAGTTGTGAGTAAGTCTCTTCCCCGGTAGCTAGTACTCAAAACCTCTCATCTGATTTTCTATCTCCTGAGCATCTCAACCTGGAAATTGTTGGGGGCAGTAGACTCATAGAGAGATGCCTGTATCGACCTCCTGCATCTCACTGTCGGCCAATTCGTGATGGCCCCGAGGTGCTATATTCACTACGATGACAACACTGCTCCTTCCCGGCTTTCTCCCCTTCACCCTTGAATACAGATTTGTGGTTTCCAAGTTACGGTATTTACCACAATCCTAAAAGATATTTACTGTTTTTATCTGCAGGTGAAGGCTCTAGAGCAAAGAAACCAATATAAAATGTGTTTCTTTGCAGGCTTGACTTCTGAACAAACACAAATCCAGTTTGTTTCTCCTTGTCTTCCTGTGACAGCTCACACAGGTTTAACGCAGCCTTGTGTTCCTCCCTAAAATAAAATGCCCCCCCAAAATTAGAACTTCAGAGTTCCTATTTTACATATGAGGAATCAGATGTCCAGGGAGGGGATGTGGCTTTTCTGGGGATCACAGGCTTGTTGGCAGTAGAGGTTAGTGAGATTCCAGATGTTCTAAATTCCCAGCGCACCATGCTTTGTTACCCCAAAGATCTCACTTGGTCCTATCTTGGTAACCATGGCCTCCATGTGTCTAGTGAACCCAGGTCATTAGGGAGCAATCCTAAAATGTCAGTGGAATGGAACATTCCATCCCCCCCTCCAAGTCCCCCTCTCCAAGGATTGCAGGTGACCCTGAGGGAACAAAAGAAGGCTTCTCAAAATTCTGCTTCCTGTTCCCCTGCCATTTTCAATCATTTCTATGTTTTAAAAATTTGAAAACTACACAGAGTCAAGAGCTTAGCATCTCTACCAGCAAATCAGACATCTGAGCAGTGAGAATGCTGGAAAAGCAAGGGTGGAACACTATTCCGTTTGTGTCAAGCTGGGGATGTTTTCTCACTCATCATTGGCCAAGGAGGTTTGGTCCCCTCTTGCCTTTCTGGTTCTCATTTTGAAAACATCATATGAGATCAAATTAAAGGCATCACCCGCCTCGTGTCTGGCTGGTCCTTAAAGCTGCCTGGCAGGACCTCTGAACATCACATTGACTAGTTGGACCGTGAGCTCTGCCTGGTTTGATCCCCTACCCTCTGGTTTCTTGTGAGAAATCATTGTTTGCATCAAGTCTTACAGCATCAGCCCTGGAGGGCCGGCAAGTGCAGCCACACAGAGCCAGGCATACATCTGTCTCACCAGTTCTCATATGCATGCCAAAAAAATTCTCTGCTATGCCCGAAATTCCGAAGAAGTTTCAGTGTTCTTGGAACATCTGAAGAGCAGGGAGCAAACAGAAAATGAAAAGCACTGGCGACCAATGAGCCAAGCGAAGAGCATGTGGTTGAGGACGCTGATAAATCTCTCTCTCTGACACCCTCGGCTATCGCCCTCATCTACACCTGCAGATGCTGCATCCTGCTGGTGCCTTTGATTGAATCTGTGGAGCAGGCAGCCGGCACCGGCTCCATTGTGAAGGGATGGTGGAAGGGGTGGGAGGAAGGGGGCGAGCCATCAAGAGAAGGAAGAGAGGGACCTTATCTGCTTTCCCAGGCTTTTACCTCCTGGATTTAGAGCCATCCCCTCTGTTCTGCTCCACAGGTTTCTGTTTTAAATTAGCACGAAATGAAACAGAATTAAAATATGATGAAGTAGCCTTTGGGTGACTCTGCTTTGCATTTAAATCCTTGAAAAACATTGCAATTCCAAATTCTGGATGACTTTCTCGTTCAAGGAGTAATTTGAGTTTGAGGGTAAGAATGGTTTTTATAGCTTCTTTTAAGGAAAGCAGAAAGGATTGCTAAATTTAACAAGAAAGAATGTGAAGGGTTGAAGAGGAAAGTCGGCTGCAGCTACATGGCTGCTGGTACCTTGCCTCTGACTCCGTTTATGAAAAGGGAGGAATCTGGAGGATGGAGTTGACTTTTCCTAGGAGCTGAAGAAGGTCAGCAATATAGTTGTAGCCTTAAGACTGGGCCTATCTGGTACCTGCCAACTCTGTGATAGGTGACCGTAAGACCAGCTCAGATTGGATGTGAAACCAAAAGAGTTTTTAGAGATTAAGAAATCACCCTGCCCTGGGGCGCCTGGGTGGCTCAGTCGTTAAGCGTCTGCCTTCGGCTCAGGTCATGATCCCAGGGTCCTGGGATCGAGCCCCGCATCGGGCTCCCTGCTCGGCGGAAAGCCTGCTTCTCCCTCTCCCGCTCCCCCTGCTTGTGTTCCCTCTCTCGCTGTCTCTCTCTGAAAAAATAAATAAATAAATAAGAAATCACCCTGCCCCATTCACTCATCTATCCCTCCAACCATCTTTACCGAAGCTCAGCAAAGTTAGGTAACTTGTCCAAGATTGTCCCGCTGGGTGGCAGTAGACCATCTGCCCCCATGAGCCAGCCCCTGGTGGTCGGTCCGTTCTCTCACAGTGTCTGCTACAATGTTCAAGGCTCCCAGGTGGAAAAACCAAAGCTGCGAAAATAAAACCTCAAGAACCCTAAGAATGGCAGACTCCATGATCTGACTGAGAAAAAGAAGTCTCTTGACTCAGCCCAAGACAGAATTTTTGATAGATTCATTATCAAGTCCCAGGTTTAGAAGCATTCCTTCTCAGGAGATCAGTCTTCTTGAAGATGCACTCTTCTTTGCAGAGGTTGACAAGAAGAAACTTCCTCTGTGCACACAGACACATTACTGGTTACATACCATATAAAGCCTCACTCCTTCTGAAGAGGTATGAAACCATATTCCAGGAGGATGATTACATGAGGAACATCTTCAAATTTTAACAGCACTTTGAAGAGAAACAGAAAGGCCGCTGCTGTAATTCCCTGATAATTAGTTATTGAGGAATTAAGTCCTGTGTCTGTGAGCAGATGGCGAAGAGTCTCTTGGGCTGGACTCTCAGAGAACAGTAGTGGGGGAGGGACTCCCTTCTGCACTGTCTGCATTCAGAAAACAGGCTCTCTCAGGAAGTCCTATTAAGCAGAAACATTCAGTGTTACTAATGCCAGGGAGGAAGTCAGTGATTTACTACAAACGAAGCACCAGGTCTCAAGCTCAGCTGAACATCTACACAACGGAGAGCATCTGAAAAAGTTTACACCCAAAAGAAAAATAGGTAAGGGGCATGATAGACAATAAAAGAATGAATAAATATTAATGGTGAAAAAATTCTCAGCCTTACATAATATAGTAAAAGATATATTTTTATGTCAAATTGAAAGACTTTTTTAAAAAGATTTTATTTATTTATTTGAGAGAAAGAGAGAGACAGCATGAGTCGGGGGGGGGGTAGGCAGAGAGAGAGGGAGAAGCAGACTCCCCGCTGAGCAGGGAGCCCAACTCGGGGCTCCATCCCAGGGCCCCAAGATCATGACCTGAGCCTAAAGCAGACGCTTAACTGACTGAGCCACCCAGGCACCCCCAAAAACAACTTTTAAAGTATAATTCTCAGGGCGCCTGGGTGGCTCAGTTGGTTAGGTGTCCGAGTCTTGATTTCAGCTCAGGTCATGATGATCTCAGGGTCATGGAATCGAGCCCCGTGATGGGCTCTGTGCTCAGCGGAGTTGGCTTGAGTTTCTGTCTCCGTCTCCCTCTGCCCACCCCCCACTGCATGCATGCGCATGTGCTCTCTCTAATAAATAAATAAATCTTCTAAAAATTAATAAATAAGTTATAATTCTCTGTCTTTCCAGCTTTCTCTTTTCATTCTGGCAGTAGTTTTCATTTTTCAGAGAGTAACTGGAAATATTACAGGCCTTAAACATGTTCATATTCTTTAATTTGGAGATTTAATCATCTCTGGAAATTTCCCATAATGAAACAGTGAGTGTACACAAAGATTAATATATAAGCATGTTACTGATATATTTAAACAGTCCAATAACAGGCAATTATCTAATAAAAGACAACTGGCTAAATATTTAGCAATATCCAGTTGTCTAAGTAAATCATGGTCTCTGGAACCATGAATATCAAGCAACCATTGAAAATGTGTTAACAATAACTACCTTTGATTATGCCCTTACTCTGTGATAAATTGGTTTGGAGAATGTGACAAAAGAATCTAGCTGTATTGGGGCGCCTGAGTGGCTCAGTTGGTTAAGCGTCTGCCTTCAGCTCAGGTCATGATCCCAGGGTCCTGGATAGAGCCCCACATTGGGCTCCCTGCTCAGCGGGGGCCCTGCTTCTCCCTCTCTCTCTGCTGCTCCCCCTGCTTATGCGCACATGCTCTCTCTCTCTGTCCAAATAAATAAATAAAATTTTTAAGAAAAAAAATGAATCTAGCAGTATTATAGATGTGTGGAACAACTTCACTGAAGGGAGTATGGGAATAAGGTGTTAGCCTAAATAACATTGGAAATGGAAGAGTCCGTAAGACAAAGGGCAAAAGAAACTGTACCTAAGCACTGTGGTCTAGTTGATAAAGGTCCTTCCCAAAAGAGTATGGATTGATTACCAATTCTGAAACTACTACACATGTGCCCAGTAATTTAATAATTAAGTAAATGTCAGATGATGATGGGAGTGAGGTTTCTCATTATTGGAGTGAGAGATTACAAATAAGCAAAGGGAGACGTTTAGATTGACCCATGTGGTAATGGATTGAGCTGGAGACATCAGTATGAACTCCTGTCTAGCTTAATACAGATACAGATGGTTACATAGGGAAATATTTATCTGTTACATAAGAGGATCTAGAAGCTAAGACATGCCAGTAGCAACAAGCATACCTAGCATCCAGTTCATTGTTTGTAGTACCCTCTCCAGTAAAAGGAACCAGGGCTCACTGGAGAAATGGCTGATTCTAGAACTGGGGCTGGAAATATACAAGAAGAGCCTGGAGCATCTTGTAGTAAGGCAAGGCTAAAACAAGTAAACAAACAACAACTTTCACAATGATGGGGGACTGTCAAAGGGACACAGGAACCAACTAAAAGAGCTCGCAATGCTCAAAGCAAGCACAGTTAGGGCAACAATATAAACAATATAGTATTGGATTATAAACCAACATATAATATTGATACAATATCATCAGTATTATGTCAACTACTAAATATTGAATCCATACTGATATAAATAAAAACAAATGTGGGACAAGAAACAAATCTCCCATGCAGAAGTATTCCAAATAATTTATGTAGATACTCAGTTCTCAAAGAGATGAAGCCATTAAATGTGGATTACACAAACTGACTTCTTTCCAGAGAGTACAGTACGCAGAAGGGGAGGAAAAAGGAGTAACTTCACAGCAGAGAAACGTGATAAACACTACTCAGCCAGGTGATGAACGTCAACATCAAAAGTTAGGGCATGTTGACATATGGACCCCCTTGATACAATGTGACAAGGATGACACTTTATTTCTGTGGTTATCCAACCCAGAACCCAGAACCACAGTCTAAACATGAGAAAAACATGAGATGAATCCCAACTGAGAGGCATGCTACAATATACTTGACAAGTATTTTTGTTCCTCAAAACTGTCAATGTTGTCAAATACAAGGAAAGTCTGAGAAACTGTCAAAACCAATAGTAGCCTAAGGAAACACAACCACTAAATGTAATATAGCATCCTGCATGTGCTCCTGGGTCAGTACAATGACATTACGGTATAATGGAGGAAACAGCAATAAAGTATGGATTTTAGTTAATAATGTATTAATACTGGTTCCTTTGTAACAAATGTACACACTAAGGTAAGACGTTAATAATAGAAGAAAGTGGCTGCTGGGTATGTGGAAGCTCTCTATACTACCTATTCCGTAATTCTGCAAATCTAAAACTGTTCTAAAATAAAGAGATTATTGGGGTGCCTGAATGGCTCAGTCAGTTAAGCATCTGACTCTTGATTTCAGCTCAGGTCATGATCTCAGGGTCAGGAGATCGAGTTCCACATCGGGCTCCATGCTCAGCATGGAGTCTGCTTGTCCCTCTCCGTCTGCCCCTCCCCAAGCTTGCATTCTCTCCCTCTCTCAAATAAATCAATAAAATCTTAAAAAAAAAAAAAATAGAAAGCTTATTAACAGCAACAACAACAAAAGTTCATTATCAGTGCTAAGTAATGTCCAGGAAGGATAGTTAATGGGCACTTAATCTGCTCTCCCGTTTCACATTTGGTTGAAAGTTTCACATTCGGTTTGGAACAGGTGCGCTTCATAAATGTTATAGCTTCTCGAGGATTTCTGGAGGCTGAGAAAGTTCGTTCTGACCCCTGCCCTTCGTTATTATTACAATTTATATTACAATCGTATCATGACACTTGAAAATATAAGAGATACTTCAACTGGCCATTTCTCCGCTCTGCTCCCCCATACCTCCTGAGTTTGATTTAGTAATATATCTGAACCACCTCATTACTTCAGTGTAACCAAGAGGAAATTAGTACTGAAGCCACATTAATTATTAATTGGGGATCTTTTATTAAACAGAAAATGGGAATTACCAGGTATTACCTGTACCTTAACAGAGTAACTTTAACTGCTATGAAAACAGCCTCTGTGAATCTCAGGACTGCCCCTCCCCCTGCCCCCCATCCTGCCTTTTCCATGACTGATTCTTCACTACAGGATCTGAGATGAAAGAATTAAGTATGGTAAGAACAATACTGAAGATGACAATGATAGCACATAACATTTATTGAGCAGTTACTATGTGTCAGGTACTATTTGTTTTTTTGTTTTTGTTTTAAGTAATCTCTGTGTCCAATGTGGTGCTTGAACTCGTGACCCCAAGATCAAGAGTCACATGCTCTACCAACTGAGCCAGCCAGGTGTCCCTGGTTTTGTTTTGTTTTTACTAAGAATAAGCTGGATTCAGAAGACTGCAGGCAGGTAAAACTACTTTATTTTGCTCCCACCCACGACTCTCAGGTATGCTACCCCACCACACTCCTAGCCAATTAATTATCAGTCAGATAACAATGTTCAAGTCACTCTCAGGTATGAACAAACATCCCACTTTGATATATTAAAAAGTCCAGTCCAGTTCTATATCAAAGCTTCAATCTTCTCTTCCTACCGAAGCTCAGGCTTGACTCAGACTAAAGAAACCATTAAGGGCAAGAAGAGAATGAAGCATGACCCTCTTCCATTCCACCTTCTTCTTCATTCACCGTCTGCCTCTAACTGGTTGTCCAGCAGTCCCGGGGACTAGGAAGGAGCAGATAAGGCTTTACCTGCCTAGTGCTGATATAACCTGGTTGTGGTGTCCTCTCGGGGGTGGCCTATGCCCAAATGCTTGCTCTTATAGAGCCCTTTGGGGTCCCTCCACTGGGGACTTACTATTGACCAGTACCTGACTAGCCTCTAGAAATCCCTCCTGCTTACAGAAGAATATAATAATTTAGCACCTACTTACAATAAGACTATTCTACAGGACTCTCTCAATTACAATCACCTAGCCCTACCAGGCAGATCTCTAGAATGGGGCCAAAATTCAAGATGACTTAAAAAAACCCTGCTTACTTTCCATGGGGTCCACTGGGAAACACCATCTCACCTTTGGTGGAAGCCACCTTCCTCCACTGCAGCCCCTGCTTCCTTCTTGGCCATCAGGAGCAGATCTGAGCTCTTCTCCACCCAACCCTCCCTCCCCTGTGTTCAATCCTGGAGGTGAAAAGTGCAGCTACAAAGTGTAGGAGAAAGTAGAAAGACGAGAGAAGGAAGCAAAGGAGCCAAATATGTCCTCACTTCCGTCTCACAGATTTCTAAGTCTGTGTCCAGACCACGCTGAGGTGGGGAATAGAGTAGCATTTGTGCTGAACGAGTTCTTGAAGTTTTGACACCAGACAGATTGGGCTCAATATTTTACCATGTGAAAAGAAAACTGAACCAGAAAGAGATACTACCTCACACTCGTTTGGATGATTACTAGTTGAAAAAAACAAAAAACAGAAAATAACAAGTGTTGGCAAAGACATGGAGAAATTGGAACCCCTGTGCACTGTTGTTGGGAATGCAAAATGGTGTTGCCACTATAAAGAACAGAATGGGAGTTCCTCAAAAAACCAAAATAGAATTATGATATGATTCAGCAATTACACTTCTGGGGATGTACCCGAAAGACCTGGAAGCGGGGTCTGGAAGAGATATTTGTACACCCATGTTCATAGCAACATTATTCACAATCGCCAAAAGCTGGAAGCAACACAAATGTCCATCAACGGATGAATAGATAAACAAAATGTAGTGTATACATACCATGAGATAGCATTCAGCTTTCAGAAAGAAGGAAATTTGGGTCCATGCTACAACGTGGATGAAATAAGGACATGCAAGGTGAAATAAGTCAATCACAAAAAGACAAATACTGTATGATTCCACTTATATGAGATACCCAGAACAGTCAAGCTAATAGAGACAGATAATAGAATGGTGGTTGCCAGGGGCCAGAGGGAGGGGGAATGGGGAGTTATTGTTTAATGGGTACAGAGTATCAGTTTTATAAGATTAAAAGAGTTCTGGAGATGGATGGCAGTGATGGTCACACAGCAATATGAACGTACTTAATACCACTGAATTGTACCCTTAAAAATGGTCAAGATGGTGAATTATATATTATGTATATTTTACCACATTAAAAATTTTTAAGAACCAAAATGTAGCCCTGCTAAAGTAATAAAATTGTGATTAACAAAAAAACCCTGAAAGATTAATATATGAAAATAAAGCTTTTAAGCGACTAGGGAAGCAATGAGATCAGCTCAAAATGTGACTAAAATATAAGGAGAATCAACATAGAGCTGTTGAAAGGCAGTAGTAAGAGAGGGAAAAAAGCTTCATGATTTACTCCCACGTTAAGTACAGCTTGTTCCATGAACTAATTACCCATACTAATTTTTCCCTCACAACAATTTTATGAGGCAAAGCAGAACAATAAGTTTTCTGGAGAAATAAACTGTTCTTAAATGATATATTCTGACCTTCCACCAAAGTAAACCAATTTTACTTGTTATTTATCTGTATAGATCTTTTGGGGACCGGGCCTCCCTTCTAGTGACTCTTGAAGTAAAACTCAAAATGGCATGCTTCAAGTGGCAGAGATATTTTGGGGGAGCTCCTAATAAGGCACCTAAAAGTAATCAATCAGTCTCAAGGTGGAAATGAGATGAAAAAAACTGATCATTGAACATTCATCACCTGAAACCTACCTCCTTCTGGAGGAAAATGGATTTAGATGTCAGATGGCCTATAAATCAATGAAGCTCCAGGTCTAACAGCCTGCTTTAGGTCCTGACACCAGATAGAATAACCACTAATCTATTGTGCCCTTATTTTGTCATTTATTTTTTGTTTTCCATGTCCACTGTGTCAAATCCTGAGACTGCCCTTGGTCTGCTATATCAGGTTACAGCTACTACCCTAGTCACACCTCTTACGGTCTACATGGAGTACTTTGTAGAATTGAGTCAGCAGGATTCATTGTCATTGTTGTTGTTTCCCTTGCTGGTTTCTATTTATTAGCATTTTTAGGAACTGGGGAACTAAAAAGTTTCCATTTCAATCACCCCATTTCTGGAAATTCTTGCCAAAAGCCACTTAGGTTTCTAATATTTCTTATTTGGATAAGAGGTTCACTTCAAATGGCAAAAACAGTCTTTTTCTTCCACTACGTCCAGAAAATACTAAAGTTTTCCTATTTTTCTTTAGTATTGATTCAACTGTTAAGGAGTTGTAGGGGATACCAAGACCCTTGAAAACAAAACCAGGAAATTGAAATGGAAGCAAACAATTAATGGGTATTAAGCTGGTTACTTTGCACTCTATGGAATATAGGTGCAAAGCCTTTGTCGGTCTTTCCTTATAGAGAGAATGAAATTGGTCATATTGAGTATTTTAGCTATCTATTGCTGTGTAACAAATTATCCAAAAATTTACCAGCTTAAAACAACAGGCATTTATTATTGCATGGTTTCTGTGCATCAGGAATTCAAGTGTGGCTTAGCTACATGGTTCTGGCTCAAAGGCTCTCATGAAATTGCAGTCAAGATATTGGCTAGGGCTGCAGTCATCTCAAGATGCAACAGGGTTGAATACTCTACTTCCAAGATGGTGCACTCATGGCTGTTGGAAGAAGGCATTAATTCCTTGCTACTGTCAGAAGAACATGCCACATGAACATTGTCTGGGACAATACAAGTGTCTTCACAATATGGCAGCTGGCTTCCCTCAGAGTGAGTGATCCAAGGGAGATCAAGGAAAAAGCCACAATGATTTTTCTTACCTAGACTTGGAATCCAAATACCATCGTTTCCACCATATTATATTCATTAGAAGTAAACCTAAGGGCGCCTGGGTGGCTCAGTCGGTTAAGCGACTGCCTTCGGCTCAGGTCATGATCCTGGAGTCCCGGGATCGAGTCCCGCATCGGGCTCCCTGCTCGGCAGGGAGTCTGCTTCTCCCTCTGACCCTCCTCCCTCTCATGTTCTCTGTCTCTCATTCTCTCTCTCTCAAATAAATAAATAAAATCTTAAAAAAAAAAAAAGGAAGTAAACCTAAGTGCAGCCCACACTCAAAAGGAAGGAAATTAAGCTCCATCCCTCAAAGGGAGGAGTATCAAGGAATTTACGTACATGTTTTAAAACCACCACATTAAGATCCGGTGATGCAGTTATTGTTTTGAATGCTGTTTGTTTGTTGCACTTATGCTCACAGTAAGCAGAAGCATCCTCAAGTGAAACAAATACGGATGTCAATTACAGAGAATACTTTTAATAAAATATGTGACACTATTATCAGCCACAAAAAGAAAAAGATTTTTCTCCTTTGATTGGTAAGAAACAGAGAAAGTCCAGAAAACCTGCACACCAAAACTCTAGGTAAGTATCAAAACATTTTTTTTTTTAAGATTTTATTTATTTATTTGACACAGAGAGAGAGGAATCACAAGTAGGCAGAGTGGTAGGGAGCGGCAGAGGGAGAAGCAGGCTCCCCGCCGAGCAAGGAGCCCGATGTGGGACTCGATTCCAGGACCCCGGGATCATGATCTGAGCTGAAGGCAGACGCTAACGACTGAGCCACCCAGGCGCCCAGTATCAAAACATTTTAAAATAAAAATTCTTGGGGCGCCTGGGTGGCTCAGTTGAGCGTCCAACTCTTGATTTCGGCTCAGGTCGTGATCTCAGTGCCACATTGGGCTCCCTGCTCAGTAGAGAATCTGGTTGTTTCTCTCTCCCTCGGCCCCTCCTCCTGCTCACTCTGTCTCTCTCTCTCTCTCAAATAAATAAATAAATGTTTCTAAAAATATAAATAAAATAAATATTTTTTCAATATTGTTCTCTTTGTCCAGTACAAAAAGTGGTATTTTAATAAAACAGCATCAATTAAAGGAAGTGCTTATGTTTATACAGTTACATTCCTAGATTCAAAATGACTCAGGTCCAATCTTATTTCCCCCTTAATAACAATAGTTTAATCAAGGAAGTAATTCTTGATGATAATACCTAAATTTCTATAAAAAATTACCACAAACTTCTCACTTAATCAACTAGCATTCATAGTGTAAATTAACATTCATGGTATAAAACTTTGAAGTTCTATCTAAGGTTGATTAAACAAGGCAAACCAGGACCCATTCACATTAAATTGGTTTCAGTTTACTTCAATAGCATGGCATTCTTTCACGTATTATTTATATTATTTTCCTTTTATATAATGCATTTTATTTATTTATTTTTTAAAGATTTTATTTATTTATTTGAGAGAGAATGAGAGACAGAGAGCATGAGAGGGAGGAGGGTCAGAGGGAGAAGCAGACTCCCCGCCGAGCAGGGAGCCCGATGCAGGACTCGATCCCGGGACTCCAGGATCATGACCTGGGCCAAAGGCAGTCGCCCAACCGACTGAGCCACCCAGGTGCCCTTATGTAATGCATTTTAAAAATCACAGGAGGAATGAACATTTGAGGCACTGTTAAGGATGTCAGAAAAACGTTTTTGGGGCTATTCCATATGCAATTTTGAGATTATCTGGTAGTTTTTTGGAAAACACATCCAGAAATGGTTATTTTGATGCCCTTCTTTTTCTTGGTAAGATCACAATATTGGTCATTATGCTGCCCTTGAAATGGTCTTGGTTAATCAAAACTAGCATCAACACATTGCAAAAGGTTGTCATAAAGCCCACCTGTCTTTACAATTCCAAAGTTGAACTTCCAGTTTAAAAGATGGTGGTTTGAAGTCAGAATGTCTTCTTCTCTTGTGGGGAATCACTGGAAAGCCACAGAAAGAATAAGAAAGAAAAAATGCAGACTCCATTTGTAGTGAAACCAGCCAGAGAAAACTTTACACCACCAAATAGATGGAAAGGCAGCCAAAGGCAGAGGCAAGTAGGAATATGTGTTCAAGGATACACAAAGGACCAAGAAAATGAAAGAAGAAGAGGAGCAGATCACCATTTCAATATTTACTAGGTTGAAAGCAAGACAGAATTTGGGGGCAATAAGCACCCACTGAGAATAAGACAGGCAATCGGAAGAAAGATTACATCTCTAGAGAAAAACATTTTGTGTTGCTTTTCAGAAGACAAATTATGGGACTTCTTCCAACACTTGATCGAGTTGATAGAAACAAATTCCTAATTTATACGTAAGCAGCACATGGCCAAACACAGCAATTTCCAATGTGAAAGACATTTACTAATCCAAAAGCTGCAATAAATCATGTGTGACAAAATCAGTTTGGCCAAGAATCAGAGGAAGTCACATCATAACCCACAAAATTAACCAACGCTGCCCAAGTCAATGTCTCAAAAGAAGCTAATTTGTAATTGTTCTTATTTGTTCATTCATTTATTTACACCTCTCTCATTCCAAAATGTGTATGAGCAGAATAAAGTGAAAAATGATAGGAAAAGTTCATGTGTTCCAGATTAATTTGGTATCTCAGCTTCAGAGAATCCAAGTTTTGTATCAAGGCTTTTACTCTATCCTATACAATATCACTAAGTAATTATTACTACACAAGACAGCAGCATAGAGAAGGTGATACTTTCCAGCAAATTCTGTATATCTAATTGAAACCTGGATATTGGCTGTGATCACCACCGCTTCCCCTCCAATCTTCAGAGAAAATTACCATGAACCCTCATTCCTGGTTAAAGTTCAATGCTTTAGCCAAGGTTTTCGCAGATTTCAGAGCTCATATTCTCAGATCCACCTCTGGTCTGAGAGCTCTTCATCTGTGAGTTCCACTTCGGAATTTCTTGACCTCTTGCTCATGTGCCCTTTCTCTCTCTATCTCTCTCCCCACAAATAACCAGCCACGGAATGTAGCTCTTAGCTCATTTTCAACAAAATCACCACCCATACTAAGCATTTGAGTGCCTGTGTTGGGTTGAATGAAGCTTTAGGAAGACTCAGCTGTGCATCTCAGCAATGTAGGCAACTTCAAGTAAAACACTAGACAACGACGTCCTTAACGTCATTCGACCACTACACCTCTAGGGACTCTTTTCCACTTTAGGCCACTTAGAGACGCACTCTCCATGATCTAACTGGCTTCTCACTTCCTCTTGGCCCTCTCATCACTCTTCCCCATTAATTCTTCCTTCCCCCAATCTTCTCCCTTTACTATGCAGAACAATAAAACCTCTCCACCTCAATACCCAGATACCACTTCACCCATCTTAGCCTATCCACACTCAGGAAGGTACTTAACAATACATTTCTTTCATGGTAAGAATATCCACCCCCTAAAAATGCAGTCATATTAGTGAAGAGCAGTTTCTGTTTGCCATCTATTTTCTAGGCTTTGATTTCAATCCAAAAATTCACTAATTGTATTGCAGGCCAATCCGATGCAACATACAATATATTACAACTTTTCAGACGTCAAGCCTCAAATGTGTTTTTTCCCTGGCTACCCAGGTAGTTAGTTCTCCCTTCCACATTTCCGCAGGACTATGTCCTCATGGTGTTTATGGTGTTTTTCTCTCTCCCACCAGTCTGAGGATGGGAATCCTATCTTATTCATCTCTGTAGCTACACCAGCATCCATCAATAGTAGACATTCCATAAACATTTGTCAAATCAATCATTCAATACCAATTAGGTCTGCTTAAGACTGGGCGGCAAATCAGACATTTAGCCCAGACAGGCAAATGCGCAAAATCCCTACAAAAGAGAGGCTGTAGTGCCAAATGTCAGAAATGGCCTTTTAAACCCATCTACACAACGAAACCGGAGAGCTTTTCGTGTAGGAAGGTACACCGCGTATCTTAGATCGTTCAGCTTATTCTAAAGCGGGCTTCCTTCCAAGCTTGGCTTTCTACTTTCATAAATTTTGTTCTCGCTGTGCTGCCTCTGGAATTCACAGTGCCCACTTCACTAGATGATGACTCATGCTCACCATGGAACAAATTAATTCCATTTTGAGATCATTTGGAAGCACCAGACAGAAGACTATAAACCAATCCCTACAACAAAAGATGATTTCTCAGCAAAGCATTTTCGCCCACCTTCTCTCTCAGCTAGTTTTCCAAAGAATAATTACGGAGCAAATAATAAGCTTACTGAAAATAACAGCCATGTCTAGCTTTTCTTTGTATAACATCTTACAAACACTTGAGCTTAGTAGGTACTCAATACATAAGGAAGGGCATGGAAATAATTATGAAGCAGATTCAGCCCAGCAGTACTTTAACAAAATATTTATTCGTGTATGCATATGTATATATGTACATATCCATATATACGGACACACATTCACACACAAACACATATATAGGAAGAGAGAAGGCCCGCATTTTAGACAGCAGTTAAACAGTGGGGCTGGATCATTTATTGCCCTGTAGATACCACACTAGGCCATCTGTTTATTCATTCAGTCAGTCGACATTTATAAAGTTACAACCTGCCAGGGAGAACTCTTTAGATGGGAAGAAAAGATTTCTTGTCTCTTTACAGCTGTCTCTGGTTTTTCTCTCCGTTGGAGAAGACAAGAGGAAGAAGCGGTGGAAAGATAACACAGCCTCGCTCTCTAGCCGCGTGGCCATTGGAGAATATGCATGGTATTATTGAAGAGCAGAAGGAATAAACCCCAGGCAGCCCCCCAGAATGGGACAAGTGCCAAAAAGTATCGAATGACTGAATGAACATCAATTCCGTGGGCTTTAGAATAGGCTGTCAGACACCTGATCTCAGTCTGAGAAAAAATAAGCAACTAAGTAGGAAAGCATCTCTAGAATCTGATTTATAAGGAAGAAACACAAGCACCACACATGCATGGTATGCACTAACAGCTGCGTTCAGTGGACACTGATCAACATATATTTGAGATGGGGGTGCTTATCAACCAAAACATCTAAACCCATAATATTTCAGAGCTTTTCCTCTGTTCCAACACTTCTCCGTGTTTTGTGTCATAGCACATGTAGAAAATGACAATATTTGTGTAGTGTTCTGGGTAAATGAAGGAGGTTGCTTAGGGCAGAAGGCTCTTGGCTCAAGGTCCCACCCCACGTCCCCAAGGCTAGAGAGCAAGGGAATCTGTATCTTGGGACCTTAGTTGGGAAGGTCTACATTAGGCCTGTCTCCTAACTTTACACGTGAGGAAATTAGATCCTTACTCAAGACCATCCAGCTGGAGAGTCACAACAGAGCCAGGAAAAGAAATTTAAGGGTCTCTCTTTATTCCTATTTCTACTCCTCCAGTGCTTCTCAAAGTGTGGTCCCTAGACCAGAGGTACCAAGGCCTCCCAGGAGCTTGTTCAGATGTAGATGCTCAGACCCCACCCGGGACCCACCCAACCAGACACTGGAAGGAAGAGGCCAGGCATCCTGCACTTCAACAAGCCTTCCAGGAGATGCCAATGCCCACCGAAGTATGAGAACAACTATGGGAGTCTCTTCTAATTCTCAGTGTTTTTATAAGCTAATAGGCTAACGTTTGGGTTGTCTAACTCAGGGGTTGGCAGAGTTTTCCCTGGAAAACAACTGATACTAAATATTTTAGGCTTTGCAGACCATCAGGCTCTGTCACAGCTACTTAACTCTGCCACTCTAGCATAAAAACAGTTATGGGCAGTACTTAAGTGAATGGGCATGGCTGTCTCCTAATAAAATTGTGTTTATAAATATATAAACAGTATAAATATGTAAGCAGTAGGGTGGATGTGGCCCCTGGACCATAGTTTGCCTACCCCAGTAACTGATGATTAGATTCTTTAACCTCATAATTTAAATTCTTAGCAACTGTGATTAGTAAAATCTCTTAGCAACTTATAGCATCTGTCAATGTTGGTGTCAATATCTGTCTTTTTCTATTCAATTAACATGTGCAAAATGCCTCCTAAGCACCAGGCTCTGGGCACACACAGATGAAAAGATCCAATCCATGCCCTCAAGTATTAGACTTTTGTGCAGTAGGGAAGCAAGAAATCAAATAAAATTGTATTGTTTTTGAATGTGGCCTTGTCGAAGAAAATGCCCACTTAAATATATGGATTTTTGCTGCTAAATATGTTAAGATTTCCCATTTATAAATGGACAAAGAGCATGATAATGCATACTTTAAATTTTAAGCCGACAGGGATGGTAACTGTCCTAGCAACCACTGTTTGACTATCCTCCCAGATTCTGTGGGTCAGGAATTCAGACAGGGCAAATTGGGAATATTTGCCCCTGCTCCACAGAAATCGAAGAGCCCTTACAGAGAAGACTTGAGTGGGTAGGGGACAGGATCTTTAGGAAGCTTCTTCATTCACATGTCCAGTGCCTGGGCTGACATGATTTCAAAACTTGACTAAACTGGTATCATTGGTTAGAAGCCCTGCACATGGCCTCTTGACATAGTCTGAGCACCTCATAGCATGGTGGCCTCTGAGCAGTCTGACTTTCCATGTGGCAGCTCAGGGCTCCAAGACCATGTGTTCCAACGGCCAAAACAAAAGTAGCATGGCCTTTTAGGATCAAACTTTAGAAGCCATACTGTATCATTTTTGCCATACTCTACTGATCAAGGCAACACAAGTCTGCCCAGATTCAAGAGATGGAGGCCTACACCTTACCTCTTGATGGCAAGTGAGTCAAGTAACTTTCATTCATGTTTTTTCTTTTTTAAGACTTTTTTTATTTATTTGACAGAGGGAGAGCACAAGCAGGGGGAGCAGGAGAGGGGAGAATCAGGCTCCCCGGTGAGCAGGGGGACCAATGCATCTCTTGATCCCAGGACCCCAGGATCATGACCCGAGCCAAAGGCAGACACTTAACCAACTGAGCCACCCAGGTGCTCCTCATCCATGTTTTAAAACCACCAACCAGAGTAGCCAACTGTGAGAAATGCCTTATCCCAGAGTAAGGGAGATTTACGGAATTTTAAAAACTGCAGATAACATACTAAACTAAAACCTACTCTGCTAAAAATCCAAAATGGAAGATTCAGTCTAGAATTCCTTTGATTTCGATGTATGCGTTAAATAATGATCCTCCAAAGAGGAATTTAGGAAATGTTTCTATCTGTCCATCGATCAAAAAGGACTATAGATGTTGCATAGAACTGGATGACGTAGGGGAGAATATGGGCCCATCCATTAGCAGTGCCGGGGGGCTGGGTATCATCAAAAGGTAGACGTCCACAGCCCTTTACCAAACAGCCAGAGAATAAGGATGGAATTAAAAGTATTTATTTGTAAATTTTCATGGGCATATCTTTTTAAAAAAAGAAATAAACTTGAATTTCCCTTCCCTTATGTCTGTTCTCCATTTAAAATTACTTACTTTTCTGAGAATTCAGCACTAATTTAGAGATAACGTTATAATCCTTTGACACAGAAAAGTCAAATAGATGTTTTTCTCAGTGAAAAATGAGTTGTTTGTACATACTGTACATTTTTTCATCATCTGCTAAAGAAGTAGTTAGGACAATAAATGATTAGAATTGTCTTAAATCCTTCCAAATGAAGAATTTGTTTTGAAAAAAGTTTAACCCATAGAAATACCTTTTTTCTAATTTGTCTGATTTTTTCTAAAAATAAGAAATAGTTTTTAATGGTATAAAGAAAAGTGAGAATATTCAGTCTAGTACAATAAAGCAAGTAGGTAAAGATAATGCTAATCTCATCCTTTTAAAAACAGAGCTCTGGGGGTGCCTGGGTGGCTCAGCTGGTTGGGCATCTGCCTTCCACGCAGGTGGTGATCCCGGAGTCCTGGGATCGAGTCCCACATAGGACTCCCTACTGGGAGTCTGCTTGCCCCTCACCCCACTCATGTTCTCTCTCACTCTCTCTGTCTCGCTCTCAAATAAATAAAATTTTTGGAAAAAAAAAAAACAAAAACAAAGCTCTGTTTAGAGGAGAAGCTTGAATACTTAATCTGGAATCATGGCGGTATGCTTCATCATAGCCTCCTAGGTCTTTACAGCTATAAAAGGGCCCTTAGGAATGATCTAGACCAACCCTGTCATTTTGCACATGACTAGACTAAGACTCAAAGATGCCAAGAGTGGTTCAACCCACCAAATATTCCAAATGTTCTCCTACATTTCCCAGTCTCTCCTGAAGTTAGGTTGCGGCCATATCACTATTTCTGGCCCAGGCACTATGGGCAGAAGCGACATGCCACTTCCCAGCTAAAAATCATGAAGAGTTGATGTGCCCTCTATCTCTCTTTCCCCTTGGTGGCCCCCAGGTTGAGATGGTAGAAGCTGTAAAAGCTGCCTGGATCTCTGAATCATCCCATGGGAGAAAGCTGTCCTGGAGAGTTGCCCAATGCTCATCAGACTTTGCATCAGCAAGAAGCTAATCTTTGTGGTGTGAAGCCACAGAGATGTCAGGATTCATTTATTCCTGCAGCACAGTTTACTTAGTCTAACTGATGTGCCAAGCAACTTGCTAAAGTTCAGCCAGCAAGTCAATGGCAAAGCTAGAATGGAGACCCAAGTCTCCCGAATCACCAGTCCAGGATGACACTTTAAAAGCACAGAAGCATTGGTGAGGTACCACCACACCAAGTCATTAAGCAAAGGGGCCCATGGATTGAGGTCCAGAACCAGACAGAGTATGGTCAGATAGGGTGGTTCAGCCTTCAGTATAGGACCAGAGAAGCTGATCCCCAGCTGGAAGAACAGATGCTCAGGATTGTCCCGATGGTCCCTTTCTGCCCAAATTATACATACACCTCAAGAGGACGACAGTTGCCTCCTAGACCCTACAGCCCAGTTAGAAAATTAAATACTCAAAAGGAAGTGTTTCCACCTTCTTGTGTGTATACAGCAGCCATTAAACACAAACAGGAAGCGTATGCCTCAGACTCAGATTAATCTAACATGATGTAGAATTTTTAAAAACAACAAACTGGGAAAAAAAATAGGTTTTGGTTGCTAGGCAACATCAGTACAAAGCTCTTGCCTTCTCTTCAAGAGCATTCTCTCCATCTTCGTGGACAAAAGTCAAAAAGTACTTAGCGACAGGCATATATTTGGTTGTGACATCAGACACCAAATTGAACTTTTCCTGAAAACAACATCCTGTATTGCATCAAGCACTTCAGGGTTCCGAATTACTACCCTCTGTGCACAGGATGACGTTTCCTGTTCTGAAATACTCATTTTTCTCTGTACAAACAGGCGAGAGGCTATCTTTTGTCAGTAATTGAAAAAGAAGTGGAGATTTTGCAAAGTCATACAAGTCTGATCTCCCCCAAGGACAGGAGAGGGTTAGCTGTGACCCTCCTATGTGACACTATTCTCTGTCTAATTGTCAGGGAGCTTAGGCCAAGAGGAAATCCCTCTCTCTTTGTCCGCTCCTGAGAAATGGATGCTTTACTCCTGCACTGGCCTTTTAGACGCAGAAATTCACTCAAATGTGAGCCAGAAGTAAATCTAGCAATAAGCATCAAGACAGCATCTCTGGAACCTTCCAGAATACTTTCCCCTGACCCACTGGGTTACACAACCTCTTGCATTCCTTTGCGCAGACCCTCTCCTCCCCCTTTCCACTTTCAGTTTGGCTTCATTCTCTGACCTGATGTTTACCTCAGCATCCTTTGGCCAACCTCTAGTTTAGACCCAGTTCCCAGGATGAAGCTTACAGATATCCTTAGAATTCATTTTTTTATCAACCCCTAGCTCTGAACAAAAGGGCAACTTCCCTGGCAGAGGAGAAAATGAAAACGCACCTTAGGGGGTATCTTCCAAAGTGTAGCTGCCCTACAGATGCCTCTTGACCTGCAAGGAACCAGGAAGTAGTATGGTCTTCCTAGCGTTTCCATTGGAGGTAGAGAGAAGTTTTCAAGCTAGTTTCTGAAGCACCTACTCTGTGTAAAACACTGTCAGAACTGTAAAGGGCATAAAAGAAGAATCATAATGGCTTTAGAGGAAATAAGACTAACACAAATGAAGGCAGTCCAGGCTATTCATTTCACCCATTTTGCCTTTATGGAAGTATTACAAGAGATAAGGCAGTCAGGGAGGGAGACAGAAGATAATTTTAGAGATGGCACTGGGCCACTTGGCATTATCAAATACCAGATTCACAGTGGCCCTCTTGTTGACCATGAGGAGGGACAAAGACACTTCCACAAGGGCCCCCAGAACATTGTCCAAGGTACTTGGCAGAAACTGGGACCTGTCTATCCTGCCCTCCAGCACAGCCTCTTTGTTGGTCCCTCCCAGTCCTGATGCAGAATGTTTTGGGGTATTAGGTTCTTATTCTACTCTCGCCCCTGTGCGATTTTCCTGCCTCACTGCCCACACCTGATTCTCACCTTCCCAATTTCCCCTCCTCCCACCACATTTACGTTCTACAACTGGCTGGTCCATGTTAGGTTCTTGAACGCACCACATTCCCTCCCTCCCTGCCTTCTGTCTTCCCTCCCCAGAATACTTGTTAGGCACCATGCTGGTAAGCATTGGGAACATGAAGACAGAAAAAAAGACTGCTCCTATCCTTAGGGGCTTATCATCCTAAATAGGCAACCAACACAAAAAGTTCTAAGTCCCACCACAGCTAACAGATTAGACACCTGCACGACTGAGTTCCCTAGGATGGCACCATATGGATGGCAACAGGTATGTCACTTCAGCTCATCCCAGTTGAATCTGGTGCAAGCTTAACCACCCATGAGGCAAAAGGCCCCCCGCCAAGCGAGTTCAGTTACTACAACATCCTTCAGGGCAAGAATAATGTTTGCACTTCCTTGCTGAATCCAGTATTCTTAGCACAGGGCATTTCTAGGCACCAAAAACTCGCCCATTAGACAGGTAAGGATTGAAAGGTAATTCATTCAAAGGACACTCTGGTCTTTTGCTGCTTCTGGTCGCCCCACCTTTCCCTGCCAGCACACACACACACACACACACACACTCCTACAGCCATTTTTTTTTTTATGCAACATGCTTTGCAAACTTCAAGGGCCGTGTGTAAACATGAGATATTGCTGTTACTTCCCTGCTACTTCTTGTGGGAATAAAGTACCCTAGAAACATGGGCTGCCTAGCCCTTTCCCTTCACCTCCCCACCGTCATGGAAGTGAGGCCAGTGTCCTAGGCAAAAATAAAACCAGGGCTCAGGGAAGGAGCCACATCTTCATCTTAGACCTGCCCAAACTTGTGTGCCCCCGAACTACATTATTTTCCATTTCTAAGTGAGTATTCTTGTTAGCACAGAACAAAGATCTTTGTAAAATCAAGGCACATTACATCCTTGGCTTCCTCTCACTCAATCTGGCTTACCATACGTCCCTGAAAATGATTAAATTGGTCTGCCAGGATTTATACTTTATAAGGTCTCACATTATTGCTCCAGAATCTGTTCTGCCCAAGGGGCTTTCACATATATACAATTTTCTTCAACATTTCTTCAAGTATGGAAGCGCATCCTTTAGGCTCTTCTCATGCTTGCTGAAATCTTGCAGAAATGAGGGTTCTGGGTGACGAATTTAGAAGAAGTACATGGCATGAAGACAGCATCTGCACTGCCCAGAATGGTGATTAATGGAAGTCATGACGAATGGCTGGATATGTTGTGAAATGGTTTAGTTGTTGAATCCAAGCTTTTAATTGTAAAGTAGCTAACTAATAAACAGAAAATTTGTTCTATTAAAACAAGCCCAATTCTGAGGGCAGGAATCTCCTGAGGCAATCAAGTAGATGGCTTGGATGTTTCCAATAGTCCAGTGGACCATGCAATGAAGACCACTGACATAAACACTGCTCAAGGAACAGCAACAATACGTCCTTCTGTTTGTGGAATCCTAGAACCAAGTCATGGTTTCCAATGACCTAGCTTTACTGGGGTGCTTTCTTAGAACTTCTAAATATTTTAGTGAGCACTTTCAGCAAGAATAAAGTACTTTTTAACTGGTTTGGGGTTTTTTTTTTGCAATGGCTGTCTATATAGAAAACTCGTTTTTGAAGACTCTAGAGTTTGTTTTGTGATTAGTTTTTAGACTCATTGAAAAGATAAGCATATATTTATAGCTCACTTGAAAATATTTTTGAAATGGTTGGAATTCTAGAATCCTAATAGTTTCCTTATGTACTGCTTTCCTCCAAGTTTTCCTACATTAAAATATATTGTCCAAGCAGCAAAAAGTTCCTGTATCCGTCCAGGATTTACAGAGAATTTGCCATTTACCAACACTCTGAGATTAGTTTGGGGGAGGGAGGGAAGATACAAAAAAATTATGACAGGATATCTGTCCCTAACAAGATTACTGTCTACCTGAGAAACAAAATCAACCAATGAGCTCACTTAAGCACATTTAACACTTAAATGATGACTCTGTCCTGGCTACAATAAGAGGTAAGATAGATAGTACATTGAAAGCCAGACAGGACTTGGAATGGGCAATGCATTTCCCTGTTTCAAGGGCTTTGCTTTTGTATTTCCTTCTACCAAAGGGAGCCCTGGCCCAAATGCCCCCTCCTCAGTGAATCCTTTATCAGTTCCATTAGTGGGCATTAAATATTCCTTTTGCCCAACTCCTGTGTAGCACTTTGCTTATCCTTCTGTTGAAGTCATTACTTAATTTTACTTTGATTTCTAGTTAATTATTAAATATCTATCTCCCCTAATAAGCTTCCTGCAGGTATAGATCAAGAATTTACCTTTGGATTCTCCCCAGAATCAGCATCTTGTTTTTTAGAAATATATTGTCCATGTTCAATAAACATTTCTTGAATTATTTACTTTTGCCATGATAGAGAGATTATACTTTCATAAAATAATCCATGTGCTGGTTTCATATGAGTGTGTAGTATCATCTATGGGGGTTTTCCAGTTGAACTAAGATATATGAAGTTCCAATATACCATTCAGAAGTAGATTATACATATTCATATTTTTTGATAATGTACTTCTTTTCTCTATATACTACACATCAGATTTTTCTTCATAAAATAAAAATAAATTCAACCCCAAAATTATACTATTATGCCAATATCATGATAAAGTTTCTTTCCTTTTCTTTAACATTCACATTTGGAAGTAAGCACCTGGTTCAGTACAAGGAAGCTCTTAAATCATATACGACACATTTAGAATATTTTTAAAAAAGAGTTATTTCTTTTTTTAAAAGCAGGTATTATGTTACATTAATAAAATCTAACATTTATGCTGCGCTTATTGGGTGCCGGACACTGTGTGAAGACTTTTACACGAATTTTCTCATTAATTTCTCACAAAAAACCATCTTCCGATTTTTTTTTTTTTTAGATTTTATTTATTTATTTGACAGAGAGACAGTGAGAGAGGGAACACAGGCAGGGCACGAATGGGAGAGGGAGAAGCAGGCTCTCTGTGGAGCAGGGAGCCCGATGTGGGGCTCGATCCCAGGACTCTGGGATCATGACCCGAGCCCAAGGCAGATGCTTAACGACTGAGCCACCCAGGCACCCCCCATCTTCCGATATTTTATTGTTGGAATCACCTATGCTTTTCCTCCTGTCCTTTTGAGTAGTGGGATTACTAAAGGGAAAAATTTGATGTTTGTGTTTAATCTGCCTACTTACCAGGGCCAGAATCCGATGTTTATTAAAATGAAGGCATTTCAGGACAGTGTCAAGAGGACAAGTTCTGAAGCCTGACTCCCTGAGTTTGAATCCCTTTTCTAAAAATTATTAACTGTGAGACCTATAGATACTAGTCAAGAGAAAAAAAAGAATTCTAAAATAGCTTTTATCACCTCAGGGATAAGAGAAGTTTTGCATCCAGGAAACAAAGACAGAGTGCTATTCAAGAAACCAAAAAAAATGGCTCTTGAAAATCAAAAACATGATAGCACGAATTAAAAAATCAATTACAGTGCTGGGAGTTAAAGTTAACAAAGTCTCCTGGAGGGGCGCCCGGGTGGCTCAGTTGGTTAAGCGACTGCCTTCGGCTCAGGTCATGATTCTGGAGTCCCGGGATCGAGTCCCACATTGGGCTCCCTGCTCGGTGGGGAGTCTGCTTCTCCCTTTGACCCTCCCCCCTCTCATGCTCTCTCTCTCTCTCTCTCTCTAATAAATAAAATCTTTAAAAAAAAAAAAAGAAAAGAAAAGAAAGTCTCCTGGAAAGATAAACTGTAGACAACGTAGAAGAAAAGCAGGAAAAATTACAAGACACGTCCAGAAGCTGAACTTCATATAAGAGAAAATCCAATAAGAGGGAGTACATGGATGGGAGTAAATCATCACCAAAATAATGCAAGAAAATAACCAGAACTGAAGGTTATTCAGAGTGAGTGTTCAGGGTGTGGGGACCTCCACATTAAAAGTAGAGCCTCCCTTTAAAAACTGCTAACTGCCTACCTGGAGACACTCACTCACCACTCCAAGGAGTCGGGCTCTGGCAACCTCCCACCTGGTGGAAATAGCCCATGATGGGCTTCAAGGCAGAAAACACATAGCAGCAAGCAGTTCTGAACATTTCTCTGCCAGATTCCAATACCAGCTCCCCAACACCCCCGCCAGCTGGGTGCCCTGAGTATCCTGAGCCCCATGTCCCTCAGAGCTCACTCCAGGCCTGAACATGACTTCCCCCAAAGGGGCTCTTCAACTCTGGGGGCAGCAGAAGCCCTACTGGGCCAGAGATCAGCTTATTCTCTCTTGGGAGTCTTCATCTGACGGTGGCAATACTGCCCCTTCCTTACATAGCCAGGCCTGTGCTAGCTACTCAGTTCTTCAAAATCACTGTGTCATTGGGGATGCTTGTTTGCATGATCAAACTGTAAGAGAAGCAAGATCATTATTAACACAAAAGTCAGGGTTTGAGTTAGTTCGGGGGTGGGGGGAAGAAGGAGCAAACAGGGGCTTCCACAGGACTGGAACCTGGAATGTTCCACTTTTTACTCCAAGTGGTGGCTATATGGCCTTCAAGTTATCACTATTCCTTAATTTGCACATGTACGTTTCACATATTCTTCAATGCAAATGATACATTTCAGTATTATTTTAAAAAAATGAAAAATAAGGCAGCTGGACCTCAAGTGAGAATCCATGAGGTCTGTCCCTACCCCCTACCGCCTACATGACTTTAGACACTTCGCTTCTCCTTATGAGACCCTATTTCCTCCACTGCCAATAAAAATCATTCCTCTTCTGCCCACTTAAACAGCAGGGCTGAGAAAGGAAATGGGGTCAGATATTTGAAACTGCTCTGTACACTGCAAAGTGATATATAAGCAGAAATATTGATTATGATTATGGCAAGAGCCTCCTTGCTAAGGGTATCCCTAAATAAAGTAATCCTCGTATTAGGGCCAATGTGTCCCATGCCTCATGTGCTTCTCAGAGATTATCATCAGGCTCTTTGCTATCCTTGGAGTCTCTTTGGTTGGATCATAAATATTCATTCTCTCTTGGAAATAATTGAACAAAATGAAATTCCTGCCATTGACTGCTCTTTCTAGAAGGAAGGCACAAAATGTATATACTTAGGTACATTACATCTTAATAATGACCTTAGTTGCTGCACAGGATCATTATGGAATCTTTCTAAACTGTTTTGGCCAATGGGCCTGAGAATAGGGTCTGTCTTGTCCATATACTATGTACTGAAGCATCGGCTCTGGGAAGAACTCAGAGCAAGTTGGGTTATCTAGCTATTACCAGGCCGTTCTTCTGATGAGCACTAAAGATAAAACCAGAAGTTGCAAAGTCCTAAACCCCAGGACCTCAAATGTGACCTTATTTGGAAATAGGGTCATTACAGATAATTAGTTAAGATGAGATCATTAAGGTGGACCCTCATCCAGTAACACGGTTGTCCTTATAAAAGGAGAAAATTTGGACATAGACAGGCACAGAGGGAATATGGTGTGAAGGGAAGGGACACAGGGGTTGGAGGGAAGGAGGGACGGCCACCCACAAGCCAGGGAGAGAGGCCTTCCACAGATTCTCCCTCACAGCCCAGAAGGAACTAACCCTGCCAACATCTTGATCTCAGACTGCTAGCCTCCAGAACTGTGTGAAAATATATTTCTGTCATTTAAATCCCCCAACACACAGTTTTTTGTTACAGCCACCCTCAAAAGCTAATAGAGACATGGGGTGCCTGGGTGGCTCAGTCAGTTAAGCATCTGCCTTCAGCTCAGGTCATGATCTCAAGGTCCTAGGATTGAGCCCCATGTCGAGCTCCATGTCGGGCTCCACACTCAGCAGGGAGTCTGCCTGAGACTCTTTCCTGCTACCCCTCCCCACTCTCTAAAATAAATAAATAAATCTTTTTTTAAAAAAAACTAATAGAGATGTAAAGCATCAACTAAGAGAACTTATATATTGTCCTTGTGAAACTGAATGTCCTCCTCGTGAAATTTTCCTACTTTTCCCTCTTATGTGGCTTACAGGGCCTTGTGAATCTCCTGGAGACTGAAGTTTAAATGAGAGCCCTATGGGCAGGTAGAAGAGGAGGCGTGTGATGTCCTAAGCACCTGCTATTCCTTTGATTACAGGAAAATTGGGCTCTCCTGCACCACAGACTTCGGGATATGGAATGAAGATCCAAGCTCCCAGCACCTGTTTCTTTATCTGGCCCAGGCTGCCCTGCCCAGGCCTGCACGAACCTGGGAGGCAGGCCCACGCCTTCTCCCCAGCAGCAGGGCTCCAGGCTCGGCAGCCAACCCAGAAAACCACCCGCTCATCTGGATCCAGCCCAGGGCTGCTCCCTCAAGTCTGCCCCAGCCTGCAGCTGCCTTCCCTAAATAAGCCTCCTCAAACAGTCCTTGTCTCTTTCCCTCCCCACTTTTCATTCACCAAAATAAATTTAAAGAATGGCTTCTCATGGTTCTCAACTCTGGCTATATACTGGTCTCCCTTGGGTGTTGTTGTTTTTTTAAATGCAACTGTCTGAGCCCTACCCCAGGTCACTTGAAACAGAATCTCTGGTTGGTAGCTGTAGTATAATACAAGTATATATATTTGGTCTTTGTCCCCAGTTGGCACAGAGACCCTAAAACGCCTAGAATTTGCCGAGTTATTGGAATGCTTTTGTTATTCATGAGCCTCTCTGGGCCACACCTGAGTTTAGGGTAACGAGGTGACTCAGGCTGGTGCCCCTTGATAGATACAGGATATATTCAGGATGGGGGTGGTCACCAGAAGACTACACTTCTGATTAGGGGGTAGAAACTCTTAGCCTCACCCCCAATGTCTGGGAAGGGGAGGGAGGCTGGAGACTGAGTCCAATAAAAACTTGAGATTTGGAGAGCTCCTGAGGGGCACTCCTGAAGAGGGCCCAGAAGCTTCCATCTCTTCCCCCATGCCATGCCCAGAACATCTCTTCCACTTGGCTCTTCCTCAGCTGTATCCTTCTAATAAATCTGTAATCCTAAGTAGAGCCTTTCCTGAGCCCTTTGAGTTGCCCTAGTGAATCATCAAGCCTGAGGGGGGGGTGGGAACCCCCAAATCTATAGTCAGCTGGGCAGAAGCGTGGCCTCCTGGGGACCTCTCTCATGGCTGCTGTCTAACACAGAGGCAGTCTGCTGGGACTGAGTCCTTTGACTTGCGGGCTATCACCCCAACCCCAAGTAGGTAAGTCGGGGTTGAACTGAACTGTCGGGCACTCAGCTGGTGTGTGGAGAACTGGAGAATTGGTTAGTGTCAGGAAAAACCACAGGGGCAGTGGCAGCTATGAAGTATACCACTCAGCTCTCTTTCAAAAGCACCTGCAAAGGGGAGACTATCCCAGGTGTGGTGGGTCCCCTGCTGCCCCTTTGGATACCACCCTGCATTCATGCTGAGGCCACACTCAGGTGACCAGCTCATCAGGATTTGGCCAGGATGTTCCCAGTTTGAGCATGGAAGGTCGCAGGTCCCAGTAACCTCTTCAGTCTTAGGCAAACCAGGGCAGTTGGTCACCCTATGATGCACGTGCACACACACGCACACACACACACTGCTCCAACCTGGGACTGCGCACTGTGGAGTACTAGTTCTGCCTCATTCCTGTGGGATGGAACACTTCCGACAGGTCACTTTTGCTCGGGCACATCCCATCAGCCTGGCCTCAGGGGTCTCAGAACCACACTGCTGTCTGAGATCTTTCCAGGCCCTCTCCCTTGCAGGTGTCAACTGTGGACCATGGGCCCGTGGCCCTCCCCACCACTCCTGCCCTTCCCTCCCTCCTCTTTCACAAATGTTGCCCCCAGTAAATCTCTAGCCTATCTCAGAGGACACAGAAACACACTTATCAGTGTTTTTTAAATCTCAAGTGATTGTGATACCAGACAGGTTTGAGGACCACTAGCCAGAGGTGCTAACTACCAGTGTGCCTGTCCACGATCCAATGGAGAGACCAACGTGCAAACTTCTTATAATAGTACCAAATGGAAAATGCAGCAATCAAGATATGAGCTGAATATTCTGGAAGTACTGAGGAAGAGAGAGAATGCCCTGGTGATATAGGAGATGATTTCAGCTTCCAGTGCTGAGTGACAACAGTGGTTCTCTTGAGCTCGAAGTAGAGAATTCTTACTATTTTTCTCATCATAACACATCACTGTGATAAAGTCATCATGTATTGTGGACATAAATTCAGAGATGTTTTACTCCCAACATTCCTGGCCACCAAATATGTTGGGGGGGGGGGGCAGGGGGCGGTAACACACCAACCAATTCTCTCTGGACGACACAGTTCAATTCAGTTCTAACTACTAACTACTACTACTACTAACTACTCAGAGTTAGCACTGGGGCCACAGGTTAAAAGCTCAGTGCCCCTTGAGACCCTGAGCCCAAGTCCCAGGTCGTCTATCACCTGTGCTTCTGACTGACCCACTGTAAATCCAGAGTTCCCACAAGCCCCTCCTCAGACACAACAGGTGGCTAGAATTGCTCACAGAACTCAGGAAGACCCTTTGGTTGTCATTACTGGTTTCGTATAAGGAATGGAACTTAGGAGCACCACATGGAAGAGAGGTATGCGGTCCAGTGCTTGGAGCTTCCATGCCGTTTACTGGTGCGCCACCCCCCTGGCACTGGGGCGTGTTCACCGACCAGACAGCTTTCCAAACCCTGTCATTTAGAGGTTGGTATGGCGTGGTACAGGCATGATTGATCAAATCATCAGCCTCTGTCAATTAACTCAATCTCCAGCTCTCTTCCTTCCCCAGAGGCTGGGGGTGGGACTGAAAGTTCTAACCCTCTAATCACTTGGTTGGTTCCTCCAGCAACCAGATTCCCTCCTTTAAAAAAAAAAAAAAAAGATATTATTTATTTATTTATCAGAGAGAGGAGCACAAGCAGGGGGAGCTGCAGGCAGAGGGAGAGGGAGAAGCAGGCTCCCCAATGAGCAGGGAGCCCGATGCAGGGCTCCATCCCAGGACCCTGAGATCATGATCTGAGCCAAAGGCAGATGCTGAACCACCGAGGCGTCCCAACCAAAGCCCATCCTGAAGCCATCCAGGGACCTACCAAGAGTCAACTCATTATTATAAACTCAGGTATAGTCGAAAGGGGCTTAATTATGAGTAACAAAAGATGCTCCTCTCACCCCTGTCACCCAGAAAACTCCAAGAGTTTTAGAAGTTCTTGTGTGAGAAACTGGAAAAAAAGACCAAATATTATAACAAAAGATGCTCCTCAGGAAACTATAGAAGTTTTAGGAGCTGTGTGCCAGGAACTGGAGACAAAAACCAAATATATATTTCATTTTATATCACAACATCATATAAATTCACAGATCTGATTTCCAGTGAATTCTACTGAAATCAGTAGAAAGGAAACTGACCTCCTCAAATATGCTGGTAAGAGAAACTGGTGTGTGTGTGTGTGTGTGTGTGTGTAACATTGCATCAATAGGGCTAAAACTGTCATGCGACCAACACACATACTTTAGCAATGTAGAGATTTTTACATCAACTGTCTCCAATAATTTCTGGTTTTCCTTTTAAAAAATGCATCACTAATTATAGGATGGTTAGCCCAGCTGGAAGCCTTTTATCCTTGCTGGATACAGCCACTTCCCAGCAAAGCTAAAAACCAGCTAAGTGCTGTGTGTGGCATTTTAAAAGTCAAATATTACACAAGGTCACATATGAATCACTTTTTTCCTAAATTAATGCATTATTTTGATGTTCCAGGAAGAATTTTCTAATACATATTTTCTTTCACTTCAACTATTAAGCAATTTAAAACAGAGGCCTACATCACATCCCACTGGACTGTCAATCTCCAAGATAGCTAGATTCACACAAGCATATTGAAGTAGTTCTCTATAAATTTGAGATAGAGGAAAAAAGAAAACACAAATATTTTCTTATGCATTTTTCATTCTAACCATAATCTGCAGTGGGAAGAAGATGGACCGTAATTGTTTTGCGGACAGGTTTTATCTTGTTTTTTTATCATGGTCACATTATATAACATAAACTTTACCATTAATAACACCTGGTCCTCTGCACAGAAGAGGGGTCTCCTGCATCATATTGCATATTCACATTCTGTGCCCTAACACACCCACAGAGTCACAAACACATGCACACCTCTGACCTCACTTTGGGGATCCTGACACCTTGTTAAAACACGATGGTCTTCAGGCGGTCAAGAGAAATGAGCCAATGAGATGAAGAGTCTGTAGGGGAAGGAGATACAGGATTTGTTCCTGTTAGGTGGAAAACAGACATCACAAATCTAAAATAATGAAAGGGGTTGATCTGCTTAAAAGAAGGGTACAATTTTATTTCTATAGCTGTCCATGGTTCCTTCGCATAAAAATAGGAATTAATGTGGACTCTCAGAAGCACAGAGGGGAAATAACTATGTCTCACATTTGCCTCCTCTTCAAGCCACCTCCACATCTCCCCTGTGCATTTCATGAGCAAATATCTTAAAATCATAATCTATCCTCATTTCTCTTAACTTCCATGCATTTCTCAACCAACTGCAACTTGGCAGTGCAATGACATGGCTCCTGATAACTCTCTCTTAATTCCCAGCCCGGTGCTTTAGTTTTTGGTTTTCAGCCTAGCTGAGCCCTCTAGAATACATGGACACTATTGATAAATGGCCTTAAGACACACACACACACACACACACACAAACACACACACTTTGCTCCTAGAACATCTCTCACTTGCAAATCTTTCTCTGGCTACTTCTTCTGTTCGCCCTTACATGTCTGGATTCCCCAGTTTCTTTCCTGGCTTTCTCATTAATTCTACATTCTTTCCTTGGACAATCTCCACTCTTGGCTTCTGCTTCTATACTGAAAACTCTGACCTGAGTGCTCCCCATTGTTCCTATTCTAAATCTCCAGCTGCCTCCTGGACATCTCTTCTCTACCTTATTAGCATTTCCTACTTCATGTGTCTAAAACCAAACTAAAGATAGATGGATGGGTGGATGGATGGATGGATAAAACAAAAATCTCTGTCCTTTGCATTCTTTCTTTCTATGAGTTAATGGCACTGTCTTAGTCAGCTCAGGCTGCCATAAGAGAATACCGCACTCTAGGTGGCTTGAACAATAGACATTTATTTCTCACAGTTCTGGAGGCTGGGAAGTCTAAGATCAAGGTGCCAGCAGATTCCGTTTCTGATGAGAGCTTTCTTCCTAGCTGGCAGACAGCCGCCTCCTCACTGTTTGCTCACAGGAGGGAGAGAGAAAGAGAGCTAGCTCTCTTTTGTCTCTTCTTATAAGAACCTGAATCCTATTGGATCAGGGCCCCACCTTATGACCTCATTTTACCTTAATCACCTTCTAAAGTCCCTATTTCCAAATACAGTCACATTGGGAGTTGGGACTTCAACATATAAATGTACAGCGAACACAATTCAGTTCATAGCAGGTACCATGTTCCAAGCTAGGTCTTGTCTTGACTCTTCCTCTCCCCCATATGCAGCCAGACACCCCAATTAATGGGTTGCCATCCCTAACTTTCTCTTTAGCCCATTTCTTCCTTCCACCTCTACCCTTATGCTTCCAGTTCAGACCCCCTTGCACCTCACCTGAACCACATCCTTTGGGTTCCTGCTCCTCTTTCTCCCCACCACCTTTCCACTATGGTACTGCCAGGTCAGCATCCAAAATAACAGATCTGATCGAGATGTCCAAAACCTGTTCTACGAACGGTCCATAAACTTCACGGCACAGTCTTCCCCCTATCTAGACCTCATCTAACCGCTGTGGTCTCATTCCTAGCCATTGTCCCCATACGTCACGTTCTGGGCACACCAAGTGTCTTGCTGTTCCACCTTCCCACTCTTTTCTCCATTTATGCAGAATTTTCCTCTATTTGGAATATGCCTCCCTTCCTTCTTTATTTGGTAAGTTCATGCCCATCTCTCAGGCCTCGGGTTAAATATGATGTCCAAGAAGGATTTCTCAACCCCTCCGCTTAGCTACCCACCGTCCTATTCATATCCTGTTGCAGCACTTGCCATATTTATACATCAGTCCCCTCCCCAAATAGGCTTGAACTTCCTCACGAGTAGTGACAGACTGTCCTTTGCTGCTGAGCACCTGAGCTCCACCCTTAAGTTATCTGATAAATGGAAGTGGGAGCAGAGTGTGTTGCGGGGATGTTGGGGGAAGGCATGCGGTACAAGTTTTGTCCTTAACTTTTCTGAGTTAAAAAGTAAATCCTTGGGGCGCCTGGGTGGCTCAGTCCTTAAGCGTCTGTCTGCCTTCGGCTCAGGTCATGATCCCAAGGTGCTGGGATCGAGCCCCACATCGTGCTCCCTGCTCCGCAGGAAGCCTGCTTCTCCCTCTCCCACTCCCCCTGCTTGTGCTCCCTCTCTTGCTGTGTCTCTCCCTGTCAAATAAATAAATAAAATCTTTAAGGGCGACTGGATAGCTCAGTCGTTAAGCGTCTGCCTTTGGCTCAGGTCACGATCCCAGGACCCTGGGATCAAGTCCCGCATTGGGCTCTCTGCTCGGCGGGAAGCCTGCTTCTCCCTCTCCCACTCCCCCTGCTTATGTTCCCTCTCTCGCTGTGTCTCTCTCTCTTGTTGAAAAATAAATAAAATCTTAATAATAAAATAAAAAAATAATAAAAAATAAAGTATATCTTTAATATTTGCAATTATGCACGTATATGGGCCATTTAATTTTGCAGACAGTACTAGATTTTAAGCATTTCTCTCATATATGTAACAGTGCTAATTTTTAAAAAATTAAGGAGACCACCCAGATTACAAGGCAGCTCTTCCATTCCCAAAAGAAACGTGTGTTACTCCTAACTAGGATACTTCCCGAACGATTCAGATATGATTTTCAGTCTAGTATATAAACGCAAGGGCCATTATATTTCAGTATCACCGAGCTATCATATTTATTTTAGGTTAAATTCTAAAGAAACCTAAAAGAAAAAGGTTACAAATGTCCTCAGTTTAAAGCTCCCCTAGGGTGAATGGCCTGATCTGTGCTCCGGAGCACCAGCATTTTTAGAGATGATATAAAAGGTGGGTTGACATTAAAACAAAACAAAACAAAACAAAATCTTAAGTAGCCAGAATAAATCTTTGCGCCTTTCGGGCCATACGCTCCCAGGACAGAACCCTTTGAGATGTGTACCAGGGGTGGGAAATTTAGACAAAAACCCCACAGAGTCACGTGAGAGGCCGGAGCACAGATGCCCGGGCAGTGCTTTCAGGAACTGCTTCTCACCTATTAAGCCGGATTTTCTCGAACGCAGCGGCTGGGCAAAAGCCTCTTTGTTAACAGTCTTCCTATTGTGAGGAAGCTGAAAGACACAAAAATGTTCAGGAATCACAACACTCCCACGACCTTAGGTGATGCTTAAATATTGCCTCTACTTTACATCATCTGGGAGCTTTCGCTTCACGATGCGCAGGAGGAACGCACGGTCCCTGAAGTGAGAGCCACCTCAGGCAGGACAGAGCCAGCCAGACCTTCCAGAACCAGGAACGCGAGCTGCGCAGACCGGAAGCCTCGTGCTGCTCTCCCGGCTGGAGGAGGCTTTGCTCCCAGCAAGGCACCAGCTTTGCGAAGCCCAGTAACGTGTCCAAGCCCCGGGGCTCTCCGCTGCGAGGGGGCCCAGGAGAGGGACACGGCCTGGTGGGGAGGGGGCGGCCTACCGGGCTTTTCCAGGGGCAGGAAACGTGGCATCTGCCCGCGTGTCGGTGCGCGCCCCCAGCCCGGTGCCCGCCGCCTCTCTCACGCCACACCACGGCCCCGCTCCCGCCCCAGCGGCTTCTCGTCGCCCTCCTTCCTTCCGTCTGGGCTCTTCCTGGGCGCGGCGGGCCATTCTGAGACCACACCGCGCCCCCTTTCCCTGACAACTTGCTGCCCGGCCCTCTCCTCCCGGAAGTCCTCTGCGACGCTCCTCCCGACAGCTCCCGGAAGTGCCCTGGTGAGGACCGCGAGGAACAGGCGGCCGCGTGCCTCTCCCGGCTTCCGGCTGCTGGCTGCCGCTTCCGGCTTCCGGCTTCCGGCTTCCGGCGGTGTGCCGGGGTTGTCTGGTGTCCGTCCGTCGGCGTGTAGGAGCATTGCCCCGGTCTCCGTCCGCCTACGTCCCCGCACGGCCCACAGAGACACCAGCCATATTGGGTAAGGCCAGCTCCTAACGACCTCGTTTTTAACTTGATGACCTCACTGAAGACTTGTCTCCGCACGCGGTCACATTCTGAGCTCCTGGGTGGTAGAGAGTCGACATCTGAATTTGGGGGCATACGTTTTAACCCATGACAGACTCCATTATCTGTGCCCCCATAAAGCCCTTGAGACATCCCTGTCACTGCTTTATAATTGTACAAAGGACTATTTTCGTCACTGGCCTGTGAGCTTCTTTGCAGAGGTGCTGTGTTATCTGATCTTTACACACCCAGTGCCCAGCAGAGTGTCTGGCACAGCATAGGAACCAAATGGACGGATGAACAAATGGATGGGTGAATAAATGAATGAATGGGTGAATAGGGCGGCTGCGGAGAGCCAAAACATTCTGAATAAACTGTGCAGATTCACTCCAGAGCCAACCTAAACGTGCCATTTTATGTTTGCTTATATATATATATACACACACACAAGATTTTACATTAGGACTCATCACGTATGCAGGTGTAATGAGTATGCTTAAGCCACCCCTCCCTCAGTTGTGTATTTGTCAAGTTTTTCTCAGCTCTGAACCAGGCCCTTGCCTTTCCTTTTGCCTTTCTGGTCTTATCACCAAGAGAGGGCTTCTTCTGAAGCCTTTCTCTTTCCCACCCCAATAAGTGGGTTCCTTGGAGTCAGAGCCATTGGGTAAATGCAGGGCACTTCCAGGTGCCCCCAGTGCTGAGCACGTTTCCATCACTTTTTTTATTCCTGTTGCCTTTGCACAACTCCATGCAATGAACTTTTCCTTCCCTTGTGCTGCCCTCTGGCACTTCTTGCTTGGCTCATTCTTCCCCTGGGGGAGGTCTGGTCAGGAAGAGAAGTGCCTTTAGGCAGAATGCTGCCCAGAAGACATCCCACCCCCACCTTACTAAGAAATTGCTGATTCCATAATTATTTTCCAATTCTCACTGCAAATATTTGCATAACAAATACAGAGACCTCAGAACTGGCAGCTTAGCTGGCCCTCAGATGCAGCGGATAGACTCTCCAGCTCTTTCGCTCCCAAGGCATTTGGGTTAAAATGCTTAGGATGTTTTTCAAAAGCCCTGGGCCATCTCCAAATCTGGATTTGCTCTGGCCCACTCTGAGTCGTTCTGTGTTATTTACACCTCTAGAAGTTCTTCTTCCCTGTCTATTGGAAGGGCCAGGCGCCCAACACAACACAGTCAGATGGGGGAAAGAAGATGTAACATACGTGCATGTGTGTCTGTTGGTTTTAATTATGTATGACCTGATTCCCACAAATATTTTTAATAAATATACACACTTGCATTAAAGTTCAAGAATAAAGTTCGTGTCATGAGTGCCTGAGTTTTCCTAGGAGGAAAGGCACTAACAGAAACATCAGGCCATCTGGAAACCTGCTCTTGGCTTACATAAGGGCAATAAAAGACAGAATTAGGAGTTAGCAAGGGAGCAGATAGGAAATGAGAAGAAAGAACAAAAATAAAGGCAAAGAGGGGGAAAGAAAAGGGTGGGGAAGGGAGTATTCCTTAGGAAATTGACCCTACTCACAACAGGGGAAGAAGTACTTTAAAAATCAATAGACAGGTGTTTCCTATTCCTCTCTCATGTACACACATACACACCTAGGCCCAAAATACACAAGTTGCTATTTCACAATAGCCCATAAGAAAATTCTTTATATTCTGCCCAAACCCCAAAACCGTGAGCCCGTGATCCAGGTTAGACCATGCATCTGTATATATTAATATTTTTATTCTGTTTTGTTCATTAACACAAGCCCTAAGACACAATACCTTGGGCCGGCCTTCGGAAATGCACTGGCATATTCTGTCTTCCTAATATTCTTGGACACTGCCAGAAACTAATAGGCTCAAATCAATCCCCACTGGATTGTAAACCCCAATAGAAGAGGCTCCAATAGTTTCTTCATGAGGATCTGCTTTGATGTTGTCCTTTCTGGGGGAAGGGAAAACAAATGGAGGGAGGGAGGAAGATATGGGGAAAAGAGGGAGGAAGGGACTGGGAGGGGGTGTGGGGAAAGAGGGGAGAGAGGGGGAAAGGAGGGAGGTCTGTCTTTGACAAGAAGGCTGAAGGCACACATTGGAAATGAGGATGATGTGTGTGGCCAGCTATGATTTTGACATCAATCAATAGATTGTCATTGGCCCGTTGGTGACAGAGGCTCTATTCACGCTGCACCTCCCCCAAATCCCACACAGGGCCCAGTGTAATGTTCTGAATGGTGGTTCATTCACTGAGCACCCTGCATGCACTGGGCTCAATGACACACTGTTCCAACTCCCACAAAGTTCACCCTCTAAAGGGGAAGAGAAATGGACATTGGCGGGAACCTGAAAACACCACAGTTCTATTTGAACACACAAATATAAATTCATGCACACTCCAACACTCACTTTCCAGCCCCAATTTCTATTTCTCATTACTGGAGAATTAGAAAAGAGCGTTGACCCCTCTGGGTAGACAAGCTCTACAGATCCAGGGGGTCCGCAACTGTTCATGGTGGCCCTGTTCGTTAAGCACACTCTAGACGTCTAGAGTCCAAGGGGAGAGGATCTGTGGTTTATCCTGGATTCTGAAGGGTCTGTATGGTCACATCTCTGGGTATGTTGTCTATTCATTTACAGAGAAAAAAAATGGAAGGTTAGAAACTGAATATTCCTTTGTATCTTTTTTTTCAAAATATCAACTGAAGCTCCCGTGTATTAAAGAATTTTTGTTAATGTTTTAAATGTCTATCTAGGCACCTGGGTATGCTAATGGATATTTCTCTTTAATCCAAATGACAGAGCTCTACACAACTCCTAAAGAAAAGTTGTTCTATTGTGGTGCTCCATTTTACTAATTCAGAAACCTGACATTTCTGGAGGAGCGGCGACAAGCAATTTCACAATGATAAATTTTATAAGACAGAATACTCTGCTCCATGGAGCTCAGGAGTAATTTCAAAGAAAGATAAATAGTCACAACATTTAATGCATAAACAAATGTGGCAGGATAATTTATTGAGATATTAATTTGTGATTTTTTTTTCTTGCTCCCATAGGAGCCTGGCAAGATGGGAAGGAATCATCCTTCTTCCAGGCAAGAAGGTGGGCACGATCTGAATGTAGACCCCTTTGCCTGTGTTATTAACTTATTTTGAGACCTACAGTCAAGGCTACCAAGCACCCACCAATGAAAAGAGCTGTAGCTACAAAGGGCAGCAGAACCAGAGTGGTCCGGCTTGGGGGGATGGAAAACGTCCCCCAGGATGTCAGAAGCGCGGTAGATGTGGAGATTCTGTAAGTGGCGGATAGCCATATGCCAAATGCTCACAGAATCCCAAGAATATGGGAGACCAGAAGGATCCTGGAGAGGTGGTCCCCAGCTTTCCCTAAGCAGCTTTGTTCGAGCTACCTTGGTCATAAGTAATCACTCTTGCAATCCCAGCCTCAGCCCCAGTGTTATCTTTGGTCATGAGAACTCTAAACCTGCATTGGCCCCAGCTTCTTCACTCCTCAGCAACATGTTCTGCTAAACCACCTCAGGTTATATTTCAAAGATTGGTCACAAACTCTTTGCATCTCTTCCCATGAAGAAGTGGAGTCTGTATGTTTCTGCCTCTTGAATCTGGCTTTGGCCATGTGACTTGCTTTGGCCAAGAGAACTCACACAGAAGCTTGCAAAGTGCCTGCTCGTATGGGCTTCTCTTCTCTTACTGCTTTTAGAACATAGCCTCCAAGTACAGAAGCCTGAGATTGCCTGCTAGATGCTGGACAAACAGGGCCCAGCAGCCAGCATTACCAGAGCCAACCACCAGACGTGGGAGTGAGGCCACTAAGACCAACAGCCCCCAGGTGACTTGTCTGTCAGCTCTCTGGTTTGCTAAGCAATGTAAGATAAAAGGCTCTGTCAAGCACTTTCCCAAGCCAATAGCTATGAACTAGCCACTCACATAAGTTATTTTCCTTGTAAGAAAGTAATTCTGATGAACCTGGAAGACACTATGTCGAGTGAAATAAGCCAGTCTCAGGACAAATACTGTATGATTCCACTTATATAAGGAACCTAAAATAGTCAAACTCATAGAAGCAGAGAATAGAATGGTGGTTGCCAGGGGCTGGGGAGAAAGGGAAATGGGGACTTGTCTGATAAGTATAGTGTTACTTACGCAAGATGAGTAAATGATAGAGACCTGTTGTACAATGTAGTGCTACAGTGCCTACAGCTAATAATACAGTGTTGTACACTTACAAATTTGTTGAGAGGGTAGATCTCATGTTAAGTGTCTTATACAGAAGGTGGGGAGGGATACAAGGAAAATTTTGGAGGTTGATTCTGGTGAGCATATCATAGGTGCATGCATATGTCCAAACTCATCAAATTGTATACATTAAATATGCAAGTTTTCTGTGTATCAATTATACTCAATGAGCTGTTTTTTAAAAAAAAAAGTAATTCTGCTCCAAGGTAACTAAAGGTCTCCAAGAAATAATGGCATACTTTCCTTAATTTTTAAGCAAAAAAAATACCGCTTTACATGTGTATTATCTTGTGAAGGTTATCCTTTCTACTCTGAATCAGCTTTGATCTTTTGTTGAAAACCAATTGTCCATATATGTACAGATCTATTTCTGGATTTTCTATTCTATTTCTTTGATATGTCTCTCTTTATTGTAATACTATACTATCCTTATTACTGTAAATTTTGTAATAATTTTTGAATCAGCTAGTACCTTTGTTCTTTGTCAGAGTTCCCTTGCGCATTTTAGGTTCCTTGCATTTCCATAAGAATTGCAAAATTAGGTTGTGTATTTCTTTTCTTTTCTTTTTTCTTTTTTTTTTTTTATAAAGAGAGAGTGCATGTTACCTGGAGGGGGTGGTCAGAGGGAGAGGGAGAGAGAGAATCTTAAGCAGGCTCCAGGCCCAGTGTCGAGCTCAACGTGGGGCTCGATCTCACAACCCTGAGATCATGACCTGAGCCAAAATCAAGAGTCGGACGCTTAACGATTGAGCCACCCAGCTGCCCCAGGTTGTGTATTTTTACAAAAATTCCTGCTGGGATTTGTTTGAGATTGTGTTGAATCCATAGATCAATTTGGAGAGAATTGACATCTGAACAATATTTAATCTTCTGACCCATAAATACATTTATTTAGGTCTTCTTTCATTTCTCTCAACTGTGTTTTATAGTTTTCAGTGTACAGGCATTGCATATCTTTTGGCAGATATATCCCTAAGTATTTGATATTTTTAATGTTTATTTGTATTATATCTCAGTTTTGGATTATTCATTCCCAGTTTACAGACATGCAATGAATTTTCATATATTGATCTTGTATTATGCAACTTTCCTAAACTCACTAATTAATCTAGTAGCTCTTTTGTAGATTTAACCAGATTTCCTTCACAAGTGATTATATCATCTGCAAATAAATACATTTTTACTTCTTCCCTCACAGTTTGGATGCCATTTATTTCTTTTTCTTGCCTGTTGCACTGCCTAGGCCTCCAGCATAATGTTGAATAGAAGCAATAAAAGCAGACATCTTTGCCTTATTCCTGATCTTGAGTTTTTCACTGTTAAGAATGCTACCTATAGATTTTTTCATAGATGCCTTTTATCATGTTGAGAAAGTTCCTTTCTAGTCTTAGTTTTCCGGGAGCTCATATCAGGAATGAATGTTGAGTTTTGTTAAGTGCTTTTTCTGCACCTACAGAGCTGATTAAATGGTTTCTCTTTTGTTATTTTGTTAATATGGCGAATGACACTGATTGACTTTCAAATGTTATACCAACCTTGCGTTCATCAGATCAATTTTGTCAGGATTTTTTGCATCTATGAGGCGTATTTTTCCGTAGTTTCTTTTGACTCCTTTCCATTATGAAATGACGACTCTCTCTCTGTGTTACTCTGAAATCTGCTTTGTTGGATACTATAGCCTCTTCTGCTCTCTTTTGATTAATATTAACATGCTCTATCCTTTTCCACACTTAGCTTAATTGTATTTGTGTCTTTATATTTAAAGTGTGTTTATAGTGTGTTTCTTGTAAGCAGTATAAAGTTGGGTCTTGCTTTTAATCTGATCTAAAAATATCTGCTTTTTAATTGGGTGTTTAGACCATTTATATTTAAGGTGATTATTTTTACAGTTAGGTTTAAATCTACTATTTTGCTGTTTTTTCTTTATGTGTCCTATTGACTGTTACTTTTTTCCTCTTTAGCTACATTTTGTATGGATTACTTTTTACCTCTTTCATTTTTTTCATTTTGCAGGAAAGCAGATTCAACTCAATATATGAAAAAGGCTTCCAGGAAGGCACTCCAAAACTGAGAGGCTCCTTTATGAGGTAATGAGTTCCTTGACACAGTGTTCAACAAATGTTATATAACCCCTTGTCAAGGAGGACCATCCTATTTATAATGACAGCACTGCTCACATTCACCCCACTATCTCTAGCTCCCTCCCTATTTCATTTTTTCCACAGCACATATCACTTTCTATTATATTGCATAATTTAATTGTGCATATGCTTATTACTGGTCCTCCTTTACTAGATGTAAGCTCTACGCAGGCAAGGTTGTTTTTGTTTTTTGTTTTTGTTTTTTATCTGATTTGTTCACTGTTGTACCCACAGCACATGATAAACACTTAGTAAATATTAGTTGAATAAATGAATCAATCAGATGGGAGGTTAAACTCCCTGAGCTCTAAAGCTTCCGGACATTGTTAAAATGAAAACTTGGTGAGCCTATATTTGGGGACTTCCTTCTTCTCCCTCCTCCCTTTCCCCACCTCTACCCGAGAAAATCACTTAACCATCCTTCATCACATGTCCAAAGCCAGCGCCGGATGTGTGGAGTGCCGTGCATCCGGCGCTAACATTGGCAGGCCCAGAGTCTGCTGGCAAGGAGTGCTTTAGCCATGATTTATTATTAAATCTTAATCACAGACTTCTCCTGCAATCAAGAGCCTTGATTAAGTCCATTCACAGTCCTGTAAGGTCAGAAATGAGGAGACAGAAAGAATAGGGGAATCAGAGGATAATAATTATTTGTATCTCTGTAACATGGCCTGAGCAACTATTTCATTTCTCCTGGATCCCTAAGCGATCACATGCCGGGATTCTCACTCTCCTGTCATGTGCCTTCCCTTTCAGCGATTTTTCTGCTGTGAGCTCCACCGCTGACCACTGTTCCCAAGGGAAAGGCTATCGCCAAGAAGGGATCCCATACAAAAAATCAAGCCAAGCCAGGAATGTACCTGGGCAGGCAGGAGGGAATCCTTCTCAGTTAAACACCTTAGTCGTGAAGAGAGGAAAATCAGCATTTCAGGGCCCACCACCAATGATTCTGTATGTTCTTACTGAGGCACACTTTCCTCCCCAAATCAAAGTATGCTTTCAGCTTCCTTAGCAGGATTTCAACTCTTCTTCGAAGCAGCTGTCTAACTGCACCTTGATGATGAGGCTGAGACTGAAGCTCTCTATTCTCTCTTTCTCTCTTTCTATGAGCCCACAGCCACGTGAAATATTTTGGTTTTGAACCTCACTAAGAAAACTAAAGTAGCCACGGCAAAGCCATTACACTGTAAATGTTTGGTTGTTATTCAGAGTGTTCTGGGCTCTAATCAGCTCTCATCAAGTTCATACCATCTACAAAGCACTCTGAGGATAACCTGTCTTGAAGGAAATGTACAACCTTGGGCAAAGCAGTGTTTTAAGCAGGGTCCCCTCTCCCCCACGAAATGGCCATGGGCATTTGGGGCGGCTGAACCCCATCTTATGGGAGTCCAGAAAGTCTTCAGGGAAAAGTAGCTTTGGAGAGAAGCCTAAAAGAGGAGAAATATTTCAACAGGTGGAGATGGGGGTGTGAATATAAAATGTTCATCTAAACTTCTCAAACATTCACACCTTTAAATTTTCCACTGAAATGAGTTGGGCTTAATTAATTCAGCCTAAACCCCTCATTTGCCTCTTTTCTCTCTCCTTAAGCTACAACGAAATGGGAACAATGTGTTCCTGCTTCCTCCCACTGGTTCGTAGAAGCGGTGCCTGCGAACAGAAGGGACAACATTGAGAGGGTGAGCCACAAAATCCACTCTTGATGTGGGCCCTGGTTGTGGAATCCTGCTCCTCAGTCTCAGAAAGTAGAGCAGCACTGATGTTTTTAAACCAAAAACATGCTTAAGCCAAGTAAATTTTGTGAGACTGTTCGGGCAGGACACTCTGATGTTTAGAGTCATCCGAAAGGCATCATTTGTTAGAAGCAGGTCCTGGTACCTGGGGCACATATCACACACAGCGTCTGGTTTGAGGCACGTCTTACTGGGTATTCAGTTACCCCACAAGGTCAAAGCAATGCCTAGTAACAGAATAGAGCCCATCACTGAGCTGTCTGGAGACCCAGCCTTCTGCCTCAAACTGGCTACCTGTCCTCAGGGATGTCTCCAGAGAAGGCAAAGGATGCCTGTGTTCTTCTTTGTGCATTCATTAACTAGCTCTGCAATTAAGACATCATCATCAACAACTGTACAAATTGTTCCTGACTCTTCTTGTTTCCTTTGACATCAAGATAAGTCTTGATAACAATAGCATGTCCAGAACATACGATCAGGACTAAAAACAAACTCATGACGCAATGTCTTCTCCAATTTCAGCATGAGGGTTTGTGTTCATATTTTCAGGGAGTTGCAAGTTCTCTGATTTTTTTTTTAGTCTGTTTTCATTTCAGTGCTTAAATTAATATAAATATAATCTCTGGGTAATCACCTTATAACCAGTTATCTCCCCGGATTTCATTGCTCGTGTTTGCGTTCATGATTAGTTGTGTAGGAGAAAAGTAGACCCATCCAAGCTAAGGAGAAAAGAAGTGAGATTAATCCATAAATGAAGCATTTTCACTAAATGAGAACAAATTAATGCTAAAACAGCCCACTATACAAATGAAGGTTTGTCACACTTTGAATAGGGAAAAGGTGGTGGGAAAACTGATTAACCGCGCTACCCATGGGGGTATAGGCTGAGCAACCCTATTACCACATTCAGATAGTAAATAGCAGTTCAGTTTTAGCTAAACTCAAGGAATGAAAACATATCGCACATCCAGTTAATGTTGTCAACTTAGTTTTTAAATTTTTATTTGTATTAACTATATGAATTTGATTTTAATGAATCATTTTACAAGAGCTATAAATATAAGGCCTTTTAATCCAAATTTTATGTTGGTCTGAGTTTCAGCAAAACAATATAAAAAAGATTTAAGTCAAAAATTAAAATCTCAAAACTTTTATTATCCTTTTGCTCAAATTTGAGAAATAATGAAGTATGCCTAATCCTTTCCATTTGCCTAAAACATGAATGGCCATTTTTCAAGCAATTCTAACTAAAAGGGAAGAACTTTAGTATAATGAAAGGAAAAATGGTCCAGGAGCTAGTAGTTCAAATCCCAACCACGTCACTTGCAAGCTGACAGTCCTTGAACAAGCTGCTTTCTCCTCTGGGGGCCTCCGTTTTATCATCTTTGAAATAAGAAGGTCTTAATAGATTTTTTTCAGGGTCTTCCAACTCAGAAATGTTATGATTCTACCCGTCCTTTATTCTGAAGATGTTAGCCTGCAGTCTCTGGCTCGCAGAAGCCTGCCCTCTTCTGGCCATAGCCCAGTACTGCAATCCTGACACACACCGAATGGAAAAGTAAAGGTGTCTAGTAGGCTGGGTTTCTGAGAAAAAGGTGAGCGAGCCCAGTTTGCTCATTTTTCCCATCCCCTATATCTTATTTTCTCCCTTCTCAGAGTTTTTTGTTGAAATCAAGTGAATCCTGAAGATGTCCTTTAGGGGTGGCCTCATATCTAGCCTCTCTTTAGAAAAGAGCCCTGTGGTATATGATCCATCAGCTGCAACAAGTAGGTTTATACCACAAGACCCCCCCTTCACTACAGTTGACTGGAAAATTGGGAGCAGCTAATCTTCAAACTACCCAGCAGCTAGCCCATGGGATGACTGGAGAGAAAAGAAGAGCTGGATGGTATAGAGTTCTGTAGCTGAATTGATCAAATCTTAAGCTAAAGTGGTGTGGTAGCCCACGCCCGAGATATCCCCAGTGATCCCCACTTCCTGACATGCATGCCTTCGTGTCATCCCCTCACACACCAACTAGGGCGGACCTGGGCAAACAATAGGATATTGCAAAAATGAAGGTGTATGACTTCTGAGGCTAGGTTATAAAACAGAGCTGCTTCCATCTTGCTTGCTCTTGGATCATTCCCTGTGGGGGGAAAAAGCAAACTGCTTTTTCAATGTCTGGAGGACACTCGGGAAGCCTGTGGAGAGAGGTCCATGTGGCAAGGAACTGAGTCCTCCTGCCCATAGCCATATGAGTGAGTCAAATGGAGAAGGATCCCCTAGCCATAGTCAAGTCTTAAGATGATTACAGCTCTGGTGGATGTCCTGACCACACCCTCATGAGTGACCCTAAACCAGAAACACCCAACTAACCTGCCCTGAATACCTGGCCAACAGAAACTGTATAAGATAACAAATGTTTATTGCTTAAAGCCACCAAGTTGTGAGGTAATATTGAATTACATAGCAGTATATATCTAACATGAAAGACGAAGCTGTAAAGCATCTTTTATGGCATTTGGGGAATATTTGGGGCCTTGAGAAGTTCTGATATATTATGCCCCTCCTGAGGTCAGTCTCACCAGTATGCACTAAAAAAGAGGGTCTAGGAGTTCTCACAGGATAGTTATAAATAGCTATGCATGGAGGCAAATATGACTAGAAAGTAACTTTTAGTAATTCTCTGACCGGTTAGGTAAATAAGCATAATGTAGAATCATGACATAAGAAATTAGTCAAGGAAAACACAAAATTTAAATCCATATGTAGAAGCACCTGGGCGGCTCAGTAAGTTAAGCATCTGCCTTCGGCTCAGGTTGTGATCTCGGGGTCCTGGGATCGAGCCCTGTGTCAGGCTCTCTGCTCAGCAGGGAATCTCTTTCTCTCCCCCTACCCTCTCTCTCTGAAATAAGTAAAATCTTCTTTTTAAAAGATTTTATTTATTTATTCGACAGAGAGAGCAAGAGAGTACAAGCAGGGGGAGCAGTAGAGGGAGAGGGAGAAGCAGGCTTCCCGCTGAGCAGGGAGCCGGACATAGGGCTCAATCCCAGGACCCTGAGATCATGACCTGTGCCGAGGGCAGATGCTTAACCATCTGAGCCACCCAGGTGCCCCTAAATAAAATCTTTTTAAAAAATAAATCCATATGTAAAATACTTGACCATAAGACATACTAAGACAAAAGAAACACAGGTAGAATGAATATGTCTGTGTTTATGTATGCATTCAGAGTAGGGGAGGGCGGGATATACATATATGCTGGAATATAAGGAAGGATGAATACAGAAACCAAGCCTGAGAGAGATGGGGCTAGGGAAACTGCCAATGCCATAGGGTCAGTCCCTGCGTAGGATAACCAAAAAGCCCAGCCCACTGTGTCCAAAGGACCATGGAAAACCTGCTTGCTTGGGGACAGACAGCATCTGGGGAGGTTTTGTCTGAATGGCGAGACACTGCAACAGCTGGTCTGCTCTTAGGCAATCAGTCCATCAACAGACTATCTAGTTAGTACTTGGAACAGTAGAAAGCAGTGCACAGCTGGGGAAATTGTTAAGGTTCCCTTCCTCAATAGAAGTGTGGCTCAGGTCAAGATTCCTGGCTCAGGAGAGAGATTGAGGCTGTGTATAGATTGGATCATCTCAACAGGACTAAGGAGAAGGCTGGAACTCAGTAGATACATGTGTGTCCATGGCTCAGCCAAACACAAGGGGTACTGAGACACATCTGATTCCCGATCCCTGGAAGTTCAGGGCTGGTTCCAGACCTGGGTGGGGCTGGGAAGGCAAGCTCCAACAGACAACTGGATGTTGCTAATAACTATTGTTCCACCGGGATTGTTTTAAATAAACCAACTTAGCAAAATATTTATGGATGTTTAAAAGCTATAAACAATGGGAAGGGTGCTTCCCCTGATGTTTTCTGGAAAGCCATTCTTGTGGCCAGTCTTTAGAATCAGATGGACCCTTACTCAAGATTTGGTTCAGATGTCAAGACTGATGATGCCACACACACACACCCCAAGAGAGTATGGAAAGTTTTATTACTCACATTATGAGGCTTTCTGGGGAGAGCAAAATAGGACTCCCAAGCTGGTCTAAAAATGGCCTGAGAGAGCAGGGAAAGGAGACTGGGGTTTTATTGTGGTTGGGGGGGAGGGGAAGGAGGAAAGTTACCCTGGGCTGGTTTGAGCCTCCTGCCGGTACCAAAGGAGATAGCACCCAGGCTTTCTTATCAGCTTGCCTAAATATAAGGCACAAGAAGAAGAGAGAGGGTGAAGCTTAAAAGCTGCCAGCAATCATATGTCAAAAAATAGAGTCAGATTCTTTATTAAAATCCTTGACAACCCTTTATATTTGTGTATTGAATTTTACATTTTTCAAAGAATTTTCATGTTTTTTGCGATAAGTTTGATTTAAATGAAAGCGAGTTAAATGACTAATCAGGGAGACTCAATCAACTTTTGCTATAAAAATGCATTTTTATTTGATATTACCTTGCTACACATTTTTCAAAAACCAGCTTAGATGTTATAGAATTCATAGAATTGCAAAGGTATACACTATATCATGAATCTAATATTTTATGGTCAGTTTTCTAGTCATATCAGAAAACTAAATGGTAATATGATTATTTTTGCCATAGGCAAATAAAGCAGATGCTAGTTTAGTCACAGTTTGATGAAGCATTGCTAACCCAAGAGGTGAATCAAGAATATGTGCGGGATATTGCTTTTATGCTGTACCAGGAAGACAGCACAGACACCCTCAAAGCCAGAATTGAACATAGAAAGTAACATTAAAATAGTTTAAAAATATGGTTTAAAAGTGGATTTGGATTTTGTTTATTGTTTGTCTCTCCATATTAGAATGTAAGCCCTATGAGAAAAGACATTTAACTTCTGTGTTCCTCTCTACTGCATCTTCAGGACAAAAAACGGTATCTGGTACATGGCAGACACTTATGAATGAATGAATGAAAGAATATGTGATCCAAAGAGATTAAAGAGAACTAGACTTGAACCCACATTTTTTTATATATGAAAACTTAAACTCTTATTAACCATTGCACTCACTAAAATAAGAGCTGCATCTTTGGCCGGGAAAGAACCTATCCTAACCATTCCACGTGATAAAAAAAAAAAAAAAACAAGATGCTGGAAATGACTCTTGGAGGACCATTTTGTCTAGCTGCTCTGCATTACCAAGACATGACTCATGACTTCTCACAGGCAGGAGCAATCCCTTTGCAAGATTTAAGACTATATAAATTCAAATGCTAATATGAATAATCACATCCGCAGTAATAATTTTAAGTTGGATATAATACAGACAACCACCAGTTACCAAAAAAATATTTCAATTGAATAAAATACTCACATTTAAAAAATTTTAATGAATAAGTCAGACAAAGAAAGAGAAATACTGTATGATCTCATTTATATGTGGAATCTCAAAAAGCCAAACTCATACGAAAAAGCATTGCCAGGGCTTGGGGGGGCGGGGTGGGATCAGGAGGTGCTAGTCAATGGGTACAAACTTCCAGTTGTAAGATAAATAAGTTCTGGGAATGTAATGTGCAGTGCAGTGACTACTGTTAACAACACAGTAATCATATATTTGATATATGTTAAGAAATTTGATCTTAAATGTTCTCACCACACACACACACACACACAGACTAGTAACTATGGGAGGTAACAATGTGTTAACTCACCTTGTGTGGTAAGCATTTCACAATATGTACATATACCAAATCATCACATTATCCACCTTGAAGTGTTATATGTCAATTATATATCAATAAAGCTTGGGGTAAATATTTTTTAAAAATAAATGAAACTCCGGGTGAACCTGGGTGGCTCAGTCAGTTAAGCATCTGCCTTTAGCTCAGGTCATGATCCCAGGGTCCTGAGATCAAGCCCTGTGTCAGCCTCCTTGTTTGGTAGGGAGTCTGCATCCCCCTCTCCCTCTGCCCACCCTGCCCTCCCTACTCATGCTTTCTTGCTCTCTCTCAAATAAATAAAATCTTTAAATAAAAAATAAAAATTCTAAAAAATAAAAGTTTTTAAAAATAAAAAAGAAATGAAATTCTTAATGAAAAATACACATAGTAATATCCACCCCCAAAAAAGGAATGTGAATATAGATATAGGCATAGAAGGTATCTAAAAGGGTAGAGCAAAGTTTTGTTCAATGGCTGCTATTAGGAAGTGGAGTTTTGAAAGCGTGGCAGGAGCTAGGAAGTGTAGAGCATACTGAAGACTTTTGCACATTACTTGATATGATTTTGAACTGGTTTAATTTCTTTTACATAAACATGGAATTTGTTATTGGTTTTTTTATTTTTTTTTTAAAGATTTTATTTACTTATTTGATAGAGACACAGCGAGAGAGGTAACACAAAAGGGAACACAAGCAGGGGGAGTGGGAGAGGGAGAAGCAGGCTCCCTGCCGACCAGGGAGCCCAATGGGGGGCTCGATCCCAGGACCCTGGGATCATGACCCGAGCCGAAGGCAGATGCTTAACGACTGAGCCACCCAGGCACCCTTGTTATCCTTTTTAAATTTGCTATGATTACAACATATATGTAACAAGCACTCAGTATACATGAGTTAATGTTGAAAACATGCTTACTATGGCCACCCAGCCCAGTTTGCCTTAATATCCACCCTTTTATTGATCTATGTATTTATATTTATACAAATACATGGTTTACATTTATATTTTTATAAAATAAATTCATACAAACATTTGCACTCATTTTTGAATTCTGTATCTCACACGAATGACTCAGCATGATTTCTAAAACTGGCACAAACAAAAGCTATTATCAAAAAAATAAAAAGTAAGCGCTGGTGAGGATGTGAAGAAATTGAACCCCTTGTGCACTGTCAGCAGAAATATACAACAATGCGACCTCTGTGGAAATAGCATGGCCGTTCCTCAAAAAAACTAAAAATAGGACGACCATCTGACCCAGCAATGCCACTTCTGGGGATACACCCGAAGGAATTGAAAGCAGGGTCTCCAACAAGACATTTGTATACCCATGTTCATTGCAGCACTATTCACAATCACCCAAAGGTGGAAGCAAACCCAAATGTCCATCGACAGAGGCATCGATAAATAAAATCTGGTGTATACATCCAATGGAGTATTAGCCTTAAAAAGGAAGGAAATCCTATTACAGGCTACAACATGGATGAACCTTGAGGACATCATGCTTAGTGAAATAAACCAGTCTCAAAAAGACAAATACCGTATGATTCCACTAATACTAGGTATCTAACTTAATCAAATTCATAGAGACAGAAAGGAGAGTGGTGGTTGCCAGGGGCTGGGGAAGGGAGCAATGGGGAGTTGCTGTTTAATGGGGACAGAGTTTCAGTTTTGCAAGATGAGAAATTCTGAAGATGTTTCACAACAATGTGAATATACTTAACACTACTGAACTGTACGCTTAAAAATGGTTAAAATGGCAAATTTTATGTTATGTGCTTTTTACCACAACTTTTAAAGAAAACATAAAAACTGGCATAAACAGTATTTTGTTCTCTTAACAATCCTTTGAGCTAATTATTAAACCCATTTTACAGGCAAAAAAAAACAAAACAAAAAAACACTGAGGCTCAAGGAAGACATGGCAAGATCGCAGCTAAGATGGATCAGCCAGGCTGCAGCCCAGAACCCAATCAATAAGGCCTATCAAAACAACTGGGGCGCCTGGGTGGCTCAATCGGTTAAGCGTCTGCCTTTGCCCTGGGTCGTGATCCTGGGGTCCCGGGATCGAGCCCTGCGTCGGGCTCCCTGCTCCTCGGGAAGCCTGCTTCTCCCTCTCCCACTCCTCCTGCTTGTGTTCCCTCTCTCGCTGTCTCTCTCTCTGTAAAACAAGTAAATAAAACTTAAAAAAAAAAAAAACTACAGAAAAAAGTCGACATGGTGCCAGTCAACTCTGGTTTCCTGTTATGTATTAATGGGTGAAGTGTACATTGTTCCTCTCCCATCAAATTAAACAGCATTCCTAAGTGAGAATTAAAATAAACACTTCTTACTCGTCCCAGCCTGTCTCTGTTCGGTATTTTTGGCATATGTATGCAATTGCAGCCAGCTGATCATCTAAAACAAAATATTGCATGGCACTGTGCTATTTACTGGGAACAAGTCACTTATTTTATTAAATAAAGTGCAAATGGTTTTATATACCTTGAAAAAGTTTGTCCAGTTTCACTGAAATTCAGTCGAGCAAATATTTTTTTTTTAAAGATTTTATTTATTTATTTGACAGAGAGAGATACAGCGAGAGAGGGAACACAAGCAGGGGGAGCAGGAGAGGGAGAAGCAGGCTTCCCGCCGAGCAGGGAGCCCGATGCGGGGCTCGATCCCAGGACCCTGGGATCATGACCTGAGCCGAAGGCAGATGCTTAACGACTGAGCCACCCAGGTGCCCCTCAGTCAAGCAAATATTTAAAGGATATCAATGCGAAAGAAAACCAACTTCTTGGCCTCCTCAGAGCACCAACTTTTGCCTGCTTTGTCCACCCACCTGCCTCACTCAGCTTGTGATCCCAGGACACACCAATCCTAGTACAAGTTCTGTCACCACACTTAACCTCATTAATTTTTAACATAATGATCTGTAATTGTTTCTTGCCCTAGACTGAGCTCCAGCAGGGCTGGGACAGTGTTTTATGCATCTTTGTATCCCTAAGACCCAATCCCCTTCCCATGTGCCTGGACCATAGAGGTATCACTACGTATTTGTTGACGGACTGGATAAATGAAAAGATGTTTGAAACCTGGGGCTAGCCCTGACTCTCACACGGGGGTGAGAAGTTCTAGTTCAATACTACACAACTCGGCAGAAATTCAGGCTGGCTTCTGGTCAATGTGACCTTGAACTACAGTTTAAGTAACTGAGCTTTATATTGTCCTAACAACTTCAGGCTCAAAATTCAGTACTCAAAAGTCCTCCTAGTCTTAGGGCTCATCTTTCTCTGAACTTTCTTCATCCCTCCCTCCATTTGCTCACTCATTCAACATTGTATTCATCAGATGTCTATTAACTGGTCACTAAGTCTCATGCACCCTTCTGGGCACTAGGGATACATCAGTGGAGGGGAAGAAAACAGACAAGGATCCTTGCCCCCTTGGAGCATCTGGAAAGAAGAAAAAGTATATTGAGAATTCCACGGGTGGTCAGGCTGGGAAGGGGAGACCTCATGAGAAGGTAAAATCTCAGCAAGCATATAAAGGGGGTAAGGGAGTGAGTCAAGCAGGAGCCAGGACAATGGAATTCCAATTTGCATTCGAGCTACTGCCAACACTCGAAGGCTGGAGGTAGCCTGGCATGTTCAAGAAGTAGAGTCAACAGTGGGAGAAGAGCTGTGGCCAGAGAGGGGGAGCGACTGTATGGGCATGAGCTCACCCCTTCAACCACGTCTCCTCTTTGCTTCATCTCGACCGTGTATTGCAATCCGGGGAGCCCAAAGTCAGAGAGACCCGGGCCAGTCTTCCCTTTCCACCTTGTACCCACTCTGTAATCTTGGGAAGTGGCTCCCTCCTACCTGTGAAATAAGCACTTTATGCAAGTGGTCAGTTGATCTTTCGAAATGCTCTGTGACACTGGGAAAACGCATTTCCACTGTAAAGGTTAAAAACTGAGGCTTATAGGTTTCTTTCAAGAGAACTCAGGAACGTGCTCAGAACAGTCAGCTTGGGAAATGACTGAATTGGGATGCGAACTCTGGTCCTCTGATCCCAAAGCCTGTGTCCTTCCTCACTACCCATGAGCTGTTCTCTACACGTGTCAGAGTCTGCTACGTAATAAGTGCTCAATAAACGTGATTCCTTTCTCTCTCATCACCTTGATGAGTTCCCTGAGGTCGTCTGCCTTCTTGGAAGATCTCTGAGTGCTGTCTGCTCCTCAGCAGCTCATTTCTCATGAGCACCCTCTTATTTCCCAGAACAAGCCCACCAGCGCCGAATGCCTGTCTACTGTCATGGCAGCCTGCCCTGGGGCAAGTCATATCTTCACTTGTAAACTGGGTGTGATGATGATGCCTGCATGCTCTGATGATGGACACGTCAGAGAGAATCCCTGGAAGGTATTTCTCACAGAGCTTCCAGCCTCTAAGAGGCCCTTGACGCTAGGTAATCATCATGCCTTCCAGAACTTGCTTTTTGCCTCCCCGACTGGCCTCACCAGCAGTAGACTGAGCCAGCCCCACTCCAAAGGTGGGAGGGGGGCGCGGGGACTGTGGGTTCTTACCCCCTGGAGCTTCCTCAGAAATCCTTCCCATCGCTGGCCATGGCACCAGACGTGACAAATACATCTAATGCTCTAAACAAGCATGTATATTTGATACTTCTAATGTTTCAGCTACAAATGTGAGGGAAAAAAAGGCAACTAACTCCATTGGGGCCAATTTAGACTGTTTATGTACTTACAGTTTTCCTGGAATTCAAACACTGGAAATACAAGTTCACTAATCTTTACAATCTACACCACTTTCCCTTTTAGAAGATTAGTACAAACAGGGCTGTGGGTGTGGCGTTGCTCAGCTCCAGGAGGTATCACTGTCCCGTGAGTCCTCGTGGGGCTGGGCAGCCGGTGACCCTAGCGACAAAAAAGGACAGATGTGCACCCATCCCCCACGCTGCTGTGCGTGTCGGCTGCTGGGCTCTCAGCTGCCACCTTCTCTGGAGAATTGGCCTTCCCAAAGGGAGCTCCAGCCAGACCCAGGAAGCCAATGGAAGGAGGACAAAATGGTTAACATGTAGACACGTTGGATGAGTGTCAGCAATCATCTTCGTCGCCAGTGCGGGTGGTCCTTCATGACTGGCTGGCCTGAGGCTGCATGAGAGCCTGGCTCCTGGTCCTAACACAGGGCTCTTCCCACTGAATGACATTATGGATCCAACCCAGCTCTGTCTCAAGATTGTGATTTTGACCCAACCACTCTCTCAGTCAAAATTCAGATGTAGCTCCCAAGTTGGCATTCTTTCCAGACTGAACAAAAGTTATGAGTCATGGAGAAAGGAGTCCAAGAAGAGACTCAGATTTCCAAATCCAAACCTCAGAAAAATAGAAGCAAAATGTTTTCTTTGGAGAGCACACATCCCTGCCCTGAAAAAAAAAATAAATAAATAAATAAATCTCAATTTCTAACACTTAAAGCATAACCTATCAAAATAGCTGGACTGGGCTGAGTATATTGCTGCTGTGATAAATTTCACAATGATTTAATATCATTTTAAACAATTCACATTTTAAATAATGTCAGTGACTCCAAAGATGGAATAGTCCTGTAGCAATATACATCTACTTGTGTGTGAAATATGTCCTTGTTTCCCTAAAAGAAGGCTTGCAAAAGGATTTAACTCAGAACTACTTAAATTGATTTAATTTGACTATTTGCCTCAATTTTCAGCAAATTGGCCACTTTCTATATAAATCACCTTATAACATTAAAAGATACTAAACAATGATAATGCTTATTAAGGCATAACCCTATCTCAAGCAAATTCTTTTAATATGGGAAATATATTTTCTTTCTCTAAAGATAATAGTAAATGCTTGGAATTTTCCGTCATTGAACTTAAAGAACATTAGAGCCCCATCTGGTGGATTTGATGCTTATTCAGGAAATAAAATGAAATTTTTTACCAAGCCATTTACTGAGCACTGTGCTGGGTTATTGCTTTCAGAATGTGGATGTTAATCTCTGTCTCTTTGTTTTCCATTCGGTGTGTAAATCCTTCTGAGTGGTGGACTTGTCCCTCCAACATCCGCCCACCCCCTCTCTCTTGTCCTAGAGAAACAGCCTTCAGCTAGACAGTGATTAACACAGTTCTCTATATAATAAACATTATAAAAAGAATAACATTTCAAAAGGATATATGATCACAAAATAGATTATAAAATCTAATCACATAATTACATCACAGCATAAATATTAGATGTGATACATAGACATTATAAATTATCAAATTTATAATATTAAAACATATATATATTAAACTTCATATATACCTCATAAGTACATATAAGATACACTATCAAGCATAGACAAGTTTCAGGAAGAGAATACTAAGGGCCCTCATTGTCTCAACTAAGAAGATAAGACTATCTACTAAGGTAGAAGGAAGGCAGCTAGGCAAAGGACTGGAATAGTTGAGAATGGGGCAGGAGAGCTCCTTTCAGAAAAGTAAAAATAATAATAATAAAAATTTTTAAGTCAGATGGTATTAGGTGTCCAGCTAGGATTGAAGGGAGACGAGGGGGTGGGGGGTGGGGGGAGAGACACCACGTTTATCTGGTTACCGTAAATATCAGCAATTTAGCAATATTTGACACTGGAGTTCTGCCAAGTGTATGCTTTTAGAATATTTATAGCAGGTAGAACACAACCGGACCACCAGGTTTTTGAGAGTGCTCTGAATCTTAGGACCTCTTTTCCCTCTGGTCCACCGGCTGGTTCTTTCTATTTACTCTGTCTGTCCTTTCTCTACCACTTAACTTCTCTTGACTCACCATTTCCATGACTCCTTCTTGACTTTACCTAGAACCCAGCCCATCAGGAGTTTCCCATACCTCATTTTTCATAATAACCTTTGGGTTTCAGCAAACTTTCTCTGTGATGAGGGGAAGTTTGACCAGCTTATTGAATGGCAGTCCTTAGGTTAAATTCCCATTCTTGGTCCATAACAGGAGTAGGGCGGGAGGTGGGGATGCGATCACACCATGCCCACTGGCCTCCCCTTTCATCAGTGACTGTGGACAGAGGCTTCCTCCAAGGGGGGCTAGAGTACCCCTTTGTAAAAAGTAATATTTCACCACATCACTTCCCATTCAAATCTCTTCAATGGTATCTCAGGTATCATATGGTAGACATTCTGCGATCTGCTTGTCCGATACATTCCTTCTTCCAATTTACAGATCGGTACTCTGCATTCTCCACAAGTTGCTTGTGGAGCTCGTGAGCAAGAATCAAACCTTACTCCCTTTCGTTGTGTGGAGTAAAATAGAAGTTTTGAATGTGAAAATTAACAAATATGATCCAAAGTTTCTTATGACTTCCGTCAAGTTATGAAAGTTATGAGGCTCAAGCCGAAACACCATCTAACTTTTCTAGACCAAATAGTCTTTTAAAAAAAAGAAAATGTAACTACCAGAAATGGAAACATGCATAATCCACTTACTTCAACCAGCGTCTTCTGAGTACACAGATGGCCACAGGACTGAGCTGGATGACTCCGCAAATAAGAAAATTTACACTCCATGATGGAGACTGATGGGCCGCTCCATCTTTAATTCTGTATTATACTATCTGTTCTCCTTTTCTGTGTATATTATGGGCAAAAGAAGCCAAACAGAGCTGAACCCAACATGCTCAGAAAGTATGCTGTGTTTTCCAAAAAGTTCTTGAAAACATCTAACCTGGGAGCTTCCCGCACACCTCACTTGGGCCCCAGATGCAGGAGTTTAGTTCCAGACATCATGCTATGAGGCAGTTGTAGGCATAATATGGCCCGTTCATGAGCTAGAAAGGACTATAACAAGGCGATGTTTTTTACTAGAAGCTTCAACAGCGACAAGAGACTCTTAGAAATCTCCACCTCTCACAACCCTCCATTTTACAAATATAGAAAGTATGTTTCAAGGAAGTGAACAGTTTGGACCGAGGCCACATGATGAACAGCAACGTGGGGTCCATGTCTTCTGGAGGTGCCATCCGTATCTGACCTGGAGAAGAGGAGACTCGAAGAGACAGATGGCCAACGACTGGAAAGGCGATCAAGGGAGAGAGAAGCTGCCTTTCCCCCCAGCAGCCCCCGCACATGAAGAAGGAGCCAGCACGCCAGCTTTTCCCTCCTTTTGTCACATATTAAATCAACTCACACTTGTTCCCTCCTCCCATCATACAAACAGCGTAAGTGATGTAGGAAATAATGAAAGATGTTTTACACGGTGAGCTGTGTCCTGCTCTCCCCGTGACTCACCAAGTGCTCTGCTTCTAGTCGTCTCACCTTCTTCCGGTTCCAGTTCTCTTTTAGTAAAGTTGGCCTGCTTTCATTTTCCACTCTTTGTCCCCAGAGGTATATAAAAGTCAGGATTTTACTGTGATGCAATACTATCACTACTTCTTAGTGAAAAGCAAGGCATAGGAACAAAGAAATATCATCTGTGTTCTTAATTATTTACTATTTTTTAAGCAAGGTTTCATCTAGAGGAAGTTGTGCTCGTTCCTCATTGGTTGCCTTAGCTCCAAATCCGCCTTTCTTTGCCCGGCTTTATAACACTGGAATTGGCCCCTGGAGATGTTCCTCCTCCGCCACTTAGCTCGATGTTTGGCTTGGCCAACAGGGGGCGCCGGAGGGACACTGCCTGGCGAAGCAGGAGGCGGGGACTGTCCCCTCCTCTGCAGCGCTCACCTCCGCAGCCTCAGACCAGCTGCTGCCCAGACCCCCGGGACGTGTCCCCTGTCCCCGGGACTGCTTTGTGGCTTTCATGCCCTCACCAAAGAGGACTGGATCCAAACTGGTGGAGGGCAGGGATCTCTTCTTCTAAGTTCTTTTCTTGCTCACATTCCCTCCTTCATAGCTGTAGTAGCTGCTTTCTGTGTTTGCTCTCTGCGTACTCCACTAGGGCTTTATTTCATCTAGGAACTGCCTTTTTACTAAGTAACAATTCTTTTTTTTTTTTTTTAGAGGGAGGGAGAGATGGGTGGGGAGGAGCAGAGGGAGAGAGAGAATCTCAAGCAGGCTCCATGCCCAGCACAAGCCCCAGGCGGGTTTGTGGCTCACCACCCTGAGATCATGACCTGAGCCAAAATCAAAAGTCAGTCGCTTAACCTACAGAGTCACCCAGGTGCCCCTAGGTAACAATTCTTTGTATTAAATGTGACCTACTTAAATTCCTGGCACGGTTGCTGTACCTTAGCTGAATCTCTTTCTCAGTGTGACTCTGGCTCAAAATCCCTTTTCTGCCCTACCCTCTACCTCCATATAAAATTAATTGCACCTTTACTCATTTTTATTTCCAAAGTCTTTGAAAAACCTTACCCCATTTTTCATTCCCAGGACCACCCACTCTGACCCAGAACACATTATCTCATATGTAGATTTGTTTCTACCTTTTTCTGGTGTCTCTCTTTCCATATAACCAACGCACCATTGTAAAAGTAACCTTTCACCACATCAGTTCCTATTCAAATCTCTTCAATGGTATCTCCCTGAATACAGGGAAAATATCAAACTTGGTAGCTGGATGTGACACAATACATACATAGCCCCATCTTTGGGGGGACCATTATTCTGCCTCATACGGAGGAAATATATATATATAAAATAATACATCTTTTTATATATTATTTTATATTTTTTAAATTATATTTTAATATAATTTTAATATAATATTTTAATTATATGTTATTTTATGTATAAATATATGTGTGTGTATACACACACACACACACACATATATATATGGCAGAGAAAGAGAGAGAGAGAAATTCATTTCAAGGAATTGGCTCACACAGTTGTCAGGGGTAGCAAGTCCAAAATCTCAGGCAGAAGTTGATACTGCAGTCTCGTGGCAGAATTTCCTCTTCTTCAGGGAAACTTCAGTGTTTGCTTCCGATCTTTCAACTGATGGGATGAGGCCCACCCAAATTACTGAGGGTAATCTCCTTAAGATCGACTGATTCTAGATGCGAAGCACACCTACAAAATACCTTCCATCAACACCTAGAAACGGGTTTTGATTGAATAACAGGGTACTATAGCCAGGCCAAGCCGACACATAAAGCTAACCATCAACATGGCAAGGAAGAATTAAGGTTTCAGATGGAATTAAGGCTGTTAATCAGCTTACCTAAAAATAAGGAAATTGTCCTGGATGATCCAGGTGGAATCATTAAATGTGGAAGAGGGAGGCAGAAAAGTCAGTGTCGGAGGGCACTTAGTACTTTAACAGAAGGTCATTATCTTACAACACCTCTTTCTTACCACAGTTTTGCTTTGTGATTTAACACATGCAGTTAGTTCTTTACACTTTCTGACAATACATCTTTTCTGCTCAGTAGCGTAAAGTCCATCAGAGCTGGTATTTCATGTTAAACTCCTTTATATCCCCAACACCCAGCAAAATAAGTCATGTGTATCTCACACACACACACATACACACACACACACTCACGGGGACATGGCCAGAGTGAATGTCAATGACTAAAGTGTACTAAGATAGTAACTGCTCTGTACCTTCATACATAAGGAAGAAAAATGAGGGTAGGTTTGTGCTGGAAGATATGTACAGTATGAAGCTATAGTAATTAAAACAGAATGGTATCCAGTTGCACTGTGTATTTGCAGTTCGATCATTCCTTTCGCCACATAGGATTCCATGGTATGAAGATACCACATTTGACTTATCCATTCTACCATTGGCGGACATTAGGATTGCTGTTTATTTTGGATTATTACATACAGTCATCTGAGAACTCTTACAGGTCTTTTGGTGAACATATGTATTCATTTCTGTTGCGAATGTACCTAGTAAGAGTCATTTTAATTTCGAAATCCTACCTATAAAAACAATTCTGAACATTCTCAAAGAGGCTGATATTTTTAAATTCTGAGTTCCGGACTCAAACTTTCGGGAAGAGCCCTTTACTATCTTCCCTTACCTGAAAAATAAATAAATTTCTGTGAAACAAAGGGCCCCAAACATTGAAATGTACCCAATATTAACAGCATAGAAAGTGTACTAGAAAAGAATATTAGCACTTAACTGATTTGTACCTTCAGCTCAGCATTGTGAGTTTTATTTTGGGGAGTGTTCAAATTCTGATTTCCTTAATATACTTTAATCTCTACAGAAAATGGATTCTGGCAGCCAGAACCAAAAGCCAAGTAATTTTTGCCTCAGTTCAGTCCAAATTCACTCTCCAGAGGACTGGTTGATTGAAGGTTATGTTGAAGGAGCATAAAAATAAGATTTTTCCAGTTGTCAGTGATCCATCTGCAGCTTTTCTTTTCCAGAACACGCCAGCCAAGAGCAGGACAGTCAAGGGATATGGGTAACAATGTTAATGAGTGGAAATACGGAATGGCACAGCCACTTTGGAAGATAGTTGGGGTTTCTTATGAAGCTAAACATAGTCTTACCATATGCTCCAGCCATCATGGAGCTCCAGCTCCTTGGTATTTTTCCAAATGAACTTTAAATGTATGTCCACACTAACCCCTGCACACAAATGTTTATAGCAGCCCATTCATAATTGCCCAAACTTGGCAGCAACCAAGATGTCCTTCAGTGGGTGAAGGGGTAGACAAACTATGGTACATCTATGCACAATGAAATATTATTCAGAGATAAAGAGAAATGAGCTATTCATGATAATGAGGTACCCTTATGATATCACACCTGTTAAGATGGCTACTATTTTAAAAAATTTTTTTAACAGAAAAGAACAAGTGTTTGTAAAGATGTGGGGAAATTGGAATACTTGTGTACTGTTGGTGGATGTGTAAAGAGGTGCAGTCACTATGGAAAACAGTGTGATGTTGCTCAAAAAAATAAAAGCAGGGGCGCCTGGGGGGCTCAGCCGGTTAAGCGTCTGACTTGATTCCATCTCAGGTCATGATCTCAGCATCATGAGATCAAGCCCCGAGTTGGGCTCTGCACTGAGCATGGAGGCTGCTTAAAATTCTCTCTCTCCCTCTCCTTCTACCTCTCTGCCCCCACCCCCGCCCCAGCTCACACGTGCACGCTCTCTCTCTTTCTCTAAAGAAAAAAAAATATTAGTTAATTAAAAATAAAACAATATGACCCAGCATCAGGGTCTTAAGGTGATATTTGCACACTCATACTCATAGCAGCATTTTTCGCATTAGCCAAAGGATAGAAGTCACCCAAGTATCCATGGATAGGTGACTAGATAAACATTCAAACAAAATGTGGTATACATGCAGTAGAAGAGTATTCAGTCTTTTTTTTTTTAAAGATTTATTTATTTATTTGAGAGAGAGAGAGCATGAGAGGAGAGAGGGTCAGAGGGAGAAGCAGACTCCCCGCCGAGCAGGGAGCCCGATGCGGGACTCGATCCCGGGACTCCGGGATCATGACCTGAGCCGAAGGCAGTTGCTTAACCGACTGAGCCACCCAGGCGCCCAGAATAGTATTCAGTCTTAAAAAGGAAGGACATTCGGACATTTGCGACAACATGGATGAACCTTGAGGACATCGGGCTAAGTGAACTAAGCCAGACACAAAAAGAAAAATACTCTGTGGTTCCACCTGTACGTGGCACATAGAGTAGTCAGATTAATAGAGAGAAAAAGTAGAATGGTGTTTGTTGGGGGACTGGTGACTAGTGGGGAATGGGGACTTATAGTGCAATGGGTACAGGGTTTCAGTTTTGCAAAATAAGAAAGTGGTGATGGTTGCACACACTAAACCGTACACTTAAAAATGGCTAAAATGGTAACCTTTATATATTATATATATATATATAATTACATTATATAAGTTATATATAACATATAAATTATTTATATAATATATATTATATATGTAATATATAAATAATTATATATGTATATAAATATAACATATATATAAAAATATATTATATATATTTTACCACAATTTAAAATAATTTAAAGAAGGAAGGAAGGGGCCACCAAGCTAAGAAAAACATGGAGGGAACTTAAATGCATGTGGCTAAATGAGAGAAGTCATTCTGACCATCTATAAACTCTGTAATTCCAACTGCATGACATTCTGGAAAAGGCAAAACTATAAAGATAGTAAAAAAAATCAGTGGTTGCCCAGAGTTCGAGGGAGAGGAAGTGAGTGATGTGTAGGTAGGTCACAGGGGATTCTTAGAGCAGAGAGACTATTCATCTGTGTGATGTTTTATAGGTGGGTACGTCTCGTTACACAGTGGCTGAAACCCCGAGAGCCCTACAACACAAAAAGTGAACTCGAATGTAAATGATAGACTTTAGTTCATGATAATGTACAAATACGGGTTCATCAACTGTAATAAATGGACCGCACTGTCTCAGTCAGTTCTGCCTTAACAAAATACCCCAGACTGGGTGGTTTCTAAACAACAGAAATTCATTGCTCACAGTTCTGGAAGCTGAAAGTCTAAGATGAGTGTGCCACCATGGTCAGGGGAGGGCCCTCTCCTGGTTGCAGACTTCTGGTTGTCTCTTCACATGGCAGAAGGGGAAAGGGGGAGGGGAAAGGGATCTCTCTGGAGCCTCTTTCATAAGGGCGCTCATTTCACCCGGCCCCTCATGACCAATCACCTCCTAAAGGCTCCATCTCCTGCTACCATCACCTTGGGCATGAGGTTTTCAACAGATGAATTTCAGGGGCCACCAACTTTCCGACCACAGCACACACCAATGCAAGATGTTATTAATAGGGCAAATTGTGGATTGGGGGAACTGGCTTACAAGGGAACTCTATAATTTCTGAGCTCTCTCTCTGTAACCTAAAACTGCTCTTGAAAAATGAAGTTTATTATTATTTTGTTAAAGTCTTTGGCCCTGTGGCCCCACCAGAGGAATCCTGGAAATGGAGCTTTCCAAAGCTTCTTTTATCTCTGGGCAGTGAGGTCACTGTTATTTTAGTGCTCACCAAAGCCCCCCTCACTACCTCTGGTGCCTTTGCCCTGCCAGCCCTAGCTGCCTCCCACCCTCCTATTTGCCCAGCACGGTCTGACCTCACCTTGATTCTGTCTGAATTATATCGCTGTCATGATGGCAACCCCACTCCCATGTCTCCTGATGCCAACCTGGCCACTGACAGTGATCTTTGGTGGGGAGGACCCTATCTCTCCCACCAAGAGAGATAATAATTACGATACTTACAGAGTGACTGAACAGGGGACCCTAATTTCCTACTGAGGTCTTTGATACTCTTTTGTTAGGTTTTAGCTGTTCACAGGCTGCCCCTGGGATTAACCAAGGTGTCATATGAGTGACCCTAAGCAGAATCACAGACAAAATATCCTCTTGGGCCAGCACTAAGGCAATGATCGGAGAGGGAGATTACGCCTTCTGCCTCCTCCTATCTCTGATCTCCCAATTACCAAGAACACCACCAAACACATGGAAGGTCTAATGTCTTAATAACTTCATAGTTAGCCACTTCAAAGGCCTTGAAACTGTTTTTCCCAATGGGATCACTGATTCGACATGAAATAGACCCCTTAGGAATCTGCCATAACATGCCACGGTTCTCTGGCACTGGCGTTCCCAAGCGCTGGTCTGTGGCAAGGCTCTTAAAATTAGACACAAAACAAGAGAAACAAAGATCGTGTCATGAGTATTTTCACAAAGCCAACTTTAAATGTAAAGTTTGCCTTTTGCTGTAGATTAAATTCTCCCTCCATGCAGGGAGAGGTAAGGGTAGCTAAATGTCAGTTTGTTAATGAAATGACGATGATAGAAGACAAAAGTCATTTTTTTAAAAGGCCTCATTTGGCTAAATAGGAGGCCGGTAAGCCTCTGTTGATCCCAAAAGGTTTTTTTGGAATTCTCCTGATCCATAACAATCTGGATCCTCACACTCAGATTCGGTGCCCAGTCAAGACCTAACAAACCAGGCCCCGAAATACTAAATCGAATCTTCCAGTTAATGGGAGCAGGTGTCGGGGCCAAATCACTAAAGGTCTGCCATAGGTATAACCTACTTCTCATAGCATAGCAACCTGTAGGCTTCATGTGGCTTTAAACATCATAGCTTATGCAAGATCTGCTTATCCTTGTAGAGCTTTAAGGAAGCTTGAGCTGAGACCATTTTCCAGGAAGACCATCCCACAGGGCTGGAGGGGAGAACATTACCCCTACTTGGAAAACAAGGGCTCATTGGCTTCAGAAGAATATCCTGTGGGCTGCCCCACTAGCAATTGCCTTTTTTTGCAATCCCAAAAGTAAAATAACTCAATTTTATTAGTCACTAGCCAAGACTTTTGGCTATTAGTTAGTCATTAGCCAAGTTTTATATTAAAACTGGCATCATGGAAAATGTTGGCTTGTCAAAAATAAAAGGAAAGTTCTTTACCCATATCCATTTTCAAATTGGTTCATTATTTCTCTCAAGCTTTGCATAATGATTCATTCAGTGAACTTGGATCCATTTCTTAGTATCCTTGAAAACAGAAGGGAGGTTGCTATTAATTAGTATAACCATTTTAGAGACAAGAAAATGGAAACAGAGACATGGTCTCGTCAGTGGACATATAGACCAAGCTGGAGAAAATATCTCTTCGCCCAACAGCATAGCACCTTCCCTGCAATCAGACCACAATGTCTCTTAGAAAAAAGCTCCTAGAAGTAAATATGTGATCTTAGTGTAAACATAATCCTTTGGCTTCTAAGATTCTCCATCAGATCAATGTCCATTTAAGTCCTGTATCCGATCAAATGATATAATGAATAGCAGAGGTTTTCAACCGTGCTGCATAGAGAAGACCCATATAGAGGGAAAGAAGGTATAGGAATGGGTGGGGGCGTTGCAAAGGTTGAAACTTCGCCCCTTGTTCAACCAGAGCAAACCCACCTTTATATTTTCTTACATCTTCTGTATCTGTGTAGTGGCTCATTTCAAGAAAAAACGCATTCCCTTAAAAAGAAAAGTTTATGGGGCACCTGGGTGGCTCAGTCGTTAAGCATCTGCCTTCGGCTCAGGTCATGATCCCAGGATGCTGGGATCGAGCCCCGCATCGGGCTCCCTACTCCGCGGGAAGCCTGCTTCTCCCTCTCCCACTCCCCCTGCTTGTGTTCCCTCTCTCGCTGTCTCTCTCTCTGTCAAATAAATAAATAAAATCTTAAAAAATAAATAAATAAATAAATAAATAAATAAATAAAAAGAAAAGTTTGCAAATCACTCATAAATATTAAAACATTTTCCAAACCATAAGGTACTATGCAAATATAGATATAGATTTTTCTACTAGATACACACAAAGAGAATGAAGTCTATTCATTAGCAGAGATGGCAAACTAACATTCACTGAATATCCATTTTACAGAATAAAAAAATGAAGTAAATCCCCACATCTAGGAGTATTTGAGAATGACTAATTCCAGAGCCTGCATTTTTTTCTTCTTCATCAATTTCTCTGACCTTTCAGCCAATGCATATGTCCAGCCTTTCAGAAAATTCAGCACTGTATTCCTGCTTCCAAAACGTCTTCTGGGGCTCAGCATGAGTTGAGGTTGGTCATTTGGTCTTTTACTGCTGTTAACAGTATTATCACACTGTAGGGGAGAAAAATAATTCTCCTTCTAGCCTTCCAAGTTCTTATTTGAGACCCTGTAATAAAAGACAGATTAACAAGGGCAAAAAAACCCCAGAAGTTTATTAACACTTAACATCATATAAATATGGGAGAGAGTCAGGGGAAAATGAGTTAGCTCCTTAAGGTGGCTTAGAATTCAGGCTTAAATACAATCTTAATAGGGAAAGGGGAGAGGGATGTAGGCCTCTTCAGGGAGAGGAAATGATTTTTAGGAAAGATGAATGGGACCTTAGAAGAACGGATGGGAGGTACGGTAGTTTGTGACAAAGTCTGTCTGGGTGTGGGGTGGACCTCTAGTCTGCTTTACTGTGACAAGTCAGTCTTCCTTGGTTGGGGAAACTCCCAGAAAGCCCATCTATGACAATTGATCTCTGTTTGGAGGAGCTGAAGCCTCTCCCTGCTGTTTTATCAAGAGCCGACAGCTCAGAATAAACACTAGACCAGAGGGGTATGTTCTGGGGAGGCATGTCCTGAGCTCCTCTGGGCATATTTGGGGGGTCACATTCTGCAACTCTCCAACACTAACTGTCAAGTACATGTTTTTAAATTAGTTTTTAAAAACACTTACTATTTCTTTTCCAAAATAATACGTGACCGTTTTGCATAATGTTTTCCTGAATCCATCAATAGCAACAGCTCATTAGGCTGGTCCCCCGTGGTGTGTATTAGCCCCAAAGCATAAGAAACAGCCAAAAGTTCCAATCTCTAAAAGTGCTTTATTCAGTCTGCACTGCGTTTTCCTTTTCTTCACCGGCTAGAGCCCACATAGATGCAACTGTCCGTTGCTTGAAAAACGATTGTCATCTTTTGCAATAATACTGATGAGGAGCCTTATTTTTAACTCCAATCTAAAATACATTAGGGGAGCCATCTAGCGTTTCAAAGTTGGCATTTAGGAGTTACATAGAACATCCCTCCTCCCTAAATTTGATTTACCATCTGTGTTCATTCTCAATGTTCCGAAGCATCAACACAGGGTATATATTTCATTTTGGGGAGAAATAAGATTAAAAATAAGAGCTCTTTAAGCTGCCTCACACCTGATTCCGTATTTGGAACAAGGAACTTAGCTCCATGGTTACTGCCAGTTCCTTCTTGGGGACCAGGGACAGCAAGGTAACACAGAAACAGTTGGTGCATTTGAGATAAATACATTACATGTTCAGAAGCCTCCTAAACAGGAAACCTGGAATATAATTAGCTCTTTTCCTACACCAAAATAGGGTCAAACTTGGATATAGGCATGCAGGTAACAGTCTACTTGCTGAAATTCCAGGAGCGTCAGGGAAGGTCCCCAAATAGCTTCCTCCACCTTCTGCTTCATGCTTGCTAATTTCATAGCAGCTCTATTGGGACGTAATTGACACAGCATAATCTGCATATATTTAATAAACTGTGCAAGTCCATGAGTTTCAGCATATGCACATACCAAAAACTATCACCCCAATAAAAATAATGAGTATTTCATTACCCACAAAATTGTTCATTACCCCCCAAATTGTCATTGTGCCCCTTGGAAATCTATCTCTCTCTCATCTTCTCCTCCCCTGCTCATCAGCAGGTAACCACTGCCCTGCTTTCTATCATTACAGATTGGTTGGCATTTTCTAGAATCTTATAAAAATGAAATCATATAGTATGTATTCTTGTCTAGCTTTTTCCCTCAGCCTAGTGATCTTGAAATTTTCCCATGTTGTTACATGAATCAATATTTTTTTGCTCTTTATTGATAAGTACTGTTCCATTATAGGGACATGCCACAATCTGTTGATCCATTCACCTTTTGATGGGTATTTGGATTATTTCTGGTATAGGTTTTAACAAATAAAGCTGCTGCAAATGTATGTGTATAAGTCTTCGTGCAGACACTTACTTTCATTTCTCTTAGCTAGATTCCCAGGAATGAAATTACAGTTTATGTGGTTGGTATTTGTATAATGGCCTGTTTTCCAAATGGTGGTATCATTTTGCATCCCACCAGCGATGTATGAGTTTCAGTTGTTCCAAATCCTTGCCAACTCTGTTGTTTTCAGTGTTTGGATAAAATATGATTTTATCTCTTCCTTTTCCATCTGTTGACCTTTGATTTCTTTTCCTTGCTTTGTTTTACTCACTAGAGAACCTCCAATACAGTGCTGACTAAAAGTGGTGAGAGAGGCCCTCATTGCCATGTTCCTCATCTGAGGGAGGAAGCATTCACCCTTTCACCATTAAGTATTATGTTAACTATAGGTTTTTCATAATGTCCTCTATCAGGATGAAAAATTTGCTTCAATTCCTAGTTTCTTAGAGTTTTTATCATGAATAAATATTGCATCTTGTCACATGCCTTCTCTCTACCTATTGAGATGATGATATGATTCCTTTTTTTTTAATAGATTTTATTTTTTAAGAGCAATTTTAGGTTCACAGCAAAATTGAGTAGAAGATACACAGATTCCCCATATTCTTTTTATTCTGTTAAAATGGTAAATTGATCTTCAAATGTGAAACCAACGTTACATTCCTGGGATAAACCCCACTTGGTCATGACACATTATCCCTTGAATATATTGGTGGTTTAACTTGCTAAATTTTTTTTTCAGAATGAAGCACCTGAACAAATTTTGATGAAAATGGGGAAGAAAACTTGACAGTTCTAGGTGAATAAACACAGCATCAAGAGATAAACAGGAGGAAAGAGACATTACCTGTTTTAAACTTTTGAGAAGGTAATCCTAGCCAAAGACTAATGGTTTGAGAATTCCCATCAGTTTTCCCACCTGACTGTCAGATTGAAAATGCTAGACTGTACATTCCAAGCATTAATCTATGCACTTAAAAGACAAAAGAATCAGTTAAGGTGGAGAGAATATCAGATCATAGCTTCATTATGGATAAAACTAGTTAGTTCGAAAATCAGCTAATTCCAAAAAGCAGTCAAGCCATCGTTGTTACCACATTGACTAAACAAATAGTTAATTGAATGTGTATCCTCTTTTCATTTTTCAGCTTTTATTTATAATGTCGCATAGGCCTCTTACTTTTTCAGGGACCAGATCAAATTTATAATAGAAATAGAACAAAGTTAAAAAATAAAGGAAATTTTACCAAACATCATCCTATAACCAGGATTGTTTATTCATCAGGAAGTTTTAAAATAAATTCTTTTGGTTATAAATCATAAGAATTTGCAAAGAAACCCAATAAATATAAAGCCTCCCCCTCTCTTCCCATGCCTCTTACCCACTCCCACTCTTCCATCTGCCTGGACTCCAACACACAGAACAGGAAGCGATTGGAAACCTACCAGTTCCACAGTTTTGGCAAGACTTCCAGGAGCCATAGGTTCTAGGCTTAAGGATTAATGTTTCTAAATCTTGATGACATCATAACATATTACCGAGAATTGGGGGCATAAAGGAGTCATCGTAAGTAAAAAGTCTTGGGGTCATTTTTCTGCAAAAATATGTTTGCCAAGAAGTTTAGCCAAAGAACAGTTTAATCTAGACCAGCTAATTTCTGTAAGAAGACATGTATTTTCCATTGTACACATCTCTAGTAAGCTTCAATCTCTCTTGTCCTTCTCAATTCCTTATTCCTCTCACACTTCTGTCCCCCTGCCCCCTCTCCTTTCTCTCTGTCACTGCTTTCTCTCTCTCTCTCTCTCTCCTCTCTCTCTCTTCTTAAATAGAACAGTAGTTAGGAGCATGGACTCTTGATCTGACTCTGGCTCAAAATCTCACTTTGTCACTTTTTAGTAAAGTGACTTCAGCCACTTAACTTCTCCACTTCTCTGTGCCTCAGTGTCCTCATCTGTAAAAGTGAGGATAATAATTGTTCTTACCTCATAAGAATGTTAAGAGAATTAAGTAAGTTAATATATAAAAACCTTTAAATTAAGCCCTGGCACTTAGTAAATTCTCCGTGAGGATTAGCTACCATCATCATCATCATCATCATCATCATCAATATCATCATCATCACCATCATCTAAGTGAGAAACATTGACTCCCCTGGAAGGGTGGAAAGGGAGAAGCCCTTCAACTTTCCTGCATTGCTCTTGCACTCAGCTTCTGTTCTGATCACTCCCAGGTGTTAAGTACAAATTTGAGATCCCCTAGAAAGAAATACTTTCTGAGTAGCCTTAAGAAGCCAGCCAGCAGGTCTCTTAGAACACAGCAGAGCAAGGACCAGCTTGTCAAGACTGTACATGGAGAATCAACCCAGATTTGCTGCAAACATTCAATGTCACTTTGTACAGTCATTTTACTTCTCCAGTTCTCAAACTTCCTCATCTATGACTTGAAGGGCTTAGATTAAAATTATCCCTTAATTCTTCCATGCTATTTCAATTTCCCATACCCTATTCCATGTGATCTTTGCATTTACAAGACACAGAATATACAGGACATTCAGAAATGATCAATTCTGATGATACTGGGGAGTTGGTAGGAAAGGGAAGACTGTCACATTTGTGTGGGGTAGGGCCACATGGGGCATGACCAATCCAGCTCTTGACACCTCAACTCCACCTACCAAGAAGGAAACCCAACTAACAATGTTCTCGACATCTGCCATGACAACAGTGTCCTCTCCACGTAACTGTCCTTCCAGCTGTGTTAAGAAGTTTGTCACCAAAGTCAGAAGGCAACAGCACCCCTTGTCCCCACCATCATGCTATGGACCCCTTTTCTTTACTTTTCCTCTTCCCTAACCACCCTCATTTCCTTTTCCCTTTCTTCTCCCCCCACTGTCTTCAGCAACACTTCCCACTGCCCCTGACATCTAGGATCTAAAATGCTATAGTCACTAAAACAGATGACGCCTCTCCACCCGGACCCTCTTTCTCATTTACATGAAGCTACTTGCACAATTTCATATGGAGAATTATATAATTTTGAATTTTAAAAAAAAGAAGGAGGAAAGAGTAAAGGAAAAAAGGAAAAACTTATCTATAGTCCTACGACCAACGTTTTGGTATGTTTTCTAACATTTTCCTATGCATAGATTTTTATATTCCCAGGGAATATCATATATTTCCATTGTATGACAATACCACAGTTAAATCTGCCTTTTTCACTTAGCACTGTTTCTTAAGCATTTTCCATAATAGAAGATATGCATCACAGCTGAATTTGTTTTGTACATTTTGCATTCCTTAAAATGCATATGCCAAAGCTGACTTCATCTAGTCCCTGTTATTGAGCATTTCAGTTATTTCCAGCTTTTCACTATTATCACTAGCACTGCAATGAACATCCTAGTGCTTTTAGCTTTTTACATATTTAGATGTATTTATTTACATATTTTTACATATTTAGATGTATTTATTAAATTAAACCAGTCAAAGAGTATCGACAGTTCTAAGCTCTGTGTTTCCAAAATGTTCTCCAAAAAAACCATACTTATTTCAACCACGTATGTGTTATTTGGTCATTAATTCCTTTAACAAATTTTTATTGAACATCTACTCTGTGCAGGCGCTATCTGGATGCTGTGAATAATAGTAAAAAAAGGCAGACTTGAAGCTTCCTTTCCATCCAGCCATCTACAAGAACATTCTCCCTCTGCACCCAGGACTGAGCCATCCCTTACAGAGCTGAGGGTATGGCAGTTAGTGTTTCATATGCACTGATGGCTCCTACAGGTAAGGGTTTGTAAAGTTGGTTATATACATTCAAAAATGTTCACTTTGTAACAACCCTATAAATAGGTATCATAACAACCCTTTTGTACAGATAAGGAAAATGAGGTCAACTTTATGATGAAAAGCAGGGCTCAAACCAGGTCTGTTGCCTTTCAGATCTCATTCTTTAACCAATATACTACACTGTTTCCCATCTTGCAGCTTTATGTCTTCGAGACATGTCCTTAATTTCCCATTTTTCAACAAATCCTTTGTTACTGGTCAATTCTCCAGCTCCTCACCTCTGGGATCCTCTCTTCCTCTCCAATTCAACTTCCATGTCATGGTTCTTCACCTCAATCTCTCACTGACCTCCTAAATCCTTTGCTTTTGCTCCACATCAACTGCTCAGCAGATCTCAACCCTGAAAACATCTGGACTAATGTCAAACCCCACTCCCCAAACATTTTGGATTTCCTTCAGTTCTATGAATTCACCATCTTCCTTCTCACCTTTGGGACTCTGAGCACCATATTAACCTCTGCCTGAGTCACTCTTTTCTCCCCCTCCTTGTCCAGCTAATTCATACTTATTCTTCACACCTGGGCTTACGAGTTACTTCCTCCAGAAAGTCCTAGAATCTGTCCTATGTGTTCCCACAGCTACCATAACACTTATTACACCAACTGGTCATTTCAGATCTAATGGGCTCCTTTGCTATAGTATAAACTCAATGGGGACAGGGATCCTAGATATCTGATTTACTGCCATATCCCACTCCTAGCCTGGTACCTGGCAACTATTAGGTCTCTACTGCTAATTATAAAATGAATGAATATTCTAAAAATTGTCCCTCATGGTGATGCTCTGCCAATGATAATTTCCTGTACTCTACACTTTAAATGTCTCGGGTGGTTTCCTTCTTTATGGGTTTAACACTATGTACAAGAGTGTGTACTGTTCTTATGTTCTTTAATTTACAGATATAAATTAAATATACATATTATCTAGCCTGATGGAGCCACATTTTGTTTGGACTGATGACATTTATTAATGCCTGTTTATTAATGACTATGGCTATTAAATAAGGAACTTTAGGGAATTTGAAATGTTTCAGTGAGTCTATCCGGTATCTGTATTTTCTCATTTTTTTCTTAGATTTTTTATGGTGGTCGAATACACATAACATAATACTTACCATTTTAACCATCTTTAAGTGTATAGTTCAGTAATGTTAAGTACATTTACATTGCTATGCAACTACTCTCCAGAACTCTTATGTCTTCTCATTTTTGTAGTAAGCCTGGAGCACTAGAAATACTTCTGTAAATGCCTCTTCCCTAGAACAGGAGTGTCTAGATTTTTCAAATTCAAAAGCATTTTCTTAATATCAAAAAAGTTCATAGAACCCTGCAGGATAAGAGCCATGCCGTTGACACATGCAAAAATAAACTATTAATCCAATACAACATTTAAAGTGATTTGCACTTTACTAATCACAACAAAATCTTTATGTAAAGTGCAGTATACAAGGTTTGGATTTGCTTTCAATCCTCCAAGTCATAGGGGTGGGCTTCTGGCAGAAACAGCCACCGATCACAGAACCAGGAGTGGCCACCTGACTCATTGAGCTAATCAAATTCCTTCACCAGGAATTTAATATTAGCAGAAAGACAGTGATAGATATTGATTGATTGATTGATGATCGATTGATTCACTGTTTTCATGTAACCAAAACTGTAAGATAAACTCAGAGACAGTGGATGATCACAATCTGCAGGTTCATCTGTGCCACAGTTCTATGAAGGGGTAATTATTCCCATGTTACCGATGGCAAAACTGAGGCTTGAAGAGGTTTTTGAGCTTTGAAGCCAGGCACTAGCTGGTTCTCAATATGGCTTTTTTACACAGTGGAATACTCTTGAAGCTGGGCTGTCATTGGAAGTTCATTTGTCTGTCTTTCCATTGAACTGTGAGCTCCCTGAGATTTCAGACAGTGTTCTGCTCCACAGGTGCCCACTAAATGTTTCTGACATAAGTGAGTGAAATTATACCTGGTACCATGTGAGTTTACAGGGAGTAAGAGAAAAATGGTCCATAGGAAACCCATCCAACCTACCCAAGAGTTGGAGAAATGCAGTTAAAATGTTTCTGAAAGACACCAAGACCATGTAGAGTTTAGCATCCATTCTACAAGAATTTGGAGAAAGAAAATGATTGATGTGTTTCGTGTCAACCTAACCCCAGGATGATTAATGAGATAAAGCTGTGACAGAAGTTTTCTTTTAAGGCACTCCAAAACAAAGGCAGACCAAATGATGTCTTAATTGTCTGGGTGTTTTTATTCAAACACTGTGATTAACACGACTTGAAATGTGACTTCTGGGCTCATAAACTTTTTGTAGACCTGTCATCAAAGTTTTTGAGGGGCTATTAGTTTAACTATGTTCCATCCCACAGTAATTGCATGATATTAAAGAAAGTAATGAGTTACTTTTCAGTTGTTGGAAAATAAAAAAGGCTGTTGAAGTGAGATCTAAGTAATTTATGCACCAGGATCCAAAGATGCTTTGGTCTTTGAGAATATTTTACATGTAAATTTAATCTTCCTTCAACACATGTTTAAATTATGCCTCAACCTATTTTTAACACTGTCATAATCCTAATGGCTCTCAAAATTTGAAAACATAATCACTTCAGAACTTCAATTCAAACTCTATATGAAATATTGATCTTTAAAAATCTGTCAGAATTGGGCGCCTGGGTGGCTCAGATGGTTGGGCGTCTGCCTTCGGCTCGGGTCGTGATCCCAGGGTCCTGGGATCGAGTCCCACATCGGGCTCCCTGCTTCTTGGGAGCCTGTTTCTCCCTCTGCTTCTCTCTCTCTCTGTCTCTGTTTCTCGTGAATAAATAAATAAATAATCTTTAAAAAAAAAATCTGTCAGAATTGACAGCCTCCACATCCTGGAGATACAAATTAGAAAACTTTGAGGAAGGTGGGTTGGGGATGGGCTAGATGGGGGATGGGTATTCAGGAAGGCACTTGTGATGAGCACTGGGTGTTATATGTATGTGATGAATCACTGACTTCTACTCTGGAAACCAATACTGCACTGTATGTTAACTAACAAGACTTAAATTTTAAAAAAAGAATCAAATAAAAGACTTTAATAAAGAAAAAAAAAACCTTCCATTTGATTACAAAGCCAGGGAGAAATTTTTCTCCAGTGTTATTGATAGATGTCCCAATCTGTCTTCAGATCAAGCAGACAAGTTTCCAATTTATTCATAGAACACATTTCACACCTCCTCTGTGTCATAAATTAAATATTCTTCCTGCAACATATTGTATCAAAATGCATAACTGAGATTGGCTCTGTTATAAATTGTTTAAAAATAACAGAATTCTGAAATCAGATTAGTACTCACTGTGAGACAACACATTTCTGTCATTTCAACCATCACATCTGGCGTGCCTTGTTACTACAGCCCTGGGACACTAATACACCAGCCAGTTGTCTTGTAGAATAGTCCATATTCTAGATTTGAAAGTGTTTTCTTGGTGCTGTTGCTTAACTTGCTCCTCTTCCTCCCATAGTTCCTGTAACTTGAAAGTTACATCCAAAGGCTTGATTGCATTTATATCAAAGAGTTTTGTTGAGACTATTTCGTGGGCTTCTATGTGCCTCACATGGTATGACATCGAAGACACATGATGTCAGGTGGCCCCTCTATGGTGACATTAACTTGGATCTCATGGCCAACGTACGTCTTTAATGACTTAAAAATTACTTGGCTGCTTCACAAACACCAAGGGGGTGTATTTCCATCCATGGAAATCCTTCTGCTTGCTCCTCTGGGGACCTTCACCCCCTTTCCATCTGATCCTGGTGGAAACTTCAATCACAGCACTTCACTCCCCATGTATGAATGGACACCTAGATACCTGGACCCAGTAACTAGTTCCAAGATGGGCACGTGAACTGTCTTAGCTCACCTGAGGCAAACTCAGATGTAAACCCACTGATGAAGAATGCAATCTTCATTGAGGATGAAGGACCAAGAGGAGGAAACAAAAGGGAATAAGAATGGAAAGGATGAAAAGCAAAAATCAGGTGGTGTAGTACTGAGCTGGTTACCGCACCACCAAAACTCTGGTTGTCCTAGAGGGCATCTCCAGAGACAACACGGACACCGTGTGTCACAACAGTCCATCAGGGAGGACACAGGGAGAATCACTCACCCACCAGCTCCTTCTCATCTCCTGTTTTTCACTGGTCAAATTTCATCCTGTGGCACACTAGACCCTCACACTGTGGATTGTGTCACCTCCGGGACCACTGAGAAGCCAGCTCCCACAGTGGCCTCAGCAGCATGAACCAGGGACACTTCCTAAAAATGACCTGTTACCAGTGATATCGCAGGCCGGGCCGGGTAAGCCAACGACCTGCCAAAGCGCCCGTAAAGTCCTAAAGCTTTTTGCGCCTCAGCCATGACACAGAAATCCCAGAAGTAATCAGCAAACACCATGAGTGAGGAATAATGTGATTTGTGGCACTGAGGTTTCATCAAAGTGCATTATTTTATCCGGAGGATGTCCTGAGCATCTTGGAGCATGCTGGTTGCGTTGTAGGTGATGTGCATGTATTTATCACTAGGTGGTGGTACAGCATCATGCTCAGCCCTTCCCTCCCAGCGCACAGGGAAAATAAATGAATTCACGCTTGGCTAAATCATTACCAACTTTTCCTTCCACTTCAGAAGTCGCTGAACCTTCTGTCACGTGGCAAAGCAAACCAGGCAACAGGCCTCTAAGGTCTGCTCAAGTTAATGATTTATTGATCTTGTTGGCTGATGTTTTCACTTAATCCTTGGGTTTTGATTTAACTGAGCTTCGGTAGTTTAAAAAAAAAAACAACTGGTCAGTCCTGCTAGAATTCTAAACAAAGAAAAATAAGGCTCCCTGTTTATAATTATCTACTGTGGGGCCAGTGGCTCTGTGGATCCTAGGAGGGGCACTAGTTCAGAGGAGAAGCAGTAATGCCAAGGAGGGAAAGACCAGCAGGTGAAGCAATTCTAGTCTGTGACCTCAGGCTGGGCCCTACATCTCAGCTTCTGTTTGCCTAAGTCATATGTCACAGGGGAGGTCGCTTGAGAGTTACAGCAACCAGTTCCTGCCACCAGAGACTAGGAGGGTGAGTCAGCACCTCAAGTTCATATGCAAATGATAGTTACAGCTAATCTACCAAGAAAAAAAAAGCCTTGTTGAGTTTCCTGAAAGGTCCAGACCTCTGGAGGCTTTTGCTAAAGATTATGTGGCCATCAGTTTATTTCACTTAATCCTTAATCCACTTAATCACCAGATTATTTCACAATCAATTTGATTTATAGCATAACTGCAAATTAAAGAAAAAAATCATAATGCAATGTGATGCTCACATGTATCAGGACGTCTCAAGGAAAATCTAACTTGCATTTTTTTTAATTCCAGTGTAATTAACATACAGCGTTATATTCGTTTCAGGCGTACAGTATAGTCATTCAACAGTTCTGTGCATTACTCAGTGCTCATCATGGTAAGTGTGCTCTTAATCCTCTTCACCTATTTCACCCATCCCCCCACTCACCTCCCTTCTGGTAACCATCTGTTTGTTCTCCACAATTAAAGAGCCTGTTTTTGGTTTGTCTCCTTGCTTCTTTGTTCATTTGTTTTGTTTCTTAAATTCCACATATGAGTGAAATCATATGGTATTTGTCTTTCTCTGACTGCCTTATTTCATTTAGCATTATACCCTCTAGAGCCACCCATGTTGTTGCAAATGGCAAGATTTCGTTCTCTTTTATGGCTAATATTCCATTGTATATATACACCCACATCTTCCTTATCCATTCATCTATCAATGGACACTTGGGTCGCTTCCATATCTTGGCTATTGTAAATAATGCTGCAATAAATACAGGGGTGCATATATCTTTCCAAAGTAGTGTTTTCATATTCTTTGAATAAATATCTAGTAGTGGAATTAATGGATCATATGGTAATTCTATTTTTAATTCTTTGAGGAACCTCCGTATTGTTTTCCACAGTGGCTGCACCAGTTTGCATTCCCACCAACACTGCACAAGATTTCCTTTTTCTCCATATCCTCACCAACATTTGTTGTTTCTTGTGTTTTTTATTTTAGCCATTCCGACAGGTATGAGGTGATATCTCTTTGTGGTTTTAATTTGCACTTCTCTGATGATGAGTGATTGAGCATCTTTTCATGTGTCTATTGGCCATCTGTATGTCTTCTTTGGGAAAATGTTCATGTCTTCTGCCCATTTTTTAATTGGGTTATTTGGTTTTCTGGCATTGAGTTGTTTAAGTTCTTTATATATTTTGGATTTTAACCCCTTGTTGGATATATCATTTGCAAATCTCTTCTCTCATTCAGTGGGTTATCTTTTTGTTTTGTTGATGGTTTCCTATGCTGTGCAAAAGGTTATTATTTTGATGTATTCCCAAAAGTTTAATTTTGCTCTTGTTTCCCTTGCCAAAGAAGACATATCTAGAAAAATATCTCTATGGCTAATATCAAAGAGATTACCACCTATGTTTTCTTCTATGAATTTCATGGTTTCAGGGCTCATATTTAGGTCTTTAATCCATTCTGAGTTTATTTTTGTGTAGGTGTGAGAAAGTGGTCCTCTTTCCTTGCCTTGCATGTAGCTGTCCAGTTTTCCAGTTTTCCCAATGTCATTTGTTGAAGAGACTTTTTCCCATCAACTTGCACTGGGTTTTTGTTTTGTTTTGCTTTGCTTAGTCATACCATATTCCAGAAGTCACCTGATTCAACTTTAGGGGAATAAATCACCAGTGGGGCTCTAAAATAAGGGGAGGAATGTGGAGGACAGATTGCCCTGGGGTTCACAAAAGGGGCAGATCTCAGACCCTCTGCATTCGAAGTATGTGGCTGTCCCGGGAGGAGGAGGATCACACAAGTGCTCCCGAGGTGCCTCCTGAAACGGCAGCCGGGAGAGCTGAAACAGCCGGGCAGTGAGACCCATGTCCCTGTGAGCCCGAGCAAGGCAGGGCCAGCCTCTCTCAGCTGGGGCCAGACCTCAGTCAGCATCACCCCAGTGTCCCTCTCTCAGGAGGTACAGGACCAGGTGTCCTCACTGACCAGGGCCACCATGTGAATGCCAGTGAGGCTGAAGGGTTCACAGGGCTGTGCCTTCCCAGAGGAAGCATCCTTTCCTCGATTGTAGGATTCTGGGGCACCTGGGTGGCTCAGTCATTTAAGCGCATCCTACTCTTAGTTTCAGCTCAGGTCATGATCTCATGGCAACGGGCTCCACACTTGGCTCAGAGTCTGCCTGAGATTCTCTCTCCCTCTCTCTCTCTGCCCCTCCCCCCCCTGAAATAAATAAATCTTGAAGAAAAAAGTCTCTGGAGGGTGTGGGTCTGACAGTGACTATGTGCAGCAAGAAGGAGCAGTGGCGATAGAAAACCGATGGAACTTTGGTTTTGACACGCAACCACCTACCCCTCCCCACCTTAGGACTCTATAACCCTCAGGTTCCTGAACAGTCTGGGGAGAGGGTGGGCCCAAGAAGGAGATACTGACCTTTCTGCCAGTCAAAAATATACGATCTTGGGTTAGTTTTAATTCTTTAAAGAGACAAGACCATGTTTGCGTCCCCAGTTTGGGAAGTAAGTCATACCATTAACACTCAGAATAATACTCCAATGGGCAAAGCAGCTACTGCGGCCTCCTGATGACAAACTGAGGCTTAAAGAGATTATGTAACTGTTACATAGAAAGGAGATTACATAACTGAACTGTAACATGCAAAGAAAGGGCTGGAAGTACCCACGTCATTTCCCCAATACTTTAATCTGATAGGTTTGGGAGCCACAGTTTTGCTTTAATAATTAATTCATATTGCCTCACAGATGAACTATGGGATATTACAGTCAATTGCACCATAAAAATAATCATTAAAAATAAATATTGCAAATGAATTTGGCCAGCTGGGACATTGAGCAGATCCCTTGAACCACAATCTTCCATGTCTGCAAAATCTGCACACTGAGGGGCTTGATTTAAGGCTCTCGCAACTGCAGAATTCCCAGAATCTGAACAAAAATAAGCCTTGAGTATAAAACAGAAATTAAAACCGCCTCACAACAACACTGCCAAGTATTATTGTCCTGACTATACAGACAAGAAAATCAAGGTCTAGAGGGGTGAGCCCTCTTAGACAGGATCTCTCCACTTCCAAGTGGAGAGCCAGAAGGCATGAACATCTGGCTGCAAAGCCCATACTCGTTGATACCCCACATTCCTGTATCAGTCATGCACACAAGATGCTGTTCCTTGAGCTCGCCTGCCAGGGGTTCACACTCTGATTTGGTCCAACATACTTTGGGAGGAACAATCCATCATTCACACACTAGTGAGAATTTGTTCATATATGGTCATTCAAGGAATGTGGTATTTGGTGGAGAACTGAGAATGCAGATGATTTGGAAAGACATAGTATTTGATAAGTAATCCTGAGGGAGAATAGGGGCTGCCATGGAATGAGGGAATTCAGGCACTTGGGGAGATTCTGGAAGGCAGCTCAGAGTAGCAGTTGCAAACCAATGGCCCATAGATGTATTTTTGGTTAGCCTGCATATTTTTTTAAAAGATTTTATTTATTTATTTATTTGAGAGAGAGAGAGCAGGAGAGGGGGGAGGGTCTGAGCAGGGAGCCCGATGCGGGACTCGATCCCGGGACTCCAGGATCATGACCTGAGCCGAAGGCAGTCGCTTAACCAACTGAGCCACCCAGGTGCCCCTAGCCTGCACATTTTTATAAGTGAACGAGTTGCTGACATTTTTTAATGTTTTCTTTAAAAAAAAAATCCAAATTTCCAGCCCAGACTATGCATTTCCACTTAAAAACAATAAGCTGGAGCTGAGAAGCCATGTGCCCCTGCCTCTTTCCTTCTCCTCAGTCACCATTCCATCATTTTATGAGCTCTAGTTAGCTGCCTCATCGTCCACTCCCCATAGACATTTGTGGGCGTTGAGAACCTGGTCCTAGAGGCTTTGAACTGGGAAAGGAAGGAGAGTGGCTCCAGCAGGTAGGATGGGAAAAGTCAGACAGAACAATAGGACAGTACTAAAGACAATTTCCCATAATTCAAACTTTTGAAAATGAGACTGGCCAACCACTGTGCCATTAAGAACCCACCTCAGTCCAGAGAAGGGCTCAAGCTAAGCAAAAAGATGGTTTAAATGTAATACCAGGACTAAGATCAGAGTACTGAAAATTAGCCCCAGGACCACTCCACCTGCTCATTGCACCTGCTCCTATATTGTTCTGCCTCTCTGATATCCCATTACCATTCCTTGCTTAATTTCCAGATTCTCTCCTACCCTATTTCTGCACCAAGGTTCACTGAAACTCCAGTCTTGGGACTCATTCTTGGATTCCAAGTCCACTTCTGTCCTGGAGTCAGTGACCCAGCTGTAACTCACAGTGCTGGCTGCATTATTCTGTAAACTTCCCTCAATCACAAATAGTTTATTGGGCAAAGGTTGTTGTCTGTCTCAGTATTGGACTCAGCAGGAAAAGAATCTCACCTGAGAATTCAGAACCACAGTTTGGACCTTACTCAAGCCCAATATATATATTCTAATATATATTACCTTTATAATTCAGAAACCTCCAAGCCCAGAAATTAATATGAAAGCTAGCCCCAACCTTAATGATACCTCTGAGACTCCAGGCAGAAACACATGAAACCATTCTGAAGAGCAAATCCTCCAACTACACTATAGTCCCAAATGTAAGAAACCCCTGAACAATCAGCTCTCAATTCCAAATTATTGATAAGGAAAAAATGTACCAAATCAAAAGTAAGCATATGCAACAAATACCAACATTACATTTTCTGAAGTTTCATTTAAGAGCCATCTGAATTTAAATAATTATGTTTAAGATTAGTAAAACACAGAAGAAAAATTAAACACATAAACACTCTGAAAAAACAGAACAAGCATATTTTTGAAAGGGCCAAACAGAGCTTTTAAAATTATGAAAAAGACTCTCATTGAGGGGCACCTGGATGGCTCAGTCGGTTAAGCATCCGACTCTTGGTTTTGGCTCGGGTCATGATCTCAGGGTTATGAGATCAAGTCCCGCATTGGGCTCCACACTCAGCAGGGAGTCTGCTTGAGATTTTCTCCATCTCCCTCCTCCTCTACTCCTCCCCCCAATTCATGCTCACTTGCAAGTGCATGTGCGCACACTCCCTCTCTCTAAAATAAGTAAATAAATAAAATCTTTTTTTAAAAAGTCTGTCATTGAAATACAAAATTCAGTCATTGGGCTAAGCATCTAATTCAATATAGCTGAATAGATACTTAGTGAACATGAAGAGAAATCTGAGGAATTTACACAGCATGAAACAGAAAGAATTAAAAAGATGGAAAATGTAAGAAAGAGGTTAAAAGATATGAAGGATGGAAAAGATGGTCCAACATGTTTCTAATAAAAATTTTGATTGGAACTCATACAATGGAATACTATATACTGTGACAAGAATGAATAAATGACAACTACATACAAAAATATGGATGAATTTCATAAACATAATGTTGAGTGAAAGAGACAAAGTGTACATATCACATGGTTCCATTTTTATAAAGCTCGGAAGAGAGGAAAAACTAATCTATACAGATAGAAGTCAAGATGGAGCTTATTCTTGATGGAAAAAGTAGACAATGACTGGAAAGAAGGCATTTGATGTCCTAGTATTATTCTATTTCCTCTTTCTTTCTTTCTTTCTTTGAGAGAGAGAGAGGGAGGGAGAGGGTGGGGAGGGGCAGAGGAGAGGATCCCAAGCAGGCTCCACATTCAGTGCAGAGCCGGATGTGGGGCTTGATCTCACAACCCCGAGATTGTGACTTGAGCCGAAATCAAGAGTTAGTCACTTAACCGACTGAGTCATCCAGATGTCCCTGTTCTATTTCTTGATCAGGGTGCTGGTGAAACAGGGGTGATCAGCTTGTGAATACTCATCAAACACTTATGACGTGTGCATTTTCCATGTATCTTATACCTCAAAAATTTACATTTGTAGGAAAAAGAAAACCTTGTGATAGAATAGAGAAAATGTGCAAAAGCAATATTCTTGGATATAAAGACTGACATTTTTCTAGAAGTGACAAAAAGCATATCTGTGCAGACTCAGGACAACAATGGATCTCAAGCAGAATGAGTAAAAATAAATCCATACCTGGACATAGTATAGTAAACAGCAGAGAGATCTTTAAAGCAACCAGCAAGAAAAAAGAAATATCATCTACAAAGAAACCACAATGAGATTGATTGCAGACTTCACAATGGTAACAAAGAAACTATAAGACACTGAAATGATATCTTCAAATTACTGGAAGAAGGTTAAGTGTCAACCTGGAATTCTAGACCCAACTAAAATGTCATCCAAGAGTAAGGACATTTAAAAAAAGAAAAGAGAGTGAGGACATAATAAAGACATTTTCAAACAAGTCAAGATTAAGTATACTTGAAGAAGAAGAAAATTGAACACAGAAGTAAAGAGCAGTAAGCTACAAAATGCAAAGGAGAGCAAAATACTGGGTAACCAAATAAGTAAACCTAATGTCATAATGAATTTTCAAGTGTGCAAAAATAAGAAAGAGAGCTGTGACAGATTGAATTTTATCTCCCCAAATTTCATATGTTGAAGTCCCAACTCTCAATACCTCAGAATGTGGCCTATTTGGAAATAGAGTCATTGCAGATGGAATTTGTTAGGCTAAAATGAGGTCATTACAGTAGACCCTGATTCAAAATGACTAGTGTCCTTGTAGAAAGGGGGAATATGGACACAGAGACATGCAAGCAGGGAGAAGACCATGTGAAGATGAAGGCAGAGACAGGGATAATGCCTCTGCAAACCAAGGAATGCCAAAGGTTGGCAGAAAGCCACCAGAAGCTGGCGAGAAGCATGGAAAAGATTCTCTCACAGCCCCTAGAGGGAACCAATCCTGCCTTGATCTTGGACTTCTAGCCTCCAGAGCTGTGAAACAATAAATCTGTTATTTAAGCAGAGAAAGAGGAAATCCATCCAGTTATATGCTATTTTCAAGAGACACACCTACAACACAAGGACTCTTAATGATTAAAACTAAAGAGATTTACTATACACATACTAAAAAGAAACTGTCACAACGATTAGTGGCAAGTGGAATGATGACCCCCCCCGCCCCCCGCTCAAACATATCCATGTCTTAATCTCTAGGACCTGTGAATATGTTAGGTTACATGGCAAAGGAAAAATAGGTTGCAAATGGAATTAAGGTTGCTAATCTCCTACCCCTTAAATAGGGAGATTATCCCAGATTATTCAAGTGGGCCCGATGTAATCACAGGGGACCTGAAAAGCAGAAGAGGGACCATCAGAGAAAGATGTGGCTCTGAAAGTACCGCCCAGAGAAATGTAACATTACTAGTTTTGAAGGTGGAGGAAGGGGGAATGTGAGCCATGGAATGGAGGTGGCCTTCAGAAGCCAGCAAAGGCAAGAAAGTAGATTCACTCCTAGGGCCTCCAAAAAGGAATATAGCCCTGTCCACACTTCAATCTTAGCGCTGGGAGACCCAGGTCAGACTGGTCATATACAGAACTGTAAGATAATAAGTTGTGTTAAGCCACTAAATTTGTAATGATTTGTTGCAACAGCCAATACAAAACTAATACAACTACATTAATATAAAGTAAAATACACTGTATCCAACTGAATTATTAAGGATAAACTGGTTACCGCAACCCCCATTCTGCACCTGGATGTCCTTGAATGACATTGCCTTAATATAGGCAAAGCACAAATAATAGAATTACTGAGAGGAATTGCAAATTTAAGAAACCCTCAATAACTGATAGATTAAGCAGACAAAAAGTAGTTAGGATGTAGAAGATCTAAACACACAATGACAACTTTAACTGAACAAGTAGAACCCATTGCACTTCATTTACTCGGCTTTAGGAAATTATGAGATTATGCTTAAAGACATTTTCAAGAGACCAAACAAACAAACAAACTTGGGCCAGCATGTTGTTGGGTAGAAACCACAAGGAAATTAAACAAATTAAAAATTCCTGGCAAATGACCATTGAAAAGGGATGAACTTGGTTTCACAGTGCAGCCAGGTGAAACGCATTCCCTACAGAGGATAAGTCATCATTCCAAAGCCAAGTATTCACATGGAAGTTATTTTCTTAGCTCTAGCGGATTGCTTGGCTTCATAAAAGGGGCAAATTACCCAAAAGAGTAATTTATCTCAAATTAATTTCTTCCTTCCAGACCTCTGCCTCCTAGAATTGATTTGAATGACAACAAGTGTGCCGTCTAGCCCAGGAAGGCCTGATACATTTGTGAGAGCTATTCTCTGAAATCATAAGCTGGAAATGCAGGGGCTATGAGGTCACCTGAACAAAGTTTGCCTTGCCCTCCCTCCCCCTACCTCAATGTGAAGTTCTCCTGCTTCCAACCAAGCTCATCACCCACCCACCCAACAAGAGCCAAATCAATGTGCAAGAATTGCACAGGATGATACTCGAAAGGCACACTGTGTTGTCATGTGACTTTCCTTTATTGCAAAACAATAATGAAAAGACACACGCATCTAGATTAGCTCTAGGATGTGGGAAGTCCCTAAAGTTCCTCATGCTGAGAGACAGGGGGTAATGGAGAATAAATAGCAGGGTCTTCCAAGCTGAGGTAGCAGCTGTCCTGAGCCAAGAGAAAGCTTGGTCAGATTGGGCAATGGTTAGTTCCACAGTTCTGCAAGGTTAGAAGGTCCAACAAAATGGAGCTGGCAATGTGGCAAGAAATAAGGCTAAAGAAGGAAGCAGAAGCTGCCTCTTATTTTAAGACCATGGTTCTCACAATTATTTAGCATACATCTGCTTCACCTGGCAGGCTTCTTGAGCCCTGGGGTCCACCCCCAGGGTTTCTGATTTAAGGGATCTGGGGTGGGGCATGAGAATGACGTGTCTAATGAGATCCCAGGAGATGCTGATGCTATTGGTCCAGGGAACCTGGCTTTTGAAAATCGCTGCTCTTAGATGTTTCTATGTTACCTTCAATGCCTTGCAAATGCAAAGAGGTGGAAGGCTTCTGGCGGTATGTTGTTGCCACCTTGAACAGTGCTTTGTGCCTGCAGAGGGCAAGGTTGTGACCGATAGTCAGGAGGGTGTGCGGGCCCTTGAGAGAAGACATTTTTAAATAGTTGTGGAAATGAAGAGAAAACCCAGACTACGGGTTCATAGGCGCATGGCTGGTTATTTTAAAGGCATGGATGAGATTGGAGCTGATACCTTTGCAATGGCAAAATGTTATCAGTTGTCTGACTTTCCCTAGCAGGACGAGGAAGTGCAGGCATAACAGAGAATGAGAAACAGTGGTTTTGGTCCAGGACTAGAGTTTTCCTGATGGTCAAATAAAAAGAAGGGGGGTGGGGAAGAAAGAAAAGGAGGTGAAATGCTGGACAGTGATAGGCTATTGTGATTTATAAGAAATATATAATAGATCACTCAGATGACCAAAGTATATTTCTCAGAGGTACCTGGTTTTTGTCCGTGGTTCCTTACTCACAGCTCCCCAAATCCTTGGAATTTCTTGAGCAGTAAGAGCCTATTTTTTATAATATTTGGTCTCCTGTCCTCAGTTCCTGAGAAACTCCAGAGCCATAAAAGTAAAATGTGTATCTTGTTATTCATAACAAGTCCCTTCCCACTAAAACTGGGTTTATGTTAATGAGGGGACTTTTGGAAATCTTCTAAGGATGAGGGCTGGTAGATAAACCAACCCTGGGGACACCTAGCTGGCTCAGTCAATGGAGCACGCCGCTCTAGGTCTCAGGATTATGAGTTTGAGCCCCAGGTTGGGTGTAGAACTTATTAAAAGAGAGAGAGAGAGAGAAACCAATCCTGAATAGAGGATTGGAGCTTTCAGTCCCACCCTCCTGATTTCCTGACGGGGAGAGAGGTTGGAGTTTGAATCAATCATCAATGGCCAATGAGTTAATCATACCTATGTAATAAAGTCTTCCTAAAAACCCAACATGAGGGGGTCCAAGAGCTTCCAGGTTGGGGAACCAACACTTCTGTGCTGGACCCCAGGACAGAAGCTCCTTTGTTCAGGACCTCACCCTATGTATCTCTTGATCTGGCTGTTGATTCATAATTTTTAATATCCTTTGTAATAAACTAGTAATCTAGTGAGTAAAAGGGTTTCCTGAGGGATGCCTGGGTGGCTCAGTCTGCTACGTGTCTGCCTTCGGCTCAGGTCATGATCTCAGGGTCCTGGGATCCAGTCCTGCATCAGGCTTCTTGCTCAGGGGGAGCCTGCTTCTCCCTCTCCCTCTGCTGCTCCTCCCGCTTGTGCGCTTGCACTCTCACTCTCTGACAAATAAATAAAATCTTTAAAAAAAAAAAAAGTGGGAGGAGTTTCCTGAGTTCTGTGAGCCACTCTTACAAATTAAACCCAAGAGGGGGTCATGGGAACCTCCACTCTGGAGCCCACTGGTCAGAACCACAAGTGATAATGCAGGCTGGCAATTGGCACATGAAGGGCAGGGGGGCGCAGCGCAGCCTGGTAGGACTGAACCCTTCACCTGTGGGATCTGGTGACCTCTCTGGATAGTGTCAGAATTGAGTTGACTTGTAGGACACTTGCTTGGTGTCAGAATTGCTTGTTGTTGGTGCAAGGGAAACCACACCCTCGCCGCCCCACACACTGGAATTGGATGTGCAGAATATTCTTTAAGTTGTGTCTAAACTACTTGGGGAAGGACATTAAGAGCCCTGATTGAAAAGCCAGGAGCAAGAATCTGGAAGTCTCGACGACAGTGTATAAATGTGTGGTGGTAGTAATGGAGGGAGGGTCGTAACCATAAGTTGTGGCTTCAGAGGGTTAGGTCAGCCAATGAAATCTCAGAGTTAGAGAAGTTCCAGGCGAGGGCAGGATGAATGGCTCCGAGAACCCCTTGAAACAATACAAAATATCATGTGCTCTCCAGAAGAAATTTCCCTGAGAGACCACTCACAGCTTTCATCTAAATTCCAAAAGACTTTCTGACCCATAACTGATTAAGAGTTGATGGCAGAAGAGGGTGGTGAACTGGAGTGGAGGTAATGGGTTTGAGGAGGTCCGAGAACCATGGAGCAGGACATGGGGAGAAAATGTTACCGAACCATCTGTCACAGCCACTAACTCAGGAAAAGAACAGGTGAGCTCCAACCCAGGGAACCCCACAGGGGGGCGCTGGACAAATCAAAAGCCTAGCTCCTGGCTCTGTTAGCCAACACTGTGGATGAACAAACTGGGATGAAATCGTCACAAGAGAAGCCAATAACTCAAGAGAGAAGGGTTTAGACTCAAGAAAGGGAGAGATTTATTTCAGGTGCCAGCAGCCAAGGGAGGTGGCAGATTCAAGCCTTGATAACCCAGCTCTCAGCCCGCAAGATGGACACCTAGAGTTTTATGGAAAGGTTCAGGCAGGTGCCTGCAAGACAGCAGGCAGGGAGCGTGTGACCACGGGTGGGGGTCAGTACAGTCAGCCCGTGATCAACATCAGAGAAGGGAACGAACGTGTGGGGTGTGGTCTTCTAGGCATTCCATTGCTATCTGGGCTTTTCTGGCCTGATGGTTGGTATGTTCTGGGTCATTGCAAAACCCCTTCGCCAATGCCTCCAGAAGGTATGATAAGGAATAAGAACAATGGGTTTCAGTCAGAACACAAGTTAAGCCATCTTCTCTATTTCTGATTTTAACTGTTGGTGTCTAGAGTTGAGCAAGCAGGCTCACTAACAAAGAGACTGGAAACTGGAGACCAAAGTACCAGAAAGCAGACAAATCACAGAGAGCAGACAGGTGGTTGTGGCGGTCACTGGAGATGGCAGTTTTAAAAGCACTTTGCAAACAGCAAAGCACTTCTAAATCTATACAGGTTATTTTAATTTTATTTCCTGATTACTAAAACCATAATTCCCCCTTTGGAAATGTTTGAACCTACAGAAAGGTTAAAAATCAAACGAACATGATAGAACTCAAGTTAGATTATTACTGTCAATTCTGGTAGCTTTATAGCAAAATGACCAATAGCCGATGTACCAAAGTGATCTGGGTATCTGGAAAGCCAAAAATCAGATCAAAGCAGCCCAAAGGAGGAAAGCCCTCTCTGTCATCCTGCATTCATGCACAGGGGCCACTCAAACCCCCTATTCCAGCCAGATGAGCTTGTGATTAAAAAGACAACATTTATTTCTATTATAGAGTCATGCCTACAACGAAAAAATGCTTCTAGGTCTCAGACACGTTAGAGTTTTCAGTTGGACAGATCTCCTCGAGAGCTCTGGTCTTTAAGTACTGACATCTAAATTTTACATTATATACCTATGCTCATCCCAGAACCCCACTTACAGATTCAAAAATTCATTTTGGGGGTGCCTGGGCAGCTCAGTCAGCTGAGAGTCCGACTCTTGATTTCAGCTCAAAGTCATGATCTCAGGCTCGTGAGATCAAGCTCCGAGTGGGACTCAGCACTCAGCTCAGAGTCTGCTTGGGATTCTCTCTCTCTCTCTCTCATTCTCTCTCTCTCTCTCTCCCTCTGCCCCTCCCCCTGCTTGCACTCGCTACATAAATAAATAGGGACACCTGGGTGGCTCAGTGGGTTAAGTGTCTGTGTTCAGCTCAGGTCATGATCCTGGGGTCCTGGGATGGAGTACCATATCGGGCTCCTTGCTCAGCGGGAGCCTGCTTCTCTCTCTTACTACCACTCCCCCTGCTTGTGTGCGTGCTCTCTCTCTCTCTGACAAATAAAAAATAAAATCTTTAAAAATAATCTTTTTTTAAAAATTCATTTGCTATAAAAACCCTATTTTCCAATACAGTGGAGACCAGTAGTTGCTTGGAGAATTTTTTGTAAGTGCAAATAATGCTTTTAAAATACATTCATATTTTACATCTTTCTGAGCAGGAGTCTGATTGGTAGATAATTTCTCCACATGAGTAACACATAAAACTTGGATGCATCTCATTTTTTCCAGCACACAAGGCATTCATCACTTAGTGTAAAATCCTGACCCTGCAAATCCTGAGGTTCAGGTCATAGTCCTTTTCTTTGAGTTTAGGGCCTATGACTTAATTTTTTTTTTCTTCACCCCTCCCTTGTTTTGTTTTTTTTAATGAGAGACAGAGAGCATGAGAGGGAGGAGGGTCAGAGGGAGAAGCAGACTCCCTGCTGAGCAGGGAGTCCGACGTGGGACTCGATCCTGGGACTCCAGGATCATGACCTGAGCTGAAGGCAGTCGTTTAACCAACTGAGCCACCCAGGCGCCCCTCCGCTCCATTGTTTTTAAACCAAATCTCTGATCCTCATCTGTTTTCTAGTCTGAGTAATTTTAAGAACCACAAGAAGAGGGAGATGGGTGGAGGATGGGCTAAATGAGGGTTGGGGATTCAGGAGTGCACTTGTGATGAGCACTGGATGTTATATGTAAGTGATGAATCACTAAATCTAACCCCTGAAACCAATATCACACTATACGTTAACTAACTAGAATTTAAATAAAACCTTTGAAAAAAAAAAAACCACACACACACACAAATCCGGGTAGAAAATCTGAGTGCAGATGTTTACAATTTCCCCCAATTTTCATCATTAGTTGCCTCACACCCAGTTCAACAGCATTTTTTAGTCACTTGCCTTCAAGTCTTTCCCAAAGCATTCATAAAGTTGTCATCAAAAGAAAGACAATGCTTTCATTTTGCCCTCACATCTTATCAATTTATATAATATTTCAATAAATTATAACATGTACAGAAACAAAACTGATTCTTGCTGAGCACGAACGTCTACAGGTGGGGCCTTAAGTGCACAGATGAGCAAGAGAGTACCTCACCAGGGAACAGACTCTCGGAGCCATATGCTTTAAAAGGAAAGTAGAGAATGTCGGTTAATTCTCGAGACTCCTAAGTGGAACTCAAGAGCATTAAAGGAGGACCAGTTAAGAGAGCTTCTGTTATATATACCAAAAAACAAAAACAAAAACAAAACACCCACAGACATTACACATCTATTAGAATGACTGAAGTCCAGAACACTGGCAATGGCAGTTTCTTTTGTGAGCAACAGAAGCTCTCATTCATTGCTTCTGGGAACACAAAATGGTAAAGCCACTTTGGAATACAGTTTGGCAATTTCTTAGAAAGCCAAACCTAGTCTTACCATAGATCCATCATGACACTTCTATGTATTTACCCAACTGACTTGAAAGTTCATGCCCATAAAAAAAAAAAAAAAATCTGCACTTGAAATGTTTAAGCAGCCTTATTTATTACCAAAAACTGGAGGCAACCAATGTCCTTCAACAAATGACTAGATGGATGTACTACCATTGGTCTTTTCAATGTATTCATACAATACAGCAATAAAAAGGAGTGAGCTATCAATCCAGGCTGACATGAAAGCATCTTAAATGCCTAGTGCTAAGTGAAAGAAGCCAGTCTGAATAGGCTATGTAATCACATTTATATGAAATCCTAGAAAAGCCAAAAACTGTAGAGATTGTAAACAGAACTGTGGTTTCCAAGGGTTTGAAGGGAGTAGGGAGCATTAAAGAGGTGAAGTATAGGGAATTTCTTAGGGCAGTAAAACTATTCTATAGGACACTGTCATGGTAGATACATGATACTTGACATTCACCAAAAATATTTTGGTATTCACCAAAACTCTATAGAACTTTACAACACAAAGAGTAAACCTTAACGTACATAAATTTTAAACGTTATCACAGTGGTCAGAGTACTCTAGGAAGGAATGGGGAACGTGACAAAAGATTCTGTTATAAATGTATAAAACAACCTCCCTGAAAGGGGTGGAAGGAAAAGGTCTTTAAATAAATTTGGAAAGGAGTAGAGTCTAAGGCAAAAGGAACTGTACACAAATCCTGTACTTTAGTTGAAAAATTTATTTTACATGGGGATATGGGTTAGCAGTTCTGAACCACTATACCTGGGGTACAGACGCCTGAGTGGCTCAGTCGTTAAGCATCTGCCTTTGGCTTGGGTCATGATCCCAGCGTCCTGGAATCAAGCCCCGCATCGGGCTCCCTGCTCAGCAGAGAGCCTGCTTCTCCCTCTCCCTCTGCTTGCTGCTCCCCCTGCTGTTCTCTCTCGCTCTCCGTGTGTGTCAAATAAATTTTAAAAATAAAAAATAAAAATAAATCTTTACATGGGGCACAGGAATAGAACAATTAAGTAAGTGGGTGGTGGGAGCCAGGTTCCTTGCTGTTGGGCTGGGCAGTTGCAGCTAAGCAGGGGGAGGAGACTCGACTGATCCATGCTGTAATGCTGTAGCATTGGAGACATCAGCATCAAGTCATGTTTAGCTTAATATAGAAACAGACGGCTACATACAGCAATATTTATAGAAATGCGCATATTCACAGGTTAGTATGCAAACATCTATTTTCTTGATCTGTTAGCTGAGAGGACCTAGAAGCGATGACACCCAGTGCCCAGCTCTTGGTTTCTACTACCGTCTCGCAATAAAAGGAACCAGGACTTCTTGGAAAAATGACCGATTCCAGGACTAGGCCAGGAGTTATACACAAGGATTCTAGAGCATCTTACAGTGCCAAAAGTTAAGAAAGTACTTTTAAAAACCCCACAATGTTGGGGGCATATCAAAGGGACGTGGGAGCCACAGAAAGAGCTCTCGATGCCCAAAGCTGGAATAATTTGAGCAACAATATAAATAAAGTAGTTTTTAAGTATAACCCAAAATCTAAAATAAATATTTAGGAGTCTGTGCTGATATGAATAATGAATGACGAGACAAATCTCCCATGCAGAAAAATTCCAAATAATTTTTGGAGATACAATGGGAATATAACTCCTACTCCTTAGGTGTGGGCTGTGCACAGTGATTTCCTTCCACAGAACACAGGATGGAGAGGGGAGAAAGAGTAACTTTATGGAAGAGACCCCCAATAAACACTACCCCAGGCAGGTGGTCAAGGTCAATATCAACATTCCTAAATCGCGTTGATAATAGGTACCCTTGATGTGACAAGAATGGCCCTTTACCTCTGTGGTTTTCCCCCTTAAACCTATAACCCCAGTGTAATCATGAGGACAAGATCAGAATTTCAAGTCTATAAAATATCTGACAAGTACTCCTCAAGACCATCAAGGTCATCAAACATGAGGAAAACCTGTCACAGCTAAGAGAAGCCTAAGGAGACACGATGACTAAATGTAATGTGGTGTTCTGGATGGGATCTGCAAAAAGTGAGAGAGAGAGAGCGCGAGAGACATTAGGTAAAAACTAAAAAAATCTGAAAGAAGTATGGATTTTAGTTCATAATGCATGAATATCAGTTTGCCAATTGTAACAAATATATCCCACTGATGTAAGATCATAATAATAGGGGAAATTGAGAGTAGAATATATGGGAACTCTATGTGCCACTTTCATAATTTTTCTATAAATCTAAAATGAATTTAAAATAGGCTTATTTTCTTAAGTTTTTTTTAAGTCAGGTGGGCTAAAGAGGTCTCTCACTAGCCAGGAAACCTTCCTTTTTAAGAAAAAATATTACTGAACTATTACTATATACCAATTAAACATCTATTCCTCAATCTTAATCCTACTAATAAAATGACAACTTGGCTAAATACATAGGACAAACCTCTGTTAACAATGTGCTATGTAACATTTGCTAATTTGGAAAAGATGAGAAAGAAAGTGTATGCCTTACTTAAGAGTGTTAGCAAAAGAAAATAAACAAAAGACTTAAAATATGGATGTAATTATAGTATAGAGTGGGTCGTTTATATTCATTCATCAGAATCACGTAAGACTTTAAATGTCATAGATAGCAATGAAAAGTGACTAATGAATCAGCAAGAACCCCATGTTAATTGTATTAAGGGTTGGTTTGTTTAAATCAAGTGAGGGAATGTATGTGTATTTTATAGCAGGGACCCAGACTTATTCACCCTTTTTCCTTGCCTGGCATATGTAAATAAGGTCAAATAGCCTACCTTGGCCACAGAAATATGCACAAGACCCTGATTGTGCTGATAGTCCTACCGTGACAAAGAAACACTGCTGGCCTTTTGTTTTGCCATTGCTCTGTTTGACTTTGTTTTAGGCTACATGGTGGATAGGACTGCAGCAGTGGAATGATGATGTCCTTGGAGGTTCACCTGTGGAATAGCTTATTGGAATGCCTTGTATAAGGACATCTTTCAGAACTATCTCGGATTGTATCGCAGAGACCTACTTATACAGTGCCAAATTGTTCTCTACGGAGCATAGTTTGGTGGTCAAGCCATTCAAATTTAAATGGCTTACTGCATTATAATCCTAGACAATGAGGGAAGTTACACAGTGTCCTAGGTTAAAACAAGGTCCCTGGATGTCCTCATCTTACTAGAACCATGCACAGCTGCAGATGAGTAGAGTTAACTGCACAGAAAAGAACCAGCCTCACCTAAGCCATGACTTGGTGTTGTGTAATCTGAAAAACTGTGAAAAAGAAGCTAAGCTATCTTCCCAGAAGAGAAGAGGAGAGAAGGTCGGAATGACTCTTTAATTGTCTACGATAAAAGAGTTGCCAAAATGCTTAAACATTCCATGAAAGAAAAATGCAGTTTATGTCTACATACCCTGGTCAACCATGACTGAGTGAATAACGTGTCAGTAAACTGTAGGCAACCAATGACACGGGGAGGGGAGGCAACCATGGAGAAGGGGTGCACCTGGCCGTTCAGATGGGAATGCATCCAGGAAAGGCTGGGTGGAGTTGGCTGGGAGCAGCCATGTAATGGTTACATATGGTGAGGGAATACCCAAGATGCTTAGGGTTTGCAAAGGCTCTGGTTCGCGTGGTTTCTTTGTGAGTTGACTGCTACATGCTGAACCAACAATAAGTCAATTTGGGAATTGAGTCACCACAAAGCTTGTTTGTCCACAGTGTCCAACTAAGTCAAAGAAATTATAAGACCCCAACCACGCATAACCTATTTCAAACTGTGAATGCCTTGGAGTTCATGGTTAAGGAATCCACGCCACTGAATGAATGCCGCAAAACCATAACAAAGAGTACTAAGCAATAGTTGGTATCTGCCGCTTTGATGAGAACATTTTTTTTAGAAGAGATTCTTCTAAAGTCAAATGTTCTATGAGAAGCAGGCCAAGGGTAGAACCTTTGGGAGACATGCTGAATATAGCAGATGTCACCAGGGATCCAAGAGCTCTGTGCAGCTGTTCAGCTTTCATAGACACGAGTCCTCTTGGATATTTCTGAGGCAGCGTTAGTACCCATGTTCTGTGTGTTCCCTTACGTTGTTTGGCTGACATTCTTCCTGCCCTTTCTGAGAAAGTGGCTGACCTGAGTGTGGGACAGAAGTTCCAAAGCGCTCCATGCTGTGCTATTTCCCTAAATAGCTGTGGTTTGTCTTGAGACTTGCACGGAACTACACAGCAATAGCAGATCACAGTTGATCCTAGTAACGGAAATTACTGGACTAGGCTAAGCTGGCCCCCTTAACTCTAGATCCAAAAATTCCATGGATGACATTAGCACTTCTAAACCTAGAATTGTCCTTGGACTATTGGGATGAAATAGCATGGTGGAAGGAGTGCTAAACTGGAATTGGAGGGCTTTGTATCATTGTTGCCCCTATCTTCGTGGCCTTGGGCAGGTCATCTAGACCCTTTGAGCCTTCATTCTTGGAATCTTTAAAAATAGGAGCGTGAGTGTCCTGGATGGTGTCCCCTGGCTCCTCTAGCTTCCCTCTCCATCCTTCCCTATCCTGCCTTCTGTCTTGGGAGCCTGGCTTGTAGAAATTCCATTCCCTCTACCTTCTGGTTGGGGCCCTGCAGCCCCAGCAGGAGGTCAGAAGGAAGATAGTGAGACCTGGGTATTTACCACCTTCTCTTTCCTGTGGGGTCTCCCAAAGGTCACTTCTCTCTCAGGGCAGCCCTCTGTCCAGTCTTCTCCCAGATGCTGGTCTGCTGGGGTAACCACACCACTGTTACTAGCCCAGAGGGGTTCCACCATCCTGTGTGGCTCCCTAGCCCTGCTTGTGCTTTTGTAAATGCTTTCATTAAGTTTAACCGCCCTGCAAGCACCCTCGTTTGAGAGTGCACATTGTTTCCTGCCGGGGCCATCCATGACTAATACAGTGAGCTGGATCAGAGGCATGTGAATATCATGGGGTACTTCTGAGGTTCGATTTGCATTTTGACTTGAATTTTATGGATGCTAATTAAATCCAGTAGAAGAATGAAACCAGCTTCCAGAGCCCCAATTATGAGTTTGGGGATTTTTCAAAATACCCTGATATTCTCTTTGATTGATGCTAAGTCAGTAGAATACATCTCAACTTAATGGGATGTTTTATTAGCAAAATTCTACTTTATTTGTTTTATATGTCAGTGTCCTATAAAAAAATTTTTTAGAGCCCAAGGCGGGGCTCGAACCCAGGACCCTGAGATCATGACTTCAGCCCAAATCAAGAGTCGGATGCTCAGGCAACTGAGACAGCCAGGTGCCCCCTTTTTATTTTTCAAATGATTTTATTTATTTATTTATTTATTTATTTGAGAGAGAGAGCAAGAGAGCAGGAGAAGGTAAAATTTTATTCAAGAAGAAAAGAGGCTTTACTGCTTTAAAATGTTTGATAACCACTGGTAGATGGCTTCTAGGTCCCTTCCAAGATTCTAAGACTGAATATTACACTTTGAGGAATTGGGCAAGACTGAGCTTCTGGGCAATGAAACAGGGTGACAGCCACTGTAGATACCTAGCAAGGGTGATAGAATGCAATAGTGTCCCTCCCTGCGCCCTTATTTCCTCAGCTGAAGCAGTTCATTCTTTTCCTCAGCAAGATCTCTTAGTAATAACATAACACCACTCATTGCCACCCAGGACCATTTCTTAACCTACTACGTGTCAGGCTCTGTACTTAGACCTTTACATTTGTAACTGCTACCTGACATCGTCACTAGTATACCACCAAAATATAATGCTCGCAGCCCAGTTCCCTTAACCAGCAGGGAAGTCCAATCTCCACCCCTCCATCCACCAAAGTGCTACCCACCACCCCGACCCCGCCCCCTCCAGGAACTCTGAGGCTCACTAGTGGGGGAGGGGCTTCCCACCAGTCCTGCCTGCTCCCACCTCCTCCCACTGAAACTCCGTCAAAGGCACTTCATCCCAAGCTAGACAGGATCCTCTTCCAGGTTATTCCCCTAAGCTGCTTCCTCTAAGGTCCAACTCTGCCCTCAGGAGGGCTGGATTGGGACGCTTAGAATACAGGACAGCCTCCTGAGAGACCAAGAGACACCTGAACCCTGTGCTCTTCACTGACTCAAGGCTGCAGGCAGCTCCCACCAGCCCCCACAGGTCACACTCCTTTCTATCCGATTGGTAATTTTAGTTCCGGGTGTTTATCACCTTGTCCCTGCTAGAGTCCTCCTGAACCTTCTGGAAGAGTGTTCTGAATTTTGATTCTTGGGGACAAGGGGTTAGGATCTTGGTCCCTAAGGTCCAATGCTCTTTATGCAAGTCATTAAAGGTTCTATCCAGCTCTCTCCTTTCCACAGGGTAAGGGATGGGAGAGGCCAGGGGATTGCTCCCAACCCCCACCCCAGCCCCACTCTCTGTAGTAAGTCAAGTCTCCTCCAAAGTGACATTTGCAGTCTCTACCAAGAGCTGGCCAAGGTTTTAGGGCCTGAATCACTAAGCACTGAGAACTACACACATCCTGTTGACTCATCTCCATCATCCCCATGTTGCAGCTGAGGAAGCAGAAGCTCCGAGAAGTGACGGACATACCCCAAGATCACCCAGTGAGGCTTTAAAACCAGGTCAGTTGGGTTCCAAAACTCATGCTTGGTCCACAAGGAGGCTCCATACTCTAAGCACCCCTCCTTTTTCCTTTAGCCTGGCGGCAGTAATTGACTAATAATGATGAGTGAGCTTCCTAGGCTACCGTTTAGGGTGGCCCTGGCCTGACACCCAGGACAAGGCTTATCTGCATCTTCTTTTAGGGCAGAAGATGCAAACGGTCACTCCTACTTCGAATTTCTATTATGAGCAGAAATCTCTCGAATAAATCCTACTGCTCTGACTTTAAATTAATCTCGTATTGTCAGGATACCAGACTCTAAAATAGAGCACTTAGGGAGCCAGGGGTAATTTTAGCATCACAGTGAATTACAGAGCAAACAGAGGCTCAAAGTCAGAGTAAGGCCAGTGTCTCTGATGAATGAGTTAGCAAAAAGATTTATTCCACTTCAGTTCACACCCCTGAAGTCAGACTATGCTGTTTTTAGAATATGTAAATGTTCTGCTAAGTTCAACTCAAGTTCAGTGGTGTAAAAGAAGAGGCATACTCAGTTGTTGCAAGGGGGGGGGGGCGGTGCGGGGAAGCTCAGGAGTTCAGGCTCTGGAGGCAGGAAAGGACTTCAATCCCAAGGCCACCTTGGGCGCATTACTTCACTTTTCTGAGGCTCAGAATTTCATCTGTAAAACAGGGACAATACTACCTACGTTGTTGTGAAGAGCCCAAGAGATAATAAATCCCCAGCCTCAGAATAATCCTGCCACATTGAATATTTAAATGAATAATGGGACAGAGCACCTGATATTCACTCAGAAGTACTCAGTGAGGGTTGGTTCTCTAAGTTAAAGCCTTAGGTGTCCCTGAGATCATGAAGGGAAATAATAAAGAGTAAAAAGAGGAGGGCCTAGAACTGGATGGCGTGCGCAAGGTCATGACAATGACCCAGGAGGAACTTCAAGGAGGTGGCTGCCCTCCCCACCCTGCCATGAGAAGGACAAGGGGAAGGGAGATTTAGAAATGCAGACGTGTCAGGGCGCCTCGGTGGCTCAGTCAGTTAAAGGTCTGCCTCAGGTCATGATCCCGGGGTCCTGGGATCGAGCCCCGCATCGGGCTCCCTGCTTGGTGGGAAGCCTGCTTCTCCCTCTCCCAGTCCCCCTGCTTGTGTTCCCTCTCTCGCTGTGTCTCTCTCTGTCAAATAAACCTTAAAAAAAAAAAAAAAGTGCCGAAGTGTCCACAGTCAGGTGCTGAAGATAAGAACTGAAATTTGCCCAGCTGATTCGGAGACCGGGGGTCCTTGGAGAACGTGGTCAGGGTTCCAGCGGAAAGCAATTGGCAGTTCCAGAGAGGGTCTGCTAAGAGACCACTTCCAAGGCTGTGGGCAGACTCCTGGGGAAACGGCTAAGATAAAGTGCCCGGGGCTGAAAATGGCAGGAAGCCACGCCCACCCGTAGGCTTAAAAGCGACCCGGGAACAGGTTCTCCAGGACCCTGTAGGAGCTGCAACTGCAGGAGGGGCCTTCGAACGGGAGCGGGGGGAAGGGGGACCGGGGAGGGGCGTCTCCTCAGGAGAGGAGGAGGCAGCCACTGCCAAGCCCAGCCCTTCAGAGACAGGTGGAGAATCAGTGCTGCTGACTAGCTCTCCTCTTTCCCGTCCTGCCCTCCCCGTTCCCTCCCCACTACTCTTCATGTCCCCCACCTCCCCTTCTTCCCTACCTATCCCCCCACCCCCTGTCTCCCCATCTGCCGTCTCCCCACTCTCCTCTCCCTGCCCCTCCCTTCCCTCTGCCCCTCCTCTCTTCCCCGCCCTCCAACTTCCCTCCCCTCCCCTCCCCCCTCCCCTGCTACCTTCCACCTTCCACCTTCCACCGGAAGCCAGAAGTCAAGGGACTCCAGGTGATGCTATCTGCAAAGGTCAGCCTGCCATGGAAGAGGGCATGAGGGAAGGGTAAAGAGTAGCTTTGTGGCAGCTGAGTAGCAGGGAGGTGGGATGGGGGGGAGGGGACGGGGAGGCACGACAGGCCCTCAAGGGACAACTCTGTAAACAGCTTCCCTCGCTATCTATCCCTGAAAGATAAGCTATAACATAATGCCCCATCTTTTAAGACAGTCTATTGTTCAGAATTTCCACAAAATCTAACTGGCCCTTCCCCAGCTGGCCTGCTCTGTCCCATGAGGAGCTACGGATCAAGCACGTGGTGAGACCAAACAGAAACACTCCTCTGTCGTGCTATCAGATGGCAAGGAGCCACCGTCCTGTTGCTTTTAGAAATCGTAATTCCCAAACCTGAAAACTTGAGAAAATACTAAAAAAATTAAAAGGCTAGTATGTCTGCTCTGCTGCTCTCTGCGTCATCCCTTTGCAGGGACAAGAACTATTTCAGCTCCTTTTGTGAGTACAGACGTGCCCTGACCTACCTTCCCTCCCTGACCTCCCTGAGCTATCTTTGAAACTGGGTCTACACTGGGGCCTGCGTGTCCTCAAAAGCCTGGAGCAAACCACCAGGCGCTAAGGACCGAGGGGTGTGGTTTTTGCTGTTCAGGCTTGCCTACCCCCACTATCCACCCCACACGCACACGCGTGCACACACGCACGCACGCACGCACATGCACTGGGCCACATTTCACAGTGCAGTCTGCAGTGACCTCCAAACATGGAAAGCCCAAGTGTGTCACCCCACCTGGAGCGGAAGCCAGAATGCGGGGTGAAGCTAGAGCAGCAAGTCCTCTTTCCCACCTGGGTGCCCACAGGCCTGCGAGCACCGACTCCCAGACCCAGGAGTCCCAGGGGAGGAAGAGGCCATGCAGTTCACGGACACCCTAGTCAGTACAAAAACTCTACAGCTACTGCCCAGTGTGTATCAGCAATTCTGACAGCCCCTGGCTGGCCCATTTTCCTCCAGGCCTGTGCAGAACATTCTTGGCTAGCAGTTTCCCAGATCTTCTCAATGTGAGGTATGATAGGGGAGACTTCGACTTACCCTCCCTCTCCTCCTGGGGTTCCACCAGCTAACATATGAATTGAACTGTATGAAAGTGGTGTCGTTCTTAAGTTAAAAATGGTCCAGTGTTGGCATTCATGTAATTCAACCTAGGTTATAGGACCAATAGTCAAAGTATCCATTTTGTGAATGGTTTGGAAAAATGCCTAACAATATCCCCCAAACAAGGCTCTCGGGGAAAAATGGACCAGAAGAAGGGCATAACTGAGACCTAAGTGGAGTCTCCAGTTGTCTTTGCCTAGAATTGATGGCCAGGGCTGTGATACACCTCCCTGCAAGGTATAGGGAGAGTGGGGGTCCTCTCCAAATCAGGACACCGCTCACCAAGGTGTGCCGGTGGCCTGGGGGACTCCCACAGAGGTAACAGAAACTAGGAGGGTTGTCCCTTTTCCTCATTTTAAACCCTAGATAGTGGCCACCCTCACAGGTTGCCCTGCCTTAGCCTGGGATGTGAACACAACAAAGTAAATCTGAAAGCACAACATGGTTGTGATGGCTAATTCTATGTCAACTTGATTGCACCATGGGGCACCCAGATTAAGCATTCCTGCTGTTGTGTCTGTTTCCAGAAGAGGTTACCATTTGAATCGGTGGACTCAGTAAATTGCCCTCCCCAATGTAGGTGGGCATCATGCAATCCATTGAGAGCCCAAATGTAATAAAAGTTGGAGAAAATAGGAATTTGCACATCCCCCTTTTTTCTCTGCCTTACTGCTTGGGTTGGGACATCCCATCTCATCTTCTGCCCTTGGACTTAGATTTACACCATTGGCTCCCCTGGTTTTCAGGCCTTTGGACTCAGTTTTTTTGTTGTTGTTTTTTGAGAGAGAGAGAGAGCGCGCGGCAGCGCATATGAACCCAGGGGTGGGGGAGTGGAGTGCAGAGGGAGAGAGAGAGAATCTTAAGCAGGCTCCACCCTCAGCTCGGAGCCTGATGCAGGACTCAATCTCATGACCCAAGCTGAAATCCAGAGTCAGACCCTTAACCAACTGAGCCACCCAGGTGCCCCTAAATTATACCATTGGCTTTCCTGGGTCTCCAGCTTGCAGGTAGCAGCCTGTGGGCCTCCTCATCCTCCAGAATCATGTGAACCAGTTTCTCCTAATCTTCCTTTTGGCAGAATTCTAATACAATGGTTCAGCAGAAGAGCACCTAGTATTTTGTGTTCCCAGGCTGCTTATGCCTCGCAAGGCATAGGTGGAACTGAGAAGTTACCAGAGCCCCTAAGTGAGGACTCAGAAGGCAGCTAGCTAAGCTGGAAGAAGTATTGGTGCTACCATGGTGAGGGGAGAGACAAGCAGCAGCAGAAGCCTGGGGTAGACTCCCTGACCAGGAGTCAGGTGGAGACTAATGTAGAAACTCAGGGTTTCTAGAACGCCAGCAAGAACCAAGGGAAGGCAGGTCACCTGGGCGGGCTACTAGTCTCTAGGCAGCTGTGAGAACACATTTTTTTAAAAGATTTATTTATTTATTTGAGAGAGAGAGATAGCGTGAGTGGGAGGGGCAGCAGGAGAGGGAGAGAGAGAATCTCAAGCAGACTCAGCGCAGAGCCCAACACAGGGCTTGATCTCACGACCCTGAGATCATGACCTGAGCCGAACCAAGAGTCAGGTGCTTAACTGACTGCACCACCCAGGCGCCCCAGAACAGAACACATTATTAACCACCAAGATTACAGATCCAAATGTGGTAACCAGAGCTACCAGGGAAAGCAGCTCCTAACAAGATTCTGTAAATCACCCCATACTCCATGCATGCAGAAACCATCTCAGGCAGGTGAGAGAGAATAGAATAAATACAAGAGAAACCAAGCAACCCTTGTAAAAGACTCACATACTAAAGAAACTGCTTACATTTACTAGATAAGACAATAATTTTCCCCACTTCTCCTTGGGCAACGTTTGGGAGGAAGAGGAGGATAGCTAAAGAAGAGCATTTGCTCTGACATCTGAGGACAGCGTGAGCAAAATCTGTGACCCTGTTACACATACTTCTTCAATTTATTTTGAAGAAACAAAACTGAAAGAGCCTACACCGCAGTTCTTACTGGAACTTGGCACAAGCTACTCTGGATTTTGGTATATACCACATATATTTCATCTGAAAGTTTCAAGATACAAGACTGTAAAGGATTAAATTAGTGATCCCAACTCTTCACTCTTCTCTGTGGCCTTGCCCTTTGTCACGTGACATCACAGTTACCGTCTACACAAGATTGTGTGAACTTCCCCACCGCGCCCCACCCCCGCCATTCTCTTTGGCCACATGACTTGCTTAGACCAAAGAGCCGTTAGCAGGGACTTGGCATGTGGCTCTATTGAAGCTGGTTCTTGATTCCTCCATCACCAGGAGACAACAGGCTCTCGCCGGCCTGCTGATACCAGGAGAAGGATGAGAACCCCGTGGAGCAGAGCCACCCCTGTCAACCTGCAATAGGAAACAAAGTTGTCTCAGCTGACTCGTACATTCATAATGTTTATCGCTATATGACACTGAGATTTTGAGGTTGGTATGCTGCAGTAGCTGACTGATACCAAAAAAAGACTTTAATGTGACCTGATCTATCAACATGGACCACAAACACAATACTGGAAAGCAGAGTATGTTTCATCATACCTCTGACCAGCACGTTGGCACTGTTAATAAAGGGAAACGATACATCCAAATAACAGAAATAGAATATAGATAAAATTTCTCCACTCCCCCACTATCACCACAATAAAAATAAATCTCAGGAAATCCTGCTCTTTCACCTACTGGGCATGATGATGGCAAATGATATAGCCTAGCATTAGATACCTTGTCTGTAAAATAGAGATAACACTTACTTATGTGGGTTGTACTGGGAACGAAATAAAAACCATATTTGAAGCACCTAGCCAGCACACCCCACTCTGTGGAAGATGATAGTTTCCATCCTATTGAAACATGACCCGGGGCAACGCATCTGTGTTCTTCCTCTCCGGGGACAACCGACAACCGTGAGCCAGAGGGTGCAACAAGAGGAAATGGTGAAGTAAATCCTACTACACAAACTCAGTGGGATATGAAGCCACTTTCAAAGTTAGGTATGAGGTCCATAAAAAACTTAAAAATAATTAGTTTAAAAACACAAAATTCTAGGGGCGCCTGGGTGGCTCAGTCGGTTGAGCGTCTGCCTTCGGCTCAGGTCATGATCCCAGGGTCCTGGGATCGAGCCCCACATCGGGCTCCTTGCTCGGCAGGAAGCCTGCTTCTCCCTCTCCCACTCCCCCTGCTTGTGTTCCCTCTCTGGCTGTCTTTCTCTCTGTCAAATTAATAGAACCTTTAAAAAAAAAAATTTAAAAAATTTAAAAAAATTAAAAAAAATAAAAACACAAAATTCTAGATGTACTCTGATTATGTAAATATATGGGCTGCACAGAAAAGACACACGGAAAAAAGGAAAATAGAGTACTAAAATTATGGATTTTTTTGGTAAGTCCATTATGGTGCTCAACATCGTTAGTCATTAGGGAAATGCAAATTAAAGGCACAACGAGATCCCATTATACCCCACCAGGACATCTAAAAAATCTCAAGGTACATAAGTTACACCTCAATATAAAAAACAGATTATTACTATTAAATGATTTAAAAATTTCAATCAGACAAAAATTTAGGAGAAAGAGTCAAGCAGATTTTATCTTATCTCTTTCCCTTTTTTTTTTTTTTTTTTTTTAGTTTGGAGAATTACCTGATGTACTCAGTGGGAATACATTTCTGAAACAAAAACAGTTGGCCATTTTAAAACCAAAGCATAATGCAGTTAAATCTATTTTTGATCTTTTTTTTTTTTCCATTTTACTTTATAACGTTGGACCATCTTTTCTTTTCCAGATACTTCTGAGCTGTAGTTTGCAGGTTGAGAATTTTCTGCGCTTCATTTGGGCCGTAAGAATTTATGAACAAGATCCTGCTAGCTTTCAAAAACATTTGGGTATTTTGAGGAATATTTAAAATGTTTGACATAGTATTCAAGCTTAGGCTACCCTATGCACTAGATGTGTTTGTAGCTGCTTTTATGGTTAATGAGATCTTTTTCATTGCAAACATTTCCCCTTATTTAACTTCTATCTTTTGAGTATAAATCCTTTAAATTAAAGTTTCTGGTAATTTAGTTCAAGTCACTGATACGTCTTTAGTAGTCTCTTGAGCTCTGTCTCTCCAAGAGTAAAATTTATGTAGAATGGAGTTCCAAAGAGACACACTGATTCTCGAATTGTAGCTTATCTGGGCAGCTTAAGGTGCTTGGTAGATGTGGCAAGAGGCTTGTCTGCAGAAATCCCTTCTCTCTGTGCTTAGGACTTGCCTTTTCATGATCAACCCCAAATATTCTTGGATCCCAGAATCTCCTTCAGAAACTGCCACCACCACCTCCCTGACCCCCTCCACTCCAGGGAGAGGAAGAGTAGGGAAGCTGTCCTCGGCAGATGTCTGATGGTTGGGGCACATCCGGCCTGCAGTGACTCCTCGTTACAGTTTATGACAAATTGGAATGGTTCCAAAGTGGTGTCATTCCCATTTCTTTGGTAAATTCAACTTACATCACATCATCCAACACAGAGGAGTTACTAACCAGTTCTTCTAATGAAATATGTTTTCCCCCTTGGGGACAAGAAGTCCAAGGAAGCTTTTCCTCTACCTCTGGGGGGCTGATGCTCCCCAGCCTTCCACCCATACTTTTTTGCCTGGCATCTGTCAGGTCTGGAAATCTCCCTGCCCCTCCCTCTGTGCTCACTGCTACTGCTTCCCACATTATGTGCATCTGTTACTTCACCACTGAACTGGAGTCTGTATAATGGTATTTAGAATTCCATACCGATTTGACATTAAAAAGGATCTAGGCCTATGCCCCTTGGGAACAAGAATTGCTTTTATAGGTTGCCATGAATGTATTAGTACTACATTAATTTAGAATTTCCAAAGTTAAAAAAATAATCAAATCTTACAGTAACTATGACCACAACCATCAAAGTCAGATGGCTAGACTAAGAGACTAATCAAAGAATGGTACTGATGAGTTTTCAACCCCGCAGAGCCTCTTACACAGCTAAAAGAGTCTGGGCTGAAAAAGAGATGTATACATCACCTCTTTCAGTGGGCTCTTCCTTACACACCATTTGGGCAGCTGACCTATTTCACTGTCGGAAACAAGGACATGAGCTCAGATGTGGTATTTTTTTCAACATCTGTAGGCTTGAAAATAAACAATTTTGAAAACCTGCAGCTCAGCACTTGGCATTTGACCAGAACTTTCCCAACTCCCAAAAGCCAAATCTATTTTCTATTCCACTGTGGGGTGCCTCATTTATCTTTCCCAGGAGAAAATGTAATAAAAACTAGAGAATTTGGTTCAGGGGATATATAATGGACAGTTAAAACAATCCTAGAATAATAGTTTCTTCTGAAAATTGTATCAGGCCTAGGTTTTTCTAAAAATATGCATATAAATGATATTAATCTAGTACCCCAATTTTTATTCTTTGATCTCCTTATTAGTAGATTAATAAAATATCAAGTAAGAGAGACTAATACAGCTCACAGACAAAAACCACATGTCTTTTAGTATAATTATTTGCCAGAACCCTGAGGATAAATTTCATAGTATCATGAGTTTCATGCCTTTATGCAAGAGGGGACAAAAAGATCTGATAATATACATCTTTATATGAAAAATGCATTTTTTTCTTACCGGAAAAGTGATAAAAATTGATTTGATACAGTCTTTTTAATTTAAAAAAAAACAAATCTCTACAATGGGGAAAGAACTCAAAATAGTCATATTTACGTATGTTGAAATCTGAAAGTACAGATTTAGACGGTCCTTGAGTGGTCAGATTTATTTCTATGAGAATAATCTGGAAAACCCCTATCACGGGACCTGGGGTGGCAACAGGCCTGACACAAGCCTGTTAATTTTACGTAGGTACCTGTATTATTTTGACCAAAACTTTAAATGCTAGCAAAATGTTTTAAAAATGTTCAAAGCAAGGGCGCCTGGGTGGCTCAGTCGGTTAAGCCACTGTCTTCGGCTCAGGTCATGATCCTGGAGTCCCAGGATCGAGTCCCACATCGGGCTCCCTGCTCGGCAGGGAGTCTGCTTCTCCCTCTGACCCTCCTCCCTCTCATGCTCTATCTCATTTTCCTCTCAAATAAATAAATAAAATCTTTAAAAAGAAAAAATGTTCAAAGCAAGGGCGCCTGGGTGGCTCAGTCGGTTAAGCGACTGCCTTCGGCTCAGGTCATGGTCCTGGAGTCCCGGGATCGAGTCCCGCGTCGGGCTCCCTGCTCGGCGGGGAGTCTGCTTCTCCCTCTGACCCTCCCCCCTCTCATGCTCTCTGTCTCTCATTCTCTCTCTCTCAAATAAATAAATAAAATCTTTAAAAAGAAGAAGTGTTCAAAGCAAATTGTCATTTCCAGGTCGGCCTGCATAACCACCCCTGTCACCTGCTTTGTCCTCTGTAACCGTCCAAAGCAGCCCACTTCCGGTCACCAGGTCGCCCAGGCCTTGGAGGGGTCAAACCGCAGCTCAGCTGCTTCAGCTGGCCCACAGCGTAGCCCAGAGACAAAGCAAGACAAGCAGAAGCCGGTGTCCCAGGCTAGGAAAAGCTGCCAACAAAGAATGTCCCCAGCGTCCCCACCTCTCCTCTGAGCACACAGCGATGCTGTCACCGCCTTGCGGAGAACAGAAGGGCTCACCGAACGGTATGGCACATGTGTTCCTCCCATCGAGCTAGCTGTCCTCCTGCCTGTCTTGTGCTGTAAGATGGGAGGTCCCTCGTCCGTTTACGAGGGGGACGGACAGACCAGGATGTGTCTCGTCCCTGGCGAAGCCTTCCCACAGGTCAACCTGGAAAACGACAGACCGCTGGCTAAACTGTGTAGAAGCCGTAGGGGCCAATTATGATGACAGATATGACAAGATCCCCCATCAGTGGGAGGGAACATCAGAATTCCAGAAAAATCTAAGGCTGCTATTGCCAAGCTGGAAATGCAAAGCCTAAAGATCTCTGCCCACCAAACTGGGATAAAAGTACAGTGTTAACCATTCTGTACATAAAAATAGAAATTATCCTTCAAAAAACTTCAGTCTCCTAGCGATCTCTTCACTCTCCAAATTCACACAGTACTATGTCTAGAATATGCAAGCTCATGCGTGAATACTTATGGCTGCTTGTTGTTTTGTTAATTAATGTGGGTGACCCGTCTTCTCTAGCCAAGTTACAGTCTACAACTTGTAATCTCCCCAAGTTTATGAAACATTCTCCATCACCCTACCTTGTGCTTTAGTTACTTGATGGCTGTCCTATCTCTCCAACCAGACTGCAAGTTTATTGAGGGGAGAAAGTGTCTGTTACTCATCCTTGGCCTGAATTGATTTAGGGCTAAGATCAATTTTTTGTTGTTCATAGCATCAAAGTTCCTAGGACAATTCTGCTCACACAATAATAGTTCGGAGGCAACAAGCAATGCCAAACTACAGCCCCCAGGAACTCCACCATGTGCCCGCAGCCAGAGCAGATATCAATCTCCCTGCTTCTGGAATTACCTACAAGTGGTGAATGGGTTGGTAGTTTCAATCTACCATGGTTGTAGGACTACTTATAAGAGTCAGCACACATTAGCTATGCTATGGCAACAGATGCCAAAATTTCATCACCTTACAAGACATACATCCTATGTATAAGATGTCTAATATAGGTGTTCTTGGCGTGGTGACTTAATAATAGAGGCGCTTCCATCTGTGGCTCTTCCATGTTGAAATGGTCAGCACCAAAGGGAAGAAGATTATGAAACCTATGCTTGTTTTTAACTGCCTTAGGGCAAGAGTGACAAAAATCCCTTTCGCTCATGGTCCGTTGGCCTAATGTAGACCCATGGCCCCCATTCAAGTACAAGAAGGCTGCGAACTAGAGGAGTCCATGGGTATTTGGTGAGTATTGCTATCTCTCCCATGCAACTGAATTTTTTACCAAATGGAACCAGGGGATGAGTTACGGAAGGCCACTTGTATGGAGAGCTGTCTGTGCCAACAAGGTCCGTGACAATGGTGTCATGTTTTACTGTATCACCGAGTCAAGAGCTTCACCACTTTCACATTACAATAAGATCCATATTTATGTAATTGATTGTCTCCATTTTGAAGGAAAGCACGTCCTATAAAGAAAATGTGCTTTCTACTTCATGCAAAGCAATGAGGTATTGTGACTTGGCTTTGGAAAAAAGTTCTTAAAATAATATATCAGGCTCATCTGTTGAGGCCGTCCCTTCTGCTGCAGCTTGCTATTGCCCAGTTTTCTGTCTCTTATAATAGTAACCAGCTTTGAAGCCAAAATAAACTCTCTAGTTGTTCTTCAGAACACCCCATCTGCCTCATCCTTCAACACCAGGACTACTTCCAGAGCTCTTAATGGCTGTGGCAGCAAATACTATAAATCAATTGTCATGTGGCTTCATTCCATCGAGGCTAAAAAGATGTGCCTACTTCATCACAGTTGCAAGAATACTTAAATTTTTTAATTTCACACAGCCATTTTCCTCCGATCACTCGCTGAAAGACCATCGTTGGGATGGTAAGTGGAAATTGTTATTTCCCAAGCAAAATAAAAAAAAAAAATCTCATTCTCTAAAAACATCTCTTTGGGATCAAACTAATATCAAAAGAGAAGAGCCACAAAAATAAGTTTTATATCTATTAACAAATGCATTTATTCCATTTCTATGCACACAATAATCATTTCCTTGTAACCCTTAATTCACTTCACTAGAAAATAAAAAAGAATGGTGAAGCTCTATTTTTGTAACTTATAAGTAATGTTTATATAACTTATAATGCTAACTCCTTAAAGGCTGTGACCAAAAAAAAAAAAGTCATAAAAATCACATTGATGTTCTCCTAATATTAGAAAATTTTGAAATACAAAGGTAGACACATAATCAGAGAATGGCACGCAGTCAACTCTGTTTTCTCTTCTTAGTTCCCCCTAGAGATATAAATGGCATTTTTCTTCCAGAATTTCTTCCAGGTGTTTTGTGATGGCATCCCATTCAAATCAAAGAGCAAGGGCTGAAAAATGCCAGCAGCTGGCAAAGGCACCAGAAAGAAGTTATCCTCTTCTTGCAGTTTTTGCAATCACTAAAACTGGGAAATGGTTACCCAGAATCAGAGCTAGGTAAACACATGCACACTCGCACACGCACACACGCACCACACTTAACAACAGGTATACCCTACAGAAAATGCCTATGTGGACTCTTGTCCTTTTACTGGCTCCACCCTCCGTGTCAGCTCAGATGCTTTTGCATGTGATTTGAAGAAAACAGAATCCATATTGTCCTACACAGAGAAATTAACTGACTCGTGCCATTTCAAATCTAGAGCAGGGCTTCACAAACCGTGGTGCAGGAGAGTTGTTGATTGTTTCGATCCAAAGCAGTTTGCTCCGTGGTTCTAATGCACAAGACGTGTACACAGTTTGCACTACTTGCAACTCATACCTTTGTTGGACAGCACTCAAACCGGCCTGTAGCCTATTTAACTACACAGGTCCGCTGGTCATACACTTACATGTCTCCACCATGTCAAATCACTACAAAAGCTTCTCAAGACCACTCTTTGTTTCCATGCTCATAGCAGCACAGAAAGGTGACAACAGAGTAGCTCTGGTCTAGACATAGGATAGGTATCAGTGATCCATGCTCCATCTTCTGACACTCTCTAGGCTGCCCTCCTCTGTGTTCCAGCTGCCTGTGGGCGCTGGGAGGTATGGAGCTGTATGCCATGGTTCCAGTCTATGGAAGACAGGTCCCTTCAAAGGTATGCCCCAAAAAAACAAAGAAGAACTCTTCCAGGAATCCCCTGGGGAAGTTTTCCACACATTTCATTGTCCTTAGCTGAGGCACATTCCTGTTCCTGAACCTGTCACAGGCCAGGAAGAAGGGATTACTCTTGGAGCAATTCAGCCTACTCCAGGAGCTGGGGGTGGGGTTCCATTCTTGGGACACATGGGTTGCACAGAAGAAATAGTCTATGAGAAATAAAATTAGGTTTATGTGGTCAAGGAGGGAGGGAGGGATGGATGTTTGATAGGCGATCAACAATGCTGGAAGCATTTAAGCTAGACTATTTGCATGATCAATAGTCAAAGAAAGGGTATTATTAAATAGTCATTAATTTAGTAGCTATGTATTAAGCTTGGGCAAGCAGAGAGATTGACTTGCCCTAGAATCCCAAGCACCTGTGGAAGGGACCCTGTTGACTCAACATTCTCGAAACAGCTGCAGCCAAAAGATAGGGTTTCATAGAACGAATCTGGCTGCTTAAGAGAGGAAGTGTTGAAGGAATGGTATTGGGAAGGAAAGGTTGCCTTTAAGGATTTAGGGGAGGGAAGTTACCAAGGAATGGGGAATCATATGAGCTGGGCAGATGCCACAGAAAGTGTCTCCTGCAATAATTTAAAAATTAACTCTGCGACTCCCCATTCCTTAACTCTCTTCCCAAAAGTACAGTACAGAAAAGGAGAGGAAAAAAAGAGTAACTTGACAAAAGAAAAACCTGACAAACACTACTCCTCCAGCCTGATGACCAAGGTAAACACTGATGGTCATAAATAATGTTGATTAGTAGGGACCCTTAATACGATGTGATGAAAATTGTGCTTTATGTTGGTGATCTCCTTCCTTAGATTATTTCTAGTCATGAGAAAAAAATGTTAGACACATTCCAATAAAGGGGCATCCTACAAAATATGGAAACTGTACTCTTAAATGACTTCAAAACTGTCAAGGTCATGAAAAATAAAAGTAATCTTGGTCACAACCAAGAGGTACCTAAAGAGACAAAACAAATAAATGGAATGTGGTATCCTGCATGTGATCCTAGAGCAAGAAAAAATCATTAGATAAAACCTGAGGAAATCTGAATAAAGTATGGACTTCAGTTAATTTATCAACATTGGTTCATTAATTATAATAGATGTAACCATACAAATTTAAGGTGTTAATAATAGGGCACAAGGAGATGGGAACTCTATTTGTTCAAATTGTCTGTAAATCTAAACCATTCTAAAAAGTAAAGTCTTTTCATTTTTTCAAGTGCCTGCTACTAAATAAATGGCTAAAAAATTAACTTTAAGAGGCATATCACAAAAGAACATATCTAAAATAGCCACTAAAAATATAAAAATGGGGGCTCCTGGGTGGCTCAGTCAGTTAAGCATCTGCCTTCAACTCAGCTCATGATCCCAGGGTCCTGGGATCGAGCCCCACATCGGGCTCCCAGCTCAGCAGGGAGTCTGCTTCTCCCTCTCCCTCTCTCCCTGCTCATGCTCTCTCTCTCTCAAGTAAAATTTAAAAATCTTTAAAAATATATATATATAAATGTATTCAATCCTATAAGTCATCAGGAAATGCAAAATAAACCACAGTGAAGTATCACCCACCCAAATGGTAAAAATTTAAAAGACTGTCAATTCCAAATGTTGATGAAGATATGGAGAAATTAGAATTCTTATACACTGCTGATGAGAGTACAAAATGGTGCAACCACTTTGGAAAACTCTGTCAATATTTATGAAGGCTGAACCTCCACCTCCCCTATGACCCTGTAATTCCACTCCTGTGTGTGTGCGTGGGCATATTTGCTTATACATATATACTCAGCAAAATACAAACACGTGTGCACCACAAGGTAGATACAGAGTGTTTGTAAACATATTCGGTCTACAAAAGTGGAAGTTACCCAAAAGTACATCAACAGTAGAATAGATGAATAAAATTGTACGGTATGCAAATAAGGGCATATGGCCATGAAGTACTATGAAGCTATAAAAATGAACAAACTCCTGCTACGCACACAACACGGAAGATTCTCATAAATGTAATGTTGAGTAACAGAAGTCACTTCACACTGTAATTCCAGTAATTCAAAACAGGCAAAACTAATCCAAGGTGACAGAGGTAAGGACAGTGGCTACATTTCAGTAGTGACTGAGAGGGGCTCAAAGGGGGTTTCTAGGCTGATGATAATGTTCTGGGTTTTGTTTGTTTGTTTTTAGAGCATGTGAGCGGGAGTGGGGAGGGGCAGAGGGAGAGGAAAAGAGAGAATCTTAAGCAGGCTCCTCCATCAGTGTGGAACCCTATGTGGGACTCAATTTCATAACCCTGAGATCGTGACCTGAGCCAAAATCAAGATTCAGGTGGTAATGGAGCCACCCAGGCACCCTGATAATGTCCTTTTCTTAATCTGAGCAGTGATGACATGAATTTTTCACTTTATGAAAATTTACCAGGTTTACCAAATTGGGTCACTTTTCTGTATGTTTGTTGTACTTCAACAAGGAAAGTTGTTTTAAAAAATAATCATAATAAAATATCCATCAGTGGACGACTGGATAAGCAAAAATATGGTACACATATATAATGGGATATCATTCAGCCTTAAAAAGGACAGAAACCCTGGTACCTGCTAGAGCATAGGTAAAACTTGAGGACATTATGCTCAGTGACATCAGCCAGACACAAAAGGACAAATATTGTTTGATTCCATTTATATGAGATACCTAGAATAGTCAAATTCGAAACATAGAAAGTAGACAGGAAGTAAAAATAGACAGTAGTAAAATAGTAGCCTGGGGGCTCGGAGGGAGAGTGGAAATGAGAAGTCAGTGTTTTGTCGTACAGAGGTTCAGTTTGGGAGGATGAAGAGGTTCTGGAGATGGATGGTGGTGATGGTTGCACAGTAATATGAATACTTAATGCCACTGAACTGTACTCTTAAAATGGTTAAAATGCTAAACTTTATATTTTACCACAATAAAAGTAACAGTAAAGTATGGTATATGTTATAGAGGTGATATTACTCAGAAATAATGGGTTTTATAAGTAACAAGTGTGTTCTCTATTCCCCAGAAACTCTGATATATATTGAGCATTAATAACAATGTAGTGTAACTCTAAGTAAAGGCTCAGGAAGTGGTTAGTGAAGAACAGGGAAACTTTCCAGAAAAAACATAACTCGAAGTCCTTCTAGAAGAAAGACAAGAATTTGGCTGAGAGGAAGTGTGGGCGACATTTGATCCAACAACACTCTAGGAAGAACTAGGCTTCTAACGGATTTTGGATTTGACTCTGCTTGAGTTGGATTCAAGCAGAGAGCTGGTTCACTAACTCTGACTAACCTGACAGTGGCCCACCACTCTGCCCCCACCTTTGTAAGTAAACTTCCCTGAATTACCCAAATTTGATTGAGCCACCTGTGTCTTGTTGGGACCCTGACTGACACATGGAATCAAGTTATAAGCCACCAGATTTGGAGTCAGCCTTGGACAAAATTAAAAACGCAATCACAGATCACATGATACTTGATAAGAAGAGTGAGAGAAAATAATGTGTTGACATACAATTTGCAAATTCAAAAAGGTGCTGGCTGGGACACCTGGGTGGCTCAGTTGGTTAGGTGACTGCCTTCGGCTCAGGTCATGATCCTGGAGTCCCGGGATCGAGTCCCACATCGGGTTCTCTGCTCAGCAGGGCGTCTGCTTCTCCCTCTGACCCTCCCCCCTCTCATGCTCTCTCTCATTCTCTCTCTCAAATAAATAAATAAAATCTTTAAAAAAAAGGTGCTGGTTATTACCCTTCTTGGTAAGATGAGAAGACAGAGATAGTCAATATAGGTCAGCCTTTCAGAGCAGAGAGCAGGACGGGAAAGGTGGAAGGTGGGCAACCTCTGGTTGGTTGGGAAAGGTGGTAGCCTCTGGCCAACAGCTAGGGCAAAGGGAAGCTATCCAGCACATTCCACAAGGAAAACACCACAGAAGATTGTGAGGTGTGTCAGTTGTGATAGTCTTGGCCATAAAAAAGAGTAGACCCAGATACTAGAAGTTTATAGAAGGGATTTATTATTTTACAGAAAGTCCAGAGGAGAGGTAGTTTCAAAGCTAGGTAAATCCATGATTCCACCATGTCATTAAAAGCAAGGGACTCTCCATGTCACTTGCATCAAAACAAAGTCTCTTTTCTGGGCCACAAGATGGCTGCACATGTTCCAGGTGTCACACACCAACCCAACAACATGTAATCAAGAATAAGAGGGTTTTGCCTCCATAGTTTTCTTTATTTTAGTGAAGACTAAACTCTCCAAAAAAATACCCTCAGATCTCATCAGCCAGAATTCAGGCCTAAACTATTCCCTAGCAATGTAATTACACTGTCACTTAAATCCATCACCATCACAATTGTCCTCCAAGACTTGGGGGCGGGGGGAGCCATAAACTCAGGGCTCTGTCAATAAAGGGTGAAATTTTCTGAGGGTTAACATCCAACATGCTCATCTCAAGAGAGAATAATGTAACACTCTTTTCTCAAAAGATAGGCTTTCTCATAGCTTCTCCCTTCTTCCCCCGAGAAAGAGAGAGAGAGAGATCCCCAAAGTCAAGGTAAAACTTCCAGTGAGAAGATTGGAAATTTCTCTTCCTCTCTGCACCCCTACCTTTAAGAGAGGGTATTATGGGGCTTTTTTACTTAATCTTCTTCCTTGACTCATTCAGTCAACAAATATTTGTTGAGAACTTGCGTCCAACTTTGGGAATATAACAAAAAATCAGACAGAGTCCCTGAATTCTAGGAGCTCACAAGTGATGTTGAGAGAGTGACCCAAAGAGGAGGGGCAGGTGTTTGCAGTTGGACAATAAAGAAAGTGGTCGGGAGCTACCTTCCACTCTGGAGAGCTGGGTGGGCATTGGTTGCAAACAAAAGGAAGCCCAGGAGATAGTTGCTTAAGACTTAGACTCCAACATTAGAAGGGAGAAGCAAAAACCTTTACTAGGATGAGAAAGTGGCAAGGAAGCAGGACAAAACTTCTTTAGGCCAAGACTGTGTGGTTGACAGAAGCCCTCCCTGAACTGTATCTCGGGAAGCTGAGCGGGGTGGTGGTGACTCAGGCAGGACACCCCTTCAAAACAAAGCAGGAAGGAGCATGGCACGACAGCCCAGCCAAGGGACGCCACAGGAGCAAAAGTCCAGAGGTGAGAATTCCAAAGCTCACGCACCTGTGAGATTAGCCTCCCTTGCCGTCGAACTTGGTGGTTACAGAACAGAGAAAAATGTGATCAGAAACTACACTTCATGCAATTCGTTCATAAATGAACAATGCTGATAATGACTGCAATAAGGATGACAATGATGGTGGTGGTGGCAGTGGTGACCCTGATGGTGACCCTCACGAATAGTCAATTTTTAAGGCCCCACGTTCAGCGTGGGTGTTCCCTCTACCGGGAAGCTTGAGAAAGTCCTGACCCTTTTGATGGACCCACAAATCCTGAAGACCTGTTTGATGCTTTCTGAGCAGGATGTTGTTAAATATTAAGCTAAGGACTTGCGATTGGATTTTCACCCATCCCAACATGAGCACTATATCCTGTTTGAAATGTTCCCACTTCAGACACTTGTATCACCCCACAAGTTAATGAGCTTTTCTATACATAGTTTCTTCCAGTGTATAATTACTGGCCTGGCTTTATATTATTTTAGGATAGTGTCAGCAGCTAATTGTGGTACAGTCTGAATGCTCTGAAATGAGCTCGGCTGAGTATGAGAATAGCTCAGCAAATTTAGGGCTGTGTGTGCATCATTTTTAAAGTCTATTGTTTAGTAGGACACTCAACATGGCAGATTAATGGTAGAGTCCAATTCAAAGGGCAAGTGACTACAGAATATGACCTGCCTCACATTTCACTTTGAACTTCACATTCCTCGTACCTACTTGCCACACTCAAATACCATTGGACTTTGGGTTGGCCTAAGTGTACATGGAAGCCTTGGGTCCTGGCGTTGCCGAGTCCCCAGAAGTACTGCAGGCTCCAGCATAGCAAGGAGCATGGGTTCCCCACCTTTCTGTTCCCCTGGAGGCAAAAAATACGGGAAGAATACCTCTGGCCTCTTTTGTCTTTCTTACATACTATTCACGTATGTACGAGGGTATAGGAGTAGAGTATCTGACGGATGATTTTAGGAAGAGGAATGAACATTTATGCCTCAGCCACTTTCATTCACTCTTGCCATATATTCCCTTCTCTTGTGATCCTTCTGTGGGAAGCAGCTTCTAAAATGGCTCCCAAGATCCCCACTTCATGGTGTTCACTCCCTTGTGTAGTTCCTTCTCCTTGTATAACTAGTGACTTGCTCCTAGCAAGGAGAACATGGCAAAAGTGATGGGATATCAGTTCCAAGGTGAGATTATAAAAGCCTATGACCACCATCTTGCTTATATTCTTTCTTGCTTTCTTGGCTTGTTTGTTTCAGTGAAGCAAGTTGCTGTGTTAGAGAGGCCCGAGTGGCAAGGAGCTGAGGGTAGCCTCTGGCCAACAGCTAGTAAGAAACCGATGCTTCCTGCCAACAACCCACGAGGAACCGAATCCTGCCAGCAATCACATGAGTGAGTTTGAAAGGGGATCTTTCCCCAGTTGAGCCTCGAGAGAATGACAGACAGCCCCAACCAATACTTTGCCTGCAGCCTGTAAGAGATCCTGAAGGAGAGGAGCTGACCAAGGCTTCCAAGATTCCTGAGCCACAGATTTTGTGAAGAGTAAGTGTGTGTTAAATAACTACACTGTGGAATAATTTGTTATGCAGCAATTATTAACTAATATATCTTCCTTGGCTCTTTCATCATTGGTCAAAACCTTTTTTTTTTTTTTTAAGATTTTATCGCTGTACCTGAGAGAGAGAGAGCGCACAAGAAAGGGGAGGGGCAGAGGGAGAGGGAGAAGCAGGCTCTCCGCTGAGCAGGGAGCCCATTGTGGGATTTGATCCCAGGATCCTGAGATCATGACCTGAGCCGATGGCAGACACTTAACTGACTGAGCCACCCAGGCACCCCTGGTGAAAGCCTTTTGCGGATAACTTAAATAAAAACAGAGACCAGTGTGACTCACCCAAATTTAGGATAGTTTATGGAAACCCAGCTGCTACCCCACCATGCTAGGCAGGCAACATCCTAGTTTAAACCCAACTCAAAAAAAGAAAATGTTCATGCAGGTATCAGATTCTAATATTCCAATATCTTCTCTCCAGTTCTTTCTGAATGTTGTCTGCACTGTCATCTACAGAAACGTATTCCAAAACAAGGGTGTGGGGCAAGAAGAGGGGGAGCAGAAGATGCTTACCATCCCCTCACTACCCACCAATCATCCCTCCAGCCTTGACTCCCCAGAATTATGCTTATTCACTCAACATTTAGGAAGCATTTACTATTCCGACACAATTGTGGTTGTGGAATTATAGCAAGAAACAAAAGAAACAAAGCCTCGGGAAAGTCACATTTTAGTGACAGGGGCAATAAACAAACAAACAAAAATACATATTGTAATGTCAGATAGTGAGAAGTGCTATGAATAAAAATAAAATGAAGTAAGAAGGTAGTGAAGGACAGAATGGTCTTGGGAGGAGGGGTGGGTGGTCCAAGAAGGCATCTCTACTAGTGGAATATTTTAGCAGAGGTCTGAAAGAAATCACAAAGCAAACCATAAGAAAATCTGACCGAAGAACATTCTAGTCTGATGAAAACGCAAGTGCAGAAAGTCTGGGGCAGGAACGAACTTGGAACGTCAAGAAATACCTAGAAAATGAGCAGAGCTAGAGCAGAGTGAACAGTGAGGCATGAGAGTGAGGTAGGAGAGATGGGGAAGGGCTTGACTGTAGAGCTTCGTTGGCCATCGTTAAGGGTTTGGGTTTTGAGCATGATGAAAGGCTGTAGGGAGTTTGAGTTCAGATGATTCCAGATTTCCTAACTTTTGTACATGGAAGAAACGGGTGTCTACCTGTCTAAGATATCTCTGGTAGGAGGGTAAATTGATAGTCTTTGGTAAGCTATTAAAAAATGTGTGTACTCTACAACCTGGCAAATTTATTTCCAGGATATAACATGGAGAAGCCACCACACATTTGCATAAGGAAACACATATGAGGATGTTCGTTGCAATATTGTATAATGGCAAGACCGTTGAAGTAACAGGGAAAAATTGATGAATAAAATAAGGTACATTCCCTCCAGAGCTATTAAAAAGAATGAACTAGATCTAGCTACGTGAACATGGATATGCTTGAGAAACAATGTTAAGTGGAAAAATGAACATGTAAATCAGTATGAATAGCATCATTTATGTAAATTAAAAGCAAAAGTCCATTCACAAACCAGTAGATACTTAAATATATGAAAAGAAAATAAAGAATTCACTGAATGGATACCTATCATAAACTCATGACAGTGGTGGTGGGAACAAGACTGGGACATGAGGCCAAATGTCACTTAAGGTTCATCTGCAATATTTCATTTTCTTGCAAAAACAAAAAGACAAAAGTAACGAAAACATTCTATGTTAAACTCCAGGTAGTAAGAAACGTGTGCTTCTTATATTACCTTTTTCTACCTTTCTATCTATGTAAGAAATAGCTCAGCTATTCCGTAACAAGTAGCTGGAGCAAAAGGAAAGTCATTTTGCGTACTTATGGCCATATGAGATTATTTTGCCTTGAGCAGATAAAATCAGATACCTTTTTTGGACTCAAGAAGATAAAATGTTTTCCAGCCTTTGGGTGGGTAAAGTAGGCCTCTTATAACCCACACGCGGCTTCTGCAGCTTCAGGTCTTTGCACTTTCCTCCTGTGAAGGCTTTCCAGCAGCCTCAGACCCAGGGTGAAAGGCGCTTTCATCACTTTATGTGAAGAGGTCTGTTCACACAGTCCTTAAACCTACATCCGATCAATTAATTTAAAAGAAAAGAAAAAAAAAAAACCCTCCTCCCCGTCCCTGGGATGAGGTCCAAGGACTGACACATGCCGTGGGCTGAGAGAAAGTTTAAACCAAAATAAAGATTTAAGCTTTTCATCCACTGATTTCATTCATCGAGGGGGCCTCCATCAAAACTCGTCTTGTCTCATTGGTTGTAAGACTAGAAATAAATAAACAAACTTAATTACCTTTTCACCACAAAGCAATCAGCAAGTACCTCCTCCTGGTGCCTGAGGGAGAGGCATGGGGAGGAGTGGGATCCCAGTCTTCCTCAGAACAGGCACCTGGCTTTGCAGAGCCTCCTGAAAGCTGACATAACTTCACCTTCTCCTGATGTTACAAATGGGCCCTCACGTTCCTTTGGCTCCCCTCAGGCATCTTTCTCCCAGATCTTAAGTTTCTTTAAGCTAAAATTTCAACCCCTGAGCCTGCATCCATCCACCACCCCCCCACCCCTCAAACCCATCTTTCAGTCTCAGGCAAACAAAAAAGTTTTGCCTCCTCTTTTCTGTGGCAAATGAGACGCTTACTCTTCAACCCTCAAATATGAGAAACTTGACATTTCTCTCTTCTAATTCAAGTGGATCACTTGGAGTCCCATCCAGCCCTCTCCCTAAGTGAGCCTGGCGAGCCTGGTTAGGAGAGGATGTCTCTCAGTTTTCAGAGGATTATGTAAGAATCCCAAGGCCAGAAAACCAGGAGAGGGGCTGGTCCGGGGCTTTTGCTTCATTGCTGGGGCTCCCTCTGGGCTCCCAGAAGCCAGGGTCTCTCGGCAGCCCACCCTGTGGCGCCCAGGATCCCCCAGCCCCCGAGCCCCTCTCCACTGCTGGCCTCGGCCATCCACAAGCTATCCGCTGGGATGACCTTTTTTTTTTTTTTTAAGATTTTATTTATTTATTTGAGACAGAGAGAATGAGAGACAGAGAGCATGAGAGGGAGGAGGGTCAGAGGGAGAAGCAGACTCCCCGCCGAGCAGGGAGCCCGATGCGGGACTCGATCCAGGGACTCCAGGATCATGACCTGAGCTGAAGGCAGTCGCTTAACCAACTGAGCCACCCAGGCGCCCCAAGGGATGACCATTTTTAAATGTGCCAACAGGTACATTCCTCCAGGAAAGAATCCTGAGATGTGTTTCTCAAGGACCAGGCTGCCATCCAAATTCAAACTCCTCGTCTTCTACCTTTCTATTCCTGCCAGGGCGAGGGGGAGAGCTTCTGTTTCTCATCCTCTCTGAGACTAAGGGAAAAATGAAATAAATGTGCATGACCAAATTATACCCCAAAATTGAACTTTAATGTTTAAATGTCTTTTCTCTTTTTTCAAGACTTCCACACCAATGGTGATAAGTGAAACAGACACAAAAGGTTAAAGTGTATGCATAAATAAATCTAATTTTTTAAATAAGAGGATATATTTTGCAGATTTTGACATGTTCATATCTATCCCGGTCCTTCTCCCTTTTTATGACTGCAACTCCCAACCATGCCCATCATCCCACACTCGTCTCCCCCAAACAAATAAGAGTGCCACAGTTACGAGACCATGCTGGAGTATACTGGGTTGTATTAATTATTTAAAGAATTCATTCTCAGGGTGCCTGGGTGGCTCAGTCGGTTAAGCGGCTGCCTTCGGCTCAGGTCATGATCCCAGGGTCCTGGGATCGAGTCCCGCATCGGGCTCCCTGCTCAGCAGAGACCCTGCTTCTCCCTCTCCCTCTGTTTGCTGTTCCCCCTGCTTGTGCTCTCTCTCTCTTGCTCTCTGATAAATAAAATCTTTTTAAAAAAATAAAAAATAAAGAAAAAATAAAGAATTCATTCTCAAATGTCAGTGCTTTATTATAAACGTAAATAATTTGTAGCGTGTCTGATGGACACCACAAAGAACTCAATTCAACCACATCTTTGCTGCAATATTATTTCAACCTTTCCCTACCCTCTACGCCCAGCCCCAAGCCTGTTTCTCCTTCCACCTTCCCTATGGCCCCTCACTGGCCTCCATTTCCTGCTGGGCTCTGGTCCCATCCTTTCTCTGGTTCTCTCTGAAATGCCAGTGTGACCAAGTCACTTTCTCGTGGCTACCGACTGCCTTTAGAATAACAAGCACGATGCAGCCCCATCCCGGGAATGTGGTATGGGGTGCATGCCCACCGCACGCACCCCAAGCTCCAACCAGCACAGATTCCTCTAAATGCACTCTGCTGTCTAACAGCCCTCCATTTCCCCCATGCTATTGATTCTGCCTGAAATACCACCTCCTCTGCCTTCTGTCTTCCCACTCCTCTCCGTGACCCCAGCCTCTGTTGCTAACTCACGTAGTGTTAGCTCACCTGGGCTCTCAGGTCAGACTGCTTGGGTTTGAGCCCACTTCTACCTCTGCTGGGCCTTGAGCAAGACATTGAAGCTCTCTTTGTTTTACTGTCCTTATCTGTAAAACTGAGATAATGATGGGTTAATAAAATGTTAATTTAATTGATGACTAATCGATTAAAAATAATAATAGCAGCACGTAGCCCTAGGATGGTGATAAGGATTCGATTAGCTAAAACCATTAAGTGCTTGAAGCAATGGTGGGCACTAGGGATGGCCATAGTAACAGCTCCTGTCCAGCCTGATCTCCTCTGAGGATCCCGCCCACTCCTCAACTGGCTCCAGCACCTCGCCTCACTGTACTGTGATGGTTTGCTTAGCATTACACAGTGGGTTCCCTCCGCTCAGTGATTTCTTTGTCATTAGCCCTGTGCCCATAGTGGTTCATATTACAGTGAAAACATATTGGAGTTCAACCAAACCAGTATTTTCCAACACCCACTCCACATTAGAATCGCCTGGGGAGCTTTTAATACGCTGCCTGGGCCCCAAGCCAGACCAATTATATCAGGATCTCAGAGGATGGGGCACAGACTTCAGTATTTTCTAAAACCTTCCCTCGGTGATGAAGAACCACTGAGCTAAACCGAGGTTTAAATCTCAACTCTTCCACTTCCTAGCTCTAGGACCCTGGGCAAGTTACTAGAGTTCCCACTATTACCGCGTCTGTAAGATGTGGATGAAAATGTCTAATTGTAATAGTGACATTCAGAGGGGCACCTGAGTGGCTCAGTCGGTTAAGGGTCTGACTCTAGATTTCAGCTCTGGTCAAGATCGAGCCCTGTGTCGGGCTTTGAGCTCAGTGGGGAGTCTGCTTGAGATTCTCTCTCGCCCTTTCCCTCTGCCCTATCCCCGCTCATGCACACTCTCTCTCTCAAATAAATAAAATCTTTAAAAAAAAAATAGTGGCGTTCAGAGTGTGTCCCCACCATTCCCATCCCCTTCACCAATCAGACCTCCACACACAGAGGTCAGGGTATTTCTTTTCCTGCCCTATTACCCCGACAGGTTATCAGAAATGCCTTGGGTCCCTCCATCAAAGGCCGAAACTCCTGTTGGGCAGTCCCTTCCTTCAGATAGAGCCATTTACACCCTAGTCTAGTAACCACAACCTTCCCTTGCCTCTTTCAATACAGGGCCATGTTGGTTTCCTACTCTCTCCATCCTCACAGCCTTTCAGTATCCTTTGTTGGTTCTCCTCAACTCTGCCCACACTTTCATAAATAATCCCTTTATTAAAATTTCCCATAAACCCATTTGAGTGTGCCACCTGTAATCTTGCCTGATTAGAATAGGAGACAAAAACACTAAAGAGGGAGAAAAAAGAAAAAAACAGGAAAAGAACTGGAATATATGGTTACATGTTCGAAAAGTAGAAACAAACAAAAACAAAAACAAAAAAACCTCCTAAATCCAATCTTTACTTGCCAAATACTCTTATGGCAGCTAAAAAGCTTGAAAAGTACTCTGAGTAACTATAGTTTACTATACGAAAAAAAAGAAAAACATAAACCAGATTGTATTCCAAGTTTCTCTGAGACTTTGTCTCAGACCCTTTTTTTTCCTAGTTCATTATTTTTTTTCCTTTACAGTTTCATGTTCTTTTCATATTGAGAGAAGTCATCTAACAAGATTGTAGTAAAGATTTCAATGAGATACTTCGTGAAAAATGTAACCCCGGGGGGAAATAGTGTAACGGAATGTTCTCGGGCTCTGGTACCAAAGTAGACTCAAATTTGAATCCCACTCCCGGTTCTGTAACTAGGACAAGTTGCTTATTGCCTCTGAAAATGGGGTATGAATTCTTATTTCATGGGTTGTTATAAGATGCTACATCATGACAATTATAATAGTTAATATTTTTGAGCGCCTTTATATGCCAGGCAATGTGATGACTTTATATATGTTATTTACTTCTCACAAAAACCCTATGAAGTAAGTGCTATTTTTAACCCCAAATGAGGAAACTGAAGACCAGGGAGGTTAAGCAATTCATCCGAGGTCAAACAGCTAGTAAATAACAGCATTAGGCAATAATATATGATGTAAGTTGCCTAGAGTGCATATTAGGTACATATTAATGACATTCTCTGATATTTTGATAATGATTAATTTTCCTCTCCAAGAAAAAAAAACTAAAACAAAAAACTAAAATGAGTTCAAGATAATCTAGTGAAGTTTCTAAGCTAAGTAGTTATACCACTTTTTCTTACCCCAATAATCTGGAACTTAAAAATGAGTATAATGCTCAATGTCTCACTCCTGTGAATTTTCCCAAAAAAAATATATCCACAAAAAGATGTATACAAGAATATTCATAATAGCCTTATTCTTAATAGCCTCAAACTACAAACTTCCCAAATGCCCATCCACACAAAAATGGAAAAATGAATTATAGCACATCCGTGCAATGGAATACTAGTCAGCAATAGAAAGAAATGAACTATGGATACACACAACAACATGGATGGATTTCAAAAATATTATACTTAGTGAAAAAAGACAGACAATGCACCCCCTTGCTCCCATCCAATAAGAGAAAGTGAGGGGTTTGCTTTTATTGTCTTAGAAAAAGAGAACTTTCCTAAAAGCAACACTCTCTCTGTATCTCTTTGGCCGGAGTTGGGTCACTCGTCTGTTCATGAACCCATCCCCTGGTCGGGAGGATTCACCTATTCTTGTAGCAGTCAGGCACACAGCTGAACTAAAACTATCTCCCCAGATGCACTGTGGCTACTCAAAGGTTAAGAGCAGCTTTTGGAGAGGCAACCGTAATATCCACTAGGGTAATGGGAGGGTCAAGCCTGGAGCATGAGGGTTAGCCCAGATTGTGAAGAACAGTCACAGACTGAGGAATTTGAGTTTAACATAATTAATAGGGAGCAAGAAAGCGACCTAGGGGAAATAACGATTGTAGTATTGAGATAAGGGCATTGGATTTGAAGTCATCGTTTCTAAGCCTGGTTCTGCTGCATGTTAACTGTATGAGCTTTGACTGCTAGGTCTCTTAACACCTCAGGGCCATAATTCCTTATCAGTAAAATGAGAATAATAATGAGCAATTTCAAATATACCGTTATGAGAATTGTAGTGAAAATGATACTCTTTATCATTCAATCTGTTTTTATCAAGAATTTGTTAAACACCTGCAAGAAAATGTAATAATATAATAAAAAAATAAGAATAAATGATGGTAAGAACATGAACCCATTCAATAAGCCACTGCTAAGCTCCTTGCTTTTGACATTGTTCTCTGAAAGTCATGTCTGGCTGGGCAATTCTACTCATACTAAACTGAAAGCCAGCAATCTAACTTCTCTGAAAGGGGCAATGTCCTCATGCCTTCATTCACTCAACAAATACATTATGGGGGAGTATGAAACACTGTCCTATCATTATTTAATTGTTCTTGCTTTCACAGTGTGACAGGATTTAGTTATCCAGACAACCTGGTCCCCACACTCATAATACAAACAGTGTGCAGGGCAGACCAGCACCCTCCTTAGTCCCTCTCCTTTTCCTAGATGACTTAGGATGTCTCCATTAGGTCCATGGAAACTGAAAGGAATCACATCTGTTCTTTGCTATTTTCAGAATCTCTTTAGGAAAAAAAAATCTGAATGAACGGCAAGCTTCTGCAGTTTTCCTTAGGACACTATGCCCTTCCAAAGTTGAGATTATAATTAAAGAGAATCTAGCTTTTTTTTTTTTTTTTTTGATGCTTGCCGAGTTCATTGATCTTCAGTACTTAGATATATTTCTTTACAATATAATGGATTGAAGCAAATTAGCCTGAAGAGAATGAATAGCTAACAAAGCAAGAGTTGCAAATGACCAATAAACATATAAAAAATTCCCGGGTCCCTCGTGATTGAGGAAATCCAAACTAAAACAATAATGAAGCATCTTTGTCACCCAAGTAAATTTACAAAGATGAAAACGAATGGTAATGCTACGTGAGGGAACTTTCAAATAGGAAAAGTAGGTCTTGGCATTTTCCTACTTTCACAACCACAGCATTTTGCTAGAGCTATAACAGTGGGACAAACTTTTTGGAAGGGAATTTGGCAGGAGGTATCAAAATTTAAAATATGCATACCCTTTCTCCCAGCAATTCCATTTCCAAAACCATATAATAAGGAAATAATCAGAGATTTAAGTATATTTGTATGTACACTGTTATTCATTGCAATGTTGTATATAAATTAAAAAAATTATAAATAATCCAGATGTCTAACAATAAAGAATTTTAATAATATGTAGTCATTAAAAATGTTGTAGAAGAGTATTTTATAATAACATTGAGAAATATATACAATATAACAAAGGTTTTTTTTTAAGCCATAAAATTGTGTATACTATGATCCTTCTAAAAACATGCATGTGTTTGTAAGGGGGAGAACATAATGGTGGGACATACACAAAATAATAACCCTGGCTATCCTACAGTATTAGAATTAAAGGAATTTTTCTTCTCTAACTTTTTCTGCATGTTTTTCAAGTTTTCTGCTGTGAGTATTTATTTCCTAATAATGGAAATGCAGAAAAAAATTGTTTTTAGAAGCATCTTCTGATTCTTAAGACTTCTGTCAAATTCTCCTTTACCTTAAACCAAAAGCACAAAATAAAATAAGGTTTAAAATAAGACAACACCATATTTTTTTTAAAGATTTTATTTATTTATTTGACAGAGAGAGACACAACGAGAGAGGGAACACAAGCAAGGGGAGTGGGAGAGGGAGAAGCAGGCTTCCTGCCGAGCAGGGAGCCCGATGCGGGGCTCGATCCCAGGACCCTGGGATCATGACCTGAGCCAAAGGCAGACGCTTAACAACTGAGCCACCCAGGCGCCCCCATATATATATATATATATTTTTTTTTTAAGTTACATCTTACAGTATATTAGGGCAAGGTCCAATTCTTACTACTGCCCCATCCTCTACCTTAATCCTTTCAAATTTAAGCTGGTCCAACTAGGTATAGCTGGTCTTCCTATCTCAAGCTTCAGCTATATCCTCAAATCCATAGTCCCCATTGCTACCAACATTATTTTCTTTTTAAAATAAGTTATTTGCAGGAGCACCTGGGGGGCTCAGTCAGTTAAGCAGCCAACTCTTGGTTTCGGCCCAGGTCATGATCTCAGGGTTGTGGGATCGAGCCCCACATTGAGCCCCACATCGGGTGCTGCACTCAGTGAGGAATCTGCTTGAGATTCTCTCTCCACCTCTCCCTCTGCCCCTCCCCCCCAAATAAATAAATAAATTTTTTTTTAAATTTTAAATAAAATAAGTTATTTGCTTGTTCTTTACAATGGGTAATATATGCATTTGGTACAAAAACCCAAAATGTAAAGCAGGTAACTATGCATATAAAGTATTTATATTTTATATATAACAATACATATTTATATTATTTACATATATATTTATATATATTGTTTTCTTACCTTTTGATACAAATAGTAGCTTATGCTTTTTATTACACAGACGTAGTCTCTTATCAATTGGTATTAGGTTGATGCAATTGTCCATCTTTATATTCCCAATTTTCTGCTTCACTTTGTTTTAGATAAGTTTCCTTCAGACAGTAGGTAGTCGTATTTTGCATAGCCATTCAATCAGTCTTTTTTATTGTTGTTATTAGGTGAGACTAACCCACCAACATTTATGAATATGAGCCATATGTGTGGTCTTGGTTCTGTCCAGCTATTTTGTTATATTACTAATGTTTTCATTGCCTTTAAAAATACTCTCATTCTATGGGCTGCAATTTCTTTAGTTTTAGTATATGTGTTTTCTTAATAGTTGGAAAACTTCATGTTTTTGTTCTAATGGGCACATCCATAACTATAATTTTGCTTTTTTCATTATTTTGTATTTTTCTATTCTTTCTTTTTATAGTAGCTAAGCAATGAACATAGCATAAAATTCAAAAGATGTAAGAGTGTAGAGTAAAAAATGCCTCCTTCTGCTGTCTTCCCAGCACCCATTTCTTAATCCTAGAGGCGATTATTGTTACAGAATTCCTTATAGCTATAATTCCATACAGTTTACTTAATCATTTGTTTTTAGACAGTATCAATTACTCCCATTATGAGCAACTATAAAATTAATAGACTTTTTTTTTCTTCCACATCCCCACCATTGCCTTATTTTTGTTAATTGAACATTTCTCTTAGTGTTTATCCTTATCCTTTAAATATATTTTACGTGTGTTGACATGCCAGATTTCAATGATTTCTTGTACCTTTAACATCAAGCGTTGCAATTCCAGTACTGAGATCACCTCCTACCCTCTTACTACCTCACCATCCCAGATTTCGATAGTTACATCATTTTTACATAGTCAGAGTTTATAGTTTGCATTTTTCACTCCTCAATCATTACACGAGATCTGTACTAGTCATAATCCTCTGAGTAGGATTCACGTTCATGCTGTTATTTTTCCATTGAGCTTCCACTGGGCTGAAGTTTGTTCTAGAGTACTTTCTTAGAGAAATGCTCATTAAAGTTAAAGTTCCTACCTTCTTGATTATTCAAAAGATTTGTATGTTGCTTGTATATTTAAAAAAAAAAATGCTTGAGTCACACTTTTCTTTCTCTAGGGCTTTTGTGAACAAAGCTCCATTGTCTTCTAACACTGAAGGTTCTGTAGAACAGAGGCCAGTCTGATCTTTTCCTCCTTACAGGTGGCGTAAGTCCTACCCTCCCTCCCCCAAAACATGCCAAAGAATCTTGCTTCATCTTTGTGGAACAGTAACCCTACCAGGGTATGTACTGCTGTTGATTAGTCCATGTCAAATTTTTCTTAGATAAATGGGTCCAGATTCAAGTCTTCTACTACCACTAAATAAATAATTATCTGGAATGTTTTGTTTCTTTTCTGTGACTCCTGAACATTCAAATCCTCTTTTACTCCTGGAAATGTTTCTTAAACATTCCTTTAAATATTTCTCCAGTCCCCTGATTTCAGTTCTCTTTTTCACACAATCACTTACGCATTGTGTTAACTATCCTTTGTCTTCCATTGCTCTCAATTTCTTTCTAAGGCTTCTTAAGTATGCTCATTTGTATTACATTTTGTTTGCTTTTCTCAGTGTTATCCATATGCTACTTGGAGCTACTGTAATGAAGCTTTTATTTCTATAATAGTAAAAATTTATTTTCCTCTTCTCCGAAGTCTGTTAGTTTATGTTTCATCTCCTTCTGTTGCCCTGCTATATTTTTCCCGAATTTTGTATATTTCTTCTCTGAGCTCTTGTTTTATAGACACCATCAAATGGAGCATTACTTCGCTGTGATTTTTAGTTGTATAATGGTGCTCATGTTTGGCCACAATTTTCAACTGTTCTGAGGTAATCCTTTTCTGATGAGTATTTTTTTTTTGTCTGCCATTTGTTTTCCCTCTTTCTTTATTCTTCTTCCAGGTTCCTTGTATAATTACAATTATAATTTGTTACAATTTGTCATAGGTTGCCAATTATAAATTACTGATGCTTGGTATTAGTCATTGTTGGATAATCAGTTCTTTTTACACCAACTAATTGCAGAAATTTCATAAAAGAGGGATGAAATTTCTAGAGTACCTGGTTTATAGTTAGGTTCCTTTGACACCAGATTTTGTGCTAGCAAGGTGTTTTGCTTGTTTGCTGTTTTGTTGTTGTTTGGTTTTTGTTTGGGTTCGGGTTTTTCGGTGTCTACTTATCCTCAGGCAATCCAGACTGGTAACTTCTGTGCTACGCATAACAGAGTCTCTCTACACCTCTTTATGGGTAAACTGCTTCTGGCAAATACAGCAGGTCTGTGTGTTTCCCTTTGTTCCAAATTAGCCATGGTTGGTTTCGCCCTGCAAACATTCTGGGAGCTTTGCACTCCAGGCGTCCTGTCTCTTGATGCCCCAGCCTGTGTTTCACCTTCCCTGAATCTGGCCACCCTACCTCATGTCTTGTGCTCCGGCATTACAACTGTCTCCTCGTCTATTCAAATATGGAGTTTTCTTCTCTGTTTATTTTTATTTTCAGATATTTTTAGAGAAGAGACTGGAGAAAAACTCTCCTACTGTGCCATTTTAAACACAGATATCTCATTTTCTTTATAAAACACAGAATGATTATTGTTGTTGTTGTTGTTTATTATTGCATAAAAATAAATTGCAAAACCTGCATATCCCCAGTGTTTCGTAATCAGGCCCCAGCCTGTTTCTGGACCTCATCTTTGCTCCTTCCTTGCAGTATTTCTGTACTGGTCGCAAGACAATTTTATACATCATCCATGGAAAACATGTTTTCTCTTGAAATTTATAACATATATAAATTTTATAAATAGAGGATATAGAACAATCAGAGGCCAGCCTGATCTTTTCCCCCTTATAGGTGGCTCAAGTCCTCCTCTCCTTCACTCCCCCAAAAAAGCCAAAGATTCTTGCTTCATCTTTATAGACCAGTAACCTTACAAGATGTGTACTGCCGTTGATTACTCTAGGTCAAATTTTATATAAAGGATGTTAGTTGTACTTGAAGCAGGATTTAGATTTAGAGAGAAAACACTTATTAAAGGGTGATCAGAACTGTCAGAGAGAGAATATTTGACAAAACAAAACCAGGTTCTCCCCTGAGACATTGGAATGTATGAATCAAGAAGTCCTAGATCTTGCATAAAAAAATAATTTTTCCCTTAAAAAAAAAAATTTCTCCCTAGCTCCAATTCCTTTATCAATCTGAGATCCTTTTTTTTTTTTTTTTTAACAAAAGAAACTGTTTTTATTGAATTATACATACAGGTAAGTACGTAAATCATAAGTTTACAACTCGATGAGTTATCACAAAATGAACACACATTTGTAATCCCCATCCATATCAAGAAACAGAGTGTGACTGGCCCCCCAGAAGCCCTACATGGGCCCCTTTCCAGCCATACTATCTCTTTCACCACAGAGGTCTCCAATATTCTAAACTGGTAATCATACAATGTGCTTTGGGTTGGGCTTTTTTACTTAGCATTATGTTTGAGATCTATCCATGTATTTGTTTAAAGAAGTAGTTTCTTCGTTTTCTTTCCGTATAGATAGCATTCTGTTGTGTGAATCTATCACAACTGATTTATCCATTCTACCACTGACGCGAACTTGGATGTTACCAGTTCGGGAGTACAAAGATGCTGCTAATATACATTATTTCATATATCTTTTGGTGAACATATACACACATTTCTGTTTTGTATACCTGAGAGCAGAGCTGCTGAATAATAGGCTCTATATGCCCGGCTTTTAGTAGACACAACTCCGGTTTTCCATGTTGTACCAAGTGCAAGGCTCTTCTGGAAGGATTTTATGCCCAGGGTGAATTTGCATCAAGAGCTTTTATATCAATTACTTTGGGGTCATAACAAACCACACCAGAATGCAGTGGCTTAAAACAACTATTTTGCTGTGATTCATGATTCTGTAGGCTTGTCATTTCAAAGGCTAAGCCAATCAGGTTTTTTGCGAAGGTCATTCATGTGGCTAGTTATTCGGTGGCACTACTCGGGTCAGATGGGATGAAATGTCCTCACTTAAGTCTTGGCTGACCATAAATCTTCAGCAGGCACACTTGGGCTTTTCACATAGGGCAACATTCCAAAAAGACAAGAGCTGAAGCTGTAATACCTCCCAGGCCCTAGGCTAGGAAGCCATATGACCTCACTTCTGCTGCATCCCATACATCAAAGCCCATGATAAGCCCAATCCACATTGAAGAGCAGAACAATAAGCTCCACTTCTTGATGGGCAAGCCAGTAAAATACGCCCCCTTTTTTTTTTCCCCGAGCTATCATCTTCCACCTGAATGCATTATTTATTTTCCTCCCTCATGCAAAACACACTCACCCCACCCCAGGAACTCCACATGTCTCATCCAATTGGGGTATCATCCTCAAAGTGTGAGATCTCACCATCTGCATCAGGTCTAAACGAGGCTCCCTGCGTACCTATCCTCAGGTGCAGCTTCTCTCAGTCTGGATAACTACATCAATTAAAAAGGCAAATTTTCTGCCCCCAGATGCACCCAAAATATTAGTAAAGCAAGATAACCACAGTAGATACTCCTAATCAAGAGGGGAAATTGGGAGAGGCGTAGAAGTCACTGTTGCATGGCAATTCTGAAATGCAGGCACCAGAAGGAGGGAATGTTTCTTGACTGGGGTCCATTGCTGCTCCCTGGGTATAGAAGCATCCAGTCCATTTCTCTCGGAGGCTCTTAGCTCTACACCCTGGGGTCTTGGCTTGGCCATTTGAAACAACTTCTCTTTTCCATCAGAAATGGCCCATCTTGCAGCTGAGTAGCTTTCTCAGTCTGCCGCCTACCTGCGGAGAGTTGGGAGCCCTTTTGAATGTCTCTGTCCCATTTAGACTAACCTGGCAACGCTTCTGCCGGCAACATTCTTTTTAAAATTTTGTGGGTTTCCTGTCACTCTGATACAGGCCTACTCATGGGGGCAAAAGTCACATTTACAGTTCTTTTTGAGACAAGTCTCTTTCTATTTGGGGCCCTAAGTCAGGCAGTAGTGGGACAATGCTCTTGTGTCTACTGAGAGAGAGTCTAGCTGGAGCTGCCTTCAATCTTCCAGTAACCTTGAGTATGACATTACAGTCACACACTTAATTTGGACCTTGGCCCCAGGCCTCATTTCGTTTTGAGACTCTTTTATTGTCTACGGACACTGGGGGAGATAAGCAATTTTAGTTTCCAGCCCAGCAACTCTTGGATCCTTTATATTGTCTCTAAATTTTGCTTGCAAGTTAATGAGTTTGCGTTTGGACCTCATCTGTGTCTTCCTCTACCTTATCATATGCATTTGATACATATCCAACAAACTGACACTTCCAACGTTCTGTCGGGTGATTTCTTCAGCCAAATCCAAAAGTTTATTAGCAGCATGTCCCGTCTTCCAAGTTATTACAGACAACAGTTTTGCAAATTGCGGCACGCTACATAATGCCACCTCCCATTCACCCAGATTGCCAGAGGGGTTTCCTCCTGGCTTTTCCAGTCTCCACGAACAGTTGCTTTGCACACGTCCAGCGTTTACCGAAAGTTTTTTCCCCACTGTCTGATCTTCCTCTGGGGCAGAATTGTCTATTCAGCTAGTAACCCTGAGAGATGAGGTCATGTCTCCCTGGGGACAAGGAGCAGGCTTGCTTGCTGCTTGCTCTAAAAGGGGCAGGTTCATAAATAAAATATTTTAAAGGGGGGAGGGGTGGGTGCCTGAGTGGCTCAGTTGGTTAAGCATCCAACTCTTGATTCTGGGTCAGGTCATGATCTCAGGGTCGTGGGATCGAGCACCGGGTCCCGCTCCGCACTCAGCGGGAAGTCTGCTTGAGGTTCTCCCCCTCCTTCTCCTTATGCTCCTGCCCCTGCCCGCTCGCACACTCTCTCTCTCAAATAAATAAATAAAATCTTTAAAAAAATAATAAAAGTGGTGAGTCCCCCAAGCTCTGTGTTTCTCAGGTGCATCTGAAACCCACTGCATGGAGAGCGTTCATCTGGGCCATACCACACTGACCCCAGGACTTACAGGCAAGGAGAACCGAAGCAAATGTGCTAATGCTCGAGCTGCTTGCTCTGCCACGAATAGAAAGTGTTCCATCTCAGCCCCAGCACTCTGTGTGTACTGTCAGCACTCTCGAAACAGCAATAAGCTCGCTTACTGGCTTGTAAGTGGGGAAGGATCGAGTCCCAGACCTTACAGTCTCCATCTCCAGAAGGCGTTCTCGGTTTAACTTTCAATACATCTTGACTCAACACTACCAAAGTCTGGCCATGACCTGCAAAAAAAAATCTCACTTTCCAAAGATAAAACTGGAGGCAGCAATTTTTTTTCAAAATTCAGGATTATGTCAGAATTCAACGATTGAAGCAAATCATATTGACGACTCTGTGCTCACGTTACTGTGTGTCTCCAGAGCTGGCCTGGCCTCAGATCAAGTGAAATACTACAGCATTGTTGAAAATTGTGTATTCTTGGGGCGTCTGGGTGGCTCAGTCAGTTAAGCCTCCGACTCTTGATCTCAGCTCAGGTCTTGATCTCACGGCTGTGAGTTCAAGCCCTGCATTGGGTTCCAAGCTGGGTGTGGAGCCTACTTAAAACAAAATAAAAATAAATTTTAAAAATTTAAAAAATTTTTTAAAAAGACAGGGGCTTGGGTGCCTCAGTCGGTTAAGCGGCTGCCTTCGGCTCAGGTCATGATCTCAGGGTCCTGGGATCGAGCCCCGCATCGGGCTCCTTACTCAGCGGGCAGCCTGCTTCTCCCTCTCCCTCCGCCTCTGCCCCCAATTCATGCTCGCTCTCGCGCTCTCTCTCTCTCTCTCTCTCAAATAAATAAAATCTTTAAAAAAAATTTTAAGAAAATTGTGTATCTAGTCAAGGAAATTTTATCTTTTGGGCCATGCATCAATCTAGCAACAGAAAAATGCCAACAACTGGCTAACGTCACTGGTTTACACAATTTCTAGACCAACATTGTAATTTTTAACTCTGTGGTTCCCAACTATGTCTGTCTCGCAAACTAATAAGTCAAAGGAAGAACAGGGATATTAAAAGGGGAAGAAAGGATAAACAACACTCATACAAGAAAGACAAATACTGCACGATCTCACTTACATGTGGAATTTTTAACAATTGAATTCACAGAAACAGAAAGTTCATTGTTGGTGCCAGGGGTACGGGGGTAGAAGAAATGGGGAGACGTTGGTCAAAGGATACGAACTTCCAGTTACTAGATGAGTAAGTTCTAGGGATGTAATGTACAGCATGGTGACCACAGTGAACGATACCGAACTGCATACTTGAAGGTTGCCAAGAGCAGAGCTTAAATGTTTTTACCACAAGAAATAAAATGGGAACTATGTGAACTGACGGACGTGTTAACTAACCTTACTGTGGGAATCACTTCACAATATATATGTATATCAAATCACACTGCACACCTTAAGCTTAAACAGCATCATATGCCAATTATATCTCAATAAAGCTGGAAAAAAAGATTCATACCATATGCCAAGAAGCTGCAAAAAGTAACTTGCTGACGTTTCGGTGAAACCTTGTTATAACTGCTGTGGTATTAATTTTCTAAGAAATACTGCAGCTGAGTGCCTGGGAACAGAGGCTCTGGAAAGAGACCACCTGTGTTCACAGCTTAGCTTGCAGGTAATTAGCTCCGAAACAAGGAGTAAGTCACCTTCTTTACGCCTTGTCTCCTCCTCTGTAAAATGGGAATGTTGGCTCCTATTTCATTGAGGTTTTTTTTAGTTCAAAGGGTTAGCACACGTAAAGTGCTTATAACAGTGCTGTTTTGTTTCAATAAATAGCATCTACGTCCAAGCTAGTAGGCAGGTGAAGAGGTTGAGAGAAAGATGTTATAACGTGCAAGAGCAAGAACGACCATTTGCAGTACACTCTGCAAATTCCAAGAAACCGGGATGAAGAGCTAACATACCTGAATGTCTGAATTTCCTGACAACTAAGAAACTAACTCCAGAAACCTTTCTTTCCTTTTCTTTTGCTCCATCAGCTTTCTAACAAATAGGAATTTTACTTTTTTTGATCTTGGATTTCTAGCTTCCGGAACTCTGAGACAATACGTTTCTGTCGTTTGACCCACCCAGTCTGTACGGCCAGTGGTACTCTGGGATGGCAGCTGATGGCAGCTCTAGAAAATAAGTATGGGAGGGCGCCTGGGTGGCTCAGTCGGTTAAGCGACTGCCTTCAGCTCAGGTCATGATCCTGGAGTCCCGGGATCGAGTCCCGCATCGGGCTCCCTGCTCGGCGGGGAGCCTGCTTCTCCTTCTGACCCTCCTCCCTCTCATGTGCTCTCTCTCATTCTCTCTCTCTCAGATAAATAAATAAAATCTTAAAAAAAAAAAAAAGAAAAGAAGTATGGGATACTAGGCCAAATGTTTTCTTTCTTTTCTGTCTTTTTCTTTTCTAAACGAAGTAAGACATAGTACTGAAGTGCTTATAATGACAAGTAACACCTTCCTGCCCCATCCCTCCCTTCTGTTGCACCTGGAATAGCCATTTATTTATTTATTTATTTATTTATAGATTTTATTTATTTATTTGAGATAGAGCGAGAGCACGAGTGGGGGAGGGGCAGAGGAAGAGGGAGAAGCAGACTCGCCGCTGAGCAGGGAGCCCGACGCGGGGCTCAATCTCAGGACTCCCGGGATCACGACTCGAGCCAAAGGCAGACGCCCAACCAACTGAGCCATCCAGGCGCCCCTGGGAGAGCCTTTTAAAGGACTCTTACATTGCCGCTTCTTCAAAGACCTTCCCAACTTCCCAGAAACGAGCAGCCGGGTTTTTCATTTTTGCTCAAATTATTCTGATATGAACAATCCCCTTTGCGGCACATGAAACTCCTATGCCATGCCTATGCGTCACGGATGGTTTGTTTCTGTGTTTGAACTACTCCAAGTCAGTCCCCTTTGGAAAGAGGTTTGTTTTTTGGGGAGCCTATTTCACGCAGAAGGTGCGATAGCCGAGTGAAAATAGCACCGTGTTCACACCCAAGCACTCCTGACTCCCTAACCTATGTGCCACTAGCCAGGCTGCTTCCATGCCTGATTCGTGGTTGCCCTATTTTAAAAATGGATGTAGGGGACTGATCCCTCAAAATATTAAATTCCATGCTCTTCCTTTCTTCTTAATTATTACTTTGTGAAATAGGAAGCCATCACAGAGCTGTGTGTCCAGGATATATGCCATTCTAAAGTAACCACGACCCAAGTCAGAAGAAAGAACGCTGCCCTGCTTCAGTGATGTTCAACATCACCAGCCACTGAGGGAATGCAGACTAGGACCATGACCTATCACTACACGCCCCATCAAAAACAGCTCGAATTCAAAATAACGGCAATACCAAATGCTGGCAAAGATGCAGAGAAACTGGATGCCCACGTTGCTGTGGGCATGTAAAATGGCACAGCCACTTTGGAAAACACTTTGGTAGTTCCTTATAAAACCAAACACGCAATCAGCATACAAGCCAGCGATTGCACTTCTGAGCATTATCTCAGAGAAGGGGAAAACATGTCCTCACAAAAGCCTGTACACAAATGTATATGGCAGCCTTCTCCGCAATGGCGAAAAATTGGACACAACCAAGATGTCCTTGAGCAGGTGACTGACTGACCAAGCAGTGATAGAGCCATAAAGTGAAATACTACTGAGCAACAAAAAGGAACAAACCACTAATAAGAACACCAATGTGGGTGGATCCCAAGAGCATTATGCTGATTGAAAAAAGCCAATCTCAAAAAAATCATATATTGTACAATTCCATCTATGTAACGCTCTCAAAATGATGACATTGTAGAGGAGGAAAATAGATTCGTGGTTGCCGGGGACTGATGGGGGGGACAGGATGTGGGTGGTGACTAGGAAGAGACAGAACAAGGGAGATCTTTGTGGTGACAGATCAGTTCTGGATGGTGTTGGCGGAGGTGGATACTGGAAACTATGTGATAAAATGCTGCAGAACTATATACATACATTGTGCCAACATCAATTTGTGCTATAATTATTTAAGTCATAACTATTAGAAGAAACTTGGTAAAGAGTCTTCAGGACCTTCTGTACTCTTTTTGCATCTTCCTGTAAATTTGTAATAATTTGGAAATAATTTTTTTTTAACTCTGAAGTAGCCACCACCGAAGTCAGAAGATAGGACGGTACCCTCACTCCAGAAATCTCTTGCCCCACACACTCCTACCCACCCAGAACCCTCCATGTTGACCCTGTGCCAGTCAATTCTTGCTTTGTGTGATATATTTACCATCTCTACGTGCTTCCCTAAAAATATAGTGTATTTCTTGCCTAATTTAAACTTGACACATTGGAAGCCATCATATGGAATCTTTTGAACTTGGCTTTTTTCACTAAACATCATGTTCGTGGGTTTCATCCATAACATGGGTGGCTATGGCCCTGTATTCCATCAAATGAATATGTCACAATTTATTTGCCCATTTCATTGCAGTTGGCTTTTGGGGGTTTTTCTAGTTTGGGGCTGTTATGAACAATGCTGTTGTGAACACTTATACCCTGGTGCACATGTGTATGTGTTTTTCTAGAGAATATATCCAGGGAAGAAACTGCTGGGTCCTGGGGTATGTTTATTTTTGACTTTACAAAAGAATGGTCAACTATTTTCCAAAGGGTTGTACCACTTTTCATTCCCATCAGCTGTGGGATGAGTTCTTGTTGCTCTTTTTTGCTAAAAGACAGACTTTAGCCATTCTGGTGGGTGCATAATTGTATCTCATTGTAGCTGAAACTTGCATCTCCAGGACATTCTTTCCTGGAGCACTGTTTCATTTATTGGTCATTTGGATTTTCTCTGTTGTGAAGTGTCTGCTCAAGTTTTTGCCTGTTTTCTACTGTGCATCTTTTCCTTACAGATTCGTAGGAATTTTTACAAATTCTGAATACAAACAGTTTGTGGCTTGTCCTTTCTCTTTTTCCCGTTTTCCTTCCCCCGACTCAGTGTGGGTGACACTCCCCTTTTCAGTCAAAGGCATCCATTACCTCAGGTAAAAAGACGATCAGTAATAGAATCAACAGCCAAAGAGTGGAAACAATCCAAGTGTCTACTGATGGATGAGTGGATAAATAAAATGCGGTGTGTACATACAGTGGAATATAATTCAGCCATAAAAAGGAAGGAAATTCTGACACATGCTACAATAAGGAGAAACCTTGAAGACGTTGTGCTCAGTGAAATAAGCGAGTCACAAAAGGACAAATACTCTATGATTCCATTTATATGAGGTACCTAGAGACAGGAAAGAGAATTGTGGTTGCCAGGGGCTGGGGACAGGGGCAAAGGAGGAGTTAGTGTTTAATGGGTATGGAGTTTCAGTTTGGAAAGATGAAAAGAGTTCTGGAGATGGATAGTGGTGATGGTTATACAATCACGTGAATGTGCTTCATGCCACAGAAGTATACACTTAAAAATGATGAAAACTGTAAACTTTATGTGTATTTTATCACAATAAAAATGATATTACTGGAATCATTTTTAAAATAATGTTTTATTCATGTAGAAAGAATATCTGTGCATTGAAAAAAACAGACATGTAAAAATAACTAAAATTTTTACATTTCCACCATTCAGAGACCCTTAGCGTGGTCTTCTAGATCTAAAAATGGCCTTATACTGTAAGAGTGTCTTATAATCCATTTTAATGAGTACATGATCTGTATCTTTCTACATTAAACTTTTTCCAATTGACCTAAACATATACAATTGTTTGTTTTTAGACAGGGGTGAGCAGAGGGACAGAGGGAGAGGGAGAGGGAGAGAGGGAACCTTAAGCCGGCTCCACGCCCAGAATGGAGCCCAACTCAGGGCTCGATCTCATGACCCTGAGATCATGACCTGAGCCAAAATCAAGAATCCTATGCTTAACCACTGAGCCACCCAGGCGCCCCCGTACAATTGTTTTAAAACAATTTTTAAAACAGCCAAAACCTGTTTTTTTCCTTTCTTCCTTCCTTCCTTCCTTCCTTCCTTCCTTCCTTCCTTCCTTCCTTCCT
>NW_023270316.1:12964195-13084973 GCF_011800145.1 Mirounga leonina | reverse complement strand
CCTTCCTTCCTTCCTTCCTTCCTTCCTTCCTTCCTTCCTTCCTTCCTCCCTTCCTCCCTTCCTTCCTCCCTTCCTTCCTCTCTTCCTTTCTCTCTTCTTTTCTTTCTTTCTCTTTCTTTCTTCTTTCTTTCTTTCTTTCTTTCTTTCTTTCTTTCTTTCTTTCTTTCTTTCTTTCTTTCTTTCTTTCTCCCTTCCTTCCTTCCTTCCGCCCTCCCTCCCTCTCTCTCTCTCTCTCTTTCTTTCTTTTTCTTTTGCAGTCAGAAAGGAAAGCTCTGAAGAGGCAACCGGTGAAGTTTATCCTTAAACAAGAGCTGGGGAGGACCTGAGACCACCTAGGGGAGCGTGAGAAAACCAGCAAGGGTTGAGAAGGGGAGGGAGTGGGTCCCCAGCTCTGGAGGAGCAGAACGGCCTCAGGACAGCCTGGCCCTAACCAGGTGAACGAGTTTAGTCCAGGCACTGAAAGCGGGCTGGGGACAACAGCACTGCTTGTTGCTCTAAGAAGCTGCGGTGGTGTTGCTTTGTCTTCAGGGGGCCTCCCAGGCAACACTGAGCAAAGTGCCAGGTGACCCCCAGCAGCTTCCGACTTTGCACAGCCCATCCGGACTTGTCCAGGACCGAGGACACGTGCGTATGTTCCTGAATGCACCCTGATTCTTGAGTAAAGTGCCACCTATCTCTAATGGTTGTTTTAAGGATGAAGGAACACCCCCCCGAAAGCACCCAGAACAACGTCAATCTCAGCTCTGTGAGTGTCCATCTTCCTCCCTCTAAGGCAGGCCCATCTCTCACCCCAATTATACATTAATTGGCAGAGTGCCAATGTCACTTGGACAAAGCACCCTATTCTCTGATAACTCAGAAGCTTACAAGAAAGGAAAAAGACACAGAATTAACCACATTGTGTGAGTGTAAGTGATGAGGTTGATTCTCCTAAACATCTCCTAAACATGGCAATCTGACTGAACACAATTCCCAACATGGAAATTTCCATATTGTTTTGAGCAAGGGTGTGATCACTGGAAAAAGCATAGTCTCCCTACTTTGAAGATAGCCCTCATTTAGGTGTGTAAACTCTGGTGTCTGTCATTCCGTTTTCTAAGTCTTGTTATTATGTAATTGGCCTCATGAATATCCTATTTGTCATTGCCTAAGGTGCTATTAATTAGCTTTTAAGGTCCTCAGAAATCATTAGGCCCACAAAAAAAAAATCTATCTGGACTGCAAAATTTTCATTTTTATGTTTACATTTACCAGTTGAATCTCTTCCATTACCAGGCAACAACTAACATCAGGACTTACTGAGTAAATACCAGATACATGCATTGTTATAGGCACTGAGGTATTACAAAAGAGAAATCAGACACAGTCCCTTGACCTCCCGTGCCTGCGATCTGACCAAAAACATAAGACAGCTTAACAGTGAAATCAATAGAGCTGTGCAGGAAGGGTCAACTAGAAATATCCTTAACAATTTTCACAACTCACATAGACTTTTACAAGGCCAAATTCAAAAGGAAAATATTTTATTAATTTTTTTAGGTTCTTCACTTTATTCACATTTCATTTTCATGTCTGCTTTAAGTTTTACTATGCCTTGTTCATTAAGTTTAAGAGGAGATGAGAAGACCAAAGTGAAATGGGACCAAAAAAAAAAAAAATTAGATGATGTAAGTTTTTTGAAAGAAAGAAGCCTGTCAATGACAGTGTTTTTGTTTTGAACTCCATATAACCCATTGTTAAAATCTTTGCATTACAATATTTGATCATTTAATCATTCAATGGGAACATGTCTTAGAGCGAGGCATGCAGATTTTACGATGTCCACTTTACATAAAAGAAAGTGTACATGAAAGGTCATTTGACTTCTCCAAAATCTTCCCATGAGTCATAAAAGCAGATATCAAGTGTCCTACCTTTTAGTCTTTTGCTGTGCCCACTTCACCCTATGTTCACTTATTTCAAAACATTGCTACTTCCATGTATTTCCAGGTTCTTTTCATAGCTGATTAGTTATGCCTGCAATGGCTCAAGAAAATATCTTTATCTTATATGTCCATGCTTTCTCAAAGGATACTGGCACTCACTTCAGAGCTGGGAGGGGTCTTTGAAATCTAGCCAATGTTCTCATTTTACAGATGAAGGCCCTGAGGCCCAGAGGTTAAGAAGCAACAAGAGCAACAAGATCACAAAGGCGATCAATGGTGTAAAAATGGATTCTACGAGAAAAGGTTAAAGACACTGAAATTGGTTCCCCTAAACAGATAATTTAATAACGACCTTTTTGTATTAGAATTATGATTCAAGATAAAGATTTTTTTTTTTTTTTTACTTCTCTCTGTCATTAGCAAAACAAGAAGGAATGAGTTTTGATTACAGTGAGCAAAAATAGTGAGGCTGAATATAAAAAAGAATTTTCTGGTAATTAGTATAATCAAAAACTGAGCTAGGAAACCTGGAGATATAATTTACATCACCTACAATTCACCCACTTAAAGTACACCATTGGGGCACCTGGGTGGTTCAGTCGGTAAACTGTCCAACTCCTGGCTCTTGATCTCAGCTCAGGTCTTGATCTCAGGGCCATGAGTTCAAGCCCTGCACTGGGCTCCATGCTGGGTGTGGAGCCTACTTAAAAGATAGATAGATAGATAGATAGATAGATAGATAGATAGATAGATAGATAGATAGATAGATAGATAGATATAGAACAATGGTTTTTAGTATATTCATAGTTGTGCAACAATAAACGGAACCCATTTTAGAATATTTTAATCAACTCAAAAAAACCTCTGTACCCCCATCTTCCCCAGCCCTAGGCAACCACTAATCTACTTTGTCTCTATGGATTGGCCATTCTGAAAATTACATGTAAATAGAATCATATAACATGCAGTCTTCTGTGACTGTCTTCTTTCCCTAGCGTAATGTTTTCAAAGTTCATTCTTGTGCCATGTATCAGTACTCTATTCCTTTTTATTGCCAAATAATACTCCATTGTATGGATAGACCACATTTTGCTTATTCATTCATTGGTTGTTAGACATTTGGGTTGTTTCCACCTTTTGGCTTTTATGAATATGCTGCTATGAATATTCATGTGCAAGTGCTTGTGTGGACATATGCTTTTATTTCACTTGGGTATATACCTAGAAGTAGAAAAGCTGGGTCAAATGGTAACTCTTTATTTAGCTTTTTAAGGAACTGCCAGACTGCTTTCCAAATTGGCTGCACCATTTTGTATTCCCACCAGCAGTGAAGAAGGGTTCCAACTTCTCTACATCCTCACCAACACTGTTATTATGACTTTTTTATCATAGCCATTTTAGTGAGTGAAGTGGTATCTCATTGTGGTTTTGCTTTGCATTTCTTTGATGACTAATGATGCTGAACATCTTTCCATGTGCTAATGGTTACTTATATATCTTCTTTGGAGAAATGTCTATTCAGATCCTTTTCCCATGAAAAAAAAATTTTTTTTTAAGATTTATTTATTTACTTTGAGAGAGAAAGTGAGTGTGCACATGTGTGCATGTGGGGGGAGGGGCAGAGGAGAGAATCTCAAGCAGACTCCCCACTGAGCAAGGAGCCTGAAGCAGGGCTCAATCCCACAACCCATGAGATCAAAACCCGAGCCAAAACCAAGAGTTGGATGCTCAGCCAACTGAGCCACCCAGAAGCCTAGAAAAATTTCTTTTTGAAAGGTTAAGTGTAGACTAGATTCTTTTTTTTTTTTTAAGATTTTATTTATTTATTTGACAGAGAGAAAGAGACAGTGAGAGGGAATACAAGCAGGGCGAGTGGGAGAGGGAGAAGCAGGCTTCCTGCTGAGCAGGGAGCCTGATGTGGGGCTTGATCTCAGGACCCTGGGATCATGACCTGAGCCAAAGGCAGACACTTAACGACTGAGCCACCCAGGCACCCCCTGTATACTAGATTCTTAATCTCTGGGTTGCTTCACACCTAATCCTCCATTATATAAATTATATGAGTCCTAATCAAATGAGTTTGATTTATTCCAGTTCTTTCTAGTTCTATGAATCTATGGTTTGCAAGAATTTTCATATCTCACGTCGGATTTTCATAGAATGGAAGCTGAAGATAAAATGATTCAAAATGTCCCTACTTCCTGCAGAGAAGAACTTTTTTTTTAAGATTTTATTTATTTATTTATTTGAGAGAGAGAGAGAGAGAAACAGCGTGAGAGGAGAGAGGGTCAGAGGGAGAAGCAGGCTCCCCGCTGAGCAGGGAGCCCAATGCGGGACTCGATCCAGGGACTCCAGGATCATGACCTCAGCCGAAGGCAGTCGCTTAACCAACTGAGCCACCCAGGCGCCCCTGCAGAGAAGAACTTTTGAGTAGAGGATCATGGAGATACATTTCAGGAAGGCCCTTTGAGCGGTGAGTCCTGCAAAACAGGCTCTCTATATTGGTGCAAAAACTGACACAGAAGGGGCCAGTGGGCAAATATGCTTCATTTTCTATGACACTTTGAAATTATTGCCTGAAAAGATAAACCTGGTTTTTGTCTGAATTACATTATGAGGTGATCCATCTTCAACCCCAGCTGAGAGTATAGCTGAGCTGTTTCCCTAAGTGAATGATGTAACATGAAAACATGCATCTCAAGATAAGCAGTTCAGCAGGGGCTCAGTGCGAATATGTTCATGAAAGGTACAGCCATGGATGGGCAAACCCAGCCCTCTGCTTCCAGGCCTTTCCCTTCATCTCTATAATAATTTATCATGTTGCTTCATTTAAATGTGAACATTTCAAAAATATTTTTTAAGTTTTTTTTTAAGTCTGTAGGCTCAACAGTCCCAAAAATAAGGCTCATGATGGTAGGAAGGAAATAAGGATGTACCCACTTGTGAGTGGGTAGATGTAAGATTTAAGAGTTAAGAGTAAAAAAATTATGACCAGTTCTGCGGCAGCGGAAGGCACCACAGTTGATCACTTGAACACAATATGAGTTATTGAATATTTAAGAATTGAGGATAGGAGTTTTTCTTTTTTTTCTTTTAAGACAAAAGGCCACTTATATTATCCATCACTGACATGCACACCACCATCCCAAATAGTAGTATTAAAGGAAATGTTATGAAGGTTACATGAACAGCTTGAAGGATCTGAACTATTGTTAACTGAAGAAGGGCAAAATATCTAAATGATAATTAGAAATTTTACATTTTAAAAAGGAGAAGAAAAACAAGTCACAGAGCTTTCTGATTACCCAAGACTCTTCTGGCTCATCTGTGGCTAGATACTGAGTGGCATAAAAGGCGAACAGGGCCATAATGCAAAACACCCATCACAGCCCTCCCCATACCTGATTCTCCAGCCTACCTTTATCTACTATGATGCTTCCTACTCAACTATTCTTGCACTTGTTGTGCCTGCTGCTGAACAAATCAACAGACATTCCCCTGAATCCAGTCTTTGGTGTAGGTTTGTAATGCCCGAAGTTCAGCCATGGCAGCCAAGGTCAGCCAGCACCTTCTAAAAAACAAAACAACTGTCAGTATCATAGGGGTTGGAGGAAAGACTGCAATTCTTTCTTTTAATGTGTTCTTCATACATCTTATAATCACCTTATAATTCAGTCAGTGATTCTTAAGCTGCAAAAGTTCTGGTTTGGGATTCTTGGTAGGATCCTTGAGCAAAAAGCCACGAGGACACCTCACTGCCATCACCCCTGCCTGTGGGCCAAAACATCAGAACATGTGATGGAAATGAGGACAAAGAAGCAAGGAATGGAGCCGAGGAACTTTCAGAATTTGCAGAGACTTTGAAAGTGCTTAGACCTCACATGTCACCAATAAAAAATATGACCCATCAAGAAGGGTCTGAACATGTCCTATGAAACAATTTTAAAAACCAAAAAGTTGAGTTTTAATTAAAGTTTAGCTTTAATTAATTACAAAAATAAATAAACAGAATGATGGAATGCTAGATGTAGCAAAACTAGGTCACGGAGGACCAGGACAATCTAGGCCAAACTTGGTAAGTGAATATATCATATAAGAACTTGAACTATAAACCAAACTGCCAAAAACACATTTAATAGGGAATTTCTCGGGCGCCTGGGTGGCTCAGTTGGTTAAGCGACTGCCTTCAGCTCAGGTCATGATCCTGGAGTCCCGGGATCGAGTCCTGCATCGGGCTCCCTGCTCAGCAGGGGGTCTGCTTCTCCCTCTGATCCTCTTCCCTCTTGTGCTCTCTGTCTCTCATTCTCTCTCTCTCAAATAAATAAATAAAATCTTTAAAAAAAATAGGGAATTTCTCTTGTTTCCATAGAAATTTATCTTTACCTATTTTAGAAATCAGTTTCTCTTTTTAGTGGTGATTACTAGAATAGAATTGAAATCCATAGATAAGGAAACCACTCCTATAGTTTCAAAGCTGAAGTCCATGACAACATGCGTACCCAATCTGAGTAGCCCTCAACAGCATGAGTTTTATGTTCTCAAAGGTCAGAACTCCCTTTGCCTTCTGTGGCTTTGGGAACAGATTGGTTAACCTATAGTATCTGAATGCCTGGATGGACTATAAAGCTTGTACGGTGGGCAAATTGAAACAGGCCAACAGCATGACACTGCTTGCCTACAGCGGGTCATAATTGCAGTCAATGTCTCCATGGTGACCTCTCTGAGCCATGAGGCCAGAACTGTGGGATTAATGACATCCCACGACTGGAGCAACCACAGTGCCGAGAACAGCTCTGACTACTGTAAGTAAGCCCCAAACCTCAAATTTAGATGAAAAATTTTAAGAACCTAATCCATACCAAGGGACCAATTTGGGTGGTTTTGGATGGAGAAGTCTCTCTGTGTGAGATCCAGGAAGCCCTGTTAGCTCTCTTACCTTCCGGAGGCCCCATGGTAGTATCGACAAGGAAGGGAAAGGATAGAGAACTTACTAGACAGAAACCAAGAATGAAAGAATGAGAATACCATGACTGCTCATTGTTCCTTGATACTGTGTCTTCTTAGATTAGCTGTCAACTGCTTTCATGTACTTAAAGCATAATTTGTTTAGGGTTGCCCAAAAGAATGTAGACCGTTGCCTTAATTATGTGTGTAACCACCCCAAAACAGTAAGAAATGAGGTTTTATTTCATTTAGGTGGTTCCAGGGAGAAACCTTTCCAGGACCCATGTTTGGGCACAGCTGTTCTCCCTGATCAGGGTCCTTGCAGTACCTAAGTAAGACTATCACCGTCCGACCTTGTTCTGTCTCTGGCCGCTGCTAATTGTGTTACTTCCTTTATGACAAAAAGGTCTTACTTTTTCCTACAATTGTGATATTCATGATCATTTCACCATTTATTCACCGACTAACCAAAATCCAATCCACCAGGATTTTCTATCCTACTTTCCTGTAGACTCTTAATTTCTCAAGTGCCTCAAAATAAATTCTATTTAAAATCTTTAGAGGTCCTAACTTAGGCCTCTAAAAATATTAAAAATACTTAAATATCTTATGGTTGTGTCCTCTCAGAGGCTGAGTATATTTCATCTTAATTTTCACCTCACTAGTCAAGTAAATGAGAGAAAACATAATTCATATTCATTGTGGGAAAACTGAATCAACCACTAAGCAGTAAAAAGACTACTAACCTAATGGATTACCTTACTTAATTGCTTCTCCTAGAGTTTAATCCCCTAACTACGTATAAAAAAGTCAGGGTGCCTGGCTGGCTCAGTCGGTTATGTGTCTGACTCTTGGTTTCAGCCCAGGTCATGATCTTAGGGTCATGATCTCAGGGTCATGAAATCAAGCCCCACTTTAAGCTCTGGGATTCCCCCTCCTCCTTCTTCCCCTTCCTCCACTCACACATGCCCTCTCTCTAAAATAAATAAATAAATAAAATCTTAAAAAAAAAAAAAAGACAAAATTACAAAGAAAACTATTAGATAGATGCAGGGGACTTGTCAATGGCAATGCCTTTATTACACAGAGATTAATTTAGACTTTTCTGATGAGTTTTGCTCTATTCTGTCGCTTGCTTATACGTATATGTGTTGGAACATCCATAACTCTAGTCGTGGGAGACAGCATTGTGTTAGCATCTTAGGAGATTTATGCAACTGGAACACAGTTATGAACCCTCAAATTAAAAATACCTGGGCGGCCAAATAATAATTGTCATAAAGCTCATTCTGTCCTCTGTGCCTGTTTCATAGCCTTTTAAGGTTACCTGGTTTCCAAAGCACAGCAAACCAGATGATGAGAGCAGGTGACAAGCAGAGACAGCCATCATTTTATGTTGGCAGCTACATTAAGTGGCAGATGACTGACAGGAAAATGAAAAAAAAAAAAAAAACTTTGAGAAAAGCAGGCAGTGACATAAGACCTCAAATCTCAGAGATCCAGAGGAATTTCATTTTCAGGATGAGCAACCCTAAGTGGCTTCTGTACTCATCACCCTATTTGAACACAGTGTGATAACTGACTTAATGACCCTCAAATGCTGGGACTGGGAAGATAACCCTAGGGATCGAGTCCAACACTCCCGATTTACAGATGAGCAAATGGAGGCCTAGAGAAGCCTTCAGGGCCAAGTTCAGGATCATAGCTGGTTGGTGGTGGAACTCCCACTAGAACCGGGATCCCCTGACCCTAGTGCATCTTTTTTTTTTTTTAATGAAAACATGGTTGAAGCCTCATTGGTTAAACATGACAGTTGATGAAATAATGTACAGAAGGGTAGCACTCAGACACAGAAGGGAGGGAAGTCTTGTTGGCTAGGATATTGTGAATCTGATACATAAAACGGTGGAGCATTTTTAATATTAATATTTGAAATAACTTTGCTCTTTCAGAAAATTAATTTCCATGAAGCAGTCCCTTCTCAGATGTTAAAATGTCCGCTCTTCAGAAAGGTCTCCCCTGACCACCCTGTTAAAAATAGGACCACTATCACTTTCTATCTCCTTACTTTGACTTAATATACTCTATAAACTATCACTTATAGATACCTTTCCTCTAAAGCTTCTTTTCAAGTTAACAGCTTAAGTCTTGTCGTTTTCTTCTAGTTTTTAAATAGAATAAATAGTTTTCTTTCCTTGGAAGAGATTTAGCCCTGATTCTGAAGCTCAGAACCACTAAACAGTCAAGGCATATGGGCCGAGCCCCCGGAAGAAGTCCCTGCAACTGATTCTGCCTGAATCCAACCTGAATAAGAAATGATGGAATCCCTTTATCATGATGGTATTTAGACACAAGTACCAATCAATATTCCAGCTTTAAGCTTGTGCCTCTGTCAAGATTTTCTATATGCAGTTCTGTTTTAAAAGAAAAGACTTGACTTACAGCTGAATCCAAGTAACACAAGCCTTTCTACAACATGGTTTCAGTATCATTCTTATTTTACTTGGCACTGAGAGCTTAAAACACATTCCTGCTTTTCCCCACTCCCTTCCCACATTCTTTAAAAGGGCAGGAACTATTATCTCTTTGATAATAGAGCAAAAACGTCAGCATAAAGCTAATTAGATACACACTTCTATTGAGATGGGAGGACAGCATCTGACATCTCCGTATTAGTTTGAACTAATGTCCTTAAATAATTATTTTAATTCCATATTGTTATAGCCTTGTTTCTAAGCAAGAGGTAGAGAGGTAGATTCGATGGTAAGAGAGCTGAGTAGTTGAAGAAAATTTAGAGAAAATAGTATTTCCTTAGCACCAAATAAATACTATTACTCCTGAAGTACAAAAAAAATATAGATAAAAAATAATCCTTTCAAATAAAATGTTATAGGATTGACTTTTTCTTTAACATCTGTGCCTACTTGTTCTTCCAACTATCTTGACATTAATTAGTGGATTCCTAGGTGTCAGTCCCTTGCCAACCTGAGATCAAAAGGGAATTAGAATTTAAGATGACTAATCATGTTCAATGCACTACCATCGGTTCCCCCTTAGGATTATATTTATATTATGTGTGAATTATAAACCTCCTCTGCAGACGAACCATGAGAGACGATGGACTCTGAAAAACAAACTGAGGGTTCTAGAGGGGAGGTGGGGTGGGGGGATGGGTTAGCCTGGTGATGGGTATTAAGGAGGGCACGTTCTGCATGGAGCATTGGGTGTTATATGCAAACAATGAATCATGGAACACTACATCAAAACCTAATGATGTAATGTATGGTGATTATCATAACATAATAAAAAAATTTTTAAAAAATAATAAACCTCCTCTGCCTGGCCTCTTAAATGTTGGGATGTCTCAGGGCTGAGTCCTTGACCCTCTTGTCTCTTCCCCAGGTGATGCCATCCACTTCCACAGCCTTAAATGCCATGAATGTGATGCCTCAATTGGTATTTCCAGCCCCACCCTCTTCCTGAGCTCCAGGCACCCCTGTCCAACTGCTTGCTGGACATCCCCCACTTGGATGTCTCCTAGGCATCTCAAACTTAGCATGAATGAAACTCGCCTCTCAATTTCTTCTCGCCAGAACTTACCCCACACACATCCTCATTTTAGTGGCATTGTCGTTGCTCAGACCCAAATCCTAGGCAGCCTCGACTTCTCTATCTCACTTCCTCCAGAGGAGCATTCACCATGGAGCTCTAGAAGCTTAAACTTCCAGATCTTTCGCTCGCACAGAGCCCCTCCAGAGGACCTCATTTTATGTTCGGTGTTTCATTTTTCTTATAGAGGGGCCTCAAACTGTGTTAGGTTTCAGGTCCCACAAAACTTGGATCTGCCTCTGCACCCTACATCCTGCTTTATTTCGGAAAGCAAACTATCTCGATCAGACCACTCTGGACACTGTCAATTGCTGTAGTCCAAGCCACCTTATTCTCTGGCCTGGAGTACCACAGTGACCTCCTCATGCTCCCCCAGCCTCCTCACTCCCTCCTACTGTTTTCTATATTACTCCAAAATCACCTTTTATAACTGTTTAAATGTTAAATGATCTGTTAAAACCCGTCATATCCCTTACTTAACCCGTTCCACTTAGAATAAGTCATACTACTGAAGGATTACAATGCCCCCGGCGATCTGGCCCCTGTTTGCCTCTCAGCCCTCCCCTCATGGCTTACTCCTCTCTGGCTGTACCCTTCTTTCCTCCCTGGAATACACCAGACTCCATTTTGTCTTGGGACTTTTACACTTGCTGTGTCCTCTGCTGGAAATAGGAATTTCTCCCATTTCTTTAATCGTCTCATCTTTTAAGTCTCTGCTCAAGTATCTCCCCCAACGTAGCACCCAACTCCACCCAGTCATTCTTGACCCACTATCTTCCTTTCACTGGTCACCGTATGAGCTATCTAATCTACTCAGTTGACTTTTTTATTGTCTGGCTTCTTCTAAAAGATAAGCTCCATGAAGTTGGGAACCCAGTCCTGCTCACTACTGAATCTCCACAAGGAGTGCCCACTGCCGAGAAGGTGCCCAATAAATATTTGCTAAATAAGTGAATAAGTAAAATGTTAAAAAAAAAAAATGCTAACACAGTAAAGCGTGGCATAAAGCAGTACAACACATAGTGTGGATGGAATTAAAGAGTATGAACTATATTATGAGGTTCCTTTTGTTTCTACTTCATTAACTACAGCCAGCTAAAACTCTCTCCTGCCAGTACATGAAAATTTGAGTTGTAGATTGATGTCACAATTGATATTCCACTGTGAATGCCATCATAATGCATGAGGTAAAATGTGCACATCATAGTATCCAAACTGTGAGATGCTTGCTATAAATAGCAAATGCATGGAGAGGAAAATAGATAGACTAAATCATGTCAGTATCTCTCTAGTCCCTTTCCTCCAAAATAATGGCTTAGGAATGCTCAGGTTTGAAGGTGAGGAATGCTATCATCCGTGTATTCTGAATTGAATTAAAAACAGTGTGAAAATAGGAAAAAAAACAGTAATTGAGGTCTGGATCAATTTCCTTCAGATCACTAAGGAAAAACAGTTTTTAAAATAACAGCTTTTTTGAGATATCATTCACATACCATAAAGCTCACACTTTTTAAATATACAGTTGTTTACTCATAGAGTTTCGCATCCATCACCACTGTCACATTCCAGAACATCTTCATCACCCCAAAAAGAAACTAGCAGTCACTCCACCTTCCCTCCCTTCCCCTCCAGGCCCCTGGCAAACACGAATCTACTTTCTGTGTCTATGGATTGGCTGCTTCTGGACATTTCACATAAATGGAACCAAAAAATATGTGACTTTTTGTGTCTGGCTTCTTTCACTTGGCCTAATATTTTTAAGGTTCATCCACGTTGCAATATGTATCAGTACTTTGTTTCTTTTATTGCCAAATAGATATGCCACATTTTGTCTATCTATTCATCAGTTTATGTATATTTTGGATTATTTCCACGTTTTGGCTATCATGAATAATGTTGCTATGAACATTCATGTAAAAGTTTTTGTGTAGACATATGTTTCCATTAGCATGTATTTAGTAGAATTGCTGGGTCATATGGTAACTTTTTGCATAACTTTTGAAGAACTGCCAAACTGTTTGTCAGCTTGACTGCACCATTTTATGGTCCGATCAGCAATGTGCTCGGGGTCCAGGATGAGGGGTCCCAATTTCCCCACATCCTCATCAGTACTTGCTATTGTCTTTTTTATTATAGTTATCCTAGCAGTATACCCTCTTTTGGTTTTGACTTATATTTCCCTAATGACTAATGACGTTGAACATTTTTAACATACTCTCTAGCCATTTGCACTCATGTATCTTCTGTGGGGAAAGGTCTATTCAAATGTCTGTTTTGCCTACTTTTTAATCGGGTGTCTTTTCATTATTGAGTGTAACAGTTCATTATATATTCTGGATACAAGTCCCTTATCAGATATAGGATGAGCAAATATTCTCTCCCATTCTATGGGTTGTCTTTTCACGCTCTTGATGGTTTCCTTTGAAGCACGGAAGTTTTTAATTTTGATGAAGTCCAATTTATCCTTCCTCTCTTTTTTGTCTTTTGTAATTTTGGTGCCATATCTAAGAAACCATTGCCTAATCAAAGGCCTTATTGCTTTCTTCTAAGAATTTTACAGTTTTATCTCCTATATTTAGGTCTATGCCCCATTTTGAGATTTGCATATGGTACAAGGCAGCAGTTCAGCTTCATTCTTTTGCATGTGGACATCCAGTTGTACCAGCAACATTTGTTGAGAAGACGGTGCTTTCACATGAATGGCCTTGGCACCTGTATTTGTCAGGGTTCTCCAGAGAAAATGAACCAAGAGGATATATATAAAGAGATCTATTTTAAGGAACTAGCTCATGTGATTATGGGGACTGGCATGTCTGAAATCCTCATGGCAGGACAGCAAGTGTAAATTCAGGCAAGAGTTGATTTTGCAGTATGGAGTCTGAAATTTGCAGACCAAGCCAAAAGGTGTTTCTATGTCCTGAGGCAGAAATGCTTCTTCCTCTGGAAACCTGCCTTTGCTATACAGGCTTTCCACTGGTTAGATGAGACCCACCCATTATGGAGGGTAATCTACTTAGAGTCAACTGATTGTAAATGTTAATCACATCTACAAACATCTTCACAGAAACATCTAGTGTTTGACCCAACAACTGGGCACCATAGCCTAGCCAAGCTGAAACCTAAAATCAACCATCATGGCACTCTTCTCAAAAATCAATTGACCACAAATATAAGGTTTATTTCTGAAGTCCTCATTCAAGTTCATGGATCTTTGTGTCTATCATTATGCCGGTATCACAGTGTAGCTTTATAATAAGCTTTAAAATCAAGGTGTGAGTCCTTCAACTCTTGTTTGGTTTGAGATTATTTTGGCTATGTGTAGTCTCTTGCAATTCATATGACTTTTAGGATCAGCTTTTTCTGAAGAAAAAAAGCAGTTGAAATTTAGATAGGTATTGCTTAAATCTGTAGATCAATTTGGGGAGTATTGCCATCTTAATATTAAGTCTTCCAATTCATGCACATGGAATGCCTTTCCATTTATTCAGATATTTCTAAATTTCTTTAGCCATGTTTTATGATTTTTGGTGTATAAGTCTTATATGTTTGTTAAACTTGTTCTGAGTATTTTATTATTTTTTGGTGCTATCGTAGAGATTTTTTTATTTCATTTTTTGATTGTTCATTGCTAGTACATGATACATGATTTCTGTGTATTAATCTTGTATCCTGCAACCTTGCTGAATTCATTTATTTGTTTTAATAACATTTTTGTGGATTCATCAGGATTTTCTCTATACAAGATCATACCATCTGTGACTCTCCAGTATAATGTTGAATAGAAATGATGACAATGGACATTCTTGTCTTTTTCTTGATCTCAGGAAGAAAGCATTCATTTTTCACCCCAGTAAGTACGATATTAGCTGTGGGTTTTTCATAGATGGAAATTTAAGGAAGTTGCCTTCTATTCCTAGTCTGTTGAGTGTTTTTATCGTGAAAGAGTGTTGGATTCTGTCAAAAGCTTTTTCTGCATCAATTTCAATGATCATGTGGTCTTTATACTTTATTCCATTAATATGGTATATTACATTGATTGATTTTCTTATGTTATACCAACTTCACATTCCTAGGATAAATCCCACCTAGTCATGATATATGATTCTTTTTATATGTTGCTGAATGCAGTATGCTAGGATTTTGTTGAGAATTTTTGCATCAATATTTATGTTGGTATGCAGTTGCCTTGTGATGTCTTTGGTTTTGGTATCAAGTTAAAACTGGCTTCATAGAATAAATATTCACTCTGCTTCTAGTTTTTGGAAAACCTTAGAAAGGATTGGTATTAATTCTTCTTTAAATGTTTGGTAAAATTCCCCAATAAGGCCATCTAGCCCTGGAATTTTGTGGGAAATTTTATTACTAATTCAGTCTCTCTGCTTGTTATGGGTCTATTCAGATTTTCTTTACTTTTTTTAAGATTCTATTTATTTATCTGAGAAAGAGAGCAGGAGCAAGCAAGCAGGGGGAGGAGCAGAGGGAGAGGGACAAGTAGACTCCACACTGAGCATGGAGCTGGATGTGGGACTCCATCTCAGGACCCTAAGATCATGACCTGAGCCGAAATCAAGAGTTGGACACTTAGCCAACTGAGCCACCCAGGCACCCCACTATTCAGATTTTCTATTTCTTCTCAATTTCATTTTGTAGTTGTGACTTTTTAGGGATTTCCATTTCATCCATGTTATCTAATTTGTTAGCATACAACTGTTCATAGCATTTCATTATAATTTTTTTATTCCGGAAAGTGCGGTATTAATAGCCCCTTTTATTTTTAATTTTAGTAATTCAGTCTTTTTTTTTTCTTGATCTAGCTAAAGGTTTGTCAATTTTGTTGATCTTTTCAAAGGAGCAGCTTTTTTTCCTCTTGGTTTTTTAATTCTCATTTCACTTATTTCCTTTCTCGGTTGTATTATCTCTTCTGCTTGCTTGGGTTTAGTTTGCCCTTTCTCTAGTTTTGAAGAAACTAGGTGACATTATTGATTTGAGCTCTCTTTTATTTTTTACCAAAGATGTTTGCAACTCTGAAGTTTCCCAAGAGCACTGCTTTCACTGTATCCCTTAAGTTTTGGTCTCCTGTGGTTTTGTTTTCATTCATCTTAAAGTATTTCCTAATTTCTCTTGTGATTCCTTCTTCAACCCATTTGTTATTTAGAAGGGATGCTGGCCCACTTATTTGTGAATTCCTCAGATTTCCTTTTGTTCTTGATTTCAAATTTCATTTCACTGAAGATGGAGAACATACTTTGTATGATTTGAGTCTTTTTAAATCTACCAAGACTTGTTTTATGGCCCAACATGTGATCTCTTCTGGAGAATGTTCCCTGTGCACTTGAGAAGAATATGTATCCTGTTGTTGTTGGATGGAGTGTCCTACAGATGTTTGTTAGGTCTAGATGGTGTATAGTGTTCTTCATGTCTTCTGTTTGTTGTTCATCTTCTGCCTAGAGGTCCTATCCATTATTAAGAGTGGAGATTGAGAGGAGTTCCCTGGTTTCTGCTGATTCTTGAGGCCTAGGAAGGCACCCTCCCCCAACAGAATTCAAAGACCTGACAATGTCCCTGTATTGTGGAGTTGCTTGCAGGAGAAAATCTTTTTGGTACTTTAGGCTGCTGTCAACTTATGTCACTAAGACCCGGTATTTATTTGAACTGAAGGAAGATGATGATGCATGTAAAAAAGCCCAGCAGACAGGAGCATTTTATCTCTTTCATAGCCTGGCTCCTTTGCTTCAGAAATTGGGACACCAATACCAGGCCTCCAGGCATAGCCTACTAGAGTTGGAAAGGCTCCTGGCAAGGTTTGGACAGGACACACAAAGAATAGAAGACTCTGTGCTGACTGGATGCTCTGAACAGCATGAAGCGTGGTTTGCTCTGGATCTAGGTCTAAAAAGCTCCTCTTCCATAAATGCTTCCTTACAGAAACCAGAAATGGAGACAGAGCTCAAGGGCTCTTTCACTGAGCTGAGGAAGGCTCTTTCAGCTGAATACAAAGGATGCCTCCTTGCTGACCACAGCTCAGGCTCTTCTCTGTTGGCATGATGCTCATCAGTTCTGTAGCAGAAGCGGGCAGCCCACCAAGAAGAATATGACTGGCAGCAAGCGTGTGTGCCCTTCCAATAAGATTATCTATTATCCACAGATGGCTCCTGGGGTGATCACTCTGGTGTCAGATGGGACTCGATGTCTGCTTGCCCGCCAGAGTTCCTTAAGGGAATGTATTCTGCCTTGGCAGGTTTTTGTGATATAGGTGAAAGTCTGGAAGAGGCTGTCCGGAGAGAAGTTGCAGAAGAGGTGGGATTGGAGGTGGAAAGACTGCAGTACTCTGCATCCCAGCACTGGCCCTTTCCTACTAGCTCACTCATGATTGCTTGTCATGCAACTGTGCAAGCAGGGCAGACAGAGATCCAGGTGAACTTGAAAGAACTAGAGGCAGCTGGCTGGTTCAGTTATGATGAGGTAGCCACAGCCCTGAGGAAAAACAATCCATATACTCGGCAACAGTATGGGACATTCTGGTTGCCCCCTAAGTTAGCCATTGCCCACCAACTGATTAAGGAGTGGGTGGAAAAGCCGTCCTGCTCTACCCTGCCCGTTTAGCTCAGATTGAGCCACCTAGATCAGTATCCTGGAGGGGCATAAATGAGATCAGTTGATAAAGGGGAGGTGACCAAAGGCCATCTCCAACTTTATACTAAGGCAGAACGAGGATGAATATAGCAGTGTAAGGAAGTTCTTGTTCACAGGCAACCAAAGTGCCAAACTGATAATGACACTTGTCAAAATCAGAGGGAAGTTTGAAGCATTAGTTTGGATATAGGCCCCCATGCACCCATTTTCACTGTCTTGGAAGCAAACATCTTTTGGCATGTATCTCGTTAATGCTGGGTTTACACTAACTGCCAAAATGTGCCTGGTATAATTTTAATTTTATCTTAGTATTGAAGATACATAGCAAATCTCAACCCACTACTGAGTTACCTTTCATCCTCATAGGACTAAGAAAAAAGGCACAATATAACATTAAAACTTTCATGTACAGGTATTTTGTACATGGTATTTAAGTAAAAGCCTTATTTCTTTAAGGCATCTGAAGGGATGAAGAAAGTGGGAGCCAAGGCCTTCCTCAGAGTACTCTGTAATAAATCAGATGCAGTGATGTTCTGCTGGGGTAACTGCATCCCAGTGGGGCTTAAGAGAGCTATGTCTTTTGCTGTTACTTGCTCAGCTTGTGACCCAAGGAAAAGATGATCACTTTGCCATGTCTGATTTCCTAAATATAAAATGGTCACTGCCATTTGCATACTGTTAAGTGTTGTAACTTCAGCTAAGGGATTAATGAGAGCGAACCATTTCTTGTTTTATGGGATAAACTAAATTTAGGATTGCTCATCATTCACGTATGTCATTCTATACCTTGTCATAAGGGAGAATTTATCTGGAGGAAATAAAATAAATTTACACACACACACACACACACACAAAAGAGTGGAGATTGAAGTCTCCAACTATTTTTTTGAATTTCTCCCTTCAGTTCTGTCAAGTTTTGCTTCATGTATTTTGGGGCTCTGTTGGTAGGTACGTGTGTATGTAACTGCTGTGTCTTCCTGACTGATTGATGCTTTGATCATAATAAAATATCCTACTTTGTCTTAGATAATTTAATCTTAAAATCTATTTTGTCTGATACAGGATAGCCATTTTGGCTCTCTTTTGGATACTGTTTACATGGGATATCTTTTTCCGTCCTTTTACTTTCAACCTACCTTGTTCCACAGAAAAACACTTAAAACTAAATTCTTCTGCTATGTATATTTTTATTTCAGGTGTTACAATACAGTGAATGATGGCTTTTAAACCATTCACCACATTTAAATGAAAATCAACATAAAAAAAAATAAAAAATAAAAAGAGTTCTTCTTTCCCCCAGCTCTTAACTAGTTCTTGACTTAACTTATAAGGATTTATTCTAGAGGATCAAATTTGGAGTCTTACTTTCTAGAGGTTCACAAATCTCTTTAATGTCCAACCAGCAGGGAAAGGAAATTCCTAAGCAAGGAACACTGCTCAGGAAGTACTGTACCATGTCTCCAAATCCCTGAGAATCAAGTCGGAAAACTGGAAGCAACAGAAAGCACTATAAGGTAACTTATTTTCACTTTGTTGACAAGTCACTTCCTAAATCTAAATTAACAAAGTATGTAGGACACTTGTGTATAGCTAGTTGGTTATTTTACTCTCTAGCGAAGTACTGTTGAATAGAAATAACATGTGAACCACAAATGCAAGTCACACATGTAATTTTAAAGTTTCTAATAGTCATATTTTTAAAAGTAAAAACGGAAAAATTGTTAATGCAGTTAATAGTTATCACTTATTAATAAGTATAATTAACATATTTTATTTAACCCAATATGTTATCATTTCTGCACGTGATCAACATAAAATTGTTAATTATTCCTTTTTTTAAGATTTATTTATTTAGGGCACCTGGGTGGCTCAGCCGGTTAAGCATCTGTCTTCGGCTCAGGTCATGATCCCAGGGACCTGGGATCTCAGCAGAGAGTCTGCTTCTCCCTCTCTCTCTGTCCCTCCCCCTTCATGTGTGCTCTCTTTCTCTCTCTCAAATAAATAAGAGAGAGAGCAGGAGTGGGAGAGGCAGAGGGAGAGGGAGAGAGAGAATCTCAAGCTGACTCCCCTCTGAGCACGGAGCCAGACTCAGGGCTCCATCTTACAACCCTGAGATCATGACCTGAGCTGAAATCAAGAGTTGGACACTTAACCAACTGACCCAGCCAGGCACCCTGTTATTGTTAACAATAACAATAAAATTGTTATTCTTAATTTTCTACTAGGTCTCTGAAATTTAGTCTGCACCTTACTCTTAAAGCACACTTAATTTCAAACTAGCTACATTTCAAGTGATCAATAACCACAATGGCTAGCGGCTACCACTCTGGACAAAGAACTATAGCATTTAAAACTGAAAATGGCCTTAAAATGCTCTCTTTTGATTACATCAAACTTAAATAATTTTTTCTTAACCACAGTTTATTATACATTGCTATAACATGACTGCTTATATAATAGGAGTATAAAAACATAATAACCTAACAAGTAGATGTACAATCAGAATTAAATTTACGAATCTTGGAGGTTTCAATCTGAATCAGTAATGACAGCTAACATTTATTAAGCATTTACTCTGTGATAGGCACTATGCCAAGTATTTTAACACATGGTGGAAGGTACTTCTGTTATCTCCATTTCATAGAAGAGGGAACTGGGGCTGAGAAAGTTTAATTAACTTGGGCAAGATCACAGCATGCAAGTTGTAAAGTCAAAATTATTTGAATTCTCATTCTGGCTGGCTCTTGGAGCCTGTGATCCTAGCCTCCAAACTCTACACCTCCCTAAAATGTACCCAAAAACCTGCAGAATTCAGTAATTTTCACATATAAAACTATGAGAGAGAGAAACAGAGAAAGAGCAAAAGAAATTAATCGAATCCAAATATCCCCTGCTTGTCTTCAATTTAACAATTTGCTGACTATTGGGTGCAGTACCCTTTGGGAATATGAAGGTTTCACTTGCCCCTGGTTGGCATGCTCTGACTGTAACAGACAGCTTCAGACAGGGGTTTGAAAGTCTTGATAAAAAGCAGCTGAAGAAATGTAAACAGTTCATTTTATTTTCAGCAAACAACTTTTCTCAACAGTTCTCATCTCTTTTGCTGGCTCTTACCTAAGCAACAAATAGCATCAATATTAGAAAGAGTTAGAAATCTTATTTATCAGTCCAATGCCTATTAACTATCCTTAATCCATCAATGTACTATTTTATTCTGCATAATTGGGAGGGAGACTAACAGAAAATATACAAATACACTTTCTACACACACAGTGTGATGCATACATCCATATCACATGTAGCTGTCTGAGGTCTATTCCTTATTTAATCCTAAAATCTGTCTAATTAATAATAGTTGATAATTATTGAGTACTATACAGACACCATGCCATGAGAATTTACAAATATTATCCTAACTTTTACAATACCCCTATGAAGAAGTGTTATTCCCCTTTTACAAATGAAAAAACAAAGCCAACTTTTTTCATTGTACCAAGTTAACTATTAATACAAACACCTGTAAAGAATACCATCACCTCATATCTGTATACAGTTATAGATTATAATATTTTCATTTATATTATTTAAACTGACCCTCATAATAAGTTGTGATACAGAGAGCACGTGTGCTTACAACTACCAGGACAAGTAGTTGAGGTTCTTTTGGAGTCCTGGGGCAACTTTTAAAAATTTACAGATTGCTCATTTGGGAGAATCTTATTTTATTTACACTCAGCATCCAATAAACCAGAAATGACAGACAAGACCAAATTCTACTCCAGCTGAGAGAAGCTTTCACAGAGTTTTTAAAAGCCTAACTTCTCCAACCACCCCCATTAACATGAAAACCCATAAAACCAAGAGCAGTACCTGAAGAAGATTCTGATGCTCTCTCGTTAAGGAGTCTTGCCTCCTGTATTATGATAAATAGGTCATGACCAGGCTGTGCAGTACCTTCTGACGAACAACAAAAATCCCAAATTACCAGAGCACCTTGGTGGCTCAGTCAATTAAGCACCAACTCTTGATTTTGGCTCAGGTCATGACCTCAGGGTTTGTGAGATCGAGCCCCAAGCCCCATGTGGGGCTCTGCACTCAGCGGGAAGTCTGCTTGAAGATTCTCTCCATCTGCCCCTCTCCCTACTCCCTCTCTCTCTAAAATAATCTTTAAAAAAAAAAACTAAATTACCTAGATTTCATGTCCTAGTTGAGAGAAACTTCAAGTCTTCCATTTTCCCAACCTCACCCTTTTTCACAAGGGGTTGTAAATGCTCTGAGCAAATATGCCCCCAGAATTTAACAGAGGTAGGGTCAGGTCTAATAAGCTGAAGTGAAAGGTATCAGGAGCTGGCTGTTCACAGTTAACTGGGCCAAAGCAATGACAGCTAATCGGGAGTGAACAAAACTTAAGGTTTTCCACCCCTCCATTTCATTTCCAAATAATTTAATGTCAGAACTGTTGTGATTAATATCATACCTTAACAGCCATTATTATTCCATTTTATAGATGAGAAATCGAGGCTTAGAGACATTAAGTGCTCACTCAAGTGTACATAAGTAGTAGGAGACCAAATACCCAAATTCACTCAAGTTCAAGGTTCTTTACCTTCCAACATCTAATCTCCTTGGGAAATAAACCTATATTCCTATGGGCTGCCATTATACAATATCCGAGCTATTTTCTTATGGGGAGAGAATACTCATAAAACAAACAGGACTCTCTCCATGGGAAATGGGTTTCTAAGTGCCATAAATTCCCAAAAGGCTGAGCATTAGGAACTCTCCAAACTGGCAGGCCTGCTGTTGAAAATGCAGTTCCCACTTTGGAGGCTTCCTGGACACCAGAACTGGTCTCAGTTGTCAGGATGGCTGATAATCACCCCAAGTTTACAGAAATTTCTCCCATTTGGGGATCTCTTTATTCCTTACCCTTAAAAATCTCCTTCCCTTTTGACTGGAAACTTACAATATTAAAATAAGGGTAGGCTGACATTTCATATTCTAGCAGTTGATGTCACCATTAACTTGTTTTATTTATAACCTGAAATAATAAGTTTATGCTTTGCCTCACCAAAAACACAAGCTCCCTACCTTGACATATCTGTAGACTTACGTTGGAATTTCTATTATTTAATAATTATTAAACAAATATATGTAATCTACAGAGTCATTGCCAATAAAACACATACCACAGATTTTTAAAAAGTAACTGGAGATCAGGCCATACCTAAGCAAGCCTCTAGACAGGTCATCTTATTTCCCTGGTAACCTAGTCATAAAATGGTTTTGGTAAGTAATTCCTAAAATCTTAATAATTTTGAGTGAGGAAAAAAAACTCCTCAGAATCCAGACATGACCACCGCTGACCTAAATAAATAAATATCAAGCAAAAAAAAAAAAAAAAGAACTACCCCAAATTAATCTACATAACGGTCTATCTTTAAAGAAATAATGTGTCATAAGAACAACAAATTGTCACATCTAAGAAACATCAATTCTACAAAGATAGGTCTGTAGACCTCTTGTCGAGAACGCATCACTGACACAGCTAAAACTTTCTAAGGGAGTTTTCTCCACCAATTCGTTAGAATCCTTTAAAAGATCTTGGCTGGCAATCACAATTGCATAGCGATCCCGGGGTCTCAGCCCAGAGATTCTGGACCCACTGGCCTGGATTCTAACATACAGCTAAAGCTTAAAATCATTCACTTAAAAGCAAATGTTTTAAGTAAATTTCCAGAGAGCAGAACTTCAGGACAGCCAATAGGAAATTAAATTCCCTACGGGCTGCCCGAAGTGTAGTACTCTCTCACCTAATGTGGAACCTCCTTCCTACCACTGTCCTTTAGAGGCAAAAATGAATTCTTTTCTTCACTATCACCCTTAGCTCAAAACACTGGACTCGGTAGGGGCTCAAGAGAAGTGCCCTTTGATTTAAACACTGATTTCTCCGATTTGGGCAGCTCCAGTAGTAAAGGAAGATTGGGTGTATTGTTCATGCTATTGAAATCAGGTCTCTGCGCCCCTCAGTACCGGTAGGAACCCATAAACATTTAGATCAGCTCTGCAAACCAGTGTTGCTTTAGGGAGGGGTTCTCTCTCCCAACTCCTCCCGATCACTGAAAGAATGGGACCCCAAAACAAGGAATTCAAGGAATAGTCTCGGATCCTGGGTGGGGAGGGGCTGGAGGCACATGCGCTACGTGGACAACTCCCGAAGACCCTGGGCTGGGGAGGGGAGGGGAGGGGAGGCCTGGCGGGAGAGCCCAGGGCTGAGCAACACCTCTGCCGGACAAGCCGAAGGTGTGAGTCACTGGTGAGCACCGCGGGAGGAAGGGGCGGCTTGAGTCATAGTCCTGGGGGAGGTCGGAGGGTCTGACAGATGAAGAAGCCTGTGAACCCGGGAGTGGAATTTAAGTGGGAAGTGGGCTTCACAGGAGCTCCTCCCAGGGGAGTGGGGGTTTAGGGTTCCAGAGACCTAGGGGGCTGGCGCTGGGGGGCACTCCGCGGGCCGCGGGGAGGGGCTAGCAGGCGGCAGAGGAGGAGGCCGGACAGCCCGCGGCGCCGAAATCTCCCGCGCTCTGAAGCTAGCCCCACCTCCCCAGCCGGACCTCACGCCCCTCGGCGCGGCGCGGCGCGGCCCGCCAGCCAGCCCCTCCCGCCACCTTCCCGACGTCACCCCAGGCCCCAGCTGGCCGGCAAAGTCCCCGCCCCACCTCGCCCGCGACTAGCCGGGCTGCCCGCCGCGAGTCGCCAGTGACGGCACTGCAGGGTGCGTGGCCAATCGGCGCGGCCCCGGAGGCGGCGGCCTCGGCCCCGCCTCCCGCGCCCAGAGCCAATGAGAAGCTGGCACAGGGGGCCGCGGCGGGGTGAGGGGTCGCGAGGCCCCGCCCCATCCTCCCCTTTCCCCTTTGCCCCGCCCTTTCCCGCCCGGCCCCCCCCGCCCCTCCCCAGCCCCGCGCCGCCGCTGGTGCAGGTCCCCGCGCTGGGCCCGCCCCCACCCCTCCCGCCGGCCCGCCAGCGCGCCTCACGGCTGCTGTCTCCCCTCCCTCCTTCTCTCTCACACGCCTAGCGCAATGGCGGCGGCCGCGGCGGAGCAGCAACAGTTCTACCTGCTCCTGGGAAACCTGCTCAGCCCCGACAATGTGGTCCGGAAACAGGCAGAGGTAACCGAGCTCTCCACCCCCGACTCCGCGCCCGGGCCGGCGCGCAGCCCTTCCCCCGACGCCGCCCCGCCGGGCCTCGGCTGCTCAGCCGTGGCCGCGCAGGCCGGGCCGGGCGGCGGCCGCGCAGCCCACGTGTGAGGCGGCCCGCGGCTCCTGGCCGTGCCCCCGGGCCCTTCCGGCCCTTGTCCCCGCGGCGCCCGGCGCCAGTTACCACCCCGCCACCCCTCGCACACACGTGCGGCCACTCCTGACACGCTGCCCCCGCCCAGATGGGGAAGCCGGGCGGCGGGGAGGGATGTGGGGTGTGGGGCGGGCCCGGGGTTCCCCTCGCCCCTTTCCCGCTTTCTCCCGGTGGGATCCTCCCCCGCCCTTCCAACCTCGGTCTCCACCCAGCCCAGCCCTCCTGGTGCCCCAAACCCCGGCTGCTCCCTGACCCATCACCTCTGCTTCTCTCCTGTCCTCGTCTTTCCCTCCCTCCCCCATCCCCTCCTTTTGAAACGTGTGTCTTCTCTTGCTTTTCCACTTACTTCCATTTAGTCCTCTTTTTCTTGTCTAGTCCCCAGCATCGGAAGCTGGATTTCCCTCTCCCCTCCACCCGCCCACGGTTTTGTGAGTTGCCTTTAGGGTTTCTTTCCAAGCACCTTCCACCTTTATTCTTCCTTCGGACAAATTTCCTTTGATCTCTAGAGATTTGTGGTCTCATAACATAACTGCGATGTCCTGGGACTTCGTTGTTTAAGTGGGCCAGTGCCACCATATGTTTAAGTCTTTAATTTCATTAAATCTAACCTGAATCTCTCTCTTTTTTTTTTTTAAGCCACCTCTGGCTTCTGGCCTCCAAATTGTGGAGCTGTGGATATATTTTCAAGAGACAGTATTTCAGATGTATCTGCAAGTTCTTTACCAAGTAGCATCAAGACACACGTAGTTCAGTATAAGACTAATGTTAATGCTGTCAGTGTCGAGACCACGATATATACGGGAGACGCTAAAAGGGAAGGGCAGAAACTTTCTAGATTTTTTAAGTGCATTATAAGAACCTGTCTTCAAACTTGATTATATGTAGAGTTCTCTGCCACCACGAGATTAAAGATTTTTATAAGATTCAGTGAAGGATGTTCAGCCAGATATTTTTACAGAGCAGAAATTTATTTTACATGTGGCTGATGAAATTGGGGGACAAGTCCTCTTGTCATGAATTTTATACATGTCTTTAGAACCACAATGTTGTTAATATTTACTTTGACTAGATTAAGATATGCTGGCTACGCTTAGTGGTTTTATAATATGTAAAGTAAATACAATGGAAGTTCAGTTCTGTATGAAAAAGCACTTTAAACAATTACTAACTTTAGTCTAATGATTTTTGATTCATGTATTATACATGTGATACGTGTTCAGGGTAAAAATTTAAACAGCGCAAATCGTTTTTTCCCCGTTCCCCAAAGACAACTACTTTTAAGTGTCTTGTGAGTAGTCCCTGAAAATATCTTTACTAGTGCAAATGTATACATTCATTTTTACATGAATGGGCCTTTCATACGCATACTGTTGTGCAACTTGGATTTTTCACTCAACATATTTCACATTGCCGCATAAGAGATTTTGTTAAAGCAGCTATGTAGTATTCCATCATATGGATGTTTTATTTATTCAGTCAACCTTCCTATGAATGGACATTAGGTTTCCATTGTCCTCTTAAAAATGGGAATACATGCATACCTATCTTTTCAGACTTTGCCGGGTTTACTTGTGGAATACTTAAAAGTAGCATTTGTCCTTGGAAGTAATGTGCATTGATTAGTTGCATCAGTTTGCACTCCTGTCAGAGGGATGTGATGATGCCTATAAAAACACTTTAATGCATTTTGCTAACTCTGGAGGTAATTTTTCACCAAAATAAGTTCTTAATCCCAACCCATAATAGAAATTGCCATGTATTACAAAGCAGAACAGCATTGTAATTAGTAAGCGAGTTTAATTCTCCCTCTTCCCTCCAGTTGCTTAAGTCTCTATTGTCAAGCCTAGTGGGGAATCTCTTTTCTATTGAACTAAATACCAGTGTCTGGTTCAGCTTGAATTCCAATTGGTGCCTGTTGTAAATCTTTTATCACTTCCATCACTTTGGGGATAGTTAGGAGCATTCAGCACATTTTCTCATAAAGAACAATTGAAAAGTACAGTTGACCATTGAACAACTCAGAGGTCAGGGACACCAGCCCCCACACCCCCGACTCCCCGAAAACTTAACTAATAGCCTCCTGTTGACTGGAAGTCTTACCAATAACATAAACAGCCAATTAACACATATATTGTATGTTATGCATATTATATACTATATTTTTACAGCAAACTAAGCTAGAGAAAAAATGTTAAGAAAATCAAAAGCAGAGAAGAGACATTCCAGTACTGTACTGTATTCATAAAAAATCCATATATAAGTGGACCCGCACAGTTCAAACCCATGTTGCTCAAGGATCAACTTTGCTGTTAGTCTCTATTCCTATCATTCAGGTAGTACATTTTTACTTTCTTTGTATATATCGGAAACATATTAATATGTAAATTAGGTATTATAAAATAGAATATTCTTTTTTTTTTAAGATTTTATTTATGTATTTGACAGAGAGAGACACAGCGAGAGAGGGAACACAAGCAGGGGGAGTGGGAGAGGGAGAAGCAGGCTTCCCGCTGAGCAGGGAGCCCGATGCGGGGCTCGATCCCAGGACCCTGGGAACATGACCTGAGCCGAAGGCAGACCTTAATGACTGAGCCACCCAGGTGCCCCAGAATATTCTTAATTTGACACCAAAAAAGGTAAATGTTAGAGGGGAAGTTTCCTGGTCTCATATAACACAAAGCTGGACTGTAAATAGAGCTGCTTAAGAAAGCAAAATATTATTTGAAAAATAAATAGCTGCATATAATGATATTTTAATACCCCTTTTTTTGCCTTATGAAATGAGCTGTTTATAAGTAATCAAACTAAATTAAATGGAGTATTACTGTCTGAAATAGCAAATAAATTTTTTTTAACTAAAGAATTGGCAAAAGGTCAGTAAATATCTTTGTAATTTACTCCGTCAAAATAAAAATACTTAATTGAGGGCGCCTGGCTCAGGCGTTAAGCATCTGCCTTCGGCTCAGGGCATGATCCCAGGGTCCTGGGATAGAGCCCCGCATCCCGCTCCCTGCTCTGCGGGGAGCCTGCTTCTCCCTCTCCCACTCCCCCTGCTTGTGTTCCCTCTCTCGCTGTGTCTCTCTCTGTCAGATAAATAAAAAAAAAAATCTTAAAAAAAAAATTTTTTTAAATACTTAATTGACACAGATACCAAACTGTCGAGTAAGGTGACTTCTTTTATATTCACATGTGAAATCAAGTACAGTAGAAGACTTTTATTGTAATATATTGAAAACATTAAAGTTCTTCAAAACTTTTAAAAGTTTTTAAAACTTCCATTGTATAAACAATGTGGTGGGCTTTATATTTTATTTCTGTTAAATCTTCAAGGATTTTTTCTCTTTAACTTTACAAAAAATGTTTCTGATGCTTGAAGAAATGATTTCAATTCCCTAAGTCTCAAAATACAATAACATGAATAAACAATTGAGTAAGTAGTTGACAGGTAATACAAAGTTGAATGTCCATGGCATTCATGACTAGACATTTTTATGATATAAGCTTAAGTATTTTATTAATCATATGCATGGATTTTACATTCTTATTTTTTCCATTGACTTTGTTTTTCATTGATTCTAATACAGAACTTCATTAATGAGATTTTAATTGGAGGAAGGTAACATTGAAAAATGTACTTGATTTTTGAGGAACCAGGGTGTTTACTAGGTAAAACTTGTCCCCTCTTCATATGCAAGGTAGGCTCATGATAAATATTTATGAAATGAGTGAAGTAAGTACTTATTAGCATTTCTTCTTTGTGGGCAGGAAAGGGGGAGGTGAAATCTGCTTTACATTGTGTGATTGCGCATGGTGAAATCAAATGGAGTTGAAATTCTATTTGCCGTGACACTGGCAACATTCACTGAACCTGCCTGGCCTGGTGCTAGGAATATTCTTAGAAAGAGTCTTTATATTTTTATATAGTCTTTATATATGTGTTCTTTGTATTTGCTGCACTCCAATGTGCTGGGAATACGAGGAGAAAGAGATACCATCCCTGTTTTGGTGGAACTCAGTCTATTTAGGCTAATAACTTGATTTTAAGGCTGTTCTTTTTGCCAAACTATTATCCTTGACCAGTGTTACGGTGTAAATGTAATACAATATCTGGATTGCCACAGTGGAACATAACAAATGGGGAGAACCCTCTCTCAGGAATCAGATGTCACTCATAACTAAACTCTTTCTCCATTGACTTTTAATTCTTTATGGAATAGAGTTCAGTATTTGACTTAATGTTTGTAAGTGTCTACTAGAATTAGCATAGTAGAACTGTCAAACTTACAGTCCCAGCTGGGCAAGGTTTTCTGAGAGTGATATCCTAGTAAGGAATTTTTTTTCTGAAACTTGATTTAGACCACTGGAAATGAAAGTGTTAAACATTTATAGCATCTAAGATAGGTACAAAGAATAAAAAGGCATTTTTATGTCCTGTGAGAGACTGTTTAAATGAAAAGGCCATAACCCATCTTTCAGTCGCATTCATAAAGATTAAGTGAGAAACCTCAAGGTACATATCCATTTTTGCAATCATCTTATGAATCTCTCTACATAAATTACCTCATTTCTGTCTACATGAATCCAGACCATCTTCTCTCCTCAGCTGTAAATGCTTGTCACAGTTTTCTGCATCATTGTGTTCCTGTGTGCTTATGTACTTGAGAAGAACTTGAGGTTGTCGGAAGATTTTGAATTCTCCTTTCCCCCACATGTATTCGGATTGAGATATGTTTGAGAAGTTTGAGAACTGTGTAGCACTGTATAAATAGAACTGGTTGGTTGGTGGAGTCAGACAGATCCCAGGAGTGAAACCCAGAAAGAGCGTTCAGTGCTAAGGAGATTTTGAGTACAGCTGGCCTCAGAAAACCAGAGTTCTTTCTACTGCTTATTGTATGTGACCTTGGGCAGGTCATTTCACTTCTGAGCCTTTATTTCCTTATCTGTCAATATTTCAGGGATGCCACAGAGCACTTAATAAAAGTTATAATAAGGTAGATGTGGATTCAGGGAGACCCTTTGTTCCCTCCCTTGTCCTTGTCGCTCCTGTCCAGAGAAACCAAGTAGTTACAAGGGTGGTAGCTCTTAGCAGACAAGGTAAATGTCTTCTTGGGGAAAACAATTCCAAGTGTATTTCAAAGAATGATGTATTTTCCACAGTAAAAGACTACTCTTGTTAGAATTGGTATAAGTGCACCTGACAATCCATATTTGGATTAGTGTCAACTTTTTATTGTTAACCAATTTGTTCTCATTTTACATTATTCATGGAGAAGGAAAGAAGTGCCCTGACTCACAAAACCTAGATTTAAGTCTCCTGGCCATATTCATTTATTTATGTATATAAGTTTTAGTATAATCCGTGCTTGAAAGAAAAAGTAGCATAAAGAATTTGAATACCTTCTTTCCCTTTCTTGGATTTACTTCATCTGAGATATGTCTGTGGTGGTTGTAAGTAGTGGTAACTTGAACCAATTCTACATCATCTGATCTAGAAAATGTTGACAAGATAAGTAGTTTTCCATGATGTAAAGGGATATTAGGTGAGCACTTACTTTACAGCATGGTAGCTCAGGTCACATTTAAGAATTTTTTGGCCCTCTTTCACCTTGAGTTTTGTTCATAAAAGAAGCAAAAGTTGGGAAAATGTGCACATACATTAGAAAAACCTGAGAGCTAAAGGTGGAAGGGAGCTTGAAAGTCACTCTCTGGACATACTTTCCTAACCAGCTGAAGTGTATTTTGTGTCACAGGGGGAAATTTTACCAACAGACCTAGATTACATGATTTCTCATGCATGGACCTTGCCCAGTCTTCGTTTCATTTCTTTTCACTCATGTGCTCATGACGTTTTTTTAATATATTCTAACCTTAAACGTTTTTCTTTCTCCTATAGGAAACCTATGAGAATATCCCAGGCCAGTCAAAGATCACATTTCTCTTACAAGCCATCAGAAATACAACAGCTGCTGAGGAGGTACTAATTTAGTATTTGAGAATATGACATTATTACAAAACAAGTTGGGTATTAGATGGTGGTCCGTGTGGGTAATGAGAACTGTTATTTACTGCATAGACGTTACCAGAACTTTGAACTTAGTATTTGCTAAAAGCTATTTTGCAGTTGCAGTTTTTTTGAGTACCCTGTATTAAGAATGAAATTTCTTTTTTCTGTGTCAGGTGATGTGTCCAGGATATTTAAGTTAATGGTTTTCAAATAATTACATAAAATTTTATTAAATTTAAGTGATTTCTGTAGCTATAAAAAAAATTTTCTTCCTTGAAACAATTCATTCTAAGGGAGGAAATTAATTCATTCCGTGTTGTAATGTGTTGCCAAATGTTTCTGAGAAAATATGTATTCTGTCTTTAAAATTTTTATGCTTTATAGTCGTCTCTAAGTAGTGAAGAATATATGCTAAAGATGTTTAGGAACAAAGAGAATCCTTTGTTGAATCCTTTATAAATCATGGTTTTTAGCAAATGACCTTGTTACTATGCCAAATTCACATTTATTGTTTCTTATCGCTTTTCTATGCATTTAGTGGATTTTATTTCTTCCCAAAAGTAATATCCTTATATATATTAAATGTTAAGTGAATGTTTTCTTTATTTTGGAAAATTTGTCAAAATATCCCAAGTCTAGAAAACCAATCCCACCTCCGAAACATGGAATTGAGAATTTGTAAAGTGAGGGAAGCCTGGCCGGCTCAGTTGATAGAGCATACAACTATTGTTCTTGGGATCATGAGTTCAAGCCCCACATTGGGCATAAAGATAATTTAAAAGGGGGGGGGGATTTGTATAGTGAGACTTCTTTACTAATATTAAAACATGATGGAAATGGAGTCACACTAAACTTCCACATAGTATTACACTTGACTTCTTGTGGTCAATTAGTTTAAATTGGCAATTTGAAATTCTTTGGTAATGCTTAAAAAACAGTATAAAAGTGCCCCAGTTTTTAAAAATAGATGACAGAAGGCGCTTCTTCACCTTTGTATTCTTTAATTCAAAATGAGTCAAATATGAAGAACAAACATAAGTTAAATCTCTAAAAACAGTTGGCTATTTTAATTATGGAAGATTGAATCAAGTTAGTTATGACACAGATTTTTTTTTAAGGTATTATTTATTTGAGAGAGAGAGAGAACTCACGAGAGAGAGGGAATGAGCAGGGGAAAGGGGCAGAGGGAGAGGAAGAAGCAGACTCCCCACTGAGCCCAATATGGGGTTCGATCCCAGGACCCTGGGATCACACCTGAGCCGAAGGCAGACACTTAACCAACTTAGCCACCCAGGCACACCCACTATGAAACAAATTTTAAAGCCAAGAATAAATACTACTAAAAACTATCGAATTTTATTTTAAAAAACCTATATTGAACCCTTTTTAAATCTTGATTTGATTTAGGAATTAGATGATTGTGAACTAGCCTCAGGATCTTGATTGTGGCTTCATAGTTGTCAATGTAAGTGTGAGAACTGCATAAACTTGAACTACTTTTACAGGGATTTTAACCATTTTGAATCCTTTCTAGAGCATTAAAGATTTCTTTAAAAGTTTGCTCTTTGCCAAAAGTAATTCAAATAAAAAGATTCATTGAAAAGTGACTTGAGAAAAAATTGGCACGTTTTATTTGTGTAGCTTAACTCCTTTTTTTTGGTCACAGTCCCATACTGATTATAGTGATAATGAGTTGCTGCAGCCCGGAAATGAAAGAAAACATGAAAAATTGGGTTTAATAGTTTCAATGGCCTATTGATTTAATATGATAAAATTTTAGAACGGTATTTGTCTTTGGGTAATCTAAGGGAATATTATACAGAAAATGCCAAACTTAAATATATTGTACAGATTTTTAAATGGGATAAGTATACACATTGAGATTGATTAGCACTTTTAGGCATTAGAAACTTGTAATATTTGTTTGCTCGAATGAAGCATAAAGATAAATGGATTTGATAGCATGTTATCTAAGAGGCTAATGAAAGGGCTGTGATACAGCGAGATAGGCCAGGCTGGGAGTAAGATTAGGTACACTAGAATGAGAGCCAGATGGAGGAGTAGGAAAAGAGCATTCTAAGGGTTGCAGTTTATATTAATTTCTTTTTCTTTAAAGAATGTATTAAAAATAGAAATTAAAGACAGTTTCATCATTGCTAAGATGTTTCCTATTTGTAATCTGATGTGTTCAGAGGTTTTTCCTTAGCTGTGAACAAAAAATAGCTTTGGGGTAGCATTTTCTATACAGTAGGCTAATGTGGTAGAGTTTTCTGTATTTTACCTATTTAAAAAAAAATCTAAGTGCTTTTGAAATGAATTGTAAAAATAGAATAGTAAAATACATCAATGGTAGAGTGAATGTAGTTTGTTGGAAATTTTTTTCTCTTGTAAGACACCAAGTTATTAACCACGTTATCCATTTATAGGCTAGACAAATGGCTGCTGTTCTCCTAAGACGTCTTTTGTCCTCTGCATTTGATGAAGTCTATCCAACTCTTCCTTCTGATGTTCAGACGGCCATCAAGAGTGAACTACTGATGATTATTCAAATGGAAACCCAGTCTAGCATGAGGAAAAAAATTTGTGATATTGCTGCAGAGCTGGCCAGGAATTTAATAGGTGTGTATGCAGATACGTTCATTATTATGTTATAGAAGAAAATGAGTATATCCTTTTTTTAAGTGGAGTCTTCTCAAAGGAAGATTCGCAAGTACCTGAGTACCATTTATTCTGTTCGAATTGAGAGTGATTATGGATTCTGCATTTAGAGCCAAAAATGACAGATGTTTGTGGAGTATAGTCATAACACCTACCTGTTGGTCTTCAGAACATCTGTATGGAGAAATAATTTTGTAGTTTGCTTAAAAATTGCCAGTGTTATTTCCTCCTTAATCTGTAAAGTTTTGAAGGCCCAGTGTAATTTACAACCTACCTTGTAGATTAAACTTGCCAACAGAAGTAAAAATCAGTGGACTCCAGGAGCTCTTGCTGTTACATTTGTGTATTAGTAAATCATGCACATAGGCTATTATACCACTATACGATATACTTTATGAAATACCCCCAAAATATTTTTAAACAATGAAATAAAAGGAAAATCACTAAAAATGCATTTTACCAACCATCAAGACCCTTTTTGGTCACACTAAAAAATACTAAGTAATTGAATATGCTTTGTTATTTTTTTTGACAGATTCAGATATGATTTTTTTTTTTTTTAAAAGATTTATTTAGGGGCACCTGGGGGCTCAGCCGTTAAGCGTCTGCCTTCGGCTCAGGTCATGATCCCAGAGTCCTGGGATCGAGCCCCGCATCAGGCTCCCCGCTCCGCAGGAAGCCTGCTTCTCCCTCTCCCACTCCCCCTGCTTGTGTTCCTTCTTGCTGTATCTCTCTCTCTCAAATAAATAAATAAAATCTTAAAAAAAAAAAAAAGATTTATTTATTAGAGAGTTGGGGAGGGGGGGCAAAGGGAGAGGGGAGAGAGAATCTTAAGCAGACTCCGCGCTGAGCATGGACATGCCCAGCACAGGGCTCAATTTCACAACCTGAGCTGAAACCAAGAGATGCTTAACCGACTGCACCACCCAGCCACCCCATTCATAGATATGATTTTTAACTGAGTTCATATTAGGCAGCATTTTTAAAGGTTGAAAAGGATGGCTCACTAAGATAAGGGCTAAATGGGAGAATATTGTTGGTGTGCTTATTAGTTAATCATGACACTAATTTTTTTTTTAATTTAATACTTAGTTAACATATAATGTAGTATTGGTTTCAGGAGTAAATTTAGTGATTCATCACTTAAATACAACACCTAGTGCTCATCACAACAAGTGCTCTCCTTAATACCCATCACCCATCTAGCCTATACCCAGCCCACCTCCCCTCCAGCAACCCTCAGTTTGTTCTCTATAGCTAAGAGTCTCTATGGTTTGCCTCCTTCTCTGTTTTTATCTAATTTTTCCTTCCTTTCTCTTGTGTTCATCTGTTTTATTTCTTAAATTCCACATATGAGTGAAATCATACGGTATTTCTCTCTCTGACTTACTTCACTTAGCATAATACACTGTAGCTCCATCCATTTCATTGCAAGTGGCAAGATTTTGTTCTTTTTGATGGCTGAGTAATACTACAGTGTGTGTGTGTACCACATCTTTATCCATTCATCAGTCAGTGGATATTTGGGCTCTTTCCATAATTTGGCTACTGTTGATAGTGCTGCTATAAATGTTGGGGTGCACATGCCCCTTTGAATCCACTTTTTTGTATCCTTTGGATAAATACCTAGTAGTGCAATTGTTGGGTATTAGGGTATGACCCTAATTTTTTAATCTCCACTACCAATAATGCCAAAATTCTTGTTCAAGTCAGTTGACTGATATCCACCAATTCTTAAAAATATTCCTGTACGTTAAATTTTTTACTTTAAGTTCAAAACCCACTGAAGCCTTTAAATTTGAATTTTTAGGTAGCCTAGAAAATCTCTTTTCACGTTTTTTTAAGTGTGCAGATAAGGTTTTTATAGGTGACATCTAATTCAAAATCATAATAATGGAAAGGTTTCCAAAATGTTTCAAAGTGCTCTCTCCATAGATTTTTTTTTTTTTTTAATAGAGCTTTCATTCCCCTTGACCCCCAAGTACGATCTTTATGTTTAAAGGGACTGATTAGGGTATTTTTTTTTTAATGTCAGCTGAGTAGCACATTTGTCATTTCAGAAAAGTTCAGCAAATATGGAGGGAAATTTTTTTAAAAGAAAAAGTGCATACATAACTCATCTGTAATTTCTACAACTCTTAAAATTGTGCCAATATGATTGTTGAGTCTTTTAACTGGTACATATTTGTGTGGTCGCTCATTTTTATTACAAAGTACCACAAAAATTCTTTATTTTAAAATCTTGTTTAAAAATAAACACCTTAGTAGCATGAGTACTGCTCTGGGTCCTAGGATTCCCACTCCTGGGTCTTCTCCAGTTTGAAGGCATATTTACAGTGTTTTGGCTTCAAGACCTTGATACCAAATACTAACTTTGCCTACTTTTTAAACTCTTTAATAGCAATAGTATATATAAATAAATAAAATCTTAAAACAAAAAAACCCACAAGGGCGCCTGGGTGGCTCAGTTGGTTAAGCGTCTGCCTGCGGCTCAGGTCATGATCCCAGGATTCTGGGATCAAGTCCCACATTGGGCTCCCTGCTCAGCAGGGTGTCTGCTTCTCCCTCTGCCCCCCCCCACTCTCTCGCAAAAATAAATAAAATCTTAAAAAACTCTTTAATAGCAATAGTATAAATAAAAGATTTAACCAATCAAATAGTCATAGTGCTGCCTTTTCTCCAAATGCTATTCCTTAGAAATAACCACTGCCAATAATCTGTGCTTATGTAATCCAAAAGCACAGTTCCTTTTTACAAGATTAGATTGCCATGTTTATGGGTAAAGAATCTAATTTTATTAGGATTTTTTAAAAATATAGAGCATGTGACATTTCCTACTACTACCTACTTTGAGGCTTATGAAATGAAAAGATTCGCCCTTCATTTTTTTGAAGTTTTGATTTACACACTTTGTGCCTGGATTTCTTTACTTTTAGATGAGGATGGCAACAACCAGTGGCCTGAAGGTTTGAAGTTCCTTTTTGATTCAGTGAGCTCTCAAAATATGGGACTGCGGGAAGCTGCCCTTCACATTTTCTGGTACATTCATTGATCTTATTTTCCTGAAAAATTGAATGTCATGAATGTGCAAAGCACATTTTAATTGATTTGTTTTAGTCTGACTTTTTAGACTTAAATAAGGCCTTTAGATGAGCTTTGTATTTGTGTTGGAAGTAAAATTGAAAAAACACAAAGCTTTTAATTTTATTTTATAATCCTTTTTTGTATACAAGGGTCCTCTGCAATTTTTTTCTTTCCTTGGTCTTTTATGATTCCATGAAAGACAGTTTCTTCTCCTTTATTTGGAGATTGACACAGTAGTAAATATAAATATATCTTTTAAAAAGCCACTTGAATGATGAAATTTTGAAGAGAGAAAAGGCTGGTGAATCCCCATTGTTTTCTGGGTCTTTTATAACTAAACTTTATAAAAATACAGTATTTTAATAAACTCCTGTATATTTATAAGCAAATGGTCTAAGTTTAGAATTACAATTATCTGCACTAAGAAAAATTTTGTCCATGTTATACAGTTCTACAGTAAAAATATAATTGGATTTATAACTTTTCAAGATTGTATACTTTTAAAAATGAGATCTACCTTGAGTATCAAAAGAGGATAAGGGTAGATATTACACCATTTTCTACTTCAGTTGTCAGATGTATCATACCTATATTGGTAATCCAGAGTAGAGAATGAATTAATTGAAAGTATTCAGTGTAATTGTTAACCACATTTAAAGTAAAGCAGAATTTGGACGATCTGGATCACTGACCGAGCCTAGGAGCAGATTGTCAGGCAGTACGGTTACTGCAGCTACCATCTGAAACCTTGTACTTGCTTTTGTCCCATCTTGCACTCCAGGTCACCTTCCTAAGGAGACAGTGATAAGGATAAAGCATGGGGCTGGGATTGGCTGCTGAGTAATGTGTGCGCGCACCTGGATTGCCCCTGCTCCCAGCCTAATCCTCTCTGCTCTGTTTGTTGCATTTGCCCAACCCCAAAAGAGGATTGCTTGGAGGATGGGTAGATGATGTTCAGCCTTCAAGGTTAATGCACACTTGGGTCAGGCTGATGTTTAAGGTTAGATTAGAGCATTAGATGTTCTAGCTGACGCTTTACTAAAATATGATGTCATTTTGGATCTTTTTTAGGAATTTTCCTGGAATTTTTGGGAACCAACAGCAGCACTATTTAGACGTTATCAAACGGATGTTAGTTCAGTGTATGCAAGATCAGGAACATCCATCGGTAAATAATTTTAATGCCATTAATATTAACACCTAATTTAATATAACATTTAACTTGTGAAAAAAGTATATGTATTTTGGAGATTGTCTTTGGTTTTAATACTTTAAAATATAAATACTAGTTTTACTGATGAAGAAAATTTTCATCTTAAGAAATCTTGAACCTGCATCCATCAGAAATTGGGCCTGATTAGTACTTGGATGGGAGAAATTTCTCATATTTGACTTATTTTACTGTCTTCATTTTAGATCAGGACATTATCTGCTAGAGCAACAGCTGCATTTATACTTGCAAATGAGCATAACGTTGCTCTATTCAAACATTTTGCAGACTTGTTACCCGGATTCTTACAGGTAAGGAAACAGTATAAAATAAGTGATAATTATATGTTTATTGGTTTTCTGTAGTTTAAAGGCTCATCAGAGTTTTCCAGTGCATTCATTTATTCAGTATATCTGTTGCCTACTGTGTGCTGGCATTGGATGCCAGGGATTCAGCAGTGCCCAAAACATGCAAATCTCTGTCCCCATTGAACTTAGATCTCTTGCCCTTCATAGACTCTTAGTCTCTTAAAATATTTAGGGTTTCAAAATTTTTCTATAACATAAATGATGAAAGCAATTTATGGCTATTATTGAATATGTAATCACATAGGTTGTTGCCTTAGAATCAACCAAATAACCTATAAAATGTAATGCCCATTTTACATAAGGAGAAACTAAAGAGGGTGGGATAAGAAACTTGCCCAAGATCACAGTGTTGGTAGGTGATGGATACATGATTCAAACCCAAATTGGACAGCAGTCCTTACTCTTAAACCCAGGTCTTGTAATGGTTTATACTATGAAGTGACTAGTTTTTGGTTAATTGTCACTATTGAATCCAAAGGGTGTTATTATTTTAAGGTTACCTTCTGCCTCATTCAGAAAGTAAAATAAGATTGGGTAAGTTAGAGCAACTTGTTAGACCCCTATTTTGTAATAACTGCATATTCTATTTTGAAGTGCGTGGGTAACATGCTTATGTACACATACAAGTTTTAAAAATAAAAATATATTGCCCTAAGTTAACACAAAGAAGAAATAAAAAGAAAGAACTAAACCGTAAAATGGCATGCTTTTCAATTTATAAATGGTAGGGCATGACTACAACGAAAGACATAGACTAGGTGATTTTTAAGTGACTTATACAAACACGGTAGCTAAACATGTGGACTGATAGATATCATTGGCAAGGCAAACACCAGGAATGCTGTTAGTATTGATGATTTGATTTCCAGAAATGGTAAAGATCTGGACAAAACAAAGTATGTGTTCATTCTCTCCTCCCCCCCCCCGCCCCCAATGAGTGTGTGTGTGTGCACGTGTGCATGTGTGCGTGCTTTGTGCAGTTTGTTTGTTTTTTTTTAATTTTATTTTATTATGTTATGTTAACCACCATACATTACATCATTAGTTTTGATGTAGTGTTCCATGATTCATTGTTTGCGTATAACACCCAGAGCTCCATTTAAAACGTGCCCTCTTTAATACCCATCACCAGGCTAACCCATCCCCCCACCCTCCTTCCCTCCAGAACCCTCAGTTTCTCAGAGTCCATAGTCTCTCATGGTTCGTCTCCCCCTCTGAATCCCCCCTTCATTTTTCTCTTCCTACTATCTTCTTCTTTTTTTTTTTTTTTAACATATACAGTATATACATTTGGGGGTGGGGGGAGTCCTGGTACATTAAAACCAGACAAAAAATAATTTGTGAGTTGGGTTTTAGGTTCAGATCATTATAAATGAGTTTTTCATTTTTAGAAGTATCTGACTTTTACGATCATATGAGATGCATGGTAAGGTCATATGAGTTCGTCAGAAGCATTTGCATCACAGATGTGGGACATCTAGGAACCCTGACTTTTGCCCTTCCTCGGTCATTGTGACAACCAAAAAATCTGGGAGAAATAGTGTCCCCGTTGAGAACCACTGGGTTAGAGAGGATTTGACTGAAAAGTCCTGTGTGAATTCTGCATGTTTCAGGTTAATTTTGCAGGATTTAGTAGAAACTTTTCTCCCTATGCTGTCAAGCTGAAAAGATGGTTTAGGTCAGTGACAAACACGAACTTTTCCATTATATCATTTTAGTAGATTATTACCTAAAAATTTTGTGAGGTACTCACTGCTTAAGTCTAATCTCAGATTTTTCTTCCCCTGAATTTAAAGTAAGTTAAAATGTTAGCCAAAACTTCTAGGAGTTGTCACTCTGAAATAGGCAATGGTAGATGCAAAATGTACACTTAAATACCACAGTGAGCTAACTTGATGTCAAAGAGAAATAAATTGAGTAATAATGGACACTTTTTTTTTTTTAATTTATTTGTCAGAGCACAAGCAGGGTGAGCGGCAGGCAGAGGGAGAAGCAGGCTCCCCGCTGAGCAAGGAGCCTGATGTGCGGCTCAATCCCAGGACCCTGGGATCATGACCTGAGCCAAAGGCGGAGACTTAACTGACTGAGCGGCCCAGGTGTCCCTGGACACTTTAAATGTATCATAGGGTCTAGTATTTACTGCATGTCTGAAAAAGACAAAGATACGGATATTGGAGGGACAGAGGAAAGGGATTCCTTCTGGTTATGAAAAGAATTCCTTGATAGCCTTAAGTTTGTTGTGCTGGTTACTATAATTCTGACTTAGATTTAAATCTTTGTATGTTTCTAGTGAATATTAGTCAAAAGGAAGGTATACATGTGGCTATGAGATTTTGCGTTCTGTAGATTGATAAGTTATTTAGTGAAAAATACTCTTCAATAATAATATTCTGTTGTCTGCCTCTTAATGTTTTGACAGTGAGGCATCACATCCATAAAGTGACTCTTGAACGTAGACCTTTTTTCTTTTCTCTTTGATTTTTTCCAGGCTGTGAATGACTCATGCTACCAGAATGATGATTCAGTCCTAAAATCCCTTGTTGAGATTGCGGATACCGTTCCAAAGTATTTGCGTCCTCACTTAGAAGCTACTTTACAGCTAAGTTTAAAGGTAAATTCGGCATTTCGGTAAATGTTCTGTTTATTCTTTTCAGTGAATAATCTACACTACTAACTATATACAAATACATCTTCTCTGTAGTTGTGTGGAGACACCAGCCTCAACAATATGCAGCGCCAGCTTGCCCTTGAAGTCATTGTGACCCTCTCTGAGACTGCAGCTGCCATGTTACGAAAACATACCAACATCGTTGCACAGACTAGTAAGTCAAAGGTCTTTAAATAATTTGTGTTAAAAGTGGAAAAATTGTTGGATGAACTTGCTGAGAATTGTGTAAGCTCAGATTTGTTGAGAATATAATGAATGTCCTTTTACAGGCAGATGAATGTGGAGAAATGTATCTCTTTACGTATTTATGTGCATGGACCCAACACAGTGGCTATGCCACAGATATTCTGAAATCCCACAGTTGTAGGCATGACTTGTGATACATGGGAATAAATCAAAAGATGTAGAAGACTTTTATGGGGAAAATCGGGTAACATGTTGAAAGACTGATAGAAGAACTAAATATCAGTTCTCCTCAAATTAATCTATAAACTAAAAACAATTTCAGTCAAAATCCCAAAAGAGTTGGTCATAATGTTGATCCTAAAATTCATGTAAAATAACATAGGGCCCAAAGTAGCGAAGACAATTTTAACAAGCAAAGTGGAGATCTTGCCTTCTCAGCTATGAAGATTTAGAAATTGTTGGTGGTAAAGGTGTAGACAAATGGATCGTAGGAAACAGAGGGATCTATGAGCAGATCCACTCACACGGAAACAAAGCTGACTTTAAAAGATAGATGATTGACCAAAGGTCATTTCCATGGCAAAAATATATCCCAACCTCAGATACCCTATAAAAACCAATTTGGGGTTGATTAAACACCTCATTTTTAAAAGTGAATTCACAAGGGAGGAATCAGAAGGAGCTAATAAGGGCTGCTCAGCGTCAGTAAACACCAGTGCAGTTGTGGAATCGAGTTGCCATAAAGTTCAACAGTTATCAAGTGTTGGTGGAAGGTGTGAAGCAGAGGCCTCCTATAGCTTCAGGGCATTTCACACATGGTCGAGAAGTAAGACAGGTCTGTCTTCAAACTTCCTGGAGCAGTGCACGTTTATGCATCCACTGTGCAGAACAGTTAGTCTTTCTTAGTAATATTGAAGATACCTATAACAATTTCATGCCCTGAACTCAAACTTGTCAAGGATATGTGGTTAGGAATCTCATCAAAGGAAATTTTGTAATAGGGAGAAAATTAGAAACAACTAAAATGTCCCATCCGTAGGGTAGTGTGTTTATGTAATAGAATGCTGTGGAGTAATTAAGTTGAAATCCATGTGTGTTGAGAAGAAAGCAAATTGCCAAAGGATACATGTGTAGTATGGTACCATTTATTGTGTAAAAATTAAAATCTTAATATATTACTATGTTTTGTATACAGAGAAATCTATAGTTCAAGTGTAAAAACACTTGGGAATAAAAAGCATCGATTTTATGCAGTGCTCACCTCTGGTGAGTAAAGGAGAGCATATAATAGGATCTGGGAAGTTTGACTTTTATCTTTAATGTTACTTCTTAAACAGAACAAGATCTAAAGCAAATATGGCAAAAAGGTTAAAATTTAACAAACCAGATGTTGGGGGAACAGGCAAATAATTTTTGTCTTAGAGGCAAAGTAAATCCTTTGTTTTTTACTTCTTAAAATTCTTGTTAATAAATGGTGATATTGATAAAAATTAAAAAGCCACAGTATGCAGGTATGAAGTGATGATTTGCTTTAGTTCCTCAGATGTTAGCAATGATGGTTGACCTTGAAGAGGATGAGGACTGGGCAAATGCAGATGAGCTGGAAGATGATGACTTTGACAGGTAATCGCGCATGCCAGACACTTTGTTGGAGGCTCCCTTGGCGGAATGACATGAGCTCGGGTGGCAGCGAGAGTTTGGGATTCTAGGGCCTGTCTCTCACCACTGTATTCTGTAATCTAAAGTTAGACTTCTAAGTTTGGAAACTGGGACACCTTAGCTTTCTTTCACTGTTTTTTTGTTTTTTAAGATTTTATTTATTTGAGAGAGAGAGCACAAGAGAGGGGAGGGTCAGAGGGAGAAGCAAACTCTCCAATGAGCAGGGAGCCCAATGCAGGACTCTATCCTGGGACTCCGGGATCACGACCTGAGCTGAAAGCAGACGCTTAACTGACTGAGCCACCCAGACACCTGACACTTTGGCTTTCTGTGTCAAATTTTGTAAATAATTTATTTTTAATAAAATAGATACCTTTTCTACTCCATTTTACTCTAAATTTTCAAGATTTTTTTAGTATGAGTATCTTAAAATATGTATAAAAAAGCTTTATTGTGAAAAATTTCTTTATATGCATAGACCTCACTTATAATAGTTGTTTCCACACAGTTCCCTGCAAAATGCCCTGTATTCCCAATTTCGCAAAAGTTAACCTTAGACTAGAGAGGAGACAGTGGTGGCAAGCTTTGTACTCTAGGGTAGGGTGACACTGGAGCTACTTTTTAACTTAGACTCGGGAGGCCCTCATGTACAGAGATTCCTATTGCAGACTCCACCAGAATCTAAATCACTGTCCAGTGGTGTTGATGGCCTCTGTCTTACATGCGTATGAGACGCAGCACTTCAGAGCTCTTTTATCTTCGTGGATTCTTTCAGTGGTCCTGAAGGTATATTCTTAGGTAGATTCAGGAGTGGAGAGGGGGTTTGAGTGATTTGTCCAGGTTTTATAGACTGAGGTTTAATGCCATTTCTCTTACTCTTCCCAGTGCATTATACTACTGCCTTTCTTAAAGAACCAAAAGTATTCCCCTGAAAGACTGGTAGTCAGTATAAGCTACTATAACAGGTATTAGGTAAAATTAAAGACATTTGACTTACAGAATATACAGTGTGTTTTGCAGCTTAGTCCCATTATTAAAAATGACTACTCTGGCTTAAATGCCATTTTGAAGTATATGAAAGTAATCCTTCACTGGAAGTTACTTCATGGGGCTGAAGGGAAGACCACGCACAGATTGGGTTTCCTTTCCCTGGTTCACTTACTATAATGTGCTGCTCCCTGGCCTTTAATTTTCCCTGTACAAGGCACTTAATTTTTATGACTTAGGAAGCTATTTTTCTCTGGGCTAGATGAATAAAATTTTCTTATCTGTGAGTAAATAGGTCTTAAGTATATTTTCAAGATGCGTTTGAATATATTCTAAAGATCATTTACAGCTTCCTCTTTATAGTCTCCTCCTGGCAGTTTGAGATGATGCACATGCACGTGAGACACTCGCTACTAATGTTGCGGTTCCAAGACAGTGCAAAAGGCTCTTATGGCCAGGTCTCTTCCGTTTTCAGTGAAAACACTGGAATCGAGTTTCACCTGTACATAATTTGTGGCAACGCAGTTTGCACCCCTTTAAAAGTAAATAAGCTCACAGCAAGGAAGACATCCTCCAGGGTCTCAGCATGGCTTTCAATTTTCTGTGTTTTGTCCATTGAGTTTGAAGGGTGTATGTCCAGGAAATTAGATAACACGGCTCTCCCAAACACTCTGCTCGTATCTCTGAGTCTTGAAAGCATCAAAGCTTGAGTGTTAGCCAGTGAGGGGTGTGTGCAGGGAGAGGAAGAGAAAGAACAAAGTCTTGAAAATTAAGATTGAGACATAGGACTTCTTACACCGGGGTGAATGAGTCATGAAAATGTTACGTGCCTTCCCCCTTTAACTCTGGACTTTTAACCCATAACTTCATACATTCGGAAGACTGCTTGAGTTGGTCTTTCTCAGCCTTAGTTTAATGTGATACTGTGTTTAGATGTACATGTGTACAGTGCACCGTTCTTGCGTCTGTTGACCGAGGTGAATGCATTCTCTGGTCTGTGTGCAGCAATGCGGTTGCTGGGGAGAGCGCCCTGGACCGAATGGCATGTGGACTTGGTGGGAAGCTGGTGCTGCCAATGATCAAGGAACACATCATGCAGATGCTCCAAAATCGTAAGCCGGATCTCCCTCAAATGCGTGGCTTTCTAAATCCCAAACTCTGACAGGCGCTTAGACTTAATCTTTCTTCGCCTTTTGTATCCTGTGTTGAGCCCAATTTTTATATTCTACTGATAAAATCCTATTTAGTCCTCTTTTGGAACCATTCAGTCTTAGGCTAAAGAATGTTTTTCCTCACTCCTGCAAATGTTCGATTCCCTCTTTGGAATGGGCTTTGATGCATAGGAAAAAATTGTAATTCCAAGGAAAAACTATAGATTTTCTCCCTAGCCAGAAATATCTAGGTTTTAATTTTTAAATAAGACATCTTTATTTAATGTTTATAAAATATTAGCATATTTGAGTCATATCGTCTTCCTTTATCTACTACCTTTTGTTTTTAAAAATGTATAATCAGAAGAAAAGCCACTTCTCTATTTCTGCTATTGTTTCCATAGCAAATATTTGGTCATTTGTCAGTCTCTGTACCTGTAATTTATATCAATATCGAAAATTGTTGTATAGATGTTATATTTTTGCCTTTTTTTTTAAGATGTTATTTTTAAGTAATCTCTACACCCAGTGTGGAGTGCCAGCTCGCAATCTCAAGATCAAGAGTCACATGCTCCACCAACTGAGTGGAGCCCCTTATTTTCGTCTTTTTAATTACAGAGTTAAGGTGCTTAACTTTTTTAAAAAATTCAAATACAGAAATGTAAAAACTAAAAGTCCTTTAACTTAAGATTTAGAGATGGCCACCGTTCATAGGTCTCTGAGACTGTTCTCTGACCTCCTTTGTGCATACATGCAGTTTTTAAAAAAAAAACGTGAACATACCATATGGACACACCATACTTACTTTAAGCTTTTACCCCAGGATGTATCGTATCACCATATAATAGCTCCCCCTCATTTTTTTTAACAACCACGGAGCCTTCTACAATACCCCATTAAATGTTAATAGTTTTTGTTGATTACAAATAATGCTAAGGCATACACTCTCCTACAGAAATCCTGGCCTATTTGTATAGATAATTTATATCTATAGGGTACATTACATACAAGAGACACACTTGAGGGTCAGACCATTGATTCAGCATCTTTAAGTAGTAAAACGGAGTTGTAACAAAATACCAGCTTCAAATGAAGTGAACCGTTGAGAACTACAGGCCTTATGCAATTTACCTAATTCTTTCTTACTCTATATAAGATTCTTCTCCTGAAGAGGCATGGCCCAAAACCACTATCCCTTTTTAATGATGTGATTGTATATCTGGGTCTTGAATAATTGTCTTCCCCTTTTTTTCCCTCCTAAATTTCTTGACTTTTTTTTCCCCCCCTCAAAGGGATGGAGACAGCATCAAAGATTGCTTAAGTTATAAGAGCTGCTAGAACGTATTTAGCTTTTCCATTTTTAAAATGAAGAAAGTGGCCCAGAGACCATAAAAGATTGCACAAGGTCACCCAGCTGCTGCTGTTTCACCCTTGGCTCACGCTATTCTTCAAATCAGTGTGGATGTGATTATGATTTGTAGTTCAAGAATTTGGCTTTTAAATTTCTGCTACAGCTTACTAGCTGGATGCCTAAGGCTTTATATATATGGCAATGAACTCTTAATAAGATTTGTTACTGTTAACTGTATGGCTTTGAGCAAGCCTTTTGCACCTTAATTTCCTCGTCTGTAAAAGAGGAAAAAATGATGCAGAGATGTATTTCATGTGTGCAAAAAGTGCTTCAGCAACAGCAAACACTATGTATCTCCTAGTAACTTAACATGCGCCCCACTTTATTTTTGAAGATAGTTTTACTGGTTTTGCTTTAAATAATAAAAAGCAAATTTTAAAGGAGAAAAACCATTTCCAAATCCCCATACCAAAGCATCACATTCTGCTGAACATACTTTCAGGAACTCTGCCTGTTGGGAGTTATGTAGGCATATCTTTTTTTTATTCCCTGAACCAAATATGAACATCTTTAGTATTTATTGCATCTCTTCTTTAAATTAGTAAATTCAGTGTGCAGAGATGAGCATCTTTTTTTTTTTTTTTTTTAAGATTTTATTTATTTATTTGACAGAGAGAGAGATAGTGAGAGCAGGAACAGAAGCAAGGGGAGTGGGAGAGGGAGAAGCAGGATTCCCACCGAGCAGGGAGCCCGATGTGGGACTCGATCCCAGGACCCTGGGACCATGACCTGAGCCGAAGTAGATGCTTAACGACTGAGCCACCCAGGCGCCCGAGATGAGCATCTTATTTACCGGTTTCCTAGGATGATTATTCCTCAGTTGAAAATTTTTGGCTTACTGGTCTGTTGAGTAATTGAAACACATTAGAAGTAAATATTTTAGTAAGGTTTTAATAATTAACAGCAAATTTAGGAATTTTTCAGAAATTCTTTCAAGTAGAATTAGTCACAACAGAGTTCATCTTTATGTGGGTTTTGGACTCCCCAAAGTGAACAATTAAGTTCAGCCTTTCCTACAACTTAACCCTTATGCCAGCGGTTCTCAAACATTCTGTTCTCAAGACCCCTTTACACTCTTAAAACTACTGAAGACCCCAGAGTGCTTTTGTTTATGTGGGTTATATTAATGTTTATACCATTAGAAATGAAAACAAACATTTAAAATATGCACTTAAAGATAACAATAATAAACCCATTACACATTAACAAAAATAACATTTTTCATGAAGAATGACTCCTCCAAAACAAAAACATGTTTAGTGAGAAGAATGTCTTACGCATTTTTTTAGATATCTTAGCTGAGCTCCTATTTCTGCTTCTTCATTCAGTCTCGTGGGATTTTACACGTGTTGTAATCCTTGGAGTACTCCACTGGAGCCTCAGAATGAGAGTGAAAGAATATTATCAGGCGAATAATTTTGATTCAGAGAATCCCAGGGTTCTTGGGCCCCACTTTGAGAACTATTGCTTTACACAGATACTAGCTTTCTATATTTATATATCTCTTGTTTCATGCCACAAGTTAGGTGAAACACCTTAGAGGGAACAATAATGTAGTAAATATAGATATTTAGAAATGAGAGGGAATTATATGTTAGAATATGATGGGAAGGTTCAGTAAAATAAATATTGCTTAGCTAATATTCTATTAGTCTAAAATCACATAGCCTTTAGTAATAGAATACAAATAAAGTTCAACTGTCGTCATTTACCATATTGTTAAATAAAAATTCTTTAAAAGCATCTTTCCTCCATGGCTTTTTTTTTTTTCTCTTTAAAGAAATGTGACTGGGGCACCTGGCTGGCTCAGCCAGTAGAGCATGCAACTCTTGATCTTGGGGTTATGAGTTCAAGCCCCATGTTGGGTGTGGAAATTGCTTTAAATAAATAAAATAATAAAATGTGACTGTGGATGGAGATCAGTGAATCTTTATTCAGTAAATAGCAGTGTGTGACACAAAATCCAGATATTTGTTGCTTACGGTGAATCTTAGGGGGAAGGCCTTATTTCCAGTAGTTGGTATAAATACTAATAAGCTCTTTGCTTCCATATTGCCTTTTAACTACTTTTAGAATAGAAATGCTCATGTAATGTAACCGTCGTCACTTTAATGAAATAGTCCCTGTCAGGCACTTTTTTCTGTTCATTTTTCTAATTAGTGTATAAAAATATTTTGATAGTCTTTTCCAAATAAAGAAAACTTTGTTTTATGCTTCTGACTACCAGAGTGCATGTTTGTACTGGTTAATTGCTCTTGTGTAATTGTTCATGTGTAATTATTTTCTGTAGCTGACTGGAAATACCGGCATGCAGGATTAATGGCCTTATCTGCCATTGGTGAAGGATGCCACCAGCAAATGGAAGGAATTTTAAATGAGATAGTAAATTTTGTTTTGCTTTTTCTTCAGGATCCTGTAAGTACCAGTAAATATCTGACTCATAGTTATTACCATAGTTTCCCTTGGGAACCCATTGCCTTTACTTATACAAAGTAACCTATTCCAGCATCCAAGAGTAAGGTATGCAGCCTGTAATGCCGTGGGACAGATGGCTACAGATTTTGCACCTGGTTTCCAAAAGAAATTTCATGAGAAGGTAAGTAACAAGGCCCCAAACACTCAAATCAGACTTTTAAGAAGAGGGGTGGCATTTTGTGTGTATCCTTTGAAATGTGGCATTTCAAAATGTGTGCTTATCTGTTTCATTTCACAGGTGATTGCAGCCCTGCTGCAGACAATGGAAGACCAAGGCAATCAGCGAGTGCAGGCCCACGCCGCTGCCGCTCTTATTAACTTCACTGAGGACTGTCCCAAATCACTACTTATCCCATATTTAGACAATCTGGTGAAACATCTGCATTCCATCATGGTACTTAAGCTTCAAGAGGTAAGTTTCTAGGTCTTCCAGCTCCTTGTCTAGAGATTAACGTAGGTTCATTTGTTGGGTAAGACCTGGAGAAAGAGAAACTTTTTGGCATGGCCATAAAGAATAGAAAGTTAGGTTCAGCTATTTGAAGTAATTCAGTCTTGATGAGAGAATAGGCCAATATTGGAATTGGGGAAGATGATAGAGCCTAAAGGTTAGGTAAAATCAGTATTTGAAGTGCCTTGAAATGAAGGCAATTATTTTGAATTCTGATTTATGTAAATTGGAAGAACCATTTTGTTCTTAACTGCTGCAAGAAATCATGATAATGTGATGGCAGGAAATTAGCATGGTAGCATTGTGAGGCGTAAACAAAAAGGGAGAAGGTTTAAGTCAAGACTCAGAAGATTATTGTTCAGAGAGCTTAGGTGGAAATTGGGGAAGAGGATTCTAAAAGTCATTTCTCCTTTCTGCTGGTTTGAATTTAAAAAGAAGTAGTAAAAAATGTTGACTATTCTTCTCACCTGGATGACCGAAGTAAAGAGATGAGAAAAAATACCTTTTTTGCTTTAAATATTTTGGATTTCAAACAAGGCCTGGCTATCCAGATAGAAGAAAGTTTATAGTTATAGCTTAAATAAGAGGTGCAGCCTAAAAACTATTGGCTGAATGATGTTTAGTACAGCAGTGTGTGAGAAAGAGGTTGCAGGTGAGAAAGGTAAAGATTTAGGCTTAGTTTGTTGTCAAATACAATGAAAATGCTATAAAAATGACAGGAATAAAAAGGACAAATAAAAGCCTTTTTTTAGCTATTATATTTAACAGTCATAAAGTTACTGTCAAGTTGCTGTAAAAGTGAAGCCTGATATTAGAAACTCGGTTCTTTTTCTTTTCTTTTTTTTTTTTTAAGATTTATTTGAGATGGGGGAGGGGCAGAAGGAGAGAGAAAATCTCAAGCAGACTCTCCACTGAGTGCGGAGCCCAACGCTGGGCTCCATCCCAGGACCCTGAGATCGTGACTTGAGCCAAAACCAGGAGTCAGACACTCAATCAACTGAGCCACCCAGGCACCCCTAGAATCTCAATTCTTGTACATTAATTCATTGTGAACCAGTGACAGTTTGCCTAGCCCTGTTCTAAAGGAGAACAGGGTGGAAGACAGATACAGTGTCTCAGAAGGCAAAGAAAGGGGTTTGAAACAGGATGGGTGTTCAGTGTCAGATGACAGCAGACTAAGAACATGAAAAAGGAACTTGAGTTAATCTGAAGACAAAAGAAGTAGACCCAAGTTGAAGGCAGATGAGTTGGTTATTCAGGAATAGATGGATCAAACGTGACTTTACAAGTAGGTTTGGGTAGAGGGTTGAAGTGTAAAGAAAGTTTCTGTTGCATCCCCTAACCCCAGATGGGCAACATGTCAGATTTTTAAAGACTAAAAGAAGGAATTGCTAAGATGGGATGGGGAAGAGGATAAGGTATGTGGTCAAGAGCTGTACAAAGAGAGGGGAGCCGAGGAAGAACGGCATTCCTCTGAGATCAGAGGTAGGCTCAAGACCTGAAATGTGGAGCAGATGCAGAAGGTAGTAGGGTACCCTCTGAGAGGGGCGGAGGAAGTGGTAGTCCAAGTTGAAGAGCTCTGTGGAGAGTGGCAGGAGTTGATGAGCGGAATGAAAAAAATCTGGAGTACTCGCTGGGCCAAGTGTTCATATGAAGCCACAGGGATTATAAAATAGTATTACCAGGTGACAGCGTCAGCCCAGCTGCAAATACCCACTGCTTGTTACCGGCCAGGTCAGAGAACACCACCGGTCTTTGGTGTAGGAGCAGTGTGAGCTCATCAGTCTCACCAGACAGTGGGACCATTTGTGAGAGGGCTTTGGCACCGATGGTACTGCTGGTGGGACCTTCCGGGGAGAGGCAGGTTAGAAGACAAAGGGAATTCTCCCCACATGTGCCCGCACAGCACCAAGTGTACAGTAAGTAGTGGGAGGACTAAGACACACAGGCACTAAGCTGTGGATACAAAAATTGGAAGAGGAATCAGATTCGTGCTTGAGCACGAGCTGCTCGGAGATGAAGCAGACATGAGAAAGGAGCGCTGCGTCAACAGGGGAGCGAGGAGACCCTCAGTAGTTCCACAGGGGTCCTTTCATCTGCTCTGGAACCTGCGCTCTGCACTCTGGCTGCTGGATGGTGGTCTCAGCTTGCTGTTGCAGAGAAGCGTTTGAGAACGCGCAGGGGGTGTTTCTTCCAGTTCCTCATTTCCACGACTTAATTTGTGTGTCTTCTTTCTCCTAGTTGATTCAGAAAGGCACCAAGTTAGTATTGGAACAAGTTGTGACATCTATCGCATCAGTTGCAGATACTGCAGAGGAAAAATTTGTCCCCTACTATGATTTATTTATGCCATCACTAAAGCACATTGTCGAGAATGCAGTTCAAAAGGAACTCAGACTTCTCAGAGGAAAAACTATTGAGTGCATCAGCCTCATTGGTCTGGCCGTTGGGAAGGAAAAAGTAAGTGATTTTTCGAAGGTTGAATTTACTGTAAGTAATTTGGCTGTGGAGGCACTGAGGGTACTAGAGGGCTTTTTCTTCGGATAAACGGTTTTCTGGATGCTTGATTTTTTCCCATCATCTTACTCTCCTTTCACTCCTACTTTGTATATAAATTCATTTTATCAGTGTTAACATTAAGGCTTTTTCTTAATTATGGTCTTGAAACTTCCTCCTTTTCCTACCCCATGTACAATCTATCTCCTGGGAGGCATGTGGAGTTCAAGATCCATACCATATGTTTAGTTTCATCCATTTTAACATGTACATTCCACTTGCTTTCTTGTTAATCCAAAAGCATCAGGTGTCCCAAGAGAGAAACCTACACGCATGTAGCTCTTCAGAAAATAATTAGTAAGGACCATTCGCCAATGTATTTTTCTTCCCCCGCCAGCATCTCAGAGTTGTCAAAGCTGATCCAAAGAAGTTCCTCTGTCACTGACCCCTCAGGTTCCAATTCTCAGAACTATCAACATTAGAACCTCTCTGGTGGGTTTCTCCGAAACCAGCATCAGTATTAACTTACCCTATAAATTGCTTTCTGTGGGATACTGAGAACCTAACCAATAATTTATGTCCCATATTCTCTGTATCTGGCCTTCAAACTGTCTTTGAAACACTGCCTGTTTACACAGTGGAGATTGCCAGAACTACAGAGTTAAATGAAAATCATATGGTTCTAGGGAGCAATCCAAAATTTTATTTCTGGATTCGGATTATCTTTTTACTGCTGGAAATGCATAAACCATAGACCAAAACTTGATGTTATTAGAAATACCTCTATTCCGCAGTTCACCCTGACTTTTACTGGAGAATATATTTTTCTAGAAAGAGCACTAAGTCTGTGCAATATATAGATGAAAATTTGTCAGTGTAATTTTTGTCAGGGGTTATGACCCATGTGGGAAATGTAATAGATTTTCTTTTGGAAAGTTTTGTTACTATACAAGAAACAAAATTGGGTAGCAAGAAGCACCTCTCTGATCTGGTAGCCACAAGTACCACAAGTGTTGATTTTCCCAAATATTTTCTTCTAGTTCATGCAGGATGCATCAGATGTGATGCAGCTCTTATTGAAGACCCAGACAGACTTCAGCGATATGGAAGATGATGATCCTCAGGTAAAGCAGCTTGCACACATTCACCTTGATCCATTTGGGAGTTGTAGCTAGTGCAGGGTTAATGTACTCAAAAAAGAAACAGTAATAGGCTTCTTAAGATAACCCCTGGTGTCAGAGACCGTCTTCACTGGTTTTCCTTCACTTCTCCTCCCACCTTTTTCTCAGTCTGCCCCCTCTGCCCTGACTCTCAATTTATTTTTGGTGCTCTTAGGGTTCTGTCCTGGGCCCTCTTATCTCCTGAGCAGTGTCATCTACACCGTGGCTTCAGTTTCCCTCTGTATGCTGTGACTTCCAGGTCTTTCTCTGAATTAAAGGTTCATTTATCCAACAACTTACTAGACATCTCCATTTGGATGTCTCCCAGCCTTCTCAGTGCCACATGACTTCCTTCCCCTGTCAAAGAAATACAGAAACCTAACAATCTTAGAACATGCTCTGCTTTTCTCTTTCTGCCTGCGAACAAACATTCGTTTCACTTAGAACCTGCCCCCCATTCGGCCTCTTTCCTGCTCATATTTCACGTCTGGTGTAAGTCTCGAAAGTGGGTCCTTATGGCACCGTGTTGTAAATTGTACGTGTGTGTCGTAATCCCAGTTGTAGTCACTGTGCCTGACGTGTAACAGGCACTCTAACTGTTGAGTCACATTTTGACTTCATACAGCCACGCTGTAATTGTTTCCCGTAAACTTAAAATTGGTTTGGTTTGGTTTTAGAGTAGGAGTGGGTCATTTGCGTCAATATATGCGACATAGATATGTTGGGGAGTAGTAAAAAACCACTTTCTGGGTTACCGGGATGATGAATTACAAACTAGATTTTCTGTAGGAATTTGCAGGTGACTAAGTACGTGACCACAGTAGAAGAGGTGTCTTCAGCATACCCAGCCGCTTAGAAAATTAAAACAGCTACGAGAAAGGGATGTTTTGTTTCTTGGGTGTTAATAAATGTTTAACGAATGGAATGCAAGGCAGTAGGGATACGGTCAGATGAAATAGGTTCCTATCTTCAAAAAATTAGTGCCTAGGAGTTGCTATGGTTAACTGGGTTTTATTTATGTGGTCCAGATGCTATTAGAGAAAAACTATGTATTGCTTCTTGAAAGTAATAAACAATAAGACATAGTCCTGGTCTTTCTCTTTTGTCTCACCTGCTGTCTGTATCAGAAGGTAAAGGTTCACAATGATTTTGTTGTTTCTGAATGTTTTAAGTATATGACCTTAGAAACTGTACTTACCTCTTAAAGAGAGTGAATGTAAAATAAAACATTGTTTTTATGAAATAGGGAAATGGCTTTCTTTGTGATCTCTTTTTATCCATTGTTTTAAAATCAATTTTAATTTCCCCCCCCAGATCTCTTACATGATCTCAGCATGGGCCAGAATGTGCAAAATTCTTGGAAAAGAATTTCAGCAGTACCTTCCAGTGGTTATGGGGCCTTTAATGAAGACTGCTTCGATTAAGCCTGAAGTAGCCCTTTTAGATAGTAGGTATCTTCATAAAGATATAGCAGTTGTAAAGTTCTTCTCTGTAATTATTTTTAACATAAATTTGTTTTCTTTCCTGTTAATAGCCCAAGACATGGAGAATATGAGTGATGATGATGGTTGGGAGTTTGTGAACCTTGGGGATCAGCAAAGTTTTGGTATTAAAACTGCAGGACTGGAGGAAAAGTCTACTGCTTGTCAGATGCTGGTGAGTGTGTACAATGTTTACCAAACGTCAGTTGACAACCTCCCGTAACACATACGTACACATTCCAGAGGAGTTCTTTTCGTAGATGCTAAAGAAATTATTTTAAAGAGCAGGAATATATTCTTTAAAATGTAGAAACCTTCTGACCCAACATTTCTACTTCTGGATAAAGAAATCTTGTAGGTGGAGCATCTGGGTGGCTCAGTCAGCTAAACAGCCTCCTCTTGATTTCGGCTCGGGTCATGATCTCAGGGCCCTGGGATCAAGCCCCACATCGGGCTCCGCCATGCTCGGCAGGGAGTCTGCTTGAGGATTCTCTCCCTCTGCCCCTCTCCTGTTCGCCCTCTCTCTCTTTCTAAAATAAAGAAATCTTCTTAAAAAAGGGAATCATGTAGGTAAGCTTCATTGTCAGTGCTGTTTCTAACAAGAACAACAAAAAACAAGCAGCTTGAATGCCTGTTACTAGGAAGATGATAATAATGTGCCCTGGACTGTGGCACAGCTGATACAAAGCTCCGTGCGGGCAAGGACTTTTGTCTGTTTTGTGCTTAGTGTATAGTAGACAAGATGACCAAGAAGTACGTTTTTGAATGAACGAACAGAAATGTGCTCATGATACTGAAAATAAAACTGTATGGTTTCACTTGTTAAAAAAAAAAAAAATACATAAACATGGTAGGGACAGCAAAATGTTTGCAATGATTATCTCTTACAGTATTATGGGGTCTTGCGTGTAAGTTCTCTTTGAGTTGTTTTTTTCCCCTTTATGAGCATATTGTTACAGACAGGAACAATATATTTTTTAAAAGAATTTAAGGGGCGCCTGGGTGGCTCAGTCGTCAGGCGTCTGCCTTCGGCTCAGGTCATGATCCCAGGGTCCTGGGATCGAGCCCCACATCGGGCTCCCTACTCAGTGGGAAGCCTGCTTCTCCCTCTCCCACTCCCCCTGCTTGTGTTCCCTCTCTCGCTGTGTCCCTCTCTGTCAAATAAATAAATAAAATATTTAAAAAAAAAAAAGAATTTAAAAATTACGGCTTTGGGTTACAAATTTAGCAGTTAAGTAAGCCTAAGTAAAAGTTAATTGCTTACATATTATCTTGTATTAATAAAGCACTGTTATGTTCTCGAATTCATTTAAACTTTATTTCTTAAACTTATGCTTATCATCAGTACTTGCTATATTTTATAAATATTTATCTTTAATTTATAAACATTTTGGATTTTTGTGGTATCTCAACTAGAGAGCAATTATAAATGTCACATCTCTTAACAAAACTATCAAATCTTTTAATGTAGTGGAAGAAAGTAAAGAAACAATTATTTTTAAAACCGCACTGTTTGGAGCACCTGGGTGGCTTGGTCATTTGGGCATCCAACTCTTGGTTTCAGCTCAGGTCATGGTCTGAAGGTCATGAGATTGAGCTGCATCAGACTCTGCACTGAGCATGGAGCCTGCAACCCCTGTTCACAGGGGCTCTCTCTCTCAAAATAAATAAGTAAACAAATAGCACTGTTTTCTCTGTTTCATTGCCAAAATTATTTCTTTTTTAAGATTTGTTTGAGGGGCACCTGGGTGGCTCAGTCGTTAAGCGTCTGCCTTCGGCTCAAGTCATGGTCCCAGGGTCCTGGGATCGAGCCCCACATCGGGCTCCCTGCTCAGCAGGAAGCCTGCTTCTCCCTCTCCCACTCCCCCTGCTTGTGTTCCCTCTCTTGCTGTGTCTCTCCCTGTCAAATAAATAAATAAAATCTTTAAAAAAAAAAAAATTTATTTATTTGAGGGGGAGAGAGAATACTCAAGCAGACTCCCCACTGAGCACGGAGCCCGAAGTGGGGCTAGATCCCAAGATCCTGAGATTATGACCTGAGCTGAAACCAAGAGCTGGAAGCTCAACTGAATGAGTCACCCAGTCACCCCTGAAATGATTTAAAAAAAAAAAAATACAAGATAACGTAAGCCTATTTGCAGTTTTACAGAGGAAGTGATACGCTACAATTACATATTTAGATTTTTTTTTTTTTTTTTTTGAAAGCGAGAGGATGAGCGTGGAGGGAGAGGCTCCTTGCTCAGAGCATAGCCTGACACAGGGATCGACCTCACGACCCTGAGATCACGACATGAGCCAAAATCAAGAGTTAGACGCTTAACCAACTGAGCCACCCAGGAGCCCCTATATCTTTTTTTTATTTATTGAAGATTTTATTTATTTATTTGAGAGAGTGTGTGTGTGCACAAGCAGGGGGAGGGGCAGTGAGAGAGGGAGAAGCAGACTCCCCACCAAGCAGGTTGCCCAATGTGGGGCTCGATTCTAGGCCCCTGAGATCATGACCTAAGCTGAAAGCAGCTGTTTAACCAACTGAGCCACCCAGGTGCCCCTTATCTTTTTAAATTATTTTCCTTAATTGATACATTTTGTTTAAGGTTTCTCAGAGTGCCAAAACTTGCAAAATTCTCCCATGCAGAAGAATTAAAATGTTTCGTGTGTGAGCCTTTAAACAACAGTGTATACTGCAGTCACGCCATGGCCCTTTCCCATTTTACAGTTCTTTTTACGTTTATATTTGTGTTTCCCAAACACCTTTCACAGTACTGCATGCAGCTTTTTTTTCCCTTAATTTGAGAGACAGAGTGTGTGCAAGCCTGGGGAGGGGCAGAGGGACTCTCAAGGAGACTCCGTGCTGAACACAGAGCCCAACGCAGGGCCTGATCTCACAACCCTGAGATCATGACCTGAGCAGAAATCATGGGTGGGATGCTTAATGAACTGAGCCACCCACGCACCCCCCTGTATGCAGCTTTAAATGTATTTCTAGTCAGGATGCAGCATTATGTGGTCCTTATGATTCTGCTATTTGTTAACAGATATTAATATCTTAAAACTAACATGGATCTTGATGTCTTTTCCAATATTTTGTTTTCAGGTTTGCTATGCTAAAGAGTTGAAGGAAGGCTTTGTAGAATATACCGAGCAAGTTGTCAAACTGATGGTCCCTCTACTGAAATTTTACTTCCACGATGATATCCTACAACTTTTGAACGCAAGACGTTTCTAGAATTAGTTAAATTATAGCTTGTTCAAGTATTAGACTTTGTGTTAACTGAAGCCTACATCACCGTTACTGTTTGCACGAAGCTTCATTTTTTGCATGTGCTTTAGTTTCATAGGTTTTTGCTTGTGCCAAAAACATGAAAATGAAAATGTTACCGAACTACTAGTTGACAGCTTTTTCTGTGAACCTCTGAAGGATTTTAAGGATTGATATTTTATTAGCGTATGTTTGCAGTTATATATAATTGCTATTTTTCTCAAGTATTTTTTGGTAATGTTAAGAAACTAAGATCTTTCTTAATAGGTTAGAGACCCACCGATGATTTTCTGTGGTTCTACATTGGGGAGAAATATTTCTTGATAAATCTGCATGTTAAAGGTTTTCTTCTCAACGTGATAATAGTAGTTAATACATACAGAAACATTTTTATGCCTTTACACACACACATGCACAAGCACGCAATTTCATAGATGGATTTTGAAAAAAGGACAGCCCAACAGTGTTGGAGTCCAGACCCAAACCGAGATCTTCCTGACTCCACAGCCCCTTTGTTGTAGTTCTTCATGCAGTATTCTGTAGTGGCATCCTTAACAAAAGACAGCTTTTGCCCAACAGAAACTTACCATGATGCCAGAGGACGAGCTAGTCTCAGGACCTTATTTTACAAATGATATTAGATAGGGAGGGGCAACTTGATCTTCAGTGAAAACCGGAAAGGCTCTGACAGGAGAAGATCCTCATTAGTTTTCCCAGGAGAATCATAGCTTTGGTTGCATTTATTAGAAACCTATATTGCCTAAAGTTTTGGGATAGGAACATCTTGAGATATGCTCTAAGGATCCCAGATCCTTTCACATTTCAGACTCATTGCTGCTGTATTATAGGTGACAGAAAAGACAGGAGATAAGTCACATGGGTAGGGAGATGTCTGTTTTTGTACCCATATTCTACTTACCGCAAGCTCCTGGGTAGCAATCTCGGATAAACAGACGTTCCTGGTGCTCAGTGAGCACTTTAATGTTTACATAAGCAAAGAAAGTGATAGTATGATCTTTTGAGGATAGTGAATACACTAAGTGTATCTGAGGATAGTGATTACACTAAGTGTATCTAAGAATAGTGATTATGTTTCCTTAACAATAAAACGTGTTCGAGTGGCAGCAGCAGAATCCATGCCTCTCCTCCTGGAATGTGCGAGAGTTCGTGGTCCTGAGTATCTTACACAGATGTGGCATTTTATGTGTGATGCTCTAATCAAGGCCATTGGCACAGAACCAGATTCAGATGTCCTCTCAGAAATAATGCATTCTTTTGCGAAGGTAAATATTTTTCTCTTAAAAATATGTATAAGGTTATGTGTTCATTTATTAGTCTTGCTAAATAAATTGAATCTTTTTGTGCTATAACAGATGATTTTCTTTTTTTTTTTTTTTAAAGATTTTATTTATTTATTTGTGAGAGAGAATGAGAGACAGAGAGCACGAGAGGGAGGAGGGTCAGAGGGAGAAGCAGACTCCCTGCCGAGCAGGGAGCCTGATGCGGGACTCGATCCTGGGACTCCAGGATCATGACCTGAGCCGAAGGCAGTCGCTTAACCGACTGAGCCACCCAGGCGCCCCAGATGATTTTCTTATTTACTGGAATTGTTTAATTCTTTTTTAGTTTAATGTTTTGGTGTTGTCATTCTTTTTGTTTTGTGTTTGTTTTTTTCCAGAGTCGCTGCTCTTATAGTCCAGTCTTGATTAGTTTCCACCATCATTTCCCTAACAATCCAGCTTCAGAATCTTGGCTCATTTCCAGCCCACACCTAGTTTGTCCTATTCTCTCCTATATCCCTCTGCTCTTCACATTGCCTTTGTCTTCTTTGTGCTGAGCTAGCCTTTCTTGGTCTGTTCCAGAAGTCTCTGTCCTTACTCTCCCTCTCAGTTCATTCTCCTTTTCTGAGGCGTGAATTTGCTTGTTACTTGTCACTCCTCTTCCCGTATTCTTGTTCAGCTCCGTGGCGTGCCCCTAGTTCGTTTTAAAAGTTCTTCATCACCTTTATTTGTCCCTATTTACACCCCTGCAGTTTGAATTTTCTTCTATTTTTCCAAAGAATGCCTGCTGCTGGGCCTTTGCACATACCATCTCCCCCAGCTGCAGTGCCCTCCCAGCACACGCTTGCCCTTTCTCCAGCTGGGTTCGTGTAGAAGTCTGTGTGTGGTGATTGAGCTCCCTAGAGGCTGGGTGCTCTGCTCCATCTTTGAGACCTCAGCACCTAGCAGTAATGCCTGGCATTTAAGATAGGCTCAGGATCTGTTTCATATAAAAATGTTGCTTAAATTTTTTTCTTTGAAGTACTGTCATTGTAACACACAGCAAGCATTATCTACTCATTCAATCATTAGTCTTCCAGGGTACCGGCTTAGTGAATTTTTCTCATGCTTCCATGTGATTCTTAATGGAATTTAACTTTTGGACTCTAAAACCCTTAAATCCCATGGCTTGCTTTCTTTCCTCAATTTCATTGCAGTGCATTGAAGTTATGGGAGATGGATGTCTTAATAATGAACATTTTGAAGAATTGGGAGGAATATTGAAAGCTAAACTCGAAGAACATTTTAAAAATCAAGAATTGCGGCAAGGTAAGTTTTCCACGCTTTTCTTTCTGAAAGTAATCCTTGACCATTTTGGCGACATTTAAAAAGACATTTATTTGGGTGTGTTTTAGTTAAAAGACAAGATGAAGACTATGATGAGCAGGTGGAAGAGTCACTACAAGATGAGGTAAATTATTCCCTTCAGAACTTAATTTATATGATCATTTGCATTTGGAAGATTTTTAAATGCTTAAGTTTCTAATTCATCTGACTTGTCATTCTGATGGTAATGATCAGTAAGTTTTAGCAGAAGAATCTGACATGTGTTGCATTTACAAATTTAGAGAATAAGTAACTGAAATTAGCTGATTTGTGGTTTGGATGCTGTGTGTGAGTTCTTGTTGCAGTACCTCACGTATAACAGCACTTGTAAGTTCACCTAGTATTTCTTTTACATACTGCTCTGAACAACTTTTTATTTGGTGGTGCTTTCAGCATTTTAAAGATAAGTGAACTCTAATTCAGATGTTGAATGACTGTCTAATGCCACACACTGTTGACAATCTGGGGCTTAAGGCCAGATCTTTTTGCAACATCAGCTGTTTTTCTCCCGGACCACAGAATATAATACAGATTTCCTTATAAATAATACACATAGAGTGGCTGATGTAAGTCTTCTTTACCTTGTTACTCAGTTCTCTCCTCATCGAATCACTTGATGCCATCAATTCTATTTCCGCTGTGTGTTCAGGGTCCAAAGTGTGGCATGTAGCCATCCTGGTGGACCCAGGTCAGCCCATTTCTGTGCGGGTTGCTCACATGCTGACAGGCGCGGATTATGAGTAACTGACCCCACGTCTCCACCAGTCTGCTCCAAGATTAGAAACATTCTTGCAGAAAACAAAAAATAGTACTAAAGTAAAAACACTTCTGTCTCAGAATTTCAAAACTTTCAAGAAAACTCTTTGGAATAAGTACAATACTTGCCCACACCTTTATCTGTCTATAGGCAGGTAGGAGATGCCACCCCCAATCATCGAGGTAACCACAGTCTCCAGATGCTTGCTATGCCCCTAAGAAAATGATGAGAAATTTAATTTTCTATATTTCTTGAGATTTTTTTAAGTAAATGTAACTGTTCGTCATAGTGGAGATACTTTTTAATACATAAGGGTGTTGTGTGTGTTTTTTTGTTTTTGTTTTTAGGATGATAATGATGTTTATATTCTGACCAAAGTGTCAGACATTTTACACTCAATATTCAGTAGCTACAAGGAAAAGGTGTTACCATGGTTTGAACAGCTGCTTCCGTTAATTGTCAACCTAATTGTAAGTGTTGCCTCTCTTTGACAGTTATTTTAGATAGTTGCCTAGAATGGTTTCAGTGCAGCACTTGAAAACACACTTTCAGGTTAAAATGGATCTTAGAAATCATAAAGACCTTCCAGAGTACATCTTTAATTTTATCAAGTTTATTGCATTGCCCTTGATATTTTCTCATTTAAGGTTTGCTAATTAGGTTTTCCATAGTTCAATTAAATTACAGTGCGTTCCAGAGACCTACAAATGACTTTTCATTATTTGAGGTTATGTGTGCCCTGCTAAATTAACAAAATGATTACTTTTTTTGGTGGACCCTAGAGGATTCAGTTAAAATCCTTGTTACGTACAACCAGCAATCATACATTGTGGATGATGGCCTTATGTATTCAGTTTTTAAAATATGCATGAAAAGCAGTCAATAGAAGTTTGTCTTGCTTTGTCTTTTAATTTTGCACAGCACATTTTTTAAAACGTTTAGGCCCATGTGACTTAGCCTGTTGAGTGGATATATAAAGCTAAAACCTGTTCACAGCTTTTCTTGTTGTTTCTTAAAGACAGCATTATTATCTTTTTTTGAAGCAAATGTACATATGTTGCTGCTGCAGCTGGTTCTTCCTGGTATATGGTAATGTCAGATTGTGGGATTCTATAGAAAATCATGCAAAGTCTTTTAAACTTGTAGTTTATTAAATCTCTGTTGTAAGTTGAAGATTGTTATTCATAAGAAGTAATTATTACTGTGTTGTTTTTCATTGCTTGTTTCAGGAATATCCATGTAAGCTGATAGTCTATTGTGAAGTTTTTTTTTTTTTTTACATTCTTAATGTACTCCAGTATTCAAAGCTTAAAAGATTCTCTTCTTTTATAGTGTCCACATAGACCATGGCCAGACAGACAATGGGGATTGTGCATCTTTGATGATGTCATAGAACACTGTAGTCCAGCCTCATTTAAATATGCAGAATATTTCTTAAGGCCAATGCTCCAATATGTATGTGACAACAGCCCAGAAGTCAGGCAAGCAGCTGCATATGGCTTGGGAGTCATGGCACAGTATGGTGGAGATAACTATCGTCCTTTTTGTACAGGTACTTCCGTTTGTTTGGTTCCAGGCATTCCTTTTATCGCTTCCTTGTTATCTTTTCCACACCCCCAAGCCCCCAAACATTATATAGCTATTTCTGCTGTATTCACCTTCCCCTTCTTAAACATCTCGCCTATAGCGCATACCTGTAGGGGAGCGCATAACCTCCCCACCCCGTCCTCCAGAGTACAGTTCTTTTGGGTTTGGGAGTTACACCCTGGCTGTAGCAAAGGACCTTTTTTTTTTTTTTTTTTTTTTTTTTTTTAAGATTCTTTTGAGAGAGTGAGAGCACACACGAGCAGGGGGAGGGGCAGAGGGAGAGGGAGAAGCAGACACCCCACTGAGCGCAGAGCCCAATGAGGGGGCTCAATCCCAGGACCCTGAGATCATGATCTGAGCCAAAGTCAGACAGTTAACTGACCGAGCCACCACCCAGGCGCCCCTAGCATAGAACTTTTCAAACATACTGGGGTCCCTGTAGGGTTAGCACAGGAATGCAGCTGGGGGCTTTTAAAATAAGCTGAAATACCCTGAGGTGGTCAGGAGTATAAATCTGGAGGCTCCTGACCTTGACATCATGGGGTCTCGGTAGAGTGAGTGCTGGTGCTCCTGGCCACGTTGGGGCAGCCTGCCTTTCTTACTTCTGGTTCTGCAGCCAAGAAGACAAAACATGCCTTAGACCTTACTAATTCTTCACTGTAATTGATAACTGGGCCAAAGATAAAAAAAGGAATATTGTCATGAAAATGTGAGGTTTTAACTGACCTTCTTGCAATTGCCTATTTTAGAAGCACTTCCACTGCTGGTAAGAGTTATTCAGTCAGCCGATTCTAAGACCAAAGAAAATGTCAATGCTACAGAGAACTGCATCTCAGCAGTAGGGAAAATTATGAAGTTCAAGCCCGACTGTGTGAACGTTGAAGAAGTCCTGCCACACTGGTTGTCTTGGCTTCCACTACATGAAGATAAAGAAGAAGCTGTTCAGACCTTCAATTATCTGTGTGACTTGATTGAAAGGTAAGAAAAAAGGACAAATAGACCTTATTTCTTCCTCTTTCTGTAAAACAGCGTTTCCTGTGCACAGCCCTCAGATACAGTGTAGGTTTCTAATAATGTTGTCTTTATAAATCATGCTAAACCATATCACAGTTAATGCTGCCTTACAATTAGATCTAAATTTGACTTATCCTTTATGGAATTAGATTCAACAGTTGAGGGATTGTAGAACATAATGTTTTAAGAAGGTTCCCTTTTAATATTGTCACCCACCCCATTTATCTGTTTTTTGTTTATTTGGCTTTAGATTTTTTTTTTTTTTTTTAAGATATTTATTTGACAGAGAGAGCACAAGCAGAGGGAGAAGCAGGCTCCCCGCTGAGCAAGGAGCCCGATGCGGGGCTCGATCCCAGGACCCTGGGATCATGACCTAAGCTGGAAGCAGATGCCACCCAAGCGCCCCACTTTAGATTTTTTTTTTTTTTTTTTAATTTCAGCTTTACTGACATGTAATTGACATGTATCACTAGTAGAATGAGATTGAAGAATGTTGGTAGTGCCATTATTTGACCCTCTAGAATTCTGGTGTTTTTCTTTGGATTCAGGAATCAGTGGTATAAGGAAAGTATTCCAGACAGGTAATCAAGATCTGGCCCTGGGCCCTGGCATTATTAATGCTATTTTGTGTCCATGAGTGTATCTAAGAATTGCAACAACTGGAGGCTATAGAAGCTATCAAATCCCAAGGCGTGTTCTTTGGTGTCTGTTTTTCTAAATCCAAGGTCTCCTAAATATTAATCAGATCTAGGCTCTGTCGCTCTTAATTATTGCTTTTATTCATGAATAACTCTAAGGGCTACCACCACTCCTTTCCTGGAATTTGTAGAAATAGGCCAGTGGGCATATTCCTTCATGCCTGTTTAAGTTCAGGTTCACACAAGTGTTGTGTTCGAGTGTTCCCACAGAGAACTATCATTTAGGGATGTGATGGCCGTCTTGGAGACTATACACTCCTTATCTTCTCCTGCCTCTGAAGCCACGACTTCTCCATCATGCTATTTGATCATCTCCCTTGAAAATGAGTATTCCGAAAGTCTCTTAATGAAAGACTAGAATTCTAGTTAAATTCACTGTTACGTTTCTTTCCATGAAACTTGCCTAAAGTTTATTTCCCAGCTTACTCTTGAAATGCCCCTAAATCCTTTTGAACTTCAAATTTATTTGGAAACCATTTTGCCATATATAAATTCTTAGTAATAGCTCTTTTTTTTCTTTAAATAAGTCATAAATTATAAAGCACTTAGAACATTCTTTCCTTGGCCCTTAAACCTGAGAGATGAGCCAAGTATTTTTCCTCATTTACATGGGAAGACCCTGAAGAGCTAATTAATACAATTAGCTTGTTTTCCTTCCACTGAATTTTATTTTAGTGAATGCATAATCATAAAATTCTGTAACAAAATTCTATGTTGGAGGAAGGATGTAGGAAAGTATGAGTGCTTGAGTAATTTCTCCTTATAATTTTCATTTATAATGGCTTTCTTCTTTTTGGTCAGTAATCACCCCATCGTTCTTGGCCCAAACAATACCAATCTGCCCAAAATATTCAGTATAATTGCAGAAGGAGAAATGCATGAGGCAATTAAACATGAAGATCCTTGTGCCAAACGTCTGGCTAATGTAGTTCGTCAAGTACAGGTAAGCTGTTCTGCCTAAATTGGGGCAGGGGAAATAAAAATAAGTTTTTTGGGAGGTGTTTTGGTTTTGTTTTTTGGGTTGTTTTTTTTTTCTTTTTTTCTACATTAGAAGAAAGAAAGCCACACTTTTTTTTTTTTTTTAAAGATTTTTATTTATTTATTTGTCAGAGAACCCAAGCAGGGGGAGTGGCAGAGGGAGAAGCAGGCTCCCCACTGAGCAGAGAGCCTGATGCAGGACTCGATCCGAGGACCCCAGGATCATGACCTGAGCCGAAGGCAGACGCTTAACAAACTGAGCCACCCAGGCACCCCATAGAAAAAAGAAATAGATACCCAATTTCATTTTTATATTCTCTCGTCTCCAAGGCTCAAATTACTTAACATATAATCTGTCCATATGGTCTTTTTTTTTTTTTTAGCGCTAAAACATTTGTCCTAAACTTGACACATTTTGAACCTTCCACTTGGTGCATAACATATACTCGTGTAGGTTTTTTTTTTTTTTTCATTGTCTAAAGAAAAATAAAGATGAGATTTTAATAGTAAATAAGCTGTCAGCTGCCGAAGTTTTTTAAGTGACTTATGCTCCCTGAATTCTTCACATGTTGTTTCCTTGACTGTGTCCTCTACCTGGTACAGTTTTATCAAGTCAGACTGAATGAAGAAAACTTAGTGTAAATGAAATGAACTTTAAAGATATGAACAGATTTCTTGCTTTTATAATGATACTCATGAAACTACCTCAAAAGAAAGAATTGGGCGTTCTTAGAGTCTACCGAAGGCTGAGTAGCACGGTGCGTCTAAATGACCGCTGCACTGAATCTAAATGCCTGAAACTGTTTCTTCCTAGACTTCTGGAGGACTGTGGGCCGAGTGCGTGGCACAGCTGAGTCCCGAGCAGCAGGCGGCCATGCAGGAGCTCCTGAACTCTGCTTGAAGGGCCTTAATATCTCCACCAGAAAGCTAACTCCAAATAAACGTTTACCCTTTTGTTTAGGTTTCTCTGTTTTGTTTTTGAGCACAAGAAAGCGGTAGAGTTGTGTCGTGTAGGCCGTTCTCCTGCAAAGCCACAGCGGCGAGAAGAGAAGCACTGGGTTTCAGAGTGGTGTTTGAAAGGATTCCCTCGCACCACAGAAGAGGTTCCCCGTAAGCCCTGCGCTAGCACTGAAGAGTATTTTTCTATTGGTATAAGCCACCCACGTGAAAGTGAAAGGGAAGTGAAATTAAGTTTCCTCATTAGACATAAGGAAATCTAAGACAAAACAGCTTTAAGATCAGTTATTCAGCGTAGATGTGTGTGAAAACAATTTGCTATACACCTAGTGTTAATTTTATTAATTGGAGTGTGAGTCTTTTTGTAGGGTAGAAAGAAACCTTCTACCCAACAAACTAGTAGATCCAAAATTTGAAAAAAGAAAAAAAAAAGCTGAAGACAAAAACAAGCATGAAGATGTCATATTTGATGTCACTTTCGGTTTTTTCCCAGAAGGCTTATGCAGTGACTCAATCTGGAAAGCTGCTCAGCTTCCAGCCCTTGAATGTGAAGTGTCGTTGGCATGTCCGGCAGTAGTCTCTCATTCACTCCTCAATAAACAACATTGAAATACAAAAGAAGTTCGTGTAAAAATTCAGTACCGTCTGGCTTTGATTCATTTAATGTTTTTAATATAAGAATAAGCTAATATTTTTTTAGCGTTAGTAATTGTGGCTTTGAATGTGTTCTTTTTCCCCTAATATTTTCCTTGTGCAGTTTGAACATTAAAAGCATCTAGTTTTTACCATCTTCCACTTTAATTTAAGCTAAGTTATATACCTAGTCCTTCACAACTGGTATCCTTTTAAGGTTTGCAAATTTCAACCAATAGTTTTTTTAAATTAGGATTGTTCTGGTAGATTAAAAAAGATTTGGCTTAGAATTTTCACTGCAAATTGTAATTGACACGGAGCCACACACAACTTTCAAACTTTTAATTTTATGATAAATATTCTGCCTAAAATTATTTACTGGTAAATTCAGTAAAATGTGTGAATTTTTTTCCTTTGTGTGTTAACCTCATACCAGTAAATGACTTGCTGTTGTTTCTTTACATAATTTTTCTAAGGGATCTTAATAGATTTCTGTTGAAGCTTCAGTGTTAACATTTTTATAGTTTGTACTAAATTGAACCGTGATAAAAAAATGAATTTTATGCATAGATCAGAATTTAAAATTAAAGATTTTTTCTTTAAGTGATTTGCATTACTTTATTAAAATTAAATCTGAAATGGAATAGAAAGAATGAATTATCTTAAGATGGTTCCGTTGGTAGCAGATAGCCTTCAAATATAGTTTCCGCTTTCAGCACAACATTGTTAGCCCAGCAGCTTCAGTCTCTGGCAGAACAGCACTGAATGCCTTCACCAGCACAAGGCAATTGCTTTCAGTGGGTACCGACATGGGGACTGTTTTGTGATGTGAGGGGGGCAGTGTTTGGAGCTCCTTGATAAATAAGCCTGTGTTCCTGTTGGAGTAAAACGTGTCAAGACAACTCCTTTGTGCTTTCTTACGTAGAATAGAGTTTGAAAAGCCAGTTTCTGTACTGATGCCAACTGCAGATTTCGCTTTTGTTTTTAATTTAAATTATCACTTACACTTGAAAGAAAACATGTTACAAATGAGATGGACGTGTGGTCGGAGGATGGCTGCATGTTTTTGGAGAATCTAGTGTCTGCGGAGCTTTGTTCTAAGCACTTTCAGGTACGACTCTTCGTAGCTTCTGGTTTAAACATTAATGGACAAGTGAAGAGTCGGTAAGATCCCTGAAGGAAGTAAAGGGGTGCAAATCCATCCTCCGGATAGACGTAGAGAAAGAGACATGTCATTGAAATTGAATCAAATTCATCGGGGAATGTTGGTATTAAAGGCTGTTAATGTGACGTGATCCTGAAGTCCAGGACTCATAGCTCATTGTAATATGTTCCTGAACTAACAATTCTTTGGATTATCTGGGGAAACATTTTTAATACCTCATTTTGTCTACACAAGATGAAAATTCATGTTTTTTCCTTTTGTACCAAATTTAGTTGCCTAGTGGCCTTGTGTGTCAGCCAGTGATGATATATTTATGAATCCAAGCTATTTCTGGGAGGATATAATGTGTGTGGCTCTTACATTTTCTGGGTATTTTGTAACAAAGGATTAAGTTACGTGCACAAGTGTTAGAAATTTGTAGCAGAACTCATTTGGAGTATTTTTTTAATGCTGTAAATTTAAAGAAAAGTAAATTGTCTTAAAGCTAATTTGACACTTCTGTAATGGGAAGGCAACTTTATCATGACTCTGGAGTTGTAGTTTGACTAACAGAACCATCACTAAATACATAAGCAAATAAACATTCTTGATGCACCTGGTCTCATAATAAATAAGGGGGGTGCATATTTATAGTGGTGTGAGCATTACAGTTTTATGATCTAATCTTGAATGATTGCCTATTTGGAATTTTAAGCAGTTTGAGAGACTAAGGGGCTAGCTAAATGTTTTAGTATGGCTTCATTCTGCCTATGAATGTCGTATCAATTTTTTGGCTCTCATCTTGTTCCATAGAAATCACTTTGCCACCTATATCCCTCTTTGCCTCAAAGGAGTGATGGCCAAAATCTGCGCCATCTTTCATTTCCTTCACTGCAAATGTTATGAGTACCACTGTTGAAGAAGAGAGTGAATTACCTGCAAGGAGTAGGCTCAGCTTTTTATTTCCAACACTTGAACTTCTGAAGCACAGAGGCAGGGGTAACTAACTCTAAGACCATCCTGGACTAGACTGCCCACCCCCCACATTTTTTTTTTACTTATACAGCTCTGTAATCCTGACAGCCATTGATAGTATTTGACCTTGTTCTACATATTCTATTTATTTGAATAGAACACTGTGAAGATAATTATAGCTCAATTTTTAACTTTATAAAAAATGAATCCAGAAGCACTGCAATATGTATGGTTTTTATGCATAACACAAAAATTTTTTTTTAAAGATTTCATTAGTGCCAGTGAGAGAGGACAAGCAAGCAGAGGGAGAGGGAGGAGGAGACTCCCTGCTCTCCCTCTGACCCTCCACCTGCTTGTGCTCTCACGCACGCTCTCTCGAATAAATTTTTTAAAAATCTTAAAAAATATATTTCAAGTTTATTATTATAGGGTCAGAAAAGATACTTTAAGAAAAGCAACATAATTTTTAGTGTTCTTGAATTGGGTCTCAAAAGAAAAAAGGTTACCACCATAAATGATCAATAAGCCATAACCAGAAGTTCACATTGTGGCTGGTGTTTAAAGAAGAGAGTAAGTAAAGGAGCGCCTGGGTGGCTCAGCGGGTTAAGCGTCCGCCTTCGGCTCAGGTCATGATCCCGGGGTCCTGGGATCGAGCCCCACATCGGGCTCCCTGCTTGTCAGGGAGCCTGCTTCTCCCTCTCCTGCTGCTGCTCCCCCTGCTTGTACTCTCTGTGTCAAATAAAATCTTTTTGAAAGTGAATAGAGAGAATATAAAATAGGAACACTAATGTGGAGACATTACAATGGATTGAATTTATAACCGTTTCTTTGAAGAGCAGTGACTCTCCTGAATAGCAGTAGGAGGGATTCTGAGGCTCAGTGAAGATTGCTTTGGAGATACTAAGGGGCCTTTTCTGATCACCCCTTGCTCGCCTTCTGAGATGGAAGCCTCCAGGTCTGTCACCAGAGAGTGAGTGTGAGGCCCCACACCGGCCTTCAGGGATTCCACTCACCCCAAAACAGCTTGCTTTCCCAGTGCAGAGGCCAGTTCCCAAAAGTCATTCCTGGGGGCCGGCCAGTGGGGCCTGGTTCCACCCTGCCACATGACTCCAGTCCACAGCCCTGCCTCCCCAAGTCCCCAGCAGCCCCAACTCCCTTCCCTCCTGGGAGGGAGCCCTGGCCCCACAGGCTTCCTGCTGTTTTGAAAACTGCTTAGACCTGCAGGTCAGGGGCTGTTTCCCTTCATCCCCGCTCCGCTTTGTTGTGCCAGACCATTTGTTTCTTGCCTGGGCCTGTTTTCTTTGCAAACATCCCATCCTGGCCTTTATCTGAGCTAACTAGAATAGATGACAGTATTTCCAAGTAGTTTCTCTTGGATGCTCCAAAGGCTTCCTCTGATGTGTGGTGGAGAGTGCTGGTGACCGTTTGGTGGAATGATGTAACCGAAGTGCCCAGGGGGTTCAGGGTAGTGGCCTCATCGGGACTGCTCCGCCCGGGCCCCTGGGGACCAGCCCCCCGTCAGTCCAACATTCCCAAACCAAGATTGAAAACCTCCTGATAATCTGAGCTTTCTGCTCAGGAACTCAGCCGAACATTTCACTGGAAGTACTTTAATTATTTATGAAAAGATCCTTGACATATTTTCTGCAACAGATGGCAATGGGTAAGTAAGGAACGCTCTCTTCCTCAGTTCGTATATGTGTATTTTTGAGAAGAGGCTCACATTCTGCCAAGTCTTAATTCTTTTTAAATTAACTTTTTACACAAAGGGCCACCTCTACCTGGTTCAAAATGCAAGATTTATAAAACATTATTCAGGGAAAAGTCTCCACTCTCGTGCCTTGGCTAGCCCTTCTCAGCTTTCCTTGTGAAAGAAAAATTGGTAGGCTTGGTCCCAACAGAACATTCTTGCTCTGTGTAATTCATAACCTCCTCCTGGAAGGAAATTAGCATTCCTGATGAAAAGCCTATGTGTCTTTCTGGTGGACAGGAGTTGGGGTAAAAACTGTTCTAAGAGGGGGGACAGGCTGGCTCAGTGAGTAGAGTGTGCAACTCTTCATCTCAGGGTTGAGTTTGAGTTCCACACTGGCTGTAGAGAGTACCAAAAAAAAGTTTTTTAAATGTATTTCTAAAAAAATACAACTGTTCTGAGAAACTACCCACCTGCCTAGTTAACCCGGCCTAAACCCTAACCAGATATTTGGGGTTTTTTGTTTGTTTGTTTGTTTTTAATAAGCCAACAGTGATCAACCTTCTAACCTAATTTTTTGGTCTCTAAATACCTCTGCTATGAAAGAAATCTTTGAAATTGGCCTGCTCAAGGTCTGTGTTCCTGCAATAAATTTATACTAAAGTTCCAACATACTAAATTGTCTGAAAGGATTTTTTAAACATCTTCCACAGAAGGAAAATGATCTATTTGTATGTTATCCTTCCAGGATGATAAATATTCAAATGGATTTTAGGAATAAAAATTACATCATTTTGGCTAGGAATTATCAATAACCAGCTCTATTAAAGATGGAGGTTAAACGTCTTTTGCCTTTTAAATTAATATGCTCAGTACCGGTTATCATCAAAATGTTAAAACTAGATCAATCATCATATTGATTTAGAACCTTTTTTCATTTTAAACCAAGTGGCATCAGGCTAAATATCCTTTTATAACTAAATCAGCAGAGAAAGTCTCACTCTCTAGGGAACATATTTTCAAGTATGCATTTTCACAAAATAATTATCTTTACTAGCATTTCACTTTATTTTTAAAAATTTAGTATCAGAGTTCTGTTTTTAATGTGTTTATTTTTGTGGTTGCCTGCTATTTATAGCAAATGATACCAGTTTTTCATTTGGGGTAACCATTTAAAATTTTAAAGTGCTTTAAAAAAAAGTTGATTTTTTTTTTTAAGATTATTTTGAGAGAGAGAGTGAGCGAGAGAGAGAGCACAAGCTGGGGGAGAGGCAGAGGGAGAGAGAGAAGCAGGCTCCCTGCTGATATGAGGATCATGACCTGAGCCGAAGGCAGACGCTTAACCGACTGAGCCACCCAGGCGCCCCAGTGAGTCGATTTTTAAAATTATAATGTAAACAGAGGCACAGTTGCTGTGAGGGTACAACAGAAATCATGCAGATGGTACTCATGATTGAAGTCTAGTCTATGAGATACTTTTTCTTGACCAAGGTTTGCAATGCAGTCCTACAGGATCAACAAGTTTTGTTCTTAGTGATGAGAAGTGCGATGCACTGATAATTCTGTCAGGTTAGACAAACAAAACTCAGCAAGATTATGGCTTGGCCAACAGACATTCAGTTGCATGAACCAAAAACTAAAGAACTGTACAGGTTTGGGGGGTTTTATTTTTTATTTCAAAACAATTTCAAATTCATAGGTAAGTGTAAGAAATAGCACAAAAGAACTCCCATAAAGCCTTTCTCCAGATTCGCCACCTTCAAGTTACCTCCGGAATCCCTTGAGGGAGACGAAGATTGCCTCCTTGACCAAGCCCTGATCGGGCTCCTCTGAGCTCTCTTGGGCTTCCGTGGTCCTCCCTGCCTTGTCCAATGTGGCGAGAATCATGCTGTCAGGGGAGCGCCCTCCATGTCCAGTCGGGTTCCCCGTGCCCCACCCCCTCCCCTGGTGAGGCAGCAAGGGTCCTGCCAGGTTAGTTCAGCCAGAACCCCAGTACCCCTGATGTCACCTCTTCCCAGTTTCCCATGCGCCGAGCTCCACCCTGCCCCTGGGCTAGAAATCCCCACTTGTCCTTGTTGGGGTGACAGTTGAGCCCCGTCTCTGACCCTGCAGAGCCCCATTGCCCTGGACCCTACACCTATCGCAGTGGTCTCCCTGAATACAGTCTGCCTTGCCTTCCTTAGCAGGTGTCACCAACAATCTTTTCTTTGGCAAAAGTTACAGAATCCTAACCCCTTGTTCCTTAATACTTCAGCGCGCATCTCCTAAGAATAAAGACATGTCCCTAAATACCACAGAATGCGCACTGTCGGGAAACTTCCCATTACTACCCTATTACCTGATAGAACATCCAGGCTGCAAATTCACCAGTTATGCTGGTCACTCACGTGCGGCCTCTTGGCTCCAAGCTTACCTCGCTCTGCTCTCCCACACTGGGGCTGGGACTTTGCCCAGTGCATTTGCAGGACTCCCTGGCCAGCTGGCCTCCGTTTGGATCCCACGGATGGGAGGCCCCGGTGGGAGATGTGGCAGGGAGAGGAGAAGGGGCATCCTCCCGTTTCAGCTCCCGGCAGCTCCCCTGAGCAGCGGGAGTCGGGCCCCAGCCCCTCTGTGCTCGGGTTCTGGCCAGCCCTCCGCGGCTCCCTGCTGCCCAGAGCAGTGACATCCCGCTTACCTCCGCCCCACGCATCATGGCTCATTTCTGAACGGAGCGCATTTAAGGATCCCCTTTCTTCCTGCTTCAGCCTTCCAACATCTCTACATAGCCGATTTTTTATTTGCTCCTTGTCTCATTTTTTTCTAATTGAATTTTTAAAATTGTGGTAAATACACATAAGGTAAAAGGTACCGTCTTCGCCATTTTTAAGGGTGCAGTCGAGGGCAGCGTCTGCGCCTGGGGGTCCGGGCATTAGATCTGCCTTCCAAACCGGAGGGATTTCAACTCTTACCTTCACGGCCCAGGAAGGGCAGGTGCTCCATGAACTGCTTGAATGGAGGGGTGAATGGAAAGCAGGAGCCTAAGTGAAAGAGGGAACGAATGCGTGTTTTCTCGTAGGACTAGCGTGCCGTGTGGGAAAGTGCGGGCTCTTTGAAGGCATCTGAATTGCACATACGCTGTTTATTAAGTGGGGGATTTGGAAAACGTACTTGACTTGTGGATGCCCAGTTTGCTTACTGGGAAATGGCAGGCTTGCAGTGAGAGCTAAGTGAGGTCAGGAGTGCAGGGGGCTGGGAAGTCATAGGTGCACAGTGGGCCCTGCCCACCCCCAGGCCCTTTATGCCTAGTACAATTCTGGAAAATGCTTTTATCTCAGAACAAAAATGGACTTGATAGGTTGATGGTAGACACAGTGAAACAATAATCAGGAGGGAATTTGTGACTCATTCATACTGTGGGTATCCTAAAACCTAAGAATATTAGATTCTGAAAAAAGGTTTTGCTCTTTTACCTTAAAGTATGCAAAATATATCTTTTAATTATGTATCTTAAAGATTCATCATCCTGGGGGCGCCTGGGTGGCTCAGATGGTTAAGCGTCTGCCTTCGGCTCAGGTTGTGATCCCGGGGTCCTGGGATCGAGCCCCGCATCGGGCTCCTGGCTTGGCGGGGAGCCTGCTTCTCCCTCTGCCTCTCTCCCTGCTCATGCTCTCTCTCTCTCTCTGTATCTCTGTGTCTCAAATGAATAAAGATCTTTATACAAAAAAAAAAAAAGATTCATCATCCTGAAAGATGCTAATAGGAAGTAAATAGCCACCCCACGAAATAAGTATGTGGAAGATAGTATTACTGTTTTTTAATAATTGAGATGATCAGTTTGTCTTATGAGCAGCTTACGGGTGATTTTCATATTCTATTTTGTGTGGTGTTTTGGGTTATTTAAAAACTTGTCTTTCTAGAGAAAAATCTGAGAACCTTGAGGGGGCAGCAGAGGAACATCATGACTTCAAAAGGTAAAGAACAATGACTTCTGAGTTGCATCATTTTGGGGAAGAAATACTAACATATTTGAAGCTGTTTCTAAAGAAATTACCAATTCTAGGGGTGCCTGGGTGGCTCAGTGGGTGAAGCGTCTGCCTTGAGCTCAGGTCATGATCTCAGGGTCCTGGGATCAAGCCCCGTGTTGGGCTCCTTGCTTAGTGGGAAGCCCATTTCTCCCTCTGCTTCTGCCCCTCTCCCCTCCTGCTCCCTCGTTCTTCCTTTCTCTCTCTCGCTAAAATAAAATAAATGAATAAAATCTTTGAAAAAAAAAGAATATACTGATTGTATTTGAAATACCTGAACACGAGGCCTTCTCTTCAGTCATCATGTGTACAAGGTGGCTGCCATTTCCTGTTCCTGGTCAGAATTCTACTTTCATCCTTCCATGGCCAACTTTCAGCGCATAAATAGGTAAGAAATACAGGCTATGGTGAATAATTAGAGCCCGTGGGGCAAAAAGGATAGCAGATGATTCTCAAGTGGAATAATCCTCTCCTGAGTTAATTGTCAGTGTGTTTCGACTGTATCCTTTTTTCTGATCCTCCTTCACTGTTGGGACGAATAATCTGATTAACAGCATAAACTTGGTAAAGCTTGAGGCCTGAGCTGCTCCTTATGTAAAGTTATTTTGAAAATTTTCCACAGTGGAGGATTTCTTAAAAACCCTTTCCATATAGTCAGTGCATGATAAATGCCAACTAATTATTTGACCTTCAATAAATATATGGCAAATAATTCATTGCATTTGAATTGCGCATACTCTTTTTTTTTTTTTAAGATTTTATTTATTTGAGAGAGAATGAGAGATAGAGAGCATGAGAGGGAAGAGGGTCAGAGGGAGAAGCAGACTCCCTGCTGAGCAGGGACCCCGATGTGGGCCTCCATCCTGGGACTTGAGGATCATGACCTGAGCCAAAGGCAGTGGCTTAACCAACTGAGCCACCCAGGCGCCCGTGCATACACTCTTTATTAAGTGGAGGGATTTGGAAAATGTACTAGCATTATTCTTTAAAGCAATGTGTTTTTTTTTTTATTTTGTTTTGTTTTTTTTAAAGATTTTATTTATTCATTTGACACAGAGAGACACAGCAAGAACAGGAACACAAGCAGGGCGAGTGGGAGAGGGAGAAGCAGGCTTCCCGCTGAGCAGGGAGCCCCATGCGGGGCTCGATCCCAGGACCCTGGGACCATGACCTGAGCCAAAGGCAGACGCTCAACGACTGAGCCACCCAGGCGCCCCAGCAATGTGTTTTTTTTAAAGATTTTATTTATTTGAGAGAGAGAGAGAGAGACAGCACAAGCAGTGGGGGAGGGGTCGGGGGAGAGGGAAAGCAGACTCCCTGCTGAGCAGGAAGCCCGATGTGGACTCAGGACCCTGGGACCCTGGACCACAGGACCACAACCTGAGCTGAAAGCAGATGCTTAACTGACTGAGCCAACCAGGTGCCCTTTAAAGTAATGCTTAAATCACAGGTTCTGCCCATTCCCATCAAGAATTATGGCCTGGTACAATACAGTTAAACAAATAAGTAAGAAGTTGGAGAAACCATGAGAGTTTTACAATCAAAATAACAGCATAGTAGCATTAAATGGATCATTGAGGACAAATATTAGAAAATATGAAAACTAACATTTGCTACCCTAAAATACAGGTTAAGCTAGCACTATGTACTTAACACATTTTTGAAAAGGAATATACGTATCATATGGTGAATACCCTTTACATTGTTATAAATTTGGCATATGGCTCTAGAGAAAACAATAGTAGCATTTCTATGTGGTAAAAACACACCATTTTGACATAATACTGGATTTGTTCGATTCTTCCCTTTGTCATCAGTGGCCAATATGAATGCATCTAATTCTCCCACACTAAGCTGTCAACATGAACGCTCAGTTTATTAATGTCTGTGCATGATCAAAGCTTGGGTACTAAACTATGACGTGGCTAATGGCATTGAACATCTTTTTTCATGTGCTTATTTGCCATTCATACTCCTATTTGGTGAAACATCCATTTATATGTTTTGCCTATTTTACAATTAGATTGTTAATTTGTCTGGTTTCTTTTACTCTCAAGTTTTGAGAGCTCTTCATATATCGCAGGTGTGAGATCTTCGTGAGACATGTGATTTGCAAATACTTTTCCCAGCCAAGAGCTTATCTTTCACCCTCTTAACAGGGTCGTTTGCAGCGCAAAACAGGATAGGATCTGTATGCTGAGAATCACATCACGTGGTCGAAATAAATGCAAGAAGATCTAAATAAATTGAGAGGTATTAGGTACTAATGAATTGGAAGACTCAGTTTAGGAAAGATATCAGTTCCCCCCAAAATGATCTATAGATTCAACATAGTTCCTATAAAAATCTGAGCAAGATTTTTTTTGCAGATATAGACAATCCAATTCTAAAATTTATATGGAATGACAGAAGAGCTAGAATAGCCAACATCACTTTGAAAAAGTAGAATTCAGTGGGAGGAAATACTCTACCTGATGTTAAGAATTACTATATAGTCTTAGTAACCAAGACTGCGTAATACTGGAAGAGGAAGAGACACATAGATCGATGGAAGAGAAAAGAGAACCCAAAAATAGATCAATGCAATATGTCCAATGAATTCTTAGGAAAGGTACAAAAAAAAACCAAAAAAAAAAAAAAAAAGGAAAGGTACAAATCAATTCAATGGAGGAAGGACAGTGTTTTCAACAAACAATGCTGGAAAATTGGACATCCAGAGACCAAAAAATGAAGTTCAACCTAAAATTCACACTGAATACAAAAATTAATTCAAAAATGGATCATGAATTTAAATGCAAAATGTAAAGCTCTAATAATTGCAGAAGAAAACTTAGGGGAAAAAAAATCTGGATCCTAGAGCTAGGCAAACAGTTCTTAGACATGATACCAAAAGCGCAAACCATAAAAAAATTTTTTAATAAATTAAATCTCATTAAAATTTGTGTGTCTATCTCCTTTTGAGGAGACATTCTTTCTCCCTCCCTCCCTAGATATGGGAGCTGCCATTGGCTACAAGGGATAGAACATCTGACCCAAGCGGGGCTGGTTGATATACCAGTCTCTTGGTCATGGGAATTGGTGGGAAACATGAACACATGCTGCAAACCTGGCTAATCAGACTATCCCTGGAATTTTTCTACCTGTGGCCTGGGGGAGTGAGCCTCCTTTCTTCTCCAGCCCTGGGCTGTGAGGATAGGAGCCCATGAGGGTCAGTGGTCACATGAGATAGCAGGTGTGTAGTGGGAAAGCAGAGTGACCAATTTCACATGTTCTTATGTCAAGGCGTCAGCCCTGGAAGACCCCACTATCTCCCCAGGCCTGAGGGGAAGAGTACCACCGCCCACCTATAACCCATGCACAACACCCCGTTCGGGAAGCTTTGCCATCGTGAGCAAGTCTCCTTTTGTTTGCATGGGCTGTTTGAGTTGGGTTCTTGTCACTTGCAATGGAAGGAATTCGGACTTCCTCGAAGCAAAGTTAGTTTGAAGACCTAGGACTGTCTGCTTTCAAAGGCTGTGCTTTTTACCACCGTGTGGCATACTGCCCCCACCACGGGAGCCCTCTTCTTGTTGAAATTATACTTCACAGAGACACGTGTTCTTTGGAAACTCTCCCTTTTGGGGGGAATCATCATTTGTATGTCCATCATGGTTTCCGCTATCTTTTCAGCTACATTGAATGCTCCTGTTCATAAAGGACGTTGAGATTCAGCTAACTCTTGTCTACACTGTGCCAGCAAGGATGCTTTCTCATGTTGTTTTCATTTAATACCCAAGTATTCTGTGATGCCATGGTCTCTGTGTTTCACCAATGAGGAAACTGAGGCTCCATGTAAGTAAGGAATTGGCCCAAGGCCAAAGGTAGTTTTCATCCCGCTGATATCGCTGTGCCCCCTGTGAATACTGCCCTTAATGAGTTCTGAGAATTTATGACCTCTCTAGTGCCTTTCCTTTTTTTTTTTAATTAAAAAAATCCTGTTGAGCCATCCTATATTCCTGGTGGGAAAGCAAAATGGTTCAACCACTGTGGAAAACAGTTGGATAGTTCCTTAAAAATTAAACATAGAATTGCCATATGATTGGAAGAGAGGAAAAAATAAAAAAAAAGATGAAATTGGAGAGGAAGACAAACCATAAGACTCTTAATCATAGGAAACAAACTGAGGGTTGCTGGAGGGGAGGGGGGTGGAGGGATGGGGTACTGGGTCCTGGACATTAAGGAGGGCACGTAATGTAATGAGCACCGGGTATTGTATAAGACTGATGAATCACTGACCTCTACCTCTGTGCTCGCTTCGGCAGCACATACACTGACCTCTACCTCTGAAACCAATAACACATTATATGTTAATTAATTGAATTTAAATAAAACAAAATTAAACTAAAACTAAAAAAAAAAAAAATTACCATATGATCCAGCAATTCCACTCCTAAGTATGTACCCCAAAGAATTGAAAGCAAGTACTCAAACAAATACAGGTACATACATGTTCAAAGCAGCACTTTTTCACTGCCAAAAGGTGGAAACATCCCAAATGTCCATCAGTGAATGAATGGATAAATCAATTGGTGTATATTCATACCCTAATAATTCATACCCCTAAATAATGGAATATTATTTAGCCATGGAAAGAAACAAAGTATCAATACATGCTACAACATGAATGAATTTCAAAAACATGCTGACCGAACGAAGCCAGACACAGAAGTCCATTTCTATGCAATGTCTAGAATAGGTAAAGCCATAGAGACAGAATGCAGATTGATGGTTGCTAGCAGCTGGGGGGAGGCAGGAATAGGAAGACACTGCTTAATGGGTACAGAGTTTTATTTTGGAGTGATGGAAATGTTTGGGAACTAGATAGAGGTGTGGTCGCCCAATGTCGTGAATATACCAAACGCCGATGAACTTTTCACTTTAGAATGTCTAATTTTATGTTATGGGAATTTTACTTGAATCCAATTTTTCAAGTTCTCATACACAATACATACCATTACACCAAAGTGCTTGAAATGCATAAATGTCATCATGCTATACTGTGATGGTTAATTGTGTGTGTCAGTTTGCCTGGGCTCGGGACGCCCAAACCGCAGGTAGAAAATGATTTCTGGGGGCGCCTGGGTGGCTCAGTTGGTTAAGCGACTGCCTTCAGCTCGGGTCATGATCCTGGAGTCCTGGGATAGAGTCCCGCATCGGGCTCCCTGCTCGGCGGGGTCTGCTTCTCCCTCTGACCCTCCCCCTCTCATGCTCTCTCTCTCTCTCTCTCATTCTCGCTCTCAAATAAATAAATAAAATCTTTAAAAAAAAAAAAAAGAAAATGATTTCTGGGTGTGCCTTGAGAGGGTGTCTCTGGGAGAGATAAACATTTGAATTGGTAGACTGAGTAAAAAAGATCAGCCCTCACCAATGCGGGCAGGCATCATTCCCTTCACTGAGGGCCTGAATAGAACAAAAAGGCAAAAGAAGGGCGAATTTGCTCTCTGCCTGAGCTGGGATGCCCACCCTTTCCTGTAGTCCAACGTTGGCTCTCCTGGTTCTCAGACCTTTGGACTTGAACTGAATTAAACCACCACCTCTTCTTCTTCTTCTTCTTCTTCTTCTTCTTCTTCTTCTTCTTTTTTTAAGATTTATTTATTTATTTGGGAGAGAGAGAGCATGCACGAAAGGGGAAGGGGCAGAGAGAGAGGGAGAGAGGTTTTTAAGCAGACTGCACTGAGCATGAAGCCTGACACAGGGCTCGATCTCACAACCCTGAGATCACGACCTCAGCCAAAACCAAGAATTAGATGCTTAACCGACTGAGCCACCCAGGCGTCCCCCACCACCAGCTCTTTGATTCTCTAGCGTGCATATGACAGATTGTGGCCTCGAACTCCATAATCCTGAGTCAACTCCCATAATCTCTCCCCCTCTCTCTCTCTCTCTATATATATACTTATACTGTTTAATGTATGAATATACACATGTATATATATATGTATGTATGTATATATACATCCTATTATACATGTACATATGTTTATATGTATATATACTGTTTCTCGAAAGAACCCAGACTGATACATATACACATTCTTTTTCTTTGTTTTTTTTGTTCAGTTGGTTGGTTGTGTTTTTTGGTGTAGTCTGTGTTTCTGTTTTGGCTTGGCTTCTCTTCTTCCCCTCCTCCCTACATCTTCCTGTCAGTGTCCTTCCCAGAGTAACTAATGTTAACACTGTGTTTCTCTAGAAATGATAAGACATTCATGCATATATACATAGATGTATACAAGGGTTTTAGTTATCTTATAAAATGGGATTATACTATACTATATATTCCTTCTACATCTTGCTTTGTTGTCTCCAGAAATTCCTACAGAAATAGATCCAAGCACTGATATCACTAATTCTTTATTTTTAATGGACATATATTGCTCTTCTAACTAAAGCTGAAAGAAGACCTACATTCAACCTACAATACTTACTCTGCGTTCTTATTCTTCCGTCAGTTCCTTAAGAGTCCTCTAAGTCTCTTCTTCATCCCTAAGAAGGCACAGAAACCCCAAGATCAGTGAGTTGTGTACCTTGACAGTGTTTTTCCAATTGTGTGATAAGAATACTGTCTCTCTCAGACCCTCTTGGATGAGCGACATGCATTTTTAAGAGGACCGAAGTCAAGAGGCATTTTGTAATTGTGTCAGGAGCAAAGTTAACTTGTGCACTTGGAGCCCGAACCCAAGACCTAGGCCTCATTACTGCCAGGCTTGAGCCACAGAGGCAGCCAGGGGGAAGATAATTAGCTGTGCAGTCAGACTCTCTCCTCTCATGGGTCCTTAATGACCAAAACAATCTTTTGAAGCTAACAAAACAAGCTGAGATTGTTTTTACGCACATAAAATGCAATCATTTTTCCTCAGCTTCCTCCAAAATAAAATTTAGTAATAAGAGTTGTTGGTTTCAGAGGTTAGTCACACAGGTGGTAAAAAGGCAGAAATAATCCCTTAGTTTGTTTATTCAACTTGCTGACAGCTGAGGCTGTTTTCAGTTGTTGTCTGCAGGCAAGGGAGAAGGTAGGGAACACTTTCTTCTTAAATTTAGGAAGCACACAGCTTAGCAGGCTGCCCACGCCATGTTCTGCGTCCCAGGAAGGTGCCAGCCATTTTGATTGCTCTGAAGAATGAATGAGTGGTCTTCACTAATGAAGATGGAGCTGCACGAGTCTCTAATCCTCAAGGGAAAGGTAAAATGAGCTATACTGCTGGGGCTGAGCAATGGTGCCAAGTCATGGTGGCCTCAGATGCTCCCACAGGCCTTTCCTTCCTGGTGGATGGAAAACGTGCTTCCGCTATTGATCAAGGCGAGGAAAGTAACTACAATGTTTTTTAGCAGGAGACCTTCCGGATTTTGTGGCACTTGAAAAAAGAATACAAAAATACAAAATATAAATACAAAAATAAATCACTTTTACAATTTTCACAAAAATTGATGACCGAGGGAACAAATCTCTAGGGGCCTTGAAAGGAGCTCACGCGACTACAGCTTAAACTCCATTTCCTGTAACATAACTCCACCCCTGCCTTTTTCTTTTAAACATTTATTTATTTGTTTGAGAGAGAGAGAGAGAGAGACAGCGAGCAGGGGGAGGGGGCAGTGGGAGAAGGAGAGAGAGAGAATCTCAAGCAGACTCCCCACTGAGCATGGAGCCTGATGTGGGGCTCGATCTCACATCCCGGAGATCATGACCTGAGCCGAAATCAGGAGTTGGCGGCTCAACCAACTGAGCTACCCAGGCGCCCCTCCACCCCTGCTTTTGAGGACCTACTATGTTCTAGACATTTTCACATGTGGTCTCTCATTGTGAGGTGGTTGTTCTTACCTCCATTTTTTCAGAATGCTAAGAAAAGTAACCACTTTTTTTTTCCTTCTTTGTACTTTTTGAATTTTCTATATGATATGTATTTTCATAAACAACAGTGAAGTCATTTTCATTTTGGAAAAGTCCAAGAAAGAAAGAAACATGCCCACAACTTTTGTGCATAGGGTTTAGTACTTTTTTACCAGCATGGGGCTGGAAACCTGGCACTCAGTAGGTCCTCAGCAATATTCGTTATCTATCTCCCCGCTGAGCAGGGAGCCCGACTCGGGGCGCCCCAGGTGGATCCTGCTTGGCAGGCTGCATTCTCCATACACCCAAGTTGTCTTTAAAGGGCTCGATGCCAAGCTAGGGGAGCAGGAAGACCACCTCATAGATAATGGGTCTATATAAAAGACCATGATTTCAGAAAAATTAGGAAGGCTCATTCTGCCCAAATTGTCAATCTCCTCTCCTTCTCCATCATCATCCCTACAAAAATAAGCCATATTCTTGTGCCTGTTGAAGCTTGATAGTTCCTTAATAAGCGGTAACATTTTGTCTCATAATTGGAGTTAAGGCTTTGTATTTCCTCTGGGATTTTGACACAAACGCCCCACCCACTCTCCCACCCCCACCCCTTACTGCAGCTGATTCTTAAGAGCAGTTTTGGGAGAAGGTGGCGTTCTGAGGATGTAGTCAGCTCCTAAAGAACTGAGTTCTGGGGAAAAGAGAGCCCCACTTCCACCAGAACCATAAAATCTGGCTGTGCCACACAGAGGACAGCTGTGGTAAGTTCAAGATCCTGGGAGGGGATCCTCGTTGTCTACAATAGGGACTGAGAGTGTTCTGCCTGGTTCTTGATAGCAGGGCCTAGAGCAGTCGGTGAAAGCTCCGAGTCCAGTTGGTATCTAGGGAAGGAAAGAGTTACCAGTAAATAGAAGGGATCCACAGAGGAATGGGTACCTTGTGAAGAACTGAATTGTCATCACTATTAATGTCCAACCTAAGGCTGATGGAGTGCTATGATGGAAAGAATTTCTCAGTCTCTAAGGGGATTGAATGAGGCCATTCACATCTTAAGGCTTTTAGTTCTTAAGAATACACTTCTATTGAGCTAAGAATTTCGGCGGGAGGCGCCTAAAAGAGTATCCCAGGCGCTACATGCTTCATTGTGCAAAATATTTGCTTCTCCTGTCATAAAAATCGTATGTTTTTACCAACACAAAGGTCATTTTTCTCTTAGAAAACTTTACATCAGTCATGGGGAAGGGCTCCATTTAATGTAGCCCAGAAAATAATAGACTTCTTAAACATTTTGTGAATACAGGAGGGAATTGAGAGAAATTACCTGTTTGAGCACATTTTATTTGTAAAATCTTTTCTTTTTAAGCTTTTATTTATTTATTTGACAGAGAGAGAGACAGCGAGAGAGGGAACACAAGCAGGGGGAGTGGGAGAGGGAGAAGCAGGCTTCCCGCTGAGCAGGGACCCCCGACTCGGGGCTCGATCCCGGGACCCTGGGATCACGACCTGAGCCGAAGGCAGACGCCCAACGACTGAGCCAGCCAGGCGCCCGTTGCTGCAACTTTTAAAAGAGAAAAAAGAAGAACATTGCATTGCACATTCTTTTTTTTTTTTTAGCTTTCTTTTTTCCTCTCAGTTTTATTGAGATACAACTAATACACAACGTGGTGTAAGTATCGATTGCAAACTGATTGCCACAATAAGTTTAGTTAACACCTCCATATCCATCACCTCACATAATCACAATTTTTGTGTATGTGTGGTGAGAACATTTAAGATTTACTCTCTTGGCAACTTTCAAGTATACAATTGAGTACTACTGTTAACTATAGTCATCATGCTGTACGTTACATCCCCAGAACTTAAACCATTTTATAACTGGAAGTTTGTCCTCCTTGACCAACATCTCCCCATTTCCCCACCCCCCAGCCCCTGGCAACCACCATTCTACTCTCTGTTTCTATGAGCTTGGATTTATTTAAATTCCACACGTAAGTGAGATCGTACAGTATATGTCTTTGTCTGGCTTATTTTACTTGGCATAATGCCCTCAAGAGCCATCCATCCATGTTACCATAAATAGCAGGATTTCCTTCTTTTTTATGTCTGGGTAATATTCCATTGTGGGTATATATGCATACCACATTTGCTTCATCCATTTATCTGTAGATGGACACTACATCCATCGGGTTGTTTCCATGTCTTGGAGATTGTGAATAATGCTGCCGTGAACATGTGGGCATGTTCTTGTAGATGTCTCTTCCAGGCCATTTCCTTTCCTTCAAATATATACCCAGAAGTGGGATTGCTGGCTCCCATGGTAGTTCTATTTTTAATTTTTGGAGGAACCTCCATACTGTTTTCCATGGCGGCTGCACCCATTGGCATTCGCCCCAACAGTGCACGAGGCTCCCTTTTCTCCACACGTTCGCCAACACTGTTGTCTCTCATCTTTCTGACACTCGCCGTTCTGACAGGTGTGATGCTTCACCCATCCTTACCCATGGCTTCTAGTAGCCCTACTCATTTTTCCTGAAATTGTGGAATCACAGGGTAGGTGTATGTTTAACTTCAGTGGCTACTTGGGCCTGGTTTTAAGTTTTGAAGGATCAGTCACATTCCTGTGAGGTGGTTGTCTTCATTTCTGCTGTCCTATAACAAATGAGCACAAACTTAGAGGCTGAAAACCAGACCCATTTGTTATCCCACAGTTTCTTGGGGACAGGGGTCCGGGCACAGCGTGGCTAGGTCTTCGGCTCGGGGTCTCACGAGGCTGCAGTCAGGGGGTCTCATGGAAGACTCAGGGGCCTCTTCCAAGTTCGTGGGGTTGGTGGCCGAGAGCGACTCCTTGCTGGTGGGTCATTTCTGCCTTTCACGGTGACTCTGCATGCTGAGATTTCCATCTCTTTCTGCTGAGGCCTGGAGAGCTGGCATGGCAGCCCTTAACACCTCTGATGTGTTTTGAAATGTGCTGGTGTCTCCCTGTGTGGCCGAGTCCACGTCCTGCCCCCGGTCTTTCTCACTGCGGGGGAGGTGAAGAGTGGAGAAGTGCCCCGCTGGAGCATGGGACAGCTGGGATCAGAGGGACTGAATTTCCCCCTTGATCTCCGTGGGGGACAAGAGGCGATGGCTAAATGCTCAGCTTCCCCGCACTCAGGTGGGAACTTCTGAAAGATATTCTGTCACCTCCTCAGGGGGCCCCGCGGACCTGACCCTTTGAGATTTCTCCATTGTGACTTCTGGGTTGTTGTGGTTTTTATAATGTTCTAAAGGTTCAGAGAAACTTCTCTAGTAGCCAACTATAGAAAGGATCCCTGAACATACAGTTTTCCATTGTTACTGTTTAAAACCCCAAATGGTTCATCTATCTAGCTGTCTAGTTCCTACATAGGTTTTTTAGCTTTTAATTTTGAATTAATTTTATTTCATATAATTTCTGGAACACTTTTTTTAATAACATATATTTGTAAAAAATATAATTTCAAAAGGTTTAGCGTCCCTTATTTGACAATGCTTCCAAGTGATTTAACATACCAAATAAGTCTATTTACTATCTCTCTTCTATGAGGGGAACAAATCTTTGACTTGTTCCACGGACCCTCTTTGAAGTCATAAGATTTTCTTTTCTTTTTTTTTTTTTTAAGATTTCATTTATTTGGGGCGCCTGGGTGGCTCAGTTGGTGAAGCGACTGCCTTCGGCTCAGGTCATGATCCTGGAGTCCCTGGATCAAGTCCCGCATCGGGCTCCCTGCTCTGCTCGGCAGGGAGTCTGCTTCTCCCTCTGACCCTCCCCCCTCTCATGTGCTCTCTCTCAAATAAATAAATAAAATCTTAAAAAAAAAAAAAAAGATTTCATTTATTTATTTCAGAGAGAGAGAGAGCGCGTGCAAGCATGAGCAGAGGGAGGGGCAGACGGAGAAGCAGACACCCTGCCAAGCAGGGAGCCCAGTGTGGGGCTCCATCCCAGGACCCTGAGATCATGACCGAAGCCCAAGGCAGACACTTAACCAGCTGAGGCCTCAGGCACCCCAGACTTTATTTAGAATTTTATTTTGGGACGGTCTGGACTTTTTACTAAATAGGATCACTGATCATTATGAAACAATACTTAGTTATCCATTTAACCAAAGTGGCTGTTAAAGGCACCACAGGCAAATACAGAAAGTTAACTAGGTGTTAAAAAGGCTTAGCTCTTTTAATATTGAATAGACTCGGTTTTTCCCGCCTCAGTAATCAAAGACCTGATAATGACAAAATGTAGAGTCTTTGTTTTTGTAGGTAGATGATGTGAAAGGTAAAGAAAAACTTGTGTTTACAATTCCTTGTAAAAAGCAGACCAAGAATCTAATGTTTTCTTTTCAACAGAGAGGAAAACCAAATTTTAATTCTGCATCAGCTTACTCTTGATATTAAAACTCATTAAATATATTTATTGTAATCTAAGCCAGTTTGACCGCATCCTTTTAAAGATGTCTTTTTTCATAAATCTTTATCACATTTTTTCCCAGATTTTGTCCTAAGTTTTTCCTCTTTAAATAACTAGCCTCAATTTAAGACAAAAGGACTTTTTTATCCTCAACAAAAAATGTATTTGCTTTCCTCATACCTTCTTTTACCCAAAGCACAATCCTACTTTTCTTTTTTTCCCCAAGTTTTCATTAAAATTCCAGTAGTTAATATACAACATAAAATGAGTTTCATGTGGAAAATTTAGAGATTCGTCACTTACATACAACGCAGTGCTGATCACAAGAAGTGCCCTCCTGGATCCCCATCACCTGTTTAACCCATCCCCCGAACTAATTTTAGACTTGCAGAAAAGTTGGAAAGATAGTTCAGAGTTCCTATAAAGCCCTCACCCAACTTTCCCTACCGTGAGCCTCACATAATCTTTACATAACCATAGTGCAATAATCAAAACCAGACAATTTACACTAGAACAATATTATTAACTAAACTAGAGCAAATGTCACTAGCTTTTCCGTGAACAACCTTTTTCCGTTCCAGCATCCTACGCAGGACTCCACATGGCACATTTAGTGGTTGTTTCTTTTAATTTTTTTAAAGATTTATTTATTTATGTGAGAGAGAAAGAGAGTGAGTGGGGGTAGGAGCAGAGGGAGAGAATCTGGAACAGACTCCCCACTGAGCCCAAAGCCCGAAGCAGGGCTCGATCTCATGACCCTGAGATCACAACCTGAGCTCACTAGTGGTTGTTTCTTCTTAGTCTCCTTTGGGCTGTGACACTTCCTTTTTCTTCCCTTGTCTTTCATGACCTGGACACGTTTGAAGAGTTCTGACCAATTATTTTGTGGACTATCTCTCAGTTTTGGTTTGTCTAATGTTTTCTCGTGACTAGAATGATGTTACCACTCTTGTGTCCTCGGTGTGGCAGGCACAAAGATGTGTGATGTCAGAACACCTTCTTAGTGGTGATGTTACCCTTGATTGTTTGGTTCAGGCGGTGTCTGCCAGGTTTCTTTACTGTAAAGTTACTATCTTTTTCCCAGGGAGAGACTTTCAGACTAAACCAATGCCCTGTTCCCCCTCAAACTTTCTCCCACCAATCTCAGCATTCCTTTGTTCAATGGATCTTGTCCACAACAACTATGTGTTAGCCACGTGGTGATTTTCTACTTCCCTCTTTTCTTCTGCATTTATTAGTTGGAATTCTTCTGTAGGGAAGCGCTGTCCCTTCATGTATTTGTTTGATTCCTTCTATCAATATGGAAGAGTGGATATTATTTTATTCTATGGGCTGAAATCCAATTTTTTCTTACTTTCTTTATTTCTTTGCTTCTGTCTGTCTGTCTGTCTCTCTCTCTCTTTCTTCCCACATTAAATTGTTGCAGCTCTGGCTATTAGGATCCCCTTCAGACTGAGTCTTGTGATCTTTCAACAAGCCCCCAATCTTTTGTGAGCACTCCCTTATTCCTGGCACTGCAAGATGTTCCAAGATCATCTTGTGTTTTCCCTACCCGGCCCTAGAACGAACCAAAAGGAACCTGGTTCCTTTTACTGGAGGATGGTATTTAGAAACCAAGATTGGGGTGCTAGGTGTTCCCATGGTTATGGAGGTGCCATTGCTTCTCAGCCTTCTAAATAGAACCAGGAAACATATGTATGCATATATACTTAGCCGCACGTTCACACAGGCAGAACCACATGTGTATTTCTATATCTACCTATCTGTGTATATATTTAAAACCATGAATTTATACTGATATCTCTGATTCAAATCCACTGCTCTGGGGTTCATTCTAGCCTTTATTTGGAGCTTCTTTGTCCTATGGGGAGAAACCTTTCATTATCTACAGTACCCCTACTTATTTGTTCAATTCTTATATACCCATAGTAATTTCAGAATTGCTAACCCATATACCTGTGAGACACATATTTACTAACAAGACAATAGCATTTATGTACTGTTCTGTTGGTATCCAGTAAAGATATTGGTTACCAAAGCTACCCAGGTTAGTTCTTTTCTTGCCTACCCACTTTAGTGCTGTTAGTGATTCATGTGTGATATAGCTAAGGTTGATTTGTTGGAGTTTGTGTTTCATTTTAGGTATTTGAAGGGTACCTAAAACACTACTGTTGTTCTACAAGTCAGAGCTACACAAAAGATATTCTCAGAGAAATGCCACTCTCTCCATGTCCCTGATACCCCGATTTCATTCACCCTTTCTTCTCCCTCCTTCCCATCCCTCTCCCCCATAAGTAATTGGTGTCTTTAGTTCCTGATTTACCCCGGCTCTATTTCTTTTGGACCAATGAGCAGATACATGGGCATTTTTTTAAAGATTTATTTATTTATTTGAGAGAGAGAGAGAATGGGGGGAGGGGCAGAGGGAAAGAATCTCAAGCAGACTCCCCACTGAGCATGGAGCCCAACACAGGGCTCAATCTCACCACCCTGAGGTCATGACCTGAGCCGAAATCAAGAATCGGGCACTTAACTGACTGAGCCACCCACGCGCCCCCATGTGTATTTTTTTATGATCCTTTCTTCCTTACATGAAATTTAGTATCCTACATATAAGTTCTTGTTCTTTGCTTTTCTCACCTCATAATATGCCCTGGCAGTCACTCCGTATCAGTTCACAGAGCTCTTCCTCATCCTTTCTTACATCTGTACCGGACTCCATTATGTGGACTTAGCATAGTTTATTCCAGCCAATCTCCTGAATAAAGGCACTTATGTTGTTTCCAAGGTTTCACAATACGAACAATGCTGCAGTGAATGATCTCATGTATGTATATTTTCATGTTGTTGGAGGCATATCTATGCCACAGAGTCCTAGAAGCCGAATTGCTGGGTCAAAAAGTAAAAGTGGAGGGTCAGCTGGGTGGCTCAGTCAGCTAAGCGTCCGACTCTTGATCTCAGCTCAGGTCTTGATCTCAGGGTTGTGAGTTCAAACCTCACACTGGGCTCCATGCTGGGCATGGAGCCTATTAAAAAAAAAAAAAGAAAAAGGAAAAGCTCATATACAGTACTGTTAGATATTGCCCGGTTTTTCTGCAGAAGGATTGTGGCAGGGCGCGGTCCCACCAGCAGCGTATGAGAGTTTGTTTCCCCACAACCCCGACCACAGAATATACTGTCATATTTAAATATTTGTACCAGTCAGAGAAGTGAGAAATGGTATCTTAGTGTGATTTATATTTTGAATGAGCTTGGACATTATTTCATTCCTTTGAGGGCAATTTTATGTCTTTTTCGTGAAATGTTTGTACGTACCTTTTTCCCATTTTTCTATTGTATTTTTAGTCCTTTGTCCCTCAATTTTTAAGAGATTTCCTATGCATTAGGGATATTAGCCCTTTGCAGTATAATCCTGTGAATATTTTCTCCTAGTTCATCAGTCGTCTTTTTTAAAAAAAAGATGAATAAAATAATAAAATAAATAAATTAATTAATAAAATAAATTAATAAATAAATAAAAATAAATTGTATTTATTTTTGCAAGAGGGAGAGAAAGAGAGAGAGATAGAGAGCAGGAGCTGAGGGGGGCGCAGAGGGAGAAGCAGGCTCCCCACTGAGCAGGGAGCCCCGTGCAGGACTCGATCCCAGGACCCTGGGATCATGACCTTAGCTGAAGGCAGACGCTTAACTGACTGAGCCACCCAGCGCCCCTGCCCTCATAGTATTTATCTTCTGCTGTATTCCATGAGAACTCTAGAGTCACACTAAGTATAAAATAGCTTGCTGGTATTCTTATTGGGTAAGGTTGCATTGAATTGGTAAATTAGCTTAGGAGAAGAGACATCTTTAAAATGTTAAATCATCCTATCCAAGAATAGGGGACATTTTCCTTTTTGCTGAAGCCCATTTTTGTGTCTTTCAGGAGTATTCTAAAACTTCTCTCATCCCATCTCTGCATGTTGTCTGTTCTGATCATGTCCTATTCACGCCTGCAGTGAAGGAAGGATTCTACGCCCTACATAGTGTTTGATCACTGACCACACAACACCAGCACTAAATGATGAGATGGACAGGCGTTCATTAGTCCCATGCATTCACAGCCCAGGGGAGGAGGACACCCGAGCCATGCAGGGTCACACAGGGGCTGCACCTGGGAGCAGAGTGGCCCAGCAGATGCGGTGGGAGGCAGGCTTTGTAGTGACAGGAGGGTGGTGATGGTTTCCATGGGAGGACATGACTGGCTGGTCTGAATAAACATGGGGAGCCTTTCCCACCGGCTGGGGGGCTTACCCAGCAAGAGCAGAACTTACCACCAAGGCTTTGGGGCCCCAAGAGGTCCAAAGCTATTGAGGAAGCACATGGAATTTCACACTTTACAATGCAATATCTTCCTAAATTTACTCCTGAATAGTTTCTCTTATTTGTTGCTACTGTAAGGGGGGGTCTTCTCTTCCATTACGTTCTGTAACTAAACAATATTTGTTTTAAATTGCCGCAAGCAGCAGAGTAAGTAGCTGCTATTCAGAGATATGAAAACAAGAAAGCCTCAAGTTTACAAGTGAAAAATCAGGGAGGACATTTATGGAGCGATTTAGGACCAAGCGTTACCATCCCAGGTCAGTTACCCTGTCAATTTATTCTGCTTTGACAGTAGAAGAGCACCATTTGTAAATCCGCAAGAACAGAAAAGGCTCCCATTAAAAAGCATTCATTTCAAGGATCGTTAAAAATGGACAATTTAATTTGCATTTCAAAGATAGATTCAGAAAAGATTAATTTGGCAGTATGACTAATGGGAAAGTTTGATGGCATAAATTACTATCTTTTGTCTTAAGGAAAATACAGTATATAATAACAAGGTACTTAAAAAGAAACTAAAAAGATTTCAAAGCAACGATATTAAGGATTTAACAAAGATAAGGAAGAAGACAATGACACCAACTAGCCCTCAAAAAGAACTCCAAACCATTTTATTTTATTATTTTATTTTATTTTATTTTAAAGTAATCTCTGTGCTCAACGTGGGCCTTGAACTCATGACCCGGAGATCAAGAGTTGCATGCTCTAGGGGCGCCTGGGTGGCTCAGATGGTTAAGTGTCTGCCTTCAGCTCAGGTCATGGTCCCAGGGTCCTGGGGTTGGGCCCCGCATCAGGTTCCCTGCTCGGCGGGAAGCCTGCTTCTCCCTCTCCCACTCTCCCTGCTTGTGTTCCCCCTCTTGCTCTGTCTCTCTCTGTCAAATAAATAAAATCTTAAAAAAAAAAAAAGAGTTGCATGCTCTAGCCAGCAAGGTGCCCACAAACCATTTTAAAATCCATAAATAGCAAGATTAATGTCTCATTCATTTATTTATTCAACAGCCATTTATTGAGTGCCTACTGTGAGCCAGGATACATTCTAGGAGTTGGGCTTCAGAGGTCAGATTTACCATCCTGGCCCTCAAGTTGCTCACAGGCTTGCAGGGAAGATGGATCAGCAAACAAAGTTGTACCAGGCGTCAAGGCGCTCTATTCAAACTATAAAGGGAAGCAAGGGAGGGACATCTACCCCAGACTAAGAAAGAGAAGGCTTCTTGGGGGACGTCTAGCCCTAAATTTCAAGGATAAAGAAGAGTTAGCCAGGCAGAGAAAGAGCGGAAAGGAATTCCAGGCAGAGGGAAGAGAATCTGCATTCGGGGAGGTAGAAAGGGAGGCGGTGTGCCTGGAGCTTAGGGAGTGTGGGCACGTGTGTGGGGGCGTGTATCAGAGGCGAGGTACCTTCTGCATCCAGGCGGTGCACGGCCAAACACAGAGCCAGCAACGAGGACAAAGTGGACAAAGGGCTAGCTGACATCCGAGTTATGTAAAGACCATCTCAACAAAGCAAAACACACACCAAGAGGAAAGATATTGCCACGTGACATTTACAATGTGAATCAAATCTCTAAAAAGAAAGAGTCACTGAGTGAATTTAAAAATTTAAAAACCAAACCCAACCTGGGTGGCTCAGTCAGTTAGGCATCCAACTCTTGATTTCAGCTCAGGTCCTGATCTCAGGGTCCTGGGATGGAGCCCACATCAGGCTCCCCGCTCAGCAGGGAATCTGCTTCAGGATTCTTTCTCTCTATCTGCCCCTCTCCTGCCTCTAATAAATAAATAAATCTTAAGAGAAAAAAAGAAAACCCAACCCAAGGATTTGATGACTTTTGGATTATGTCCAAAGATGCATTGAAAGTAAAAAGAAAAGGTAAACTAAAATTAATGCCTGTGTAAATGGAAGAGAAGCAGGCGTTTTAATCATGATCTCTGACAAAACAGAATTTAAATAAAAGCCCACGGAAATAACAACATTGGCACATTAGAATGATAAAAGGCACGTGAATAATGAAAACATGGCAATATTCATTAGGTACCACACGGTTTCGTAACAACAAAATATATATATGAAAAGGTGACAGTTATCCAAGAATAAAACAAATAAAACTCGGGATTCCTTAGTACCCTGGTTTCAGAATATGGCAGATCAAATAAACAAAAAGATGGTAGAAAACATCACAGAGCTGAAGAGCACCACCAGTCAGGCAGAATTAACAAAGGGTTTCAGAGAACTAGAAGCAAAATTAGAGAATCTACCTTTTAAAAATGTATATAGGGTGCCTGAGTGGCTCAGTCGGTTGGGCATCTGCCTTTAGCTCAGGTCATGATCTCAGGGTCCTGGGATCGAGCCCCACGTCCAGCTCAGCAGGGGGGTCTGCTTGTCCCTCTCCCTCTGCCCACCCCCCATGCTCTCTCTCTCTCTCTCTTGCTCTCCTCTCTCAAATAAATAAATAAAATATTTAAAAAAATAAAATAAAAATGTATATGAATCTCACACTCCAAATAATCGTATATTGGGTTAAGAAGTTTCAAGTAAATAGAATAGACAGGCCATATGTTGATAAAATCAGAACTACAATAGCAAACATGTGGACGGTGTTTGTTACGTGACAGGCGCTGTTGTGTGTGTGTTTACAAATATTAATTCATTTAATTTTCATCATAACCTGATGAAGTCAGTATTATTAGGATCCTCATTTTACAAATGAGAAAGCTGAACAGAGAGAAGTTACTGGCCAAGGAAAGTGAGGAAGTGAGAGCCACCCCACTGGGTCCACAGGGGTAGCTGTCCAGATCCCACTTTCCCATCCTGGGAGCCCCAGTGACACTCAGACATGACTCCTCAGGGGTCATGTCTGTCTTGTATCTCCCCACTGGACCCGGAAGTGGACACCTGGACCAGCCAGGTCAATAGATTTTCTCTCCCAGAAGCTGAAACCTGCGAAGAGAGATCCAGAGGCTTGACTTGATTTCCTAGCTCGGTCCCCTTGAAGCAAGGGGACTCTGGAGGACTCAGCCCCGGCTGGGCTACCAGGCATCTGCATCCCAGAGCTGGCTCATCAGCAATTCCTTTACTTTTTTTTTAAAGTATATTTATTTATTTAAATAATCTCTGCACCTAATGGGGGCTCGAACTCACAACCCTGAGATCAAGAATCTCATGCTCCACCTACTGAGCCAGCCAGGCGCTCATCTCTTCCTTTACTATTAAGAGCTGCCCCAGGGGCGCCTGGGTGGCTTGGTCGTTGAGCGTCTGCCTTCGGCTCAGGTCATGATCACAGGGTCCTGGGATCGAGCCTCGCATCGGGCTGGCTGCTCAGCTGGAAGCCTGCTTCTCCCTCTCCCACTCCCCCTGCTTGTGTTCCCTCTCTCACTGTCTCTCTCTCTCTGTCAAAAAATAAATTAAAAAAAAAAAAGAAGAGCTGCCCCAGGACCCTTCCAATACTTTACACTTTTGCCTAAGTTACCCAGGACCCAGAGGAGCCTTAACTAATACCCCCAACAGAATTTAAAACACTCCCCACCATAACAATCGAGTTACAGAGAAAGTCCACAAAAATTGCTGACATCTTATTTTAAAAACAAACTCCATGCACCAAAATTCATCAATGCAAAATGTTATTTAGAAGAAAATAGATTTCTCTCAATAAATATATTAAGAAGAAGGCAAAAGGAAGGCGCCTGGGTGGCTCAGTCAGTTAAGTGTCCGACTCTTGATTTTGGCTCAGGTTCTGATCTCAGGGTTGTGGGATCGAGCCCCGTGTGGGGCTCTGCACTGGCCGTAGAGCCTGCTTAAGATTCTTTCTCTCTCTCCTCCTGCTCCTCACCCCCTCCCACCCCTGCTCGAGCTCTCTCTAGAATAAACAATTAAAAAATAAAAATGAAATAAAAATAAAGAAGGCAAAAGGAAGACATAAAATGATCTCAGCTGAAGGATTTAGAAAAGGAACAAAGCAATCAAGCATTGTTCAATGGAATAGCACTTAACAAACTGGAGACTTAAAAAAATAGAAAAGTTAAACCAATGATTAGTTCTTCAAAGGGTTAACCAAAATAATAAACCATTGAATTAAACTTTTAAAAAAAACAAAACACGAGAAAGAATTAAGGAAGTGGGAAAGCTATTAATTCCACAAGGGAAGGGAATTGGCAGGAAAAATAGGACCACACCCGTGTAATATAAAGTTACGGATTAGCTGTGCTTGTAGGCTTAAATTACACATTTATTAAATCTGTGTATGGTTAAGCTACACTGTATCTTTGCCTCCTACCAGCTAATTCCTCTGGGTTTTTTTGTTTTTGTTTTTTTTAAGTGCCCTGTTAAAGAAACCTGCCAGGAGTTACAAATCAGAATACTCAAATCTCAGAAGATGGAACCCACTCCACAAGGGGTCACATCCTGGTGCCGGAGCATCCACAGGGTCCTCTGAGATGAGCCAACCGTTAGGTTAGTGGCTTTTACCACAACTCTCCCCCCAGCGCCGTCCCCAAGGACTCTCACTGCCACTCCCCTGCAGGGTGGGCCCTGCGCCCATTCTCCATATTCACAGTCCACCTCCACTCACACACCCCGACCCCTTGCAAGGTGCTGGTGCTACTGGTGTGTCTGCCAAATGCACAAATCCCCAAACCACCGCCACCCTGGCCTGTTTCAGGGGAAGCTCGAAGCCCCTCTCTCTTCCTTCTGCCCCTCTCAAACCTTTCTCAGTCCAGCTCCTCACCTCTTAAAGCCTAGGGCATTCACCCCCCAAATGGGGTGACGACTCTCTGCTGGATGCCTGGCATTTCTCCTTTTGCCTCAGCATCCCCCAAAACCATTTATGAACCCCTGAAGCAATGAAAGGCAGACTTTTGCTTCCTTGGAACAGAGAGGAGAAAAAATATTCACCGTCGCAAGAGACAGACACAAATGACCATCTAGCCTGCCATGGTCCCACGTGGGTTTCGAGGAGGACTCCTCAGCTCCATGAGCGAGAACTGCCCATGGCTGGAGCGGGTTGTCAGCGGTGCTGCTTTGGGCATCCACCGAGGAGGGGGACGCGAGGGAAGGGGGGGAGCACGCCGCAGAAAGAGGTGCTGGACCCTTTGACAGCATGGGATCATCCTTGTAAGTAGGCAAATGCAATTCTTTTTTTTTTTTTTTTTTTTTAGATTTTATTTATTTATTTGAGAGAAAGAGAGCACAAGTGGGGAGAGGGGTAGAGGGAGAAGCAGACTCCTGCGGAGCAGGGAGCCCGATGGCGGGATTCCATCCTAGAACCCCGGGATCCTGACCTGAGCTGAAGACAGACGTTTAACCGACTGAGCCACCCAGGCGCCCAGAAAATGCAATTCTTAAGAGGCTAGGAAATATCTCACCAGTAGAAAAAGAAATCTATTTTTTTTCTATTTTCTGGAAAAAAATAGGCTATTCTAAAGAATAAGTCAATGTAATGGGTAACTGTAACAATAAATAAAGATCTGTAGTCTTATGGATTTTCCCTGAGAACACTGCTGTTGAAAATTATTAGGAATAGCAGCACCTGGGTGGCTCAGTCGGGTAAGCATCTGACTCTCCATTTCGGCTCAGGTCATGGTCTTAGGGTCGTGAGATGGAGCCCTGCTTGGGGCTCCGAGCTGGGTATGGAGTCTGCTTGAGATTCTCGCTCTCCCTCTCCCTCCCCCGCCCTCACATGCACACTCTCTCTCTCTCTCTCAAAAAAAAAAAAAAATGTTAGGAATAAATTATCAGAAATAGAAAGCAATTACGGAAGGACAGTCATCCGTAAGTCTTGTTACTGAACACCTGCCCAATGTGTTAAGTATTTGTTATCAAACAACTGTGACTGTGATTCATCAGATTATAAGATCGATTTCATGTCTTTTGGAATTGGGAAATACAGATCTAAACCTAAAAATATATCCCAAAATGCACCATTACAAAGCATCAGGGGAATTGTGCTACTTTAGTTAGATTAAGAAATTATCCTAAAAGAATAAGATGGCAGTTTGCTAATACATTAATACTTAGCAAATTATAATTATAATTATTATAATAATACAACTAGGATAGTAATAATTATTTTCTAATAGCCAGTAGACTAAGTGCTAACTTGTGGCCTATTCTTTTCTAAGCACCGGGTGGGTTTTAACGTATCTAATCCTCATGAAAAGGCAGTTACTTTGGGGGCCCCTGGCTGGCTCAGTTGGTAGAGCACACCACTCTTGACCTTGGGGTTGTAAGTTTGAGCCCTATGTGGGGTGTAGAGATCACCTAAACATAAAAAGTCTTTAAAAAAAAGGAGTTACTTTTACTGCCCCCTTTTTGAGGTGAAAATTGAAGCCCAGAGAAGTTAAGACACTTACCCAATGTCACACAGCTACTGCATGTGAAGTTGGGACTTGAGCACAGTAACTATAGCTCCCCCTAGGTCCCTTTTCTTTTCTTTTTTTTTTTAAAGATTTTATTTATTTGTTTGACACACAGAGAGAAAGCACAAGTAGGCAGAGAGGCAGGCAGAGAGAGAGGCAGAAGCAGGCTCTCCACTGAGCAGGGAGCCCGATGCGGGACTCAATCCCGGGACTCCAGGATCGTGACCTGAGCCGAAGGCAGTCGCTTAACCAACTGAGCCACCCAGGCCCCCCCTTCTCTATTTTTATCAAAGTAATGCAAGCTTACTGGTTAAAGGAAAGATGGTCCCGTAATGAAATCAGTAGTGCCCTGGCCCACCCTCCCCCTCCAATCAATCCTGCTCATGAGAGGCAACAATTTTCTTGATAATATTTAAATGGTTACACAGTACATTTGACTTTTTTTAGTGTATAGTTCCACGTGTTTAACACAGACACATATTTGGGTAACGGCCACCACAATCAGAGCACAGAACTGTTCCATCACCGCCAATGTCCATCATGCTGTTCACTTATAGTCACGCTGCCCATCCAGATCTAACCCTTGGCAGCCACTGGTATGTTCTCCATCATTATGGTTCTATCTTTGCAAGAGTGACATACAAACAGAATCATGCAGTATGTAACCTTTGAGACTGGCTTCTTTCGTTCAGCATAATGCCTTTGCAATTCATTCAAGGGATTGTATGTATTAGTAGCTTATTCTTTTTTATTGCTTAGTAGTATTCTGTTTTATGGATGTACCACAGTTCATTTATCCATTTCACCGTGGATGGACCTTTGGACTGTTTCCAGTTTGGAACCATTACAAACAAAGCCACTAAGGATTTGGATAAAATTTTTGTGTAAACATAGTTATCATTTCACTTGGGTAAATACTGAGGAGTGTGATGGCTGGGTCGTAGGGTAAGACTATGTTTAACTTTAACAAAACTGCCAAACTGTTTTTCCAAAGTGGCTTACGGTTTTGGATTCCCACAGCAACTTATGAGAGTTTTATTGCTTCACATCCTTATCAGCACTTGGTATTATAGGTTTTGTTTTGTTGTGTTTAATGTCAATGGTGTAGAGGCATCTCATTGTGGTTTTGATTTGCATCTCCCTATTGCTTAATGATATTGAGCATCTTTTTATCTGCATATTTTCCATCCATATATCTTCTTTGGTAAAGTGTCTGTTCACATCTTTTTGCCAATTTGTTATTGGGTTACTCTTTTCTTATTATTGAGTTTTGAGTGTTCTGTGTGTGTGTGTGTGTGTTGTTTTTTTGAGGGCTCTTTATATATTCTGGATACGATAACTGGTGAAGCTGGTTAGGTGACTTGCAAGTACTTTCTCTCAGTCTGTGTCTTGTCTTTTCATTAGCTTAACAGTGTCTTTCAAAAAGGAGACATTCTTAATTTTAATGAAGTCCAACTTACTAATTTTTAAAAATGAATTGTTTTTGAGTTATAGAAAAGAAATCATTGCCTAACCCAAGGTCACAAACATTTCTTCCTATGCTTTCTTCTGGAAGTTTTACAATTTTAGGTTTTATATTTAGATCTATGATCAGTTTTGGGTTAATTTTCATATATTGTACAAAGGATGGGTTGAAGTTTATTTTTTATGTAGAGATGTCCAACTTTTCCAGCACTATATTCTGCAAAGACTGTCCTTTCTCCATTGGATTGCCTTTGCACATTTGCTGAAAATCCACCTGCCATGTTTCTGTGAGTTTGTTTCTGAATTCTCTGTTCCATTGATCTATGTATTTATGCTTTCCTCAATAGTACAATGTTTTATTAATGGTAGCTATATAGCAAGTCTTGAAATAAGGTAAGGGGAGTCTTCCAAATCTGTTCTTTTTAAAATTTGTTTATTCTTGTTCCTTTGCTTTTCCATATAAAATTTAGAACCATCTTGTCAATTTCATAAACAAAAAAATCCTGCTGGGATTTTTTTCTCCCATTGTATTGAATCTGTAGATCAATTTGAAAAGAAGTGCCATCTTAGCAATATTCATTGTTTTGCAGGTTTTGGCATGCAATCCTGCACATATATTGTTAAATTTACATCTAAGTATTTCGTGGTTTTTGGTGATTTTGAAAGTAGAGCTTTTTTTAGTTCGGTTTACAATTGTTTACTGCTAGTTGTTGGAGGCAGGATTCCAACCTGTGATGTCCACCCTCTGTGTGATCCCCTCCTATTGAATGCTAGCAGAGCATTTCAATCAGTAGGCAAAGGTGAAGACCTTTTGTGGATCTAATTAAGATCACTTGACTTTGAGTTACTCAAAAGGGAGATGATCCTGGGTGAGCTTGATCTAATCAGGTGGGCCACTTTCAAAGAGGGTCTACAGACCAAGCATGGGAGAAGTCAGAGAGATGCTTTCCTAGAAGCCCCAAAAGAGAAAACAAGCAGTGAGGTGATCTGCCTCAGAAAGGGCCTAGCCCTCTAGGAGCTGAGGGTTCTGCGCAAGGAAGTGAATTCTGTGCCAACCTGAAGGAGCTTGAAAGTGGACCCTGAGCCTTAGATGAGATTGCAGCCCCAGCTAAAGCTTCCATTTCAGCCTGTTTAGAGCTTGGAGCAGAGCGTGGAGCATTTAACCTGTATTTAGACTCCAAACCCATGGAAACTGTGAGATAATAAATTTCTGTTGTTTCAGCCCATTAAATTTGTAGCCATTTGTTATATAACAATAGAAAACTAATACACTAGTACATAAAAATATGATTAATTTTTCTGTATTGATTGTGTGTTCTGCAATCTGACATACTCACTTATGGTTCTAGTAGACCTTTAACATTTGTTGAGATTTTCTACAAAGACACTTACATCACCAGTGAATAGAAAATGAATTATTCATTTCCAAACTATTTTCTTTTTATTTCCTTTTCTTGCTTTATTGCACTGGCTAGAACCTCCAGTACAATGTTCAATAGGAGTGGTGAGAGCAGACATCCTTGCTGTCCCTAGTCCTGAGAGGAAAGTATCTGTGTTCCTTGTTAAGTATGATGTTAGGGGCAGGTGTTGGCAGATATTCTTTATCAGACTGATAAAGTGTCCCTTTCTATTTCTTTCAGTTTTTAAAACTGAGTATGTTGTTGAATTTTGTCAAAAGTTTTTTCTGCATCTGTTGAGATGATCATATGGCCTTTTTTTAATTTGTTGATATGGTGAATTACATAGATTTATTTTTAAATGTTGAACTGGCATTACATTCTCAGGATAAACCCCATATAGTCACATGTCTGTTTCACTGGATTCTGACTGATAGCATTTTGTTAAGGATTTTTGCCTTCATATTCATGAAGATGTTAACCCTTTCTTTCCTTCCCTTGTAAAGTCTGCCTGGTTGTGGTATCAGGGTAATACTGGCCTCATATAATCCAATTAAAATTTTCTTGAGAATGCTGGGGTTTTTTTCGTTCTCCTTTTTAGCAGGCAATCCACCCAGTTAGGTTCAGAAAGAAGTTCTATCTTGCTTTCTGTGGATAGTGGTTCCAATCTCCATTTAATTTTCCAAGACTTCATTATGCTGCCTTGGGTCTGTCTCATGCACACACAGGTCAGAAGTGAGCCCCAGAATTATGTGGGTTCACACAGGATTAGGGAACCACTTTTTAAAAAATAATCTCTACACCCAACATGGGGCTCAAACTCACCACCCTGAGATCAAGAGTCACATGCTCTACTGACTGAGCCAGCCAGGCACCCCTAGGGAACCACTTTTGCCCCCCCTTCTCTCCAAGGCTTTTTGCACACTCTTGGGCTCACAGGCACCCCCTTCCCCATTCCTCTGGGCAGAAACATGGGTTTTCTCTCAGAGGTTCAGCTGCCTGTTCCACCATAACCCCACAGCTCTGCAGCTGACATCTGCCCTGGGGGCAAAGCCATGAGAGAAAAGACAAAAACAAAATTATGGTCCCATCTTCCACCCCTACCCACTCTTCAGACCACAGGAGCCCCTTTTCTTGAGTTCTGTGGCCAGAAATAAAGGGTTTCCATTTGAGTTTTGCCCTTGCAGTTCTGTGATCGGTGCCCACCTTCAAGACAAAGCCATAAGAGAAAAGAGGGAGGAAAAAAAATCTGAGCAACACACTCTCTTGTGGGCTACTTCTCCAAGTTTTGACATCCTGCCACCCCCACCCCTGCCAATCTGCCTGCGTTTGGTCACCCATCAGAATTTTCAGTAGGTATTTTTTGCATTTTGTCCAGAATCTTTCATTTTCATCAGGGCAGAGAGAGGCTATGGTGGGGCTTGCGCCATCTTACCTGGAAGCAGAAACCCAGCCAGGAGTTCTTGATATCTGCTAGCAACTTGATTTCATTTGGCTAACATTCCCCTAATGCTGGGGACCTGGAACTACTGACTCCTATGGGAAGAATCTGAGCAGTCATAAATACTCTTTCACCTGAGTCAAGGAAGACAGATATTTATACTGAAACACGTCACAGGGATGTCCGGCTGGCTCAGATGGTAGAGCATGTGACTCTTGATCTTGGGTTGTGAGTTCAAGCCCCACGTTAAGTATAGAGATTACTTACAAATAAAATCTTAAAAAAAAAAAAAGGAAAGAAAGAAACATGTCACAGAAAAGTTTGACAAATGTCTAATCTTGAATAGTCCAAGTAAAGTTAGAGATGGCTTCACATCGTCGTTGAATAGCTGCCTTCCCTACAAGCTCCCAGGCTTAAAAACCAAACCTTTTTTCTGATTGGCACAGCCCAAGTGTAGTGAGAATCCACCCACCTGAGGAGGCTTGGTGTCACTGTCGCCAGGAGCCGCCTGCCCCACAGAAACTCCTTTCAGGCAGAGCCTTCCCCCTTGCGGAGGTAAAACACTGGATACTCAGCTGTGTCCTCATAGTAAACTCGACTTTCATCAAAGTCATTTAAGTGGATCTCTGTTTCTTCCAACCAAGAAAAACAAACTAAAGCAGGAGCACTGAACAGTATATGAAAAGAAATAGAAATAAGAGACATAGGGAGCCCTGGGTGGCGCAGTCGGTTAAGCATCCAACTCTGGGTTTCAGCTCAGGTCCTGATCTCAGGATCTTGAGATCAAGCCCCGCATCAGGCTCCAAGCTCAGTGAGGAGTCTGCTTAAGTTTTTCTCTCCCTCTCCATCTGCCCCTCCCCCTCCACCTCTCAAAATAAATAAATAAATCTAAAAAAAGGAAGAAGAGATGCAAATATTGAGAAGGAAAAACAGAATTAGCATTATTTGCAAAAAGCAGTAGCTAATGTTCAGAGCATTTACTGTATGCCAGGCACGCCTCTTAGACTTTATAGATGCTTTATCTGTAAGGATAATCTTACAGGATCAGCTCAGCGCCCTGGAGGGATGGCCTGCTCTGTTTGCCGCTGGGAGTAAACCCAAGTATGAAGTCAGTAGGTAACTGGCCTGAGGACAGACAGCTTCAGCAAGGGGTGGAGGCGGGGGTGGGAAGCCAGACAGTGGGGCTGCAGAGCCCCCACCCAAACCACCATGCTGCCCTGTTACTGTGTAGTCACTCTGCATCCCAGGATTATGATACCGTCCCTACAGAGGCCACTGGTGTCTAGCATGTTCCACTCAAAGGTTGGAAGTTCCTTTAAAGTTAAGCTATTTTTTAAAATATTACATATGTGATATATTTGACCTGGTTAAAACAATGAAAACATTAGAAAAGGATATTAAGCAAAATATTAATGTATCATTAAGAGCAGTTTCCTTTCTATCGATCCAGTAAGGTTTTAGGCACCCATGTGCATATATATAAATGCAACAGTTTAGGCGTAAGGTTAATATTTTTATTTTTACAGAAATGGTAATACGCCACTTATACTATTCTAAAACTTAAAAAAAAAAATCTTAGCGTATTTGGGCCAACCTTCCAGATTTTTTCCTTTAAAAAGCCACATAGTGGGGCATCTGGCTGGCTCAGTCAATAGGGTATGCGACTCTTGATCTCAGGGTTGTTTAAGTTCAAGCCCCACACTGGGTGTAGAGATTACTTGAAAATAAAATCTTAAAAAAATTAAAATTAAAAAAGAGCCACATAGTATTCCATTGTCGATGTGTGTCCTTGCAGTTGACACTTGAACAACATGGGTTTGAACTTCTTGGGTCCACTTACACATAGACTTTTTTCGACGAATATATTGGAAAACTTTTTGGAGATTTGTGACAATTTGAAAAAAACTTGCAGACAAACCACGTAGCCTAGAAATACAAAGAAAAAAAGAAAAGAAAAAGTTAGGTGTTATTGTCAGAATACAGTATATAACATGTAACATACAAGATACGTGTTGATCACCTGTTTATGTTACAAGTAAGGCTTCTGGTCAACAGTAGGCTATCAGTAAAGTTTTGGGGGAGCAAAAGTTACAATGGATTTTTGACTGTATGGGGGCGTTGATGTCCCTAATCTCTACATTATTCAACAATCAACTGTATTTTATTTTTACCAGTTCACTCTTGGTGGACGTATAGATTGTTTTCTAGGTTTTACTATTATAAATAATGCTACCATAAATATATTTTTATAGATCTTTGTACATGTGCTGATTAAGGGGATATGTGCATTTCAAAGTTAATAGGAAATGTCAAGTTATTACAAAATTTGTAATTCTTTCTATCTGAAGGTTTAGAATAAGCTTTTCAAAACCTACATTTTCTCATTGCACTCTCCCACGGAGAACCTCTGAGAGCTTTTCATTGCGGAGAGAACAGACTACACTCCTCCATGTGCACACAAAGCTCTCTTCAGGCCCGTTCTATGCGGTCATCTCAGCCTCATCCCTTCTTGCCATGCACGCTATTCCTCAACCGCGCTGAGCAGCGTCTCATTCCTGGGGGACGTCAGGATCTTTAGGATCCCATAGCTCGGCACAAGCTTTATTCTCTGCCTGGAATGCCCTTCTCCTTGTGCTCATTCTTCAAGATCCAACTTAAATGTCTTAGTACTTATGAAACCTTTCTTGGTGCTCGGGGCAAAGTCTGTCCCATGTCCCCACAGCTACAGGAAAGCTCTTACTACAGTATTACCATTGGCCTCACATGTCCGGCTCTATCACTAAAATCTAAGCTCCCTGAGGCCATGTGTTATCTATTTTTCAGTCCACAGTGTCTAGCCTGTACTGGATACAGGGGAGAAACTCAGTAAGTGTTTGCTGACCAAGTAAGCAGACAAACAGAGGAGGAAGAATAGATCTTGTAAACAAAGAGCATCTATTACAGTTTTGTAGATGGTTACTTAGAGCAAATGTGGATGGATTTATTTAGCATACACCTTTTCTATTAATTTAACACGATACTCACACACAGTTCTCTATGTACATGAGCTACAAATGAGCAAATCTGAAGTCCATAATTGAGTAAGATGTTGAATAAGTAATCATATTAACCTATTAACACAAAGGTAGTTCAGTAAAGTACCCATTAATGCAACAAAGCACATTTTTTGGACAAACATTTCCAATAATTGATTTAGATACTTGTAAGTTTTACTAAGTACCTAATATGCTTGGCTCACTAGCAGACCCTTTTGTGTCTATTGAATTATCACAGCGAAGAGACGATTAAGTAACATCCCAATTTCATTGGCAAGAAAACAGGCTCAAAGAGTCTACCTACCTAGTCCAAGGCCACATACACATATAAGCCAGAAGCTTAGGGTTCCGATGCAAAGCTGCTGGTTCCAAACCTAGTGCACTACTCACCAACCTGCAAATACCTGAATAGCACACTGGGTTCACCTCTGAGCATTTTCACCTGCCTTAGTGTGTGCACCACTGAGTGGAACAGACTCTTCCAAGAAACACGGGGTTGCTCAGACACCCCCACCTGCATACAGGTTTGCTCCTAATGTCAGTGTTGGATTTCCAAGACATGAAATCAGCAGTTAGAGGAATGGCAAAAAACCAAACCAAACCAAACAACAAACAAACAAAGAAACAAACAGCAGCCAGAAAAAATGATTTCTGTGTGAAATAAGGCAGAGTAACAATTCTGTCTTCTGATCAATGGCGTTTGTAAGAAAAACTACTTCTCAGGGCATCTGGCTGGCTCAGTTGATGGAGCCTATGATTCTTGATCTCGGGGTTGTAGGTTCGAGCCCCATGTTGGGTGTAGAGATTACTTAAAAATAAAATCTTTAAAAAAAATACAAAAAGAAAAATTACTCTTAGTTTGAATAATGAAAATGGATTCCACTGCCAATTTCAGCTTGCTTATTTCATGGTCACTGGGAAGAGAAATTACATTTAAAAACCAGTACCGAACAAGAGTAAGGTTAAAGATTTGGGGGTTTTTTTGTTTTTGTTTTTTAGGTTTTTTGTTTTGTTTTGTTTTGTTTTCTTTACTAAATCTTTAAATGCTTTACTAGAGGCTGAAAAATAAGGGATATTTTTTGTTTTTTTTTTAAGAATCAAACATTCAGAAAGTTAGGCAACAAAAATTGATCGGTGGAATTTTGTAGGAAGAAAATCTAACTTCTTACAATAGCTTTTTACCTCACTGAATATTTATAGTGGAGCCCCCCCGAAGAGTTTTTTTCTTCTGAAGTTCAAGAATTACAATTCACATTGTAATTATAATTACTTAAAAATCTATCTATATGAGTTTCGTTATATCACATGGAATTAAAATGAGGGAAGCTCTGCCCCCTGACCCGACTAAAGTTTAGGTACAAATGCAAGTGTTTTCCAGAAAGGAGGATCATGTCTTCTTTTTCCCTTCATATCATTGCTCTTCACCATTGATAGACTATGACCCACGTTCTGGGAAGATGTTCCTCATTGCTATGGTTACGGGACACCCTGTGTCACCCCCCTGAGGGTGCATTCCAGTGCTTTCCATAATGCAGCAGTTTCCCAAGGGCAGGTCTCCCTGGCACCCAGTGGGCAGATTGTCATTGAGTTCCACCAGTGTGGAACCTTAGCAAACGTCACCATCACCCAGCGGCGTGGCCTTACCGTCTTCAATAAGGTCTGTATCCCAGCCTTAGCTGGGGGAAAGGGGCCCCCTTTCAGGTTTCTTCCTTTTTTAGATGCTCTAACTCAGCCCTGGAAATAATAACTACCCCTACACCTTCTTTTCCTGTATTCTTCTGGGTTCTCTCTACCTCTTAGTAGGTAATCCCATGTTAGAGTTAATAATTCTTTATATTAGGGCGCCTGGGTGGCTCAGTTGGTTGGACGACTGCCTTCAGCTCAGGTCATGATCCTGGAGTCCTGGGATCGAGTCCCCTATCGGGCTCCCTGCTCAGCGGGGAGTCTGCTTCTCCCTCCCCCGCTCCCCCCTCTCGTGCTCACTCTCTCTCTCAAATAAATAAATAAAGTCTTTAAAAAAAATAATAATTCTTTATATTAAACACACCCTTGTTGAGATTACTGTGTGGTTTCTTTCTCATGAATGGACCCCGACGGACACAGTGAGCTATTCCCATCATAATTTATAATAAAGTCTCCCATTTGTCGAGTGTCTCTGATGAGGGGGACATGGCATGAAGCACGCTGTAACCGTTATCTGCCTGAATCCTACCAAGAATGCTGTGATGTTGATATCATTGTCTGCATTTTCAGATGAGGAAATTCAGGTTCGGTGTTGTTTAGGTATGAAAGGACATGCCCGGTCTAGTGGACTCAAAGCCTATGCCCTTAACCATCATACTATGCGGAAGTGCAATTAAGAAAGCTACACGGGGGCGCCTGGGGGGCGCAGTCATTTGAGGGTCTGACTCTTGATTTCAGCTCAGGTCATGATCTCAGGGTCATGCAATCGAGCCCCGCGTCAAGCTCTGAGCTGAGCATGGAACCTGCTTCGGATTCTCCCTCTCCCTCTGCCCTTCCCCATTCATGCGCTCTCGCTCTCTCTTTCCATAAAAAAAAAAAAAACCACAACCTGATGTAAGTAAGACAGAGGTACCTTCTGCATTCATCCACGGCTGAAATCACAAGGTGTCTCGGAAAACCTATAAACAACTAAAATTGTCTTCCCTCATAAGTATGTTCATCTGCTCCAGGGCAAACTGCCTTCCTTGATAGTTGTCAGCTAATCAGCACATCCAAAGACAAAAAAAAACCCCAAAAAACCAAGAGCAATCTCTGGTCCACAGATGGTCTGCAATTTTTACTTTTATAAACCTTGCCCTGCCTTTTTTCAGTGATATTTGATTTACAGATAATTGATCTCCCTTGTATACAAGTTAGATTTCTTTTTTTTTTTTTTAAGATTTTATTTATTTATTTGAGACAGAGAGAATGAGAGACAGAGAGCATGAGAGAGGGGAGGGTCAGAGGGAGAAGCAGACTCCCTGCCGAGCAGGGAGCCCGATGCGGGACTCGATCCCGGGACTCCAGGATCATGACCTGAGCCGAAGGCAGTCGCTTAACCGACTGAGCCACCCAGGCGCCCTACAAGTTAGGTTTCAGCTGGGCTTTTAACTATACTCATTTTTCTGAATTATTTTAGGCAGTAATTGGTGGAGGTCCCAATGAGATCTGCTCACTGGAATGTGCTTCTAGGAGCCTGCAGGAGCGTGCGGCTTGCATGTACACCTCAGCTGGATCCCATGAGCCCTGGCTTGCCTCCTTGTGGTCCCTCTGGTGCATGTCATTATGTGCCAGGTAAGTTCCTTCTCTCTTGAGTGTGGGTTATCCTTCTGCTCTGCCCATGGCTATTGTATGGGGGATGGAGGAACTGCCAGACAGATCACATAGTGACAATTCTCTGGGAAGGTAGTGTTTTGGGGAGCTCTGGGGCCATTCTTCTCCCCAGGTGGCTGATAGGGAGAAGTCTAGTTCCCAACACACGGATTCCAAGACTGTTGGGTTCCAAGGCTACCACAGAGTTAAAGAAAGGCGACGTGGAATAGGGCAGATTACGATGCCATTGTTCTTACCAAGATTCAGTCAGTTTTCTTGAAAAACAGGCTCTAGGTTGTTGCAAGCCTTTAGTTAATCTCCAGACTTCTGAAAAAGTTGATTTTGACCATTTTTGCTGGTGTTTTGGTTGCTTTTATGGAAGACTGGATTGTCGGAGATCCCTACTCCATCATTCTAGAAGTGCTTTGATAACAAGGTTTAAATAAATCATAAATTTGAGCCCTTAATTTGGCTGACATTCTTTCTGAACAAGTGCAACAGGAAACAGTACAAAACAAAATAGCAGGAATCAGCTGCAAACGCCTCCACAGTGACCTTATCTTGCCTGAGGAGATTTTTCCATTGTGTGAATGTGGAGAGATTTCTGAACAGACTTTTATATCTTTGGCCACTTTGGGAGGAAGTTAATAAACTGAACTATAAAATCTCTTAAATTAAAAGATTGCCTAGGGGCGCCTGGGTGGCTCAGTCGTTAAGCAACTGCCTTCGGCTCAGGTCATGATCCTAGGGTCCTGGGATCGAGCCCCACATCGGGCTCCCTGCTCTGCGGGGAGCCTGCTTCTCCCTCTCCCACTCCCCCTGCTTGTGTTCCCTCTCTTGCTGTCTCTTTCTCTCTCTGTCAATTAAATAAATGAATAAAATCTTAAAAAAAAAAATTGCCTATTCTGATTGATTTGTAGAGCTAGATAAACACCTGTAATAAAAAAAAAATTTCTGAGTTGCAGTTTATTATTTAAACCTTTTCAAAGGACCAGCATTCTTAAAGCATGTGGAGTTAATACTTATTTTTTCTCTAAGTATTCTTGAATTATGTTATCTTGATTTATACAAGCATTTGTTAATCTCCATAAAGTAAATTATCGGCCTTGGTTGTTAAATTATAAGATAAAAAGCAAGAAAAATTTGAGTTGTTACCAGGCAAAAAAAAAGAGAGAAAATACTAAGAAAAGGTCAGACATATTCAACAAAATGTAAAGGTTTTAAGAGTTTGGGTGTATAAATACAGAAAAATTATATAAGGGCAAGTACCAGTAATATTACTAAACATGATTAATCCTTGGACAAATTATATTGCTTTGATACTTCTCATTTTATTTTTATTTTTGAAGATTTTATTTATTTATTTGAGAGAGGGAGAAAGCATGAGCAGGCGGAGGGGCAGAAGGAGAAGCAGACTCCCCGCTGGGTGCAGAGCCAGGCGTAGGGCTTGACCCCAGGACCCCGAGATCATGACCTGAGCCAAAGTCAGACACTTAACTGACTGAGCCACCCAGGCGCCCTTTCTTGTTTGAAAAGAACTGTGTCTTCTCCCTGATTTTGTGACAGTACAAAAAAAAAAAAAGCTCCCCTTGTATTCTAGCTGATATAAGGCCTGGGTTTATTTTCACGCAGAAAGCTTAAGTAGTCTGAACTTCTTAAATTTCCAAATCTGTTTTTAATGGTCAAATAATACTTTCACTAAATGCTTTACATTATAAATGATTAATTATAATAACAGATACCTTCCAAAATAATTTACTCTTTAAAAAAAAGATTTTATTTATTTATTTGAGAGAGAGAGAGTGAGCGAGGAGAGGGCAAAGAGGGAGGGAGAGAAAGGGAGAGTCCCAAATGGACTCCACACTGAGCGCAGAGTCAGATGTGGGCCTGATCCCACAACCCTGAGATCATGACCTGAGCCGAAACCAAGAGTCGTACGCTTAACTGACTGAGCCCCCCAGGTGCCCCTAAAATAATTTACTCTTATAAATTTCACATAATGCTACAGATTACACAAATTTTATTTTTCCATTTGCACGTGTATATAAAATTTTCGATGCCATATTTCTCTTATGTACTTTTTCTTCAAAAAGTGTATTCTCATCATCTGTACCATATTACATCACATGGTTTTATCATACTTAGCCATTATCCAATAAATGGACATCACTGGTCCCATTTTTCCGATTTTCTTTGACTACATCTCTATTTGCTAAAGGTGGGATCTTAGAAGTGATTACTGGACAAAAGTCCTGAGCTCTTAAGCTTGTAAGATGTGTAGTCAATGCCTTCACAGAAGTGTTGCACCAATTGGCAGTCCCACCAGCTCCATTTAAAAGGGCCTATTTAGGGGCACCCGGGTGGCTCAGTCGGTTAAGCACCTGCCTTTGGCTCAGGTCATGATCCCGGAATCCTGGGATCGCGCCCCGCATCGGGCTCCCTGCTCAGCGGGGAGCTCGCTTCTCCCTCCCCTTCTGCTGTTCCCCCTGCTTGTGCTCTCTCACTCTCTGTCAAATAAATAAAATCTTTAAAAAGGGGGGGACCTATTTTACCACATTGGTATTTTCTTTCATTTTCTTTTCTTTTTTTTAGAGAGGGAGGGGGAAGAGAGAGAGAGAAAGAGAGCATCTTTTTTTTTTTTTTTTTTTAAGATCCATTTATTCATGAGAGAGCACATGAGAGAGGGGAGAGGCAAAGGCAGAGGGAGAGGTGAAGCAGACTCCCCTCTGAACACAGAGCCCAGTGCGGGGGCTTCATCCCACAACCCTGAGATCATGACCTCAGCCCAAACCAAGAGTCTAACGCCCCAACTGACTGAGCCACCCAGGTGCCACGAGAGAAAGAATCTTAAGTAGGCTCCAGACCCAGCGTCGGGAGCATGAGTGTCAATAAATGGTTGGTTAAGTATCCGACTCTTGATTTCAGCTCAGGTCATGATCTCAGGGTCGTGAGATCGAGCCCTGTGTCAGGCTCCACGCTCAGCAGGGAGTCTGCTTGAGATTCTCTCTCCCTCTGCCCCTCTCCCCACAGTTGTACCCAGTCTCTCCCTCTCTCTCTCTCTCTCTCTCTCAAATAAATAAATAAATCTTAAAAAAAAAATAAAAGGAAAACAAATAGTCCCTCAACCCCATCACCAACTTCTCTCTCTCCAGGGACCACTACTTTTATTTCTTTTAACTGATTTTTTTTCTCCATCTCTTTTTTTTTTCAAAGATTTTATTTATCTAGAGAGAGAGAGAGAGAGTGTGTGCGCATGAGCAGGGGGGAGGTGCAGGGGGAGAGGCAGAGAGAGAATCTCAAGCAGACTGTGCTAAGCGCAGAGCCCAACTCGGGGCTCAATCTCACCGTCCTGAGATCATGACCTGAGCTGAGATCAAGAGTCGGATACTTAAGCGACTGAGCCACCCAGGCACTCCTCGTTTTTTTTTATAGCTGAGAAACTTGAACTTGGTCAGTGTTGCACAGTTAGTGACTGAGCTAGTGTTCAAACCCAAGCATCCTAATGCCAGAACTGTGCACTTCACCATGGAGAGTCACGCGCACACACACACACAGCACTCACGTATGCACTGAACACTTCTGGAAGGATATAAATACTGGTAGTATGTTATCAGTGGTTGCCTTTGGGGAGGGAAGTTCATAAGTGATAGATATCTTAGATGAAAACAAAATAATTATTATTGAGCCCTTTTGTGTCATTGGTGTCTACTACGTGTTCTTTTTTTCTTTTTTTTTAAAGATTTTATTTATTTATTTGACAGAGAGAGACACAGCGAGAGAGGGAACACAAGCAGGGGGAGTGGGAGAGAGAGAAGCAGGCTTCCCGCGGAGCATGGAGCCTGATGCGGGGCTCGATTCCAGGACCCTGGGATCATGACCTGAGCCGAAGGCAGACGCTTAACGACTGAGCCACCCAGGTGCCCCTCTTTTTTTTCAATAACAAAAATGTTAGCACATTTTAAAAAGTCACATGGCAGATTTTGACTAGACATTGTGGTGATCATTTCAGGATATAGACAAATACTGAATCATTATGTTGTATACCTAAAACTAATATAATGCTGTATGTCAGTTATACCTCAATAAGAATAAAAATAAAATAAAAAGTCACACGACCTGAAAAATGATGAAACAGGAACAGTAGAATATTACATCCATGACTCTACTATGTGGAATATTTTTCTTTTCTTGTCCCTCACTTTTTTTTTTTTAAGTAAGCTCTACACCCAACATGGGGCTCGAACTCACAACCCTGAGATCAAGAGTCCCATGCTCTATGGACTGAGCCAGCCAGGCACCCCCTGTCCCTCAATTTTTAACTCAAAGTCCCAGTCAGCCTGCCATTGACCCTAAATCCCTAGCAAAATCAAGAATTCTTGTGTAAATGCCTTATTATCTTTAGCTACATTTAATGACACCTCCTTAAAACTACAGAATTGGAATACCTTTTGTAACATTTATATGATAAATAGAATTACTCCCCTCTAATAGCAATTACAATTAGTGCCATAAGCCAGTTACTAACCCTAGCTCACGACTGTAAAGAAAGATTTTTAGTACTTACTTGTACGTGGCATCTCACAAAAGCAGGGTACAATTTGCTTTTTTTGTCTGTGATATGACCCAGTGCAAAACCTAAAATGTGACGGACAGCCTTCTAATTTCACAGGACGGCGACTGTAACAGATCACATGTGAGTCTGTCCTGCCTCCAGTGTTTTATAGGAGAAATTCATTATGTGGCTTATATACTCCCTAGAGAATGTTCAAAGTTATTTATGAATGAGCTGCCTGAATTATGGGACAATTTAGGCAGTTGAAAATTGTTTCAAATTGACCACTAAACCAAAAAGTTTGCTGGGGATTATGAAATCAGATTGTAGTAAGGGATCGCAAGACGTCTGCCTATGTAGTCGTTCCCAAATATAGCTGGTCACCAGAATCATCTGAGGGACATTTGTTGTTCTTAACACAGATTGCTGGGTCCTCCCTAAAAATTCACTCACTCTGGGATGGGACCCAAACATTTGCAATCTATCACCTCTGATTTCTGCTGCTCGGCCAAGTTTGTGTATCACCGGGTTGGCTTATCCTACTCTATTTACCTACATAGTTTCGACTCATCTAATTGTGTTTTTCTGAAGTAGCTGGTTAGCCAATGAATAATGAAATGCCCTGTAACACATTTAAAGATATATTGGACTGCACTGAGGAGCACCTGGGTGGCTCAGTCAGTTGAGCAACCGAATCTTGGTTTCAGTTCAGGTCATGATCTTGGGGTCATGGGATCCAACCTCACATAGGGCTCTGCGCTTGGCAGGGAGCCTGCTGGGGACTCCTTCCCTCTCTCTCTGCCCTCCCTCTGCTCATATGAGCACTCTATCTCTCTCTCTAAAATAAATAAATAAAACTTAAAAAAAAAAAATAAAGATACATTGGGCTGCATTTATATGGACTATGTGAGTTATAATACATAGAACAATAATTCATATGTGTTCAGCTTTTTATAGTTAATAAAAGGCATTTGTAGATATTGTAATGGAAGCAATAATGTGTGTAGTGGTCAAGAACACAGATTCCACTCTGAAACTTATAATACACTACATGTTAATTAATCGAACTTAAATAAAATTTTTAAAAAATACAGTTTCCAGGGGTGCCTGAGTGGCTCAGTCAGTTAAGTGTCTGACTCTTGATCTCGGCTCAGGTCTTGATCTCATGGTGGTCAGTTCAAGCCCTGCATTGGGCTCCATGCCAGGCAAGGCACTGACTTCAAAGAGAAAAAAAAAAAAAAAGAATACAGATTCCAGGGTCAGACTTAGCTTAGCTTCTGAAGGAGCTCAGAATCTGTATCCCAAAATATCCCACTCTGGTTTAAGGATTATTTTGAGCTGAAGGCAACCGAGAATCAACAGATGCAGGAAGTGCTTTCTGTCTTCCCTTATCTGCCTAAAAGCAGGACATAAATTTCCCCTTGTGAATGTGTTTCCCCCCGGTCCTGAAAAAATGAGAACAACACTTTAATTATTGAGATATAAATAACAGACAATGTTATATTAGTTTCCATTTTACAACATATTGATTTGACAATTGTCTACATTTCTCAGTGCTCACCGTGGTAAGTATAGTCATCATCTGTCACCATACAATGTTGTTACCATATTACTCACTATATTCCCTATGCTGTACTTTTCATCTTGATGACTTATTACTTTATAGCTAGAGGCTTGTACCCCTTAAACCTCTTTATCTATTTTGCCCATCCTCCCACTCACCTCCCCTCTGGCAACCACCAGTTTGTCCTCTGTACCTAAGAGTCCATTTTTGTTTGTTTGTCTATTTTATCTATACTCCACATATAAGTAAAATCATATGGTATTTATCTTTCTCTGACTTATTTCACTTAGCATAATACCCATCCATGGTTTTGCAAATGGCAAGACCTCATTCTTTTTTATGGCTGAGTAATATTCTATTTTATATTCTTTTCCATTCATCTGTCCATGGACACTTGGGCTGCTTCATTATCTTGGCTATTATAAATAATGCTGCTATACACAGAGAAGTGCATGTATCTTTTTGAATTAGTGTTTTCATTTTCTTTAGGTAAGTACCAGTAATGGAATTACTGGATCATTTGGTAGTTCTATTTTTAATTTTTAAAGGAATCTCCATACTGTTTTCTCCAGTGGCTGTACCAGTGTGCATTCCCATCAACTGTGCACGATGGTTCCTTTTTCTACATCCTCGCCAACACCTGGTGTTTCTTGTGTTTTTGATTTCAGCCATTCTGATATGTGTGAGGTGATATCTCATTGTGGTTTTAATTTGCATTTCCCTGACGATGAGTGATTGTGAGCATCTTTTTGTGTGTCTGTTGGCCATCTGCATGTCTTGTTTGGAGAAATGTCTGTTCATGTCTTCTGCCCATTTTAAATGGCTTATTTGTTTTTGTGTGTGAGTTGAGTTGTAGAAGTTCTTTATATATGTTAGATATTAACCCCTTATCAAATGTATCATTTGCAAATATCTTCTCCCAATCAGTAGGTTGCCTCTTTGTCTTGCTGATCATTTCCTTTGCTATGCAAAAGCTTTTCATTTTGTTGTACTCCCAATAATTTATTTTTGCTTTTGTTTCCCTTGCCCCAGGAGAGAGATCCATAAATAAATGTTGCTAAGGGTGATGTCCAAGAGATTACTATGTTTTCTTTTAGGATTTTATGGTTTCAGGTCTCACATTTAAGTCTTTAATCCATAGTGACTTTATTGTTGTTTATGGTGTAAGAAGGTAATCTAGTTTCATTCCTTTGCATGTAGCTGTCCAGTTTTCCCAGCACCATTTGTTGAAAGACTGTCTTTTCCCCCATGGTATACTCAAGAATGGAGACAGACAACTGACACCAAGACAAGTTTGCATAAACAGATCTTACTAATAATAATGCTTACCTTCCATCAGTTCTTTCAAATGTCTCCTAGTCACTTCCCCATGATTTATCATTCCTCAAAGTCCAAATCTCCTTTCTTTTGTTAAAATGGTATATTAGCCCTTAAGTCTGCTTTTTTGAGTTTTGATTCTTCATTGTAAATGCTCATGTGTGTAAATGTTATTAAAAATTGTATGCCTTGGGATGCCTGGGTGGCTCAGTCAGTTGAGTGTCCATCCAGCTCTTGGTTTCAGCTCAGGTCATGATTTCATGGATCATGTGATCAAGCCCCATGTTGAGCTCTCTGCTCAGCAGGGAGTCTGCTTGAAGCTTCTCTCCTTCTGTCCTCCCTGCCACTGGTGTGCTCTCTCTCTCAAATAGATAAATACATCTTGGAAAAAAATTGTATGTCTTTTCTCTTGTTAATTTATCTGTTGTTAGTTTAATTTGCAGGCCCCCAGTGCTTGAACATAAGATAGTAGAGGAAAAGTTTTCCTCCCCACACTTCAAATCTCAGTCCTACAACTTCCTGTCTATATGACTTCGGACTCGTTTTCTTTTTTTAATCTTCTATGTGCCCTTATTTTCTTTATCTACAAAATGATGATAATAATAGCACTCTCATGGAGTTGTAAAGCTTGAATGAGTTAATACTTTTAAGCCCTTAGATCAAAGTCTGGTATTTAGTAATTACTTGGCACATATTAACTGTTATTTTATGTGATCTTCAAAAGATATAATAACTGCAATTTTATGATTGTGGAAACTGAAATTTGGAGAGTTTATATTACTTGCCCCAGGCCAGATGAAAAATAGTGGAAACTCAAAACCAGATCTTCTGACTCCAGATTTTATGCTGTCTGGCTTTTAAGCATTTATTATTTAAAATCATAGCGTTGTTTATAACTTTGATTCTTGCCAAGAGGATTTGGGGTGAAGATTTAATATTGATTGACCAGAGGACTCTAGAAATATAAGCAAAAGTGGAAAGATACAAAACAGCAGAGAGAACTCACCTCAAAAACAGCTATTGATACTGAGTAGGAGAAGCTTTAGACAACAAAGAGTAAATGACATATGTCAGGTTAGGTATGGGTATGAAATTGAATTAGATAAGTGAGATGATAACAAAAATAAAAGATCAGGTTTGCTTTTGCTGAATCCACTGTAAACAAGGGTAATAACAAAGAGCAGACAAGAGGAAGTGAATACCTTTTCACAGTGACTGCTTCCCAGATATCATTCACTGGACTCAGAAACTGTAAAGATACAGCCCACTCAAACAATGCAGTGGATTTCAGCTCCACACTGGGATGAGATTGCACAGAGATCCAACTAGTATTATTGGTCATATGGAAACAGAAAATTATAAGCTCCATATTCTTTCCTTCACATTTGGCAGGAAATTATAATGGAAGCCAGAAACTACAGGCCCTGTTGGCAGCTAAATTTTTGTTTTAAGATTTAATTTTTAGGGACGCCTGGCTGGCTCAGTCAGTTAAGTATCTGCCTTCGGCTCAGGTCATGATCTTGGGGTGCTGGGATTGAGCCCCGCATCAGGTTCCCTGCTTGGCGGGGAATCTGCTTCTCCCTCTCCCTTTCCCTCTGCCCCTCCCCCGCATGCGCTCTCTCGCTCTCTCTCAAATAAATAAATAAAATTTTTTTTTTAAAGATTTTATTTATTTATTTATTTGAGAGAGAGAGAGCAGGAGAGGGGGGAGGGTCTGAGGGAGAAGCAGATTCCCTGCCGAGCAGGGAGCCCGATGTGGGACTCGATCCCAGGACTCCAGGATCATGACCTGAGCCGAAGGCAGTCGCTTAACCAACTGAGCCACCCAGGTGCCCCTAAATAAAATCTTAAATTAAAAAAGATTTTACTTTTAACTAATCTCTACACCCAACATGGGGCTCAAACTCACAACCCTGAGACTAAAAGTCACACGTTCCACTGACTGAGCCAGCCAGGTGCCCCTAATTTTTAAACAAATTTTAAGAATGCGGCTGCTGCGCAGGTCCTTTAAGATGACAAGCTTTCAGCCAGCCAGCAGTCTCTTTAAATAAACAAGGAAAAGTTACCAAATACTTACAAGCCCCCTTGTTACCTTAATGTTGTGTTTCTAAATTCTTTGTTAAGAATGTCAAAGGGCAGGGCGACCGGGTGGCTCAGTCGGTTAAGCGTCCGACTCTTGATTTCGGCTCGTGTCATGATCTCAGGGTCAGGCTCCATGCTCGGCACAGAATCTGCTTGAGACTCTGTCCCTCTCCTTCTGCCCCTTCCCCCAATCCGCTCTCTCTCAAAGAAATAAATCTTTAAAAAAAAAAAAGAATGATGAAGGACTTTCTTATAAATCAAGAGGTTACTTTTAGTAGTTTTAAGGAATATTCACTTGTAATTTAGAATTTAAATATTTTTTATATGAAACTTGGTTTCTTAGAATTTTTGATTGAGAAACTGTTTCTTTCCTTTGAGCTTATAGTTGATATCAAGCTTATGATTGGAGCAGGGCTTGATTTATCTACTATATTCATAATAATTTACTAAGTCCTCACTAATCTATCTCTACTGAACTAAAGATCCGTGTAAACTCTCTTAAACTTAGGCACAGAAAGCATTTAGTACTTGTGAAATTCTGGGTTTTGTACAAATAAAAATAAAGAGTTTCTAGCTGAGTAAAAGTCTTGACATGTGCATCAGGGGCCGGTTGGACATGACTTGGGAGTCTTGGCCAGAATATGAAATGCCTACATTTGGGTACTAAAATCAACGACGTGAAAAGGACAGATGAGGCTTGGGTCAGTGGGGTCCCAGGGACGAGGCCTAGAAAATCCAACACAATCTCAAGCCAGCTCTTCAGAGGTGAGGAGAGCAAGTGAAGCAGGTAATGGCTTGCTCTCCTTTGCATCACCCCTGAATCATATGTTAAGACTCAAGGACCCTATTTCAGGAGGGACCACGAGAGAGCACGGAGTATGGCCCTATGTGGCAGCCATGAGCTATACAGCTGGGGTCTCCCTTCAAGGAGAACTGACCGTCCAGCAGCAGGGGATGCAAGGACCTGCAGCCTCAAGCTACAGCACCTTTAGGCTCTGCTCAGCTTTCTGACGGAAGCCACTCTCTGCCCAGACAGCTCCCAGCCTGCGACTGAGCTGTGGGAGTCCAGACGCCTGGCCATTTCCGCCTAGGGCAGGACCCGTCTCATGCGTAGTCTTGGAGCTCCTGGTTGGAGGCCTGCCTGTTTCCCCACCCCTTTCCCAGTGGTCAGATTAGCATCAGGGGCTGAAGCCTTCCCCAGCCTCGGGCTCATTTCTTTCCTCCCCTTATCTCTTACCTCTCAGGCATGGTTCCCACCCCTCCCCCAATGCCTTGCTGGCACTCCTCAATGCCATCTTGGCTTCTGCTTCCTGAGAAACCCCAAATGAAAGCCTAGGTCAATGCTTCTTAATACTTACTCCCTCCAATTCCTCTATCAAAGGACCAGGTTACAGCAGGACAGAAAGCAAAATTCTATTTTTTTTTTAAGAAGGATGTTTAAGTGTTGGCGGCCTCCTTTGAATACTTTGATGGTTGATATAAAAACCATGGGTCTCATCCTGCTGTCTTTGTGAACCAGCAGGAGGATGTGAGCCTCTGGTGAGCCTTCCTACGCCATCTCTTCACATACTATCTAGCTTTAAAGTTTTTTGGTTCCATGAATAAGTGAGTGTTTTCACCTAAAAGTAGAAGCCGATTTCTTCCAGGTTGCTCTAACAAGCAGAAATAAAAGTAGTTCTAGGAGGAGGATTTCACTCCATATGGAGAACCTTTCAACCACCAGGAGAGTCCAAAACGGGATGGATTGTTACTAGAAGGTGGAAGCCCCTGTATTACCTTGCTGGGACACTGTAACAGAGCAGTGCAGAGTAGGGGGCTTAAACAACATACATTTATTTTCTCACAGTTCTGGAGGCTGAAGTCCAAGATCACAGGGTCAGCAGGGTTGGTTTCTTCTGAGCCTCTCTCCTTGGCTTGTCGAGAGCCACCTTCCCACTGTGCCCTCACTTGGTCTCTCCTGTGCACGTCTACATAATTTCCTCTTCTTCTCAGGACACTGGTCACGTCCTATTGGATTACAGCCTACCCACCTAGTGACCTCAATTTAACTTAATTACCTCTTTAAAGATACAGTTACATTCTGAGATACTGGGGGTTAGGGCTCCAACATACAAGTGTTGGGGGAACACAATTCAGTCCATTACAGCCTCTCCGAGGACATTTTCAATTGGAGTCCTGGTATCACTGTTAGAAAGTTGTAGACTGAGTGTATCCACAACTGAGTGTGTCTAAGGCTCTTCCTTAGACAAGGATTCAGGTGCAAGTAGTTTGGGAGGTGGTTACAGGAAATACTGGGTGGGCAAGGAGTGGCAAAATGAGGCAGGACAGAAAAGGAAGTCAATCAAAACTGCCTTTTTTTCCCCCCTTAAAGATTTTATTTATTTATTTGAGAGAGGGAGGGAGGGAGAGAGAGAGAGAGAGTACAAGCAGGGGGAGGGGCAGAGGGACAAGCAGACTCCCCACTGAATGCAGAGCCCAACGTGGGGCTCGATCCCAGGACCCCGAGATCATGAGCCAAAATCAAAAGTCAGTCACTTAGCCAACTGAGCCACCCAGGCACCCCCAAAAGTGCTTTTTAAAACCATTTATCACTGTGGGTAACTGGGGCACAAGCCTGCTGGGTATGTACAGAGATGCACCTCAGTTGTCCCATCCAGAGGCGGGAGGGCTGGAAAATTTGTCTACTGGCTCCACCACTTAGGGCTGCTTTCTGGGGACATTCACTCGTGACACGTCCCTCCTGCCCCGCACAGCCACAGCCAGTTGCTGAAGCCAGAGAGCCTCCCGGTAACGAGCTGGAGGTGCTGACAGTTGGAAGTCAGGCCTGCATTTCCACGAAGGGTTCCTGCCAAGGAGCCATGGGCACAGCACTGACGCTTCTCCCACAGTGTGAGCTTTATTTTAGCCACAACTGAGGTGGTTCATAGCAGACAGAATGTGCAGTAAACCGGTCACCATTTGGTCTAGAATGGGCATTGCTTGCCATATGTAGGAGGTAAGAGAGCACAACAGCACAAAAAGAACATTTGTTTCTTGGAACAGGCAAGAACTTTCCTTCAAGGCTGTGAAGGGGAGTTCTGTCAAGGCTGTCCTACTCAAACTATCCTACTGAAAAAACATTACCATATGATGGGCACCTGGGTGGCTGGGTCGGTTGGGCGTCCAACTTTGGTTTCATCTCAGGTCATGATCTCAGAGTCATGAGACTGAGCCCTGCATTGGGCTCCCCACGCAGCTGGGAGTCTGCTTGTTCCTCTCCCCGTGTCTCCCTCTCCCCTGCCTTCCCCCCACCCCCCGCCGCTTGCACAAGCTCTCTCTCTCTCTGAAAGAAAGAAAGAAAGAAAGAAAGAAAGAAAGAAAGAAAGAAAGAAAGAAAGAAAG
>NW_023270316.1:12929137-12964185 GCF_011800145.1 Mirounga leonina | reverse complement strand
AAGAAAGAAAGAAAGAAAGAAAGAAAGAAAGAAAGAAAGAAAGAAAGTTTAAAAAACCAACAAAACATTACCATATGAAACAGCAATTAAGTAAAGAGTAAAATCACCAGGCATGTCATATAAAATATACATAACAGGGGGCGCCTGGGTGGCTCAGTCGGTTGAGCATCCGACTCTCGATTTCGGCTCAGGTCATGATCTCAGGGTTGTGAGATGGGCCCACGTCAGGCTCCGTACTGGGTGTGGATCCTGCTTCAGATTCCTTCCCTCTCCTTCTGCCTCTCCCCTGCTCTCTCTCTCTCAAAAAAATATATATACACAACAATTTATCATGTTAACATCTCTCTGTATACGGCTCTGTGGCATGAAGTACATTCACACTGATGTACAACCTTCACCACTGTCCATCTCCAGAACTGCTTTCCTCTCTCCAAACTGAAACTCCATGCACATTAAAAAGGAACTTACCACCGCCTCCTCCCCCCGCCCTGGCAACCACCATTCCCCTTTCTCTCTCTATGAATTTGACTACTCCAGGTACCTCAGATTAATGGAATCAGACAATATTGGACCTTTTGATTCTGGCTTATTTATTCCACTCTGCATAATGTCTTCAAGGTTCATATTGAAGCATGTATGAGAACTTCATTCCTTTTTAAGGCTGAAGAAATATTCCATTGTATGTATATACCACATTCTGTTCATCCATCCATCCATCATTGAACACTTGAGTTGCTTCTACCTTTTGGCCATTGTGAATAATGCTGCCAAGAACGTGGGTGTACAAATAAATATCTGTTTAAGAGTCAGCTTTCAATCCTTTGGGCACGTGCTCAGAAGTGGAATTGCTGGATCATAAGGTAATTCTGTGTCCTACTTTTGAGGAACCACTATACTATTTTCTCTTCTTCCATATCTTTCTAAGCCCTCTGTAAATCCTATTTTTTAAAGACTTAAAAATTATTAAACATGCTTAAACACAAAAGGAATGAGAGCACATAGAAGACGACTAAAACAATATAAGTTTTCTCCTGTGATGTGTCCTAGAGGTACCACATGGTTTGGGATTTGCAGGGGTGCATGGTGTGTTCCTTGTCCCTGGATGTCAAGGCTCCTCTCGTGGTCTCTCCATTGCCACTCTCTCCCTTCTGTGACGTATTCTAATTATCACTGCTCTTGTGTCCACCACTGATGCTCCCAATAGGGATATCTGCCTGTCTCCCTTTCTTGTCTCTAAGCTTTCCTTTGATCTGATCTTCTCAGAATTCTGGTTCCTTCCCCTTCCCCAACAATTTTCATCTTTTCGCAAAAGGGATGACCTTGTGTACATAGAAGCCATCAATCAGAGGACTCCTTTGCTTCTTTGGAATAAACTGATCCATTACAGTCCATCAACGGAAGTTCTGGGTCTTCAGCATTTAGGGTTGCATTCATTTTAATGTCTTGTTGGAGTTGTCTGCTCCATCTGTGATTACCCAGGATAAATTCAGAAGAGTCAAATATAACTAACTATATATGGTTTTGCTTTATATGATATAGCTCTAAAGCCTTGACTTCACATAAGTATATTGAATCTCAAATAAATATGCGTCCATTCTGATCATGATGGTGGGCCATGATAAAAGATGAAAAGGAATTTCAAAACCTACAAAATACATTGATTGATTTTCAAAACCTACATTGGTTCTGGAGGACAGTAGCAATCTGATCAGGAGACATCTGCTCTGAGCCTCACCATTACGTGAATAGCGTCACCCTCAAAACATCCACTGCTCTTGGCCCTAATTCTCTACCTACCAAGCAACCTTCTGGTTACTCATTTGGGCTTTCCAAGAACCTAGATGCCTGTAAATGAGTACCTAGGTTAGTATGACTTTGCAGGGGCATGAGAAAAGGGATGTAAATAAATCACTCCAGTTATTATCAGAAACTAGTAAATGGGCATTCTGGGTTATATATTATTTGTCTCTTCTAAATTTGGTCGACACCAATGTGGCCAATTGTGGGGCATGACAGGATTGTGCTTTAAAATATATAAGATGGAGCATCAGATTTAAGATCCTGGATGCTGATAAAGTACTAATATGATGTGCAATGTATATCCAAACTGCTAGGGACCGCCGCCACCCCCCAGCCCCTGTCTCTTCCTGAGCTTATTTCATACTATGGCAACAATCTCACCTAGTCTCTCCTTTAGAAATGTTCCAATGTTGTCTCACAAAAGGGCTGTTCCTGTAAATGATATAAAAGTCAGTGGGAAATGGTCACTTGGACTCCTTTCATCCTTCATATTGTAACAAATGGTCAGAAGTGGCCCTGTCCAACCTTTCCAAGAAATTCTTCTCTAAAAGGAAGGGCAGTTGACAATCATTGGGGTACATTTCTCTTCTCTGTAGTTTATAAAGCTGCCACTTCCCAGGACATATCCTTTGCCCTTGAAGTCAAAACGAGAAGAAAAAGTAACACAGTGCTAATTAAGTGATCCAGTCTGAATGACCTTAATTTTTTTTTTTTTAAGGACAGCTGTCTACCATTCAGTTACAGTCCTGAAAGATGGTCGTGTTCAGCCAGGCCAGGACTCATGCAAACTTACAAGTTAAATACTGAGTTCACTTAGGTGAAGTAAAAGTAATATTCAGCAAACATCAGGGACGTGTTCCAAATTGCTAATATTATTTTTATTCTTTCACTATTCTGCATGTTAAAATCATTAGATTTTATGTAACATCTATAGGTATTAATTCAAAAGTAAAAGGAAATACTGGCTTATGTCTCTGCCCTCCACTTGTTTATATAAGTATATGCTGAAGAGAAAATGATTCTTTTTAAAAAATATTTATTTATTTTAGAGAAAAAGCAAGTGAGTGAGGGGAGGGGCAGAGGGAGAGGGAGAAACTTTTGAAGACTCTGCGCTGAGCCCGGAGCCCAGTGCGGGGCTCGATCTCACAACCCTGAGATCATGACCTGAGCCAAAATCAAGACTGGGATGCTTAACTGACTGTGCCATCCAGGGGCCCCCAGAAAATTATTCTAATATGAATATTTGTTAAAGTCTTCCCCAAACACTGGAAGTCCTAAAAGGCCTCCTAACTACTCACTCGCCTACTCACATTTTCATTTAAATTGGGTAAATGAGCTAGATTATAGAAATAGGTAGTAATAAACATTTGAATTCTATTAAAACTGTTACAAAATAAAAATGTTATTGAAGAAAGCTAGTTTCAGTGTATCACCATAATCTAATTATTTTGAAAGAGGGAACCTGACCTAGAGGAATAATTAAACCATTTTAAAAAGGGCCTCACATCTCTTGCTAAATTGGCAACTGGAGATTCTGGCTGCACCTTACTTCAGGGAAAATTGTGCAGTGCTTATTTCTATAGAGGGAAAGCAGCAAAGTAATGCCACCTTTGGTCCCTCTGATTCTTACTGTTGCTCGTTATCCATTGTCATTTTTAGGTTATTTAGAGAGAAATAAACTCTTAACAAGCTGAGGTATTTTTAGTGAGTGGGCAATTCCTCCAAGCATCTGGAATATTCCGGAGAGTCCAAGAATTTTTTGTTAGAACCTGGCCTTCAGATTATTATGAAGGAATATTTGTCAAGGTAGCAGGCTCCGATGTATTTAACTTGGCACTTTGTTAGCTTGGCTCTACCTCTGAAGGATTTTAGTCCCATGGACTGTGGCCATGAATGTATCACTCGGATCTCTGCCTTCATCTTCGTATTTTTTTTTTTTTAAGTCTGCAAGGGTGGACATAACTAAATACCACAGACTGGATGGCTTACACAGCAGAAGTTTATTTTCTCACAGCTCCAGAGTCTCTAAGTCCAAGATCAAGGTGTTACCAGGGTTGGTTTCTGGCAAGATCTCTTTTCCTGGCTTGCAAATGGCCACCTTCTTGCTGTGTCCTCACATGGCCTTTTATCTTATGCACCTACAGAGAAAGGGAGCTCTCTGGGGTCTCTTCCTCCTCTTTCAAGGACACCAGCCCTATTAGGTTAGGACCCGACCCTATGACCTCATGTTACCTTATTACCTCCTGCAAGATCCTGTCTCCAAAACCAGTCACACTGAAGGTTAGAACTTCAAATGTATGAATTTGTGGGGGATACAGTTCAGTCCAAAACAATTCTGTGTCTCTCTGCTCTTCTTACAAAGTCACAGGTCATGTTGGATTTGGACCCAGGCCACTCCAGTAAGACCCCATCTTAACTTAACTACATCTGCACAGACCTATTTCCAAACAAGGTCACATGCACAGGGCCCTGGGGTTAGGCCTTCAACACATCTTTTAGGGAACACAGTTTAACCCCATGAATTTTAACAAGTGTTAATGTTCTGTCGAATGACTCAGCCATCCTTCTGACCATGCACGTGCTAGGTTGCGATTCGGTGCAGTCTTCAGGACACGGTCTACACTCATGGTAGCTATCGACGGCTCCTCAGGGCTGTACCTTTCAGCAGATGGACCTGCAGTGATCCTCAGCAGCTGTAGGGCTCGGTTTGTCTGTTCAGTGAGGAGTGAGTGAGACCAGGGTAGTCCACACTGTACAGACATTTGCTGGGTAATTGCTCCTCTCGCTCTACCTTCTGTCCGGTGATTACATCGTATCATGGGGAAAGTTTGCGCTCACAGCCTGACCCCTGGGCTTCAGTCCCGGTTCTGCTAATGACTAAATATATGGCCTCGGGTGACGTATCTACCAGTGGCTTTCAAACTGTAGCACGCAGAATCCCCTGGAGGACTTGCTGGGACAGCCTGCTGGGCCCCACCCTCCGAGCCTCTGACCTCGTAGGCCTGAGGCTGACACAGACATTGGCATTTTTTTTTAAGATTTTATTTATTTATTTATCAGAGAGAGAGAGAGAGCACAAGCAGGGGGAGCGGCAGGCAGAGGGAGAAGCCGGCTTCCCACTGAGCAGGGAGCCCTATGGGGGACTCGATCCCAGAACCCTGGGATCATGACCTGGGCTGAAGGCAGACGCTTAACTGACCGAGCCACCCGGGTGCCCCAGACAAATGCATTTTTAACAAGTTTGCTGGTGATGCTGATAACGGTGACCTGGGGATTACACTTTGAGAACCATCATTCTATGCCATTGCCTACAAATGAAAATCTTGTCAACCAACAAACTTTAAACTCATTTTATTATTGAAAAAAATTTTAAAGATACCAAAGTAGAGAAAACGGTAGAAAGGATCCCTGTGTATTTGCTCCGCAGCAGGGCCAGCTTCATGGGTGTAGGACCTGTCCACACAGGACTCTGTGTTCAGAAGGACCATCGGGCTCCGATCAGCACGGAGTCTGCTTGAGATTCTCTCTCTCCCTCTCCCCCTCCCTGCGTGTGCTCTCTCTCTCTCTCTCTTTCTCCCAAATAATAAATAAATAAATCATTTTTAAAACGTAAGAGTCATTTTAATCTTGAGAGAGGCAGTACGTATATTGGTTAAGGGCCAGGAGTCTGGAGCCAGACCCGGCTGGGTTCAGCTCTCTCCTCCCTCAGCGGCTTACCTGCCCCATGCCCCATTCCCCTTGCCCCATGCCCCATACCCCATGCCCCTGTAAGCCAGGAACAACCACAATGGCTGTTGCATGGGGAGCTGCTGGGCTCCCACATGAATGCAGAGCACTGAACGCAGGGTGCGGCACAAGGGGATTGCTCAGGAAGTGCCATAGCGTCTCAAGATTCAGTAGGATAGGGGCGCCTGGGGGGCTCAGTCGGTGAAGCATCTGCCTTCGGCTCAGGCTGTGATCCCAGGGTCCCTGGATCGAACCCGGCATCGGGCTCCCTGCTCAGTGGGAAGCCTGCTTCTCCCTCTCCCTCTGCTTCCCCTGCTTATGCTCTCTCTCTCTCTCTCAAATAAATAAAATCTTAAAAGAAAAGAAAAAGATCCTGTAGGACAGTTGATAGTAAATAATAACAGGTAGGATAGACAGTTTAAACAGTCAGGACCCCAGCCAACTGTCATCATTCAAAGTATGATCATTCAGACATCTTTCTCACAGTTGTACGTTTTAACTGTGGTAAAATGCACATGACATAAAACGTACTATTGTAGGGGCACCTAGGGGGGCTCAGTCAGTTAAGCATCTGCCTTTGGCTCAGGTCATGGTCCCAAGGTCCTGGGATCGAGTCTCACATCAGGATCCCTGCTCCGTGGGAAGCCTGCTTCTCCCTCTCCCACTCCCCCTGCTTGTGTTCCCTCTCTTACTGTCTCTCTCTCTGTCAAATAAATAAATAAAATCTTTAAAAAAAACCCTCATTATTGTAACTATTTTTAAAGATTTTATTTATTTATTTATTTAAGAGAGAGAGCGAGTGAGTGCACGAGGGGGGTGGGGGGGAAGGAGTAGAGGGAGAGGGACAAGCAGACTCCCCGCTGAGCAAGGAGCCCTGGGCCATGGGGCTCGGTCTCACAGCCCTGAGATCATGACCTGAGCTGAAATCAAGAGTTGGACGCTCAACTGACTGAGCCACCCAGGCGCACCGAATGTAGTAACTATTTTTAAGCGTACAGTTCCGTAGTAAGTATAATCACACTGTTGTGCAACCCATCTCCAAGATGGAATGCATTAATAATTCATGGGCAGCCGCTCACGACTCCCCCCTCCACCTCCTGGGAGACAGACTTCCTGCATCTGTAGCTTCTTGGGGGAGCCCGCAGTTGAGCAGTTATTAGGGAAACCAGGCAGTAGCCCTGAGCCTGGCCGTGGGAAAAGTGCAGAAATCATACAGGGCCCAGTGGGACTTCCCACCCCACCGTCGGGAAGAGTTAGCTTCCCAAACTGAAACTCTCATACCCATTAGACCATAACTCCCCATTCTTCCTCCCCGCCCAGCCCTTGGGAACCTGCACTGTACTTTCTGTCTCTCTGAGCTGGACCACTTTAGATACCTTGTGTGAGTAGAATCATACTGTATTTGTCTTTTGCGTCTGGCTTATTTCACTGAGCATAATGTCCCCAAGGTTCATCCATGTTGTAGCAGGTGACAGGATGTCCTTCCCTTTCAAGGTTGAATAATACTCCAATGTATGGATGGACCACATTGTGTTTATCCATTCATCTGTCAGTGGACACCCGGGCTGCCTCTGCCTGTTGACTATGGTGAATAATGCTGCTATGAACATGAGTATGTGCGCATTATTTATAACCAGTGTATTCCACAATTACCAATAACCTTAGCCACGATCACTTAATTTCTTGCATAGCTCAGGCTTGTACAACCAGAAACTATAAGAAAAACTCCTAAACCCTGGGATACAGCCACCTGATATCTGTGTTTCCTGAAATCCATCCAATGCCTGCATACAATAAATATTTTGTTGAACAAATAGGTCTGAAAAAAAGATGAATTTATGCCTCCCCGAAGGAGATGTTTTTAGGCTCAAATAGGATAATGCACTTTGGAAATGGTAAAGGTCTCTATAAAAATATGGGTGTTGCTATGAGTTATTAGTGTGGCTTCTTCTAGCCTACATTTCCTCCCCTTAATCTGCTGTCACCGACCCTACCACCTGTGAGGAAGGGGAAAACACCCCTGCAGCCCACAGCTCCCTCTTTCGCGGATTTTCTTCAGTTTGGTATTTTGTGACTCTTTAATTTCCTGCCTGATTTCCTCGTGGGATTAAAGCAGCCAGTCCCACCGGGCCCTGTATGATTTCTGCACTTTTCCCACGGCCAGGCTCAGGGCTACTGCCTGGTTTCCCTAATAACTGCTCGACTGCGGGCTCCCCCAAGAAGCTACAGATGCAGGAAGTCTGTCTCCCAGGAGGTGGAGGGGGGAGTCGTGAGCGGCTGCCCATGAATTATTAATGCATTCCATTTGCTACGAGGTTTCAGGACTAATTAATTATCCCCTTAATAAGGGTCTGCTCATCTTCCCGCAGCGGCCTTTGGGATGGCTTCTTAAGGCCTCTGGGTGCGCGGGGTTTGAGAGCTGTGCATGTGCTGTGGGGCTGGGTCAGGTTCCCCCCCCCACCCCCCCTGGCTCCGACCCCCAGGGTGGGAAGCTGAGTGGTTCTGTGTACTCAGCTGGAAAGAGAGAATGCTGATGAATTACTCCAGGTGAGTTTGTCGCAGCTGTTGGGTTACCCGATGATAAAAAAATCAGCCAAGAACCTTCCCTACTGTCTTACTCTTCATGCTTATTATGCATCGAATGGCAGGATGCGGGTACACCCCCTTGCCTCCTCAGCGCCCCCCCCCCTTTAAACAGAGAGACTTAGGAGCTGTGGGGCTTAGTTCTCTTATCACACGTGACCAGTTGAATAAAAGGGGGGGGAAAGACTGACTTCGTGGGAGAAGACTCAGTCCAGCCCCAAACAGAGGGAGCCTGCAGCAGCTGGGGTCGAGGTTCCCATTGTCTCCCGCTGACCGGGTTTCCGGCCGCCCCACAGACGATCCTTGGGAAACGGAACATTAGATTTTCTCATTCTGAAGTCCCTTGCTTTTCCCTAATGCATTTCCTCATGATGCCGCATTTTAAAACCCTTTCTTCCTGTCCCTTCTCTTGTCACCCAGTTATTTTTCACCGTTGTTTCTTTGATAAGAAAGTTGCTTTTACAGTTGGGTAGTCCTGGTTGCAGTGCCCTAAAGCCTTTGGAGAAAAGAGACCACGCCACACAATCAGATATGTTAAAATTCACGAGTCCATATTGCAGCTATTAAAGAAACCCAACTCACTAGTCCTAAGGAGTCCTGTAGAACCCATTCATTGTTTTGAAACCTAGTAGAAGGAAAGAATGAATCCTTGGGTCTGCCTTTCCAAATCAAACTGCATTCCTCTAGAACTTTCTCATTCTAGAACATTTCAACTTCTATAAATAAAGAAGGAATAATAGAACTGGAATATCTGCAAATATTTCAGTATGTATCTCTAAAAGATAAAAGCTCGCTTTCAACACATAACCATGATTTAATTACTGCATCTAAAAATATCCAGTCAGTGTCCAAGTGTTCGCAAACGAAATAAAGAATTTAAGCAAGGATCATCAATGGCCACAAACCACATAAAAAGAGACAACCACATATTATCTGCTTCCTTAAAAAAAAATTCTGCAAATAAAGTATTCCTTTAAAAAAAATGGAATTCAACTGGATCAAGTCTTTAAATCTAACTACCAGTCACAGGATATATTGGGGTCAGAGGAATATATTTATACCACAAGGATGTCTTCAACAAAATCCAGAATGCAGAAAACTATATAAGGCAAATGACCTGATTCCTTCAACAACAAAAATTTGCAAAGAAAAAAAAAAAAACTCAAACAAACAACAGGAGAAAGAACCTCTCCATTAAAGGAGATTTAAGAGACATATTGACAGGGGTGCCTGGGTGGCTCAGTCGTTAAGCGTCTGCCTTCAGCTCAGGTCGTGATCCCGGGTTCCTGGGATTGAGCCCCGCATCGGGCTCCCTGCTCAGTGGGAAGCCTGCTTCTCCCTCTCCCACTCCCCCTGCTTGTGTTCCTTCTCTCGCTGTGTCTCTCTCTGTCAAATAAATAAAATCTTTAAAAAAAAAAAAGACATATTGACAAAAATGCAATGTGCAGACTTTGGACCCTGCTTCAAACAAACCAAGTATACAAGCATTAATGAGACAACTGGGGAAATTTGGCCGTGAATATTATCAGTGAAAGTAATGGTATTGTGATCAAATCCAAACACGGTCTTACACACATCCACCTGCATTATCCGCTGAAACTTTTACAGATGAAATGATATGATAGACTAGAATTCGCTTCAAAGCAATGCCTGATTGTGTGGATTGGTGGGTGTTGGGGGAGGGTGTGGATTATAAATGAAACAAGATTGGCCAATAGAAGTTCATGATAGCATTCTCTCTACTTCTGTGTTTGCTGAAATCTTCCATAGTGAAAGGTAGAATGAATGATGAATGAATGAATGAATGAATGAATGAATGAATGAATGAGTAAACAAGTAAAGCCTCTGCGGCCCCTTCCTCCAGAAGGGACAGCATCCAAAAAGGATTGTCCTGCTTCCCTCTGTTCAGTCATCCCAACCCGGACGGTTTGCTCCTTCCCTGTAACCTCTGCCATCCCATGAGGCAGCAAAGCCTCGGCATCCATTTTTCCACTCTCCTAAGGCACTTAGAACAAACAGCTGGATTGATTTGAATCCCAGCAACCTTTAAAAGCAATTAATTATATATTTCATGAAGCAGAATCAATGCACACCTAAGTATCATCCGGTTCTTAAATATTTCATATTTTTCTCTCTGAGCTCACTTGAATATAGATATTGTGTGATATCCTGGGTGTTCTTCAGCATTTGTACGATCAACGTGCCTTGAAATTAGGTCAGCATGTATATTTCAGGGGTGGAGTTTTGTTCTTTGTGCTCCTCGTGTCAGTACTGTTCACCTAGTTAGTCTAATGGCACTCTCTCCTTCAGCCTGGTCACAGGGCTTCCGTGAATTATTGGTGCTGAAACCCTCCCTGTGAATCCTCTGACTGTCTTCGTAGGACCCAGCAACTACTCCCAGAGTCTGCCATCCCCTCATTTTACAATAACAAGGAGAAAAGCACATGTTTTGGGTCAGGAGAAAAGGTTGTTAATTTTTAAAAGCCACCCAAACTTGAGGATTTTTTTTTTTAATGGAAAGAATGCAAAAGTTCTTGCTTTGAGATCCTTTTTGATATTTCTTTGTTGTGCTGAGAAAAAAAAAATTTAGCTCCAAATGCAATAAAACCACATAAAAGCATGGAATGGGCAGAGTATAATCATTTCTTTTTAAATCAAAGTAAAGTAGCTAGTTCTTAGCCTTTAAATTAAAAAGAAAAATGAACTCCTGGGTCCTTTCAGAGACTAATTTTATTTTAAAAGCAGCATTCATTGCTTTAATAAAAACATGCATTAGTTTAATACTTTCCATATTCTAATTTAAGAAACGTTCATGGGAAATGTTAAAAATATTCCGCTGTGTTTGAAGTGGGAGTAGAGGCTGCAAAAAAAGAGAGATAACTTTTTAAAAGCAGTTTTGCTTCTAATTATGTATTTCTCGGTTTTAATTTTTCTTCCTTTCACATTCTCCTCACTATGGGCAATTCATGGTTTTGATACTAATAAGTGCCCAGAATCCACTCATTTTAACATCTTGGGAATTGTATGTGTTGACTCACCACTAATTACCTCTTTGCTGTGAATGAGCACCATCGCCACGCTATGTCCTATAATTCCCGTACATTCTATCGGCGACGTTTGAGCTTCTGAGGTGCGAAGTAGCAATGCCTCTCACAGCAAAGGGCGCCCTGTTTTGTTTTTAAGGGGATAAGATGAAACTTTAGAACCTATAGACTTCTATGTTGGGCAAAGATTTCTCACAAGCAGTTTAAGAATAACATGATTACTGAAGACCATGTGGACCCAGTCATCATAAGTCATAGAAAATTTCATCCTGTCTCCTTTTTTTGTTTTTTTAAAGATTTTATTTATTCATTGGAGAGAGAGAGAGAGCACAAGCAGGGGGAGCAGGCAGAGGGCAGAGGGAGAAGCAGGCTCCCCACTGAGCAAGGAGCCTGACACAGGAAACAAGATTGGCCAATGGAAATTCCATCCCAGGACCCTGGGATCACGACCTGAGCCGAAGGCAGATGCTTAACCAACTGAGCCCCCCAGGCGCCCCTGTCTCCTTTTTTTGAAGCTGACTCTGGGTTGATGCTGTTCTTAACTTCAGGAGGCAATTAACGTCAGCGATCGTGCTGTCGATGGAGAAATGTCAGGCTTGTGATAAGGAGATTTTAGAGAAGTTAAAATAAGATGACCCGAAGCCTAGCTTATACAGTGGTGGTGCATTAACGTAGGGGGTCTCTGGGGGACTATCACACAAGGGCGTGGCCCCTGACTCCCCTGGTGATGGAATGTGAGATGAACATGAACGTACAGGAGGCATTTAGCAGGTCTGCGGGTGACACAAAGACCAGAGGGACGCATACAGTGATAGAAGACAGCCCAAGGGTTCAAATGGTGATGATAGCTCACAACACTGGTCCAAGGCTAACAGGAAGAAGTTTAATGAAGATCAATGTAAACGATTAAAAAATGTACCCAGGACTTACTTTAATTAGGTATGGTAAGACGTATAGACACAGAAATGACTGCTATGAAAACAGAAGGTTTATTATTCCCCACCTTTTCTAGAAACATGGAGCACAGCCCACCATGCAGGGCTCTCCATGGGGAAACTCCATAGTCAGTCGGGAGGCAGAGGGAAGAAGGAGAAAATGTGGGCAAGAGCCTGTATTGCAGTTTCCTTGGGAGAGACAAGGCTAGGCAGGACGGGCTGGTTTAGAGTTAGCTAGTTTGAGCAATTCCAGTGGACTCTAGGGTAGAGGAACTCTGTCCCTGCTTGTCTGGTATGTGATCCTGGGGTGATAGACATGGAAATAGGGGCACAGAGGGGGAGAGTCCAAGAGAGGAGGTAGTTGAGGGTATGGGCTCTGGATTGGTTGGCATTTGAAAGATGAGCTTGCAGTCAAATTGACTCTCTATAAATTGGCTAGCTCTGGGAGGTGCAGTCCCTCCAAGGGTCAGCAAAGTCCCAGGATGTCAAAGCCTCAGAGATGGAAACAAGAAAATGCGGTTTTTACATAAATAGGATGCATGAATCTCATGCTAAGGAAAGAATGGGAAGATCAAGCTTAATTCATGTGACAAAATCTAGGGTTTGGTTTTGTTTTGATAATGGTTTAATGAATCAACAGGGTGATACTTTGCTCTTCATGTAGCAATTGGTCATTACTCAGGTCCCTGCTCAAAATTCACCTCCTTGGGGCGCCTGTGTGGCTCAGTCAGTTAAGCATCTGATTCTTGATTTCGGCTCAGGTCATGATCTCAAGGTCATGAGATCAAGCCCCACGTTGGCTCCACACTCAGTGGGGGGTCTGCTTGAGATTCTCTCTCTCCCTCTCCTTCTCCCTCTGCCCCTTCCCCCCATAAATAAATAAATCTTTAAAAAAAAAGTCACCTCCTCAGAGATGTCCTCCCTGACCACCCTATCTAATACTGCTCCCCATTCCTGGCCACTCCCTATGACATTTGACTGTTTCATGTCCTCCTGGCACTTTTTTTATCTGGAATGATCTGAGGCACTTACCTGTCTGCTTGTATAACATCTGTCTCCCCTGCTAGACTGTAAGCTGTTGTTCACCTCTTTATACCTAGTATCTAGAGTATCACAGGGTAGGGGCTCAATAAATGTTTGCCAAGTGAACAAATGCAGAGCTAAAATAAAGGTAGGAGTAAAGCCCCGTTCTTCTATGTCGGGGGCTAGGGTTTAGCTCCAGCTGAGGTCTGGTTCTCGGGGAGGGTCTTGCTTTCAGTAGCAGACTTCGGGGAGGGAAAACCTCAGGTAACATACAGAGTGCATAGGACCCTGGCTTTCTCAACCCTAATAATCTAAAGAAGGCTTTGGTAGAAGGCCAGGCCTGGACGGCACTCTTGGGTTGAGCCCTTGACTAGCCCAATTTCGCCTGGTTGTACCACCGTCCACATACCAGCCTGCTGGGTATACATGGGGATCAGCCCCTCTGGCTTGCCTATAATGCTGGTCCCGTCTGTAATGATTACTTCTATGTGTCAACCTTACTAGCCTATAGTTTACTCAACCTAGGCTAGGTTAGTCAACTAACTAATGGTCTAGGTGTTGCTGTGAAAGCATTTTGTGGATGTGGTCAACATCTCTAATCAGCTGATTTAGAGTAAAGGAGATTACCCTTGATAATCTGGGTGGGCCTCATCCAATCAGTTGAAGGTCTTGACGAAAATCAGAATTTCCCTGAGGAAGAAAAAATTTCTATCTCAGGACTGCAGCATCAGCTCCAGCTGGAGAATTCCCAGCCTGCTTGCCTGCCCTACAAATTTCACACATGTCAGCCCTACAATCACATAAGCCAGTTCCTTGAAATAAATGTCTTAACACACATACATGTTCTGTTTCTTTGAAGAACCCTGACAGATATGCTGCCCCTGGCTTTTGAGGAGCATATGCTCCAGGAAGCTCTTTTTTCTGGACCCCGGCTTCACAACAAACTGTCTTTCCCATTCTTGCCTGATTAAATCCGGTGCATTCATGTGGGGTCTCAGCCAGACCACCTATCTATGATGTTGAACAACCTCATTCCTGTGGGAGGAGGGATTGAGTCTGTCTTACCACCCCCTCCCCCCCACTGAATACCTAGCTCCCTGCAGTGCTAGCGAGTGATAGGTGCTCATAAGTATTCATTGAATGCATACCGGGTTGCAAATTTACCCACACTCTTCGAATGTACAAAGCAAAGGACCTTCTTTAATTCACTACAACCAAGCTGATCTCCCTGTGAGCACTCCACTCCGCTGACTAGTAAAAGGGAAAACATTAAATTCTTCTTCATGGTGTCATCCTCTTCTCGTTGAAATAGTCTCTTTCCAGGGGTGGGGGGGGGAATTAATATACAAGAAATAACAACAGGGCGCCTGGGTGGCTCAGTTGGTTAAGCGACTGCCTGCGGCTCAGGTCATGGTCCCAGGGTCCTGGGATCGAGTCCCGCATCGGGCTCCCTGCTCTGCGGGGAGCCTGCTTCTCCCTCTCCCACTCCCCCTGCTTGTGTTCCCTCTCTCGCTGTGTCTCTCTCTGTCAAATAAATAAATAAAATCTTAAAAAAAAAAAAAAGAAATAACAACAAATGTTTCTAGGGGCAAGAACATAATAAAAGTACTTCCCCTTTTCCTGTAACTCAGCACTGTAGATTTTTGTAGCTCTGTAATTTCTAGCTACTTTGTCTTCACTGGACATTAGAAATATTATTTCTAAAGAAATGATCCAAACAAAATGATTTAAAAGCCACCTTTAACCTTGTACACTGACTTCAAAAGACACCCTTTAGTTTATATGGTTTTCAGTTCCCATAAAATTCATATGGTTCTCAGTGATGTTTTCCTAATATGTCAACTTCCAGAACATGAACATTCTGCTTATGTTCTTTGTCAAACATTTTTTTTTTAAATTCTGATTAAATTTTAAGGTTTTCTAGGAAAAGTGCTATAAACCATTGTGTGTTGACATTGAATATTCCATTTTAAATGCACTAAAATTGAAACTTCCATTGGGGATTTTTCTTTATAGGTTTTATGGACTTTTGATACTTCATAAAGACTGTTTTTGTAAAAAGAAAGGTATCTTTTAAATTACTTGATTTCTTTGGGATAAATGCTTAGATTTTTCAACTATGTCACTTTGATATTGGCCTCCTCCCTTTTCTTCTTGCTTTATTTTATTTTATTTTTTTAAAGATTTTATTTATTTATTTATTTGAGAGAGAGAATGAGAGCATGAGAGGGGGGAGGGTCAGAGGGAGAAGCAGACTCCCTGCCGAGCAGGGAGCCCGATGCGGGACTCGATCCCGGGACTCCAGGATCATGACCTGAGCCGAAGGCAGTCGCTCAACCAACTGAGCCACCCAGGCGCCCTTCTTCTTGCTTTAATGGCGTCTGGTGTAAGAGTGGCATCTTAGCTTGGGCACCATAACAGAATACCAGAGATGGAGGCGGGCAGGGGACAACTTAAACAACACACGTTTACCTCCTCGCAGTTCTGGAGGCTCCGAGTCCAAGATCAGAGTGCCGGCATAGTCAGGTTCTGGTAGGAGCCCTCTTCCTGGCTTCTTCCTTCTTACAAGGACGCTCATCCTTTGTGAGGGCCCCACGCTCAGGTCCTCTTCCAAATCGAATTACCACCCACAGACCCCACCTCCAGATGCCATCACACTGAGGGTTAGGATTTCAACATATGAATTTGGGGAGGGGGCGCAATTTGATCCATAGCAGGGGTTTTACCTCCTGGTGGCAGGATAGGAAGGGACTCCAGAATTATGCCCTGTCCTCTAGGGGTGTGTTGTTTCCTGCTGTGATTTTCCAGTGTTTTTGAGTCCCTACGCTGGTAAACCACTGAAATGTGACTGAGCCCCTCTGGCCCCCTGGGATGACATGCAGGCGCCTAGCACTGCACCCGGGCAGGTGGCTGTCTCATTGGGTTCTTCCCTCGGCCTCTACTGGCCCATGGATGGTCTCTGAAGCTCCCCATCCCCTCAGGCCCCAAGCACCTAGAGGCCTCTTGTAAGCATGCCTGGGCCATGCGGAGATAGGAACCCCTCCATTCCCAGGGCAACACGCTCACTCACATGCTTTGCTGAAAGTCAACTCCGTCCAAGAGGGTGATGTCCAGCAAAGTGTACCACTGGCATTGGTATTCCCAAGGGTCTCTGTTCTCTCTTCATGTTTCTGTAACTCCGGCGGGGGGGGGGGGGGGGGGGGGGGGGGGGAAGAAATGCTCCATTTCCGGCCTCTCCTTCCCACACTCCAAAATCCTCACCACTGTTCACAAGTCTCCTGTGCAGAGAAACATAAGCACAGCAGGCCCAACCACTATGCTGTTGACAAGGTTAGCCCTTGGCTGGCATCTGGGAACTTAGATTTCTGGAAGGTTCGCACCACGAACTGCTAAGAGTGGTTCATGGGCCTAAACTATTTCTACAAACGATACGGTGTATGCTGAATACCCGATTTCCTTCTGGAAGGCTGGGATTTAGATACATGTCAGGCAGAGGGTACTATGGAGTCGGCCCCCAATAAAAACCCTGGGCACTGAGTCTGTACTGGGTTTCCCTGGTAGACAACACTTTCCACGTGTTATCACAGTGGGTTGCACAGGGAATTAAGCATGTTCTGTGTGACTCCACAGCAGAGGACTCTGGAAGCTTGTGCCTGGCTTCCCTGAATTGCCCCCCACACCTTTTGCCTTTGCTGATTTTGCTTTGGACCCTTTTGATGTAATACATCATAGTCGTGAGTCTGATTATACGCTGAGGCTGTGGATCCTCCTGTGAATCACTGAACCCGGGGGTGGACTTGGGGCTTCCCCCCGCTACACACAGCCCTACCTCATCTGGCCCAGACACCTTGCTGACCTCATCACCCATTGCCCTACCCCGCTCCTCTCCCCAGACTCACGAACACATGAAGGTCCTTCTGTCTGGAGCGCTCTCCCCAGCACTGGCTTCCTCACGTAGCTCAGGCCTCTGCTCTGACACCACGCATCGGGAGAGCTTTCCTTGACCACCGCAAGGCAAAATTGCACCCGCCGCATCATTCCATGCGCCCTCACCCCACTTGTTTCTCTTGTTAGCACTTAACATCACTTGATACGTTTACATTTACTAGTTCCTGGATTGACTGTCCGCCCCCAACTGCCTGCACCAGAAGGAAACGTCCCTAAAGCAGTAATGTTTTATTTCCTTCCTATTTTGAGCAAACCATCCTGAAAGGATGCCTGCGTGAAATGACATAATGTCTGGGATTTGTTTTAAACTTTATTAAATAAAAAATATATATATATGCTGCCATGCCCAAGAGCACCAGGAATTCTTTTGAGAAACTATCGAATGCAAAATGTAAGTTTGAGTTTATGTGATGATTACATGATAAAGACAGGTTATCGTGTGATAACTTTACAGGTATTTTATTTATATGTATTTTCTAAATTTACCATGAAAAATTTCAAACAGAAGTATAAAAGTAGAATAAATCTCTACAAAATGAAACATAGAGTAAGTTATCACCAACGTTTTGTCACATTTGGCCCCTCTTTATCCGCTTCATTGTAATATTTTTCAAGCACATTTCAGATTTCATGCTATTTTACTCCTACATACTTCATCGTGTATCTCTAAAAATGATGGACATTTTCTTACATAACCACAGGCCATTTATCATACCTACCCCAAATTAACAATAATTCTTGGGATTGTAATACCCAGACCATAATAAAAATTCCCTGGTTGTCTTAAGAAACCTCTCTCCATTTGTTCTGTTGGAATCAGAATCCACACAAATTCCACATCTGTCCTTTTGTTCTGTCTCTTGAGTCTTTGCTAATCTAAAACAGTCCCCTTTCATTTTTTGGTCATGCCATTTGTTGTATAATATGGTTTTTTTTTTTAACTAAAATGTTTATTTCCGAAGCGCAGATAAGGACAAATGGGGGACAAATGCAGAATTTTCATGTACGGTGGAAATATGGTCTTATTAAAAACATGAGAACTGCAGAATTAGGGAGAAAGGATCTCACTGGTTTCTTGCTCAGAGCTTGCTGTGTGGGATTCACTGAATTACAGTCTGCTTTCTGCTTCTCTAAAAATAATAATGATTTTAGTTTACGTACTTTGTTAGATGCTGGTGGTGGCCTATGTCTCTGGGATGTTTAGTTTAGTGCCCGGTACATAGGAGGCTCCCTGTAGACAGTTGAGAAATCAGACAATTTCATCAAATGATACTCTGAAATATGACAGCAGTGTTTTGTCTTCATGTTGACTGTGATTGTCAGAATTCAGTCATCAGGTGTGGTGAAGCGGGATGGAGGGGCCGTGTTTCCCTCCCCACTTGGGCCTCGGGTCGCTGGGACAAATCCTAATCTCTCAAGTCTTAGTTCCTCGTCTGCAATGCTTGACAAAAATAAAATTTAAAGTACAACCACCTTTGTTGTGAATTTTTTCCTGAAGCCCCATTTCGTACAATATGGATTGGAAAATGCTATCCTTGGATGTCAGGTGACTTTACTCTCAGAAGAGGTGATTGGGTCAGAAACCTGCATTTTGTTAGTTGCATTGTTTTCCTCTTTGAACCCCCTCTACCCTTTCGACACTTAGCAAAAAAATTTAAAAGCTGCAGCATGTCTCAGGTGTGAAAAGAGGGAACAATAGCAGAGTTGGAACGTGCCTAGCACATTAATTAGGACTCTCTGACAAGAAATAGCGCAAATCAGCTCTGGCTAGCTCTTGTTACAATGGGCTTTATGACTCAGGTACCACAAGGAATGTGAAGGCCAGGATACAGCCGGCCTTAGACATGGAGCCAGGGGCGGTGAGCAGTAGAGAACCCGAGAACTCCGGTTTTGGACTGAATTGTGTCCCCCAAAAGATTTGTTGAACACCTAATTCCTGGAGCCTGTGAACAGGGCTTTATTTGGAAATCGGGTCTTTGCAGATGTAATCAAGCTAAGCTGAGGTCATACTGGGGTAGGGTGGACCCCATTCTAATATGGCTGACGTCGTTATAAGAAAAGGAGAAGGAGAGATGAACAGACGCAGAGGGAAGAAGGCCATGTGAAGAGGGAGGTAGAGATTAGAGTGATGTCTTTACCAACCAAGGAACAGCAAGTTTGCCGACAAACACTGGAAGCGAAGAGAAAGGTAAGGAACAGATTCTCCGTGGATCCTTCAGAGGGAGCATGGCCCCGCTTCCAGCTTCCAGCCTTCAGAACTGCAACACGGTAAGTTTCTGTCGTTTTAAGCCATCCCTGTCTAAGACACTTTGGTATGGCAGCTCTGGGAAATGGATACACCTTTCTGCCTCTTGTCTGTTTCCCTCTAAATATTTGTGTCTGTCTCCTTTCACCCTGCAAACTAAAGGTTTCTGTTTTCTAGTTCATATGGTAGAAAACAGTTGTCAACAACAGTTTCCAAATTTACATAATACAGCAACAGAGATAGACTACACAGTTCCTCTTCCCTTTTATTCCACATTCTCAGGGAAGGGACTCAGGGTCCTCTTGGATTGAGTGCCCATCTCAGGCACATCAAGCGCTGCCTGGTGGGATGGGTTAGGATCGCATCTGTGGAGGAGGTGGGGTCTGACGGTCAAATACTCCAACAGATGTCCGCCAGACACCCGGGTTCAACCGAGGACAGGCGGGAGGCCATATGCCACTAGGGTGTCCCCAGGAGCCCAGTCCGTGAAGAGCGACAATCCCAAGGAAGCACAGACAACTGGCCAGGTCAGGCAACACTTTCCAGCAGAATATTCTCTTTCGCCCCGCTCCCACCTTTTTTTTTTTTTTTAAAGAGAAGGATGTTTTGTTTACTTAAATGCTTTAGTTGTATGATTTTATTTAATCCTCCAAAAGGCCATGTGAGAAAGCAATTTTCATGTCCACAAATGCAGAAACAAAGGCTGTGAAAACTGAAGTTAGATGTTCAGGGTTACCCTGCAAGTACGGAACTGCGCCAAGATAGCACATAAATATACGAGACATTCTGGCGAACGATGGGAAGTTGGACAGCATCAATTCTGTGGGTCTACGAAAAACTCTACAAGTTCTGGGTGTTGATTCATAGCCTAGTAACAATATTTACTTTTATGTAGTATCTTTTTTATAAATACCTTGAAGTACTTCTCATATATTCCCGTCTGACTTTTATGTATTACCCTAAGGTTTTTCAACAGAATACAAAAAATATTTTTATTTATTTTATTTATTTATTTATTTTTTTAAAGATTTTATTTATTTATTTGAGAGAGATAGAGCACAGAGGCAGAGGGAGAAGCAGGCTTCCCGCGAAGCGGGGAGCCCGATGCGGGGCTCGATCCCAGGACCCTGGGATCATGACCTGAGCCGAAGGCAGACACTTGACCGACTGAGCCACCCAGGTGTCCCCAAAAAATATTTTTAAAAAGACAAAATAATATTCATGTTCTGATCTCCCAGACTACTGGTTTTAATGGATATGTATTTCAAATATTTCTACTATTCTTTCTTTTAAATATCAGAAGTTCAAGTTGCAGCACATTAGAGTGCACCTACTTGAGAGATTTCTCGAATCTTACCACTTCTATCAAGGCATGGAGCTTTCTGCCTATTTTTTCCAGGAAGGGTTATTTGGTTGAGGTCAGATTTTGGATTTCATTTTGCTTTGTTTTTCTACCATTTACTTTTTTTTTTTTTTTTTTTAAGATTTTATTTATTTCTTTGACAGAGAGAGACACAGCGAGAGAGGGAACACAAGCAGGGGGAGTGGGAGAGGGAGAAGCAGGCTTCCCACCGAGCAGGGAGCCCGATGGCGGGGCTGGATCCCAGGACCCTGGGATCACGACCCAAGCCGAAGGCAGACGCTTAACGACTGAGCCACCCAGGCGCCCCTCTACCATTTACTTTTTCATCTCCATTTTGTTCCCATGTCATCCTCCTGGGCTGTTTTCTCAGATTTCTTTAAGACATACAGTTTTGTGTGTGTGTCCCAAGTGTAGTTTTCAACACAGGGCCCATTTTATGGGCCCCTCTTCCGTGTTTTGGTGCCTTGATCCCCTCTATGCTCCACAAACTGGGCCCCAAATATTCTGCTTTAGGGGAAAAAATCAATTTGGGGACACAAAAGATAATAAAGGCTATTGTCTCCATTAACCAACAAAGAGGTGATGAGATCAAGGGGTCAAGCAACATGCCCATTTAGTTACTGAAACTCACCCACCTGTCTGAAGGTCCTCAACACTAGACTTCTGCAGTGTCTTTATTTACCCAGCATGACTCTCCCCTGCAAAGGCAGAGCAAGCGGACACAATGACAACCACAGAAGTTCCATAGTGGGATTTTGCCACCGTGGCATCGAGGAAAGGCCAGGAGGTGACATCTGCAGGTCATACCCCCATCTGATACTTCTCAAGTCATCTCAGCCCACTTGGTGTTTGCTAGCCTTTGAACAATATGCCCAAGAAGCTACAAGCCAAGTCAGAGGTCATTCAGGTGGACCCTGCAGTGTCCCTAGAAGACAGGGTCTCTTTACCAGGCAGGACTGGACACTGAGGGGTCTGGGTGCCTCAGTCTCAGCCACAGATGGGGTGAGAAGTTATATGAACACAAAGACTAAAGGAAAACTCATTTACTTCTTGAAGCAGTTTTATGAGCTGGGTTGTGTCCCCCTAAAATTCATATGATGAAGTTCTAAGCCCTAGTACCTCAGAATGCAACTACCTAGAGACAGTTTTTAAAGAGGTGATTGAGTTCAAATGAAGTCATTAGGGTGGGCCCTAATCAGATAACACCCAAGTCCTCATAGCAAGAGAAGATTTGGACACAGACACACAGAGGTAAGATGATGTGAAGGAAGGAAGAAAATGGCCATCTACAAAATAAGGAGAGAAACCCTGCCAACACCTTGAGTCTGAGGACTTCTAGCATCCAGACTGTGAGAAAATTAATTTCTGTTGTTTGGGCCCCCCAGTCTGTGGTACTTTGTTATAGCAGCCTGAAAAAGCTCCCACACAAAGGTGACCCTCACATTGGAGACACTTAAATTAGCATCAAACTAGAAATGAACAAACACTGCAATATGGAGCTTACAAAATTGGCTCTCTGTCACAACATCTATTCTTCCTTCCATATGGCATAGATACTACTTATTGTGGACAACTCAGTAGCATGAAAATCAGAGAAACCCATTCCTCATTTTCCTGACTGCAAGCCCTGGGAGCCCCCAGCCTGTCCTCAGACGTCTAGCTTCACTCACTCTCTTGGTGAGCTCCTCTGATCCTTGGCATCAAATGTCAACTAGATGCTTTTAACTTCTAAGTCAGCTCAGGCTGCCATGACGAGGTACCACAAACCAGACAGCTTCAATAGCAGCCATTTATTTCTCACCATTCTAGAGGCTAGAAATCCAAGGCCAAGGTGCTGGCTGATTTGTTTCCTGCTAAGAGCTCTCTGCCTGGCTTATAGATGGCCACCTTCATGCTGTGTCCTCACATGGCCTTTCCTTGATTCCTGCGTGTGGAGAGAGGGAGGTGTCTCTCTCTCCCTCTTCTCATGAAGGCATGAATCCTATCCTGGTGGCTCCCCCTCATGACCGTATCCAACCTAATCACCTCCCTAATCTGGAGCCTTGTCTCCAAACACTGTCACACTGGGGGTTAGGGTTTCAAAATATGAGTTTGGGGAGGACATAAACATTCCACCCACAACAACTTCTAAATTATTAACTCTAGACTGGGCCTCTTCCCTGCGACTGTATGTCCAGCTGCCTCTTGGCTTCTCCTTTTGGATACTGAACGGACAACCCAAACTCAGCATGGTCAACATGGAACCCATCTGTCCCCCAAACCTCCTTTCCCTAGTTGTCTCCAACTCAATAAATGGCAACTCCACTCTTCCAGTTGCCAAACCACCTGGAGTCGTCCTTGACCCCACCCACTCCCCACCAGCTCCCTCACACCCACATCTGGTCTGTCAGTGAATCCACTTGGCTCTGTCAGACTCTGACCACCTCCCACCGCCTCCGTCATTACCCCTTGGTCCACACCACCATCATCTCCTGCCTGTGTCACTGCTTCCATCCCTTTGTCAACTCTCAACAGAACAACCTGAGATCCCGCTGTAGTGAGCCAGCTGGTATCCCTTCTCGGCTTAAACTCTCCAATCACTGCCCATCTCACCCTGAGTCAAAGCCAAAGTCCGGTCATTCCCTCGTGTTCCTCTTCCTTCACCTCTGTATCCCCAAGCTCTGTGAGTCCAGCCCTGGCCCCTTCCGCCCCAGCCACACCAGCCTCCCTGCTGTTGCTCAGACATACCAGGCCCTTTCTGTGGCTCTCCCCTCTGCCTGGACTGCTCCCCCTGACCCAATATCCATATGGATGCTTCTTTTATTTCTTTCTTTTTTTTTTTTTAAGATTTTATTTATTTATTTATTAGAGAGCAAGCGAGAGAGAAACAGCATGAGAGAGGAGAGGGTGAAAGGGAGAAGCAGGCTCCCCGCCAAGCCGGGAGCCCGATGCGGGGCTCGATCCCAGGACCCTGGGATCATGACTTGAGCCGAAGGCAGTCGCTTAACCAACTGAGCCACCCAGGCACCCGCTTCTTTTATTTCTTATAAATGGATAGGTTTCATATTTCTCCTTCACTGTCTTCTGGTCTTTTCTGGAATTTCCCCTTCTCATAAGGCCTTGCTGGCCACCCTATCCCAAATCTCAAGCCGTGAACGCACTCACTTCCTCCTTCCCGTATTACTGTTTATTCTCTTTAGAATTCTTTATGATCTCAATTACTACAGATTTTGCATATATACTATGCGTATTCTGTCTTCCCCGACACTAGAATATAAGCCTCTTGAAGAATTTTTATGTTTTATTCTCTATTGCCAGTGTTTAAAACAATAGCTGGCACAGAGTAGGTTCTCAGTAAATACCCAGAATAACTGAGTCGTATCTTTCTGTCTCTAGTTCTCCTCTGTGGATGGAAAGTTGAGGAGATGATGGGTGTGGTAGGTACAAAAATGCACCTCCCCACCCCCACAAAGACGTCCACATCCTGATCTCTAGGACCTGTGATTATGTTGCATCACATGGTAAAAGGGACTTCGAAGATGTGATTAACTTAAGGATCTCGAGATCGGGTGATTATCCTGGATTATCGAAGTGGGCCAATGTAATCACAAGGGTCCTTATAATAAAAAGGGAGGCAGAAGGGTCCGAGTGAGAGAAGGAGGTGTGACCAAGGAAGTGTGATGTTGGGGTCATGTGCCAAGGAACGCAGGTGTCCTCTTGAGGCCATAAAAGGCAGGAAACAGATTTTCCCCTAGAGCCCCAGAGGTGGTAAGCCTTGCTGATCCGTTTTGCCCCCAGCTTTATTGAGCTATACATGATGAATAAAAATTGTGTGTGTTTAGGTTGACCAACGCGATGATTCATTACTGTACAGACTGTGAAATGAAATGATTATCATAATCAAGCTCATTAACACCGCCATCACCTCACATAGCTACTTTCTCCTGCATGGGGTGAGAATTTGTCTTAGCAAATTGCAAGGAGACAATCCAGTATTGTTAACTATCACCATGCTGGACATTAGATCCCCAGAATTTTATTCATCTTATAACTGACAGTTTGTACCCTATACCCAGGAGTGGGGTCACTGGACCAGATGGTAGTTCTATTTTTAATTTTTTGAGGAGCAGAAGACTGTTTTCCCTAGTGGCTGTTCCAGTTTGCATTTCCACCAGCTGTGGACAAGGGTTCCCTTGTCTCCACATCCTCACCAACACTTGTTAACTCTTGTTTTTGTTCTTTTTTTAGATGGGGGAGGGACAGAGAGAGAGGGAGAGAGAGAATCTTAAGCAGGCTCCACGTTCAACTTGGAGTCCGACATGGGGCTCCCTCTCACAACCCTGAGATCATGACCTGAGCTGAAATCAAGAGTCGAATGCTTAACCAACTGAGCCACCCAGGCCCCCAACTCTTGTTTTTTTTTTTTTTTTTTTTGATAAGAGCTTTTCTAATGGGTATGAGGTGACACCTCACTGTGGTTTTGGTTTGTATTTCCCTGATAATTAGTGATATTGAGCACCTATTCATATGCTTGCTGGCCATTTGCATGTCTTCTTTGGAAAAATCTCTATTCAGGTCCTCTGACCAATTCTTAATCGGGTTATTTGGGTTTTTTTGTTATTCAGTTGTATGAGTTCCTTATATTTTTTGGATATTAACCCCTGATTGGATATAGCAGGACTCCTGACAATGGTCTCACATGCTGGTTCCCTGAGTCCCCTCAGGAGCCACTTTTGTTCCCTAAAATCTCCGCTTTTTTCTCATTTCTTTCAACCCTCTCCTCTGACCTCCTCCTCACATATACCTGCCCCTCTACCCAGGTCCTGCCAACCCTCTTAGTGAAAATGATAACATTCCAGGCCCCTTTAGCCTTCCTAGTCTCTTGCACATTTTGAAGTCTCAGACATCAATCCATGGCTTTTCCCTTTGGCCCAATTACAGAGACCCCAAGGTCCAAGGAGTGGATTTGGGTCTAGTGTATTTTGACTTCCCGGTGAGGGAGAAGGGTAAGCTTACTCCTGAGAATGGGGCTTTGGGGAAAACTTGGGAAATGAGTGTGCTTTCTGCACCAACCTTTAGCTAGTCCTCTCTCAGTCCACCAGCACCAAGCCTTCTTCCCCCAGTGGGAATCATTTTCCTTGAAGATTCTCTTCTCCAACCCCACCACAGCCCACCTGGTCCAGTAGAGAGATTCACATTCCTTGAATTAACATAATCTTGATGCTAGATTTGCTGAAAATACTCTGGCTTTATTTTGCTAAGAGATTATCTGCCTCTCCTCCCCCCCAACACACTCTCCTGGGTTACATTATAGAACTTTTTTTTTGAGATGGGGGCAAAGGGAGAGAGAGAGGGAATCTGAAGTGGACTCCACACCCAGCACAGAGCCCAACACAGGGCTCGATCTCACGACCCTGAGATCATGACCAGAGAGCTGAAATCAAGAGTCAGACACTTAACTGACTGAGCCACCCAGGCATCACACATTATAGGACTTTTTGGGTGGATTGACAATAAATTGTGTCATTCCCAATTCAACCCTTTGTAATCCTGTGGTTTAGGACAATAGAGAAGACTCTGTTTGCCCATCACAAAAACACTGTAAAATAGAATTCACATAAAAGAACCAAGCTAAGTCATTAAGTAATGCTAGATGAATTCTCATTCTAACATTCATCCACTGATGTAGATTGGATTCAATTTCTTCAAGGTTTAAGGAATAGAAGGGTAAGACAAATAATAAAAGGAGTTTAATTGTATCCCATGATAACTATACCCCCACAACACACAAAACAATTCAAGGTAGTTTATCTTTCAGCCTTAGGAGAGATGGCTCTGAGGACAAACTAACTGATGTCCCATCAAGTAGAAAGGCAATTTAAAAAAACATTAAGTAGGAAATAACATATTGTGTTATATTAGAAAACACCTGAAAATTTCACTGGGACAGAAAGGAGGGGTCTGCTAAACCTCAGACTTTCTTAGAGACACTTGCAAGCAAGAGCTGAGATAACTCAAGTATAATGAATTTCACAATGATTTGAGCATCGAGTATTGAAAGGAGTAAAACCTGCTGGGACCATCTCTTCCATGGCCTGCCTCACCCCTACCTGTTCTTGCCCCTCCCATTCCCAGCTTAGGTCCCTCCCGCCCAGGAGGCTTCCTGTGCCCTCTGCATCTGGGTACACTTCCTGCTGGGTCCCCAGGGCCACTTTGTGGTGCTTGCCATGCAGTATCCTGCTTGCTGCTAACCACCAGGTCTCCGTGGCTGCACCAGGAGCTTTTCCTGGGCAGGGCCCCCCCCTAGGACAGAGCCTGACACGCAATGTGCTCTGTCATGTTTGAGGGATAAATAAATGGATGGTGGAAATTTGCTTGAGATATTCAAATTTTCAAATGCCAAAACCCCAATTATGTTTAATGTTCTATAGCAGCAGGAGAGAGGGAGGGAGTGCCTCCAAAGGAAATGAGAAAAGAGAAGGGATTTCCTCCAAGCTAAAAAGAAAAGAGGAGCCTGTGATCCCACAGGCGGCGGGAACCCTGCCTCTCCTGCGGTCTCCGGCTTTGCCAACAGTGCCCCTGCCCCTCAGCAGGGCATGGAAGTAGCAGAACTGTAGCCTGAGCCAGGAATGTGGCCTCCAGAGGGTCTCCCTAACACCCTGATGCTACCTGACCTGCTGGAACTCTATTATCCTGCAAGAGGTGCGGAGAAGGGAGTGAGGTAAGCACACACTCACCTACCCCCACTCCCCCACCCCCTGGGGCTGAGTTTCTTCCTGACTGGTGGGATGAAGTTTGGAAGAGAAATTGATTTAGATGATATTTTTTGCATGCCTGAATTTGGAAACAAATATAGAGTTGTTTCTACTATGGAAAAAAATCAAAGTCTGTTCATTCCACCATGGAAAAAAATCCAAGTCACAAGTTAATTACAGTGAGGATCTGTTTTGATGGCTGATTTGTGAGAACTGAAGAAAGATGTAGGAGGGATCAGCATCAAATGACATTAAGATGGTCAATGAGATCATTTTGAGGCACTAGATGGTGGAAAGTTATTTGGATGACTAGATCACAAACACTGGAATGGGAGAATTTTTGAGAAAATGAAAGGTCTTTCCTTGGAAATGCTTTAAAATAGAAATTGGTATCCTCTGTCCTGCAAGAAGCCTGCAGGATTGACTAGATGCCGTTAGAAAGTCCTTATTATGTCTTCTAATTTACACCGAAGGAAACCAAACTAAATAAGGGGATAGACACACTCAAGCCAGAAAAGGCTTTGGGGAAATAGTAAAGCATACATCAGAAATTTTGTCAATTTAGGTTGCAGGAAAAAATGCTGAGAGCATAAAGGTTGCATATGCGGGAAGCATAGTTTCAAATTTTGGGTAACTGGCTCGGTTTGGAGAAGCTTAATACCAAGAAAATGTGAGAAGTATGAAACGGTAGTTTAAGGATGGCTAATGATGGTGTAATTGCACATCAATACTCATAAAAAGGAAACGTAGGGATATTGGTAGAAAGATGCCTATAGTTATAAGGCCATTTTGAGCCACACATCCTAATTCCTCCGTTCTTTCATCTTTCATCCTTAGGATATGCTTTGCATATAGTGGGCATCTAATGATATTATAGGAATGAATGAATGATGGTACATCAAGACCACTCAGGCACGTTAAACAGTGTGTGTCCCTTTTGTCAAGGGCAGAGGCCTTCTACTTCTCTGTCTATCCATCCGTCCACCCACCTCCTTGTTCCCCCCAGGAGAATCACTAACTTAACGGGTTGTATGGACAGCAGGTGGGACCACACGCTCTGAGAGGTTATATTTCTTCCGTGCGGCTAGTGGATCGCAAAGGATATGAGCAAGCAATCATAGGGGAGGAGTTACGAAAGTATGTTAAATGCAGGGGAAGACGTACAAGTTCACGAGTAAAGAGAAAGACAAGCAAACCAACATACACTGACATATCATTTTTCAACCTATCAGACAGGCAACAAAGTTAAATGTGGGACACACACAGCCCTCCCCTGCCCTCTCTGGTGAGGCACTGGGGAAGGAGGAACTCTCATACATTGCTGGTCGAAGTGTAAACTGCAACAACCCTCTGGAGGGCAATTTCACAACGTCCATCAGTATTATAAATGCACAACCTTCTGACCCAACAATTCTGCTCCTCGAAATTCTCCTGCGCTTGTATTCATGCTTGTGCAAAATGGCACAGACAGGGTTATTCATGGGAGCACTGGCTATTATACAGGATATGAAGCAAATGCCCGTCAATGAGTAATTTTAAAAATCATTTCTGGTGCAGGGCGCCTGGGTGGCTCAGACGGTTAAGCAACCGCTTTCAGCTCAGGTCATGATTCCTGAGTCCCGGGATTGAGCTCCACGTCGCGCTCTCGGCTCCTCGGGGAGTCTGCTTCTCTCTCTCCCTCTGCTGCCCCCCCCACGCCCCGCTCCTGCGCTCTCTCTATGTCTCTCAAATAGATAAATAAAATCTTTAAAAAAAATAAAAATAATTTCTGGTGCATCCATATAATGGAATACCAGATGTAAAAAAATGAGGAAGCTCTTTAAGTATTGATGTGAAATTATTTCCAAGATTTTCCCAGAAAAAAAATAGCATCAAGTTCTACATTTTCTATTTTTTTTTAAAGGAGAAAAAAAGAACATACTGTGGATTGGTTTGAATTCCCTAGAAAGATAAAAAAGAAGCCATTGGCAGGGGTGCCTCTCTGGGGGCGGGGGTGGGACGAGATGGAGCAATAGGAGTCAGGGTAAGAGGAAGCTTGAAATAACTTTTCAAATAGAGTTTGACTTGGAATCGTGTAATGTGTTCTTTTTTTGAAAAATTAAAATAGGACGATGACATCACACTCAGTCAGCCTTGCCGGGGGTTCTTGAATCTTGGGACCACCTGGAGCAGGTGAGATTCCACCATTTGGATTTAGGTTCTGAGTTAAGCCTCTGTTCCAAGCTGGCTCTCCTGGAGCTCGGGATAGGTCTGAGGTCAGTGGTTCGCAAACAGACGGCGCATTAGAATTTCCTGAGGAGCTTTAAAAAATTCTGCCCCCATGCTGTAACCCAGACCAGTTACCTCAGGATCTCTGGGAGGGATAAGAAGTGTCAGTGTTGGGCGCCTGGGTGGCTCAGTCGTTAAGCGTCTGCCTTCGGCTCAGGTCATGATCTCAGGGTCCTGGGATCGAGTCCCACATCGGGCTCCCTGCTCTGTAGGAAGCCTGCTTCTCCCTCTCCCACTCCCCCTGCTTGTGTTCCTGCTCTCGCTATATCTCTCTCTGTCAAATAAATAAATAAAATCTTAAAAAAAAAAAAAAAAAGAAGTGTCAGTGTTTTTTTTAAAACGCCCCCCCATGTGATTCCAATAATGTACCCAAGTTTGGGAACCAGTGGCCTATATAAATAATAACTTCCTCGTTTCACATACTCATTTCCTGGGTCTCTCTATCCATCCGGGACTTTACAGGTACCTGGGGTGACCAGCAGGGAGTATGCAGGCATTTCCAACTCCCTTGCCAGAGACATCTGTCGCTAGGAATTGTGAAAAACAAACAAAAAGCAGACCCCAAAACCATCTGCTGGAATATTAGAGTCCTCCAATTAGAATCAGCCTGACAAACCAAAGATTAATACCAGGTTCATATGTTCCATGAATTTAGAAATTCCTTACTAAGAAATTTGTATTAAAAAATGTGTATTAGAATATATGGCAAGGATGTTTTGTGTTCATGCAAAGTAAGAGATCTATAGTAAATCAGGCAATTAATTGTGCAATAATAGGATTGATACTAATGTCTTCCAGTATTTTATTTATTTTTTATTATTAACATATAATGTATTATTTGTTTCAGGGGTACAGATCTGTGATTCATCAGTCTTACACAATTCACAGTGCTCATCAGAGCACATACCCTCCCCAGTGTCCATCACCCGGCCACCCCATCCCTCCCCACCACTCCAGCAACCCTCAGTTTGTTTCCTGAGATTAAGAGTCTCTTATGGTTTGTCTCCCTCTCTGGTTTCATCTTGTTTCATTTTTTCCTCTCTTCCCCTATGATGCTTTGCCTTGTTTCTCAAATTCCATATATCAGTGAGATCATATGATAATTGTCTTTCTCTGATTGACGTATTTCACTTAGCATAATACACATAATAGTTCCATCCACATCATTGCAAATGGCAAGGTTTCAATTTTTTGATGGCTGCATAATATTCCATTGTATATATATACCACATCTTCTTTATCCATTCATCTGTCGGTGGACATCTGGGTGCTTTCCATAGTTTGGCTATTGTGGACATTGCTGCTATAAACATTGGGGTGCAGGTGCCCCTTCGAATCACTACATTTGTATCCTTGGGGTAAATACCCAGTAGTGCAATTGCTGGGTCATAGGGTAGCTCTATTTTCAACTTTTTGAGGAACCTCCATACTGTTTTCCAGAGTGGCTGCACCAGCTTGCATTCCCACCAACAGTGTAGGAGGGTTCCTCTTTGTCCGCATCCTCGCCAACATCTGTCGTTTACTGACTTGGGAATTTTAGCCATTCCGACTGGTGTGAGGTGGATCTCACTGAGGTTTTGATTTGTATTTCCGTGATGCCAAGTGATGTGGAGCACTTTACAATGTGTCTGTTGGCCATTTGGATGTCTTGCAGAAATGTCTGTTCATGTCTTCTGCCCACTTCTTGATTGGATTATTTGTTCTTTGGCTGTTGTAAGTTCTTTATAGATTTTGGATACGAGCCCTTTATCTGATATGTCATTTGCAAATATCTTCTCCCATTCTGTTGGTTCTTTGGGTTTTGTTGACTGTTTCCTTTGCTGTGCAAAAGCTTTTTGTCTTGGTGAAGTCCCAATAGTTCATTTTTGCCCTTGCTTCCCTTGCCTTTGGCGATGTTTCTAGGAAGAAGTTGCTGCGGCTGAGGTCGAAGGGGTTGCTGCCTGTGTTCTCAAGGATTTTGATGGACTCCTGTCTCACATTTAGGTCTTTCATCCATTTTGAGTCTATTTTTGTGTGTGGTGTAAGGAAATGGTCCAGTTTCATTCTTCTGCATGTGGCTGTCCAATTTTCCCAACACCATTTGTTGAAGAGACTGTCTTTTTCCCATTGGCCATTCTTTCCTGCTTTGTCAAAGATGAGTTGACCATAGAGTTGAGGGTCCATTTCTGGGCTCTCTATTCTGTTCCATTGATCTATGTGTCTGTCTTTGTACCAGTACCATACTGTCTTGATGATGACAGCTTGTAATAGAGCTTGAAGTCTGGAATTGTGATGCCACCAGCTTTGCTTTTCTTTCTCAACATTCCTCTGGCTATTCGGGGTCTTTTCTGGTTCCATACAAATTTTAGGATTATTTGTCCCATTTCTTTGAAAAAAGTTGATGGTATTTTGATAGGGATTGCATTAAATGTGTAGATTGCTCTAGGTAGCATAGACATTTTCACAATATTTGTTCCTCTAGTCCATGAGCATGGAACGTTTTTCTATTTCTTTGTGTCTTCCTTAATTTCTTTCATGAGTATTCCATAGTTTTCTGAGTAAAGATCCTTTGCCTCTTTGGTTAGATTTATTCCTAGGTATCTTATGGTTTTGGGTGCAATTGTAAATGGGATTGACTTTTTAATTTCTGTTTCTTCTGTCTTGTTGTTGGTGTATAGGAATGCCACTGATTTCTGTGCATTGATTTTATATCCTGCCACTTTACTGAATTCCTGTATGAGTTCTAGCAATTTTGGGGTGGAGTCTTTTGGGTTTTCCACATAAAGTATCATATCATCTGCAAAGAGTGAGAGTTTGACCTCTTTGCCAATTCGGATGCCTTTTATTTCTTTTTGTTGTCTGATTGTTGAGGCTAGGACGTCTAGTAGACGTCTAGTATCACCACTAGAATAGCAGTGGTGATAGTGGACATCCCTGCCGTGTTCCTGACCTTAGGGGGAAAGCTCTCAGTTTTTCCCCATTGAGAATGATATTTGCTGTGGGTTTTTCATAGATGGTTTTTATGATATTGAGGTATGTACCCTCTATCCCTATACTCTGAAGAGTTTTAATCAAGAAAGGATGCTGTATTTAGTCAAATGCTTTTTCTACATCTATTGAGAGGATCATATGGTTCTTGTTCTTTCTTTTATTAATGTAGTGTATAGCATTGATTGATCTTCGGATGTTGAACCAACCTTGCAACCCAGGAATAAATCCCACTTGGTGGTGGTGAATAATCCTTTTAATTAATTAGTAGCTAATATTTTGGTGAGAATTTTTGCATCCATGTCCATCAGGGATAATGGTCTGTAATTCTCCTTTTTGATGGGGTCTTTGTCTGGTTTTGGGATCAAGGTAATGCTGGCCTCATAAAATGAGTTTTGAAGTTTTCCTTCCATTTCTATTTTTTGGAACAGTTTCAGAAGAATAAGTATTAATTCTTCTTTAAATGTTTGGTAGAATTTCTCTGGGAAGCCATCTGACCCTGGGCTCTTGTTGGGAGATTTTTGATTACTGCTTCAATTCCCTTGCTGGTTATGGGTCTGTTCAGGTTTTCTATTTCTTCCTGGTTCAGTTTTGGTAGTTTATACGTCTCTAGGAATGCATCCATTTCTTCCAGATTGTCTAATTTGTTGGCATATAGCTGCTCATCATATGTTCTTTAATTGTTTGTATTTCTTCAGTGTTGGCTGTGATCTCCTCTTTCATTCATGATTTTATTTATTTGGGTCTTCCTCTTTTCTTTTTGATAAGTCTGGCCAGGGGTTTATCAATCTTATTAATTCTTTCAAAGAACGAGCTCCTAGTTTTGTTGATCTGTTCTACTGTTCTTTTGGTTTCTATTTCATTGATTTCTGCTCTGATCTTTATGATTTCTCTTCTCCTTCTGGATTCAGGCTTTATTTGCTGTTCTTTCTCCAGCTCCTTTAGGTTTAGGGTTAGGTTGTTTATTTGAGACCTTTCTTGTTTCTTGAGAAAGGCTTGTATTGTTATATATTTCCCTCTTAGGACCATCCTTGTTGCATCCCAAAGATTTTAAACAGTTGTGTTTTCATTTTCATTTGTTTCTATGAATTTTTTAAGTTCTTCTTTAATTTCCTGATTTACCCCTTCATTCTTTAGTAGGATGCTCTTTAGCCTCCATGTATTTGAATTCTTTTCAACTTTCCTTTTGTGATTGAGTTCGAGTTTCAAAACACTGTGGTCCGAAAATATGCAGGGAATGATCCCAATCTTTTGGTACTGGTTGAGACCTGATTTGTGACACAGGATGTGATCTATTCTGGAGAATGTTTCATGGGCACTAGAGAAGAATGTGTATTCTGTTGCTTTGGGATGGAATGTTCTGAATATATCTGTGAAGTCCATCTGGACCTGTGTGTCATTTAAAGCCCTTATTTCCTTGTTGATCTTTTGCTTAGATGGTCTGTCCATTTCAGTGAGGGGGGTGTTAAAGTTCCCTACTATTATTGTATTATTGTCAATGTGTTTCTTTGATTTTGTTATTAATTGGCTGCTCCCATGTTAGGGGCATAAATTTTTACAAGTGTTAGATCTTCTTGTTGGATAGACCCTTTAAGTATGATATAGTGTCCTTCCTCAGTTCTTATTACAGTCTTTGGTTTAAAATCTAATTTGTCTGATATAAGGATTGCCACCCCAGCTTTCTTTTGATGTCCATTAGCATGGTAAATGGTTTTCCACCCCCTCACTTTAAATCTGGAGGTGCCTTTGGGTCTAAAATGAGTCTCTTGCAGACAGCATATCGATGGGTCGGGCTTTTTTATCCAATCTGATATCCTGTGTCTTTTGATTGGGGCATTTAGCCCATTTACATTCAGGGTAACTATTGAAAGATATGAATTTAGTGCCATTGTATTGCCTGTAAGGTGACTGTTACAGTATATTGTCTGTGTTCCTTTCTGGTCTATGCTACTTTTGGGCTCTCTCTATGCTTAGAGAACCCCTTTCAATATTTCTTGTAGGGCTGGTTTGGTGATCACAATTTTTTTTAGTTTCCATTTGTCCTGGAAGCTTTTTATCTCTCCTTCTATTTTCAATGACAGCCTAGCTGGATAAACTATTCTTAGCTGCATATTTTTCTCATTTAGTGCTCTGAATATATCACGCCAGTCCTTTCTGGCCTGCCAGGTCTCTGTGGATAGGTCTGCTGCCAATCTCATGTTTCTACCATTGTAGGTTATGTATCTCTTCTCCTGAGGGGCTTTCAGGATTTTCTCTTTGTCTCTGAAACTTGTAAATTTTACTATTAGATGTCAGGGTGTTGACCTATTTCTATTGATTTTGAGGGGGGTTCTCTGTGCCTCTATTCTTTTCTTTTAAAAGATTTTATTTATTTATTTATTTATTTATTTATTTATTTATTTATTTATTTAT
>NW_023270316.1:12910561-12929127 GCF_011800145.1 Mirounga leonina | reverse complement strand
TATTTATTTATTTATTTATTTATTTATTTATTTATTTATTTATTTATGAGAGAGAACCAGCAGGGGAGGGTCAGAGGGACAGGGAGAAGTAGACTCCCCACTGAGCAGGAAGCCTGACCCAACCTGGGGCTCAATCCCATGACCCATGAGATCATGACCTGAGCCAAAGTCAAGAGTTAGCTGGCCACTCAACCAACTGAGCCACCCAGGGGCCCCTAGTATTTTATTCTTTATAACAGCTTTGTTGAGTTAAAATTCATATACCATACAACTTACCCATTTTTAAAAAAGATTTATTTATTTATTTTAGAAAGACATGGGGTGGGGCAGAGAGAGAGAGAGAGAGAGAGAATCTCAAGCAGATTCCAAGCAGAGCACAGAGCCCAACACAGGGTGAGATCTCATGACCTGAGATCATGACCCTGAGACCATGACCTCAGCCAAAAGCAAGAGTTAGATGCTTAACTGACTGAGCCACCCAGGCACCCCCAATTCACCCATTTACAGTGTACAATGCAGTGGCTGTCAATATATTCACAGAGTTCCACAACCAACTTTAGAACATTTCGTCACCCCAAAAAGAAACCCCAGACCCCTTAACAGTCAGTTCCCATTTCCCTCCAATTCCTCTAGCCTGAGGCAACCTCTGACCTTCCTTTCTCCATAGATTTGCCTATTCTTGAGCTTTCCCATAAATGCATTCATATAATCTGTGGTCTATTGTGACTGGCTTTTCACTGAAGCATGTTTTCTAGGTTCATGGATGTTGTAGCATGTCACTACTTCATTCCTTCTTATTGCCAAACACTATTCTGTTTATAGATAGGTCACATCTGGTTCATCCGTTCATCATCTAATGGACATTCAGGTTGTTACCATGTTTTGGCTATTATATAATAGCTCATATGAACACTCATGTAAGTTTTTCTGTACATATGTTCTGGGGTGCCTGGGTGGCTCAGTCAGTTAAGCATCTGACTCTTGATCTCAGCGCAGGTCTTGATCTTGATCTCAGGGTCTTGAGTTCAAGCCCCACATTGGACTCCACACTGGGCATGAGGCCTACTTAAAAAAAAAAAAAAGACATATGTCTTTTCATTTCTCTTGGGTATATACCTAGAAGTGGAATTCATCATTTTATGATACAAATTTCAAGCATACAAGATGAAAAATTTTTATAGTGAACATCTTTCTAGCCACCACCAACATTCTATAATTAACATCTTATTCTCTTTACTTTATCACCTATCTATTTCTCTCTCGAACTAGTCATCCATCAGCTGACCTTCCTTTTAAATTTATTTCAAGGTAAATGGCATGAGTTCTCTTCCTCCTCAATACTTCAGCATGAATAGCATTCGCCAGAATTCAATATTTGTGCTGTTTCATTTCTTTTGGGGTAATGTTTACATATGATGAAATGCACAGATCTCAAAGCCTATACTCACTAGGTTTAACCCAAACTTCTGGCAGGACAAATACATTATAATCACTCCAGAACATTTTCTCCCATGGTCCTCCCCAGTCGATCTCCATCCTCTGCCCTTCAAAGACAACTTCCATTCTGAGCTTTTCTCTATGGATTTGGTTTGCCTATCATAAAACATCATACAAATAGAAAAGTACAATATGTACTTTGTGTGTGTGTGTGAAGTTCCTTTCTCAGCAAAATGTTTTTGAGATTCATCCATGTTGTCAATAGTTTATTCCTTTTTGTTATTGAATTATGAATTTGTTGTATATGAATATACCATAGCCTACCTTTCCATTCTCCTTTGATGGCCATCTATTTGTCCCCTCCACCCCCAATTTTTTTTTTTTTTTTAGTTTTATGAATAAAGCTGTTGTGAACATTTTTGTGCAAGTCTTTTTGTGGACATATGTTCTTGTATTTCTTGGGCAAATACATAGGAGTGGAATTACTTGGTCTTACAGTGAGTGTATGTTTAAATTTATAAGGAACTGCCAGACTTTTTCCCAAAGTGGTTGTGCCATTTTATGTTTTTATCAGCAATGTATGAGTTTTAGTTATTCTATCTCCTCATCAAATTTTGATGTTGGTAGTCTTTTTAATTTTAGCAGTTCTATTGGGTGAACAGTATGTCTCATTGTGGCATTAATTTGTGTTTCTCAGACTGATAAGAAGCTCTTTCATTGCTGGCTCTTCGTATGCCCCCTTTTGTTAAGTGTTCAAATCTTTTGCCAATTTGTTAAAGTTTTACTATCTTAAATTATAGAGCAGTCCTGAAGAACCAATGATAATATACAAATCTGCTCTATTTTAAAGCAATTCTAGGAAAGGAAAATTTTCTCTCTCTCCTTTTACTTTTTTCTTTTTGTTTTCTTTTCTTTCTTTCTTTTTTTTTTTTTTTGGTATGGCATTAATCCTAACTACAAGAACTTAATTGACTTCAGTTTACTGTCACTTAAGTCCATTTCTCTTGGTTACTCCTCATTCAGATTTAAAACAGAAATATTTAGAGATAATTTGTGATTAGGCATTGCATACTTATGTAGGTTATGCTTGAATGTGTAACGAGGATTTTAATTTGTTAAAGGATAGAAATTACTTCATAAATAATTCCTCCTTATTCCTCCTTTCCCCTAGTATTCTTAATCTGTATGAAAGGGTAGAGGAATAATTCAACCAAGTACTAGTTTATGGCTACATGTGTCTACCTTCAACTCCATTACTAATAAGCTGAAGAACAGGGCTTGTGCTGGGAAAAGCAATATCCCACTGCTTAGGAAAAAGGTGTGGTTGTATTTAGGATTTACTTTCTTTTCAAGGATTAAGAACTGTATTTAAGCAGCCCTGATCCCATGAGGGAGGATAAAGAAGATGCTAAAGCCCAATTAGTCGAAAAATTCCCCCCACAGAGCTGGTGGTAATTTTCAGGTTAAGAGGACCCATTACCATTACCTTTAACTGCAGGATTTTTTTTTCTATTTATAATAGTAATAATAGCCAAAATATATGGCTATTAATACTGTAGTGAATGTTAATTCATTTAATTGACACATCAACCTTATAAAGTAGGAACTGTGTTATGCCCATTTTACAAATGAGTTAACAGAAGCACAGAGAGGCTAAGTAACTTACCCAAGCTCACACAGCTCACACAGGCAGAGAAGGGAATTCAAACTCAAATTGCCAGCCTCAGAGACTAGGCTCTGCACCATTATGTTGCCTTGTGCCTTTATATTCATAAATCTAGGACAGCTGGTGAAAAGTATTAAAAACATACTTCTTTTAGAACAGAAAATAGAATAGGATAAAAAGTAAGGACTTTTTCTCATATTTTTTCCACTTCACTTTCAAAAGGAAAAATTTAGGAGAAAACCATAGGAAGGTCAAGAGTACAATGATTTTGAATCTGGCGTGTAATCTTGCCTTTTGATTCTCAAAAAAATGAAATGATACAGGGACTCCTGGGTGGCTCAGTCAGTTAAGCGTCTGCCGTCAGCTCAGGTCATGATTCCAGGGTCTTGGGATTGTCCCCCAGTCTGGCTCTCTGCTCAGTAGGGAGCCTGCTTCTCCTTCACCTCCCCACTTGTGCGCGCTCTCACTCTCTCTCGCTCGCGCGCGATCTCTGTCTCTCTCTCTCTCTCAAATAAATAAAATCTTTAAAAAAAAATGAAATGATACATAAGGGGAAAGTATACCATTGTTGATGTTACTTGAAGCATTTTCACTGTTCAAAATGCATTGAAAACCAAAGTAGGAATGGGGTTGGGGAGGGTATCTCTATCTGTCTCTATCTATCCCTACCTATCTACCTGTCTGCACATACACATGTGTATACCCATAATCAAGATGGCAATTCTCTTTGTCTTATTGATCTCATGTATGAAGGTCCATGCAAAATAACTCTGATGCTTAGTAATCTGTGGTAGGAGTTCTATATGTATTGCATAATTATCCCCTTCTTGAAATTGGATCTTCACACATTTTAAGGCAAAAGTAAAGAAAAATGTTCATCCCCCCCACCCCCAACAATTGCTGCTGAAGATCCATACACCTAATGCATGCTGAAGGATCATCAAAGCATAAGTCAAAGAGGGGCACCTGGGTGGCTCTTGAGTTTGGTGCAGGTCATGGTCTCTGGGTCACACAACATCACCTCCACTCTATTGACTTAAGTCACAAGCTTGTCCAGATTTAAAGGGAGCAGACATAGACCCCCACTTCTCCATGACAGGAGTATCAAAGAATTTGTGGCCATATTTTAAAACCACCACAGTGGAAGAATGATTTATGGCAGCATCTTTGGAGGGTAATTTTGCAGTATCTACCAAGATGGGTAGCAACTACCTTTTAAGCCAGAAGTGTCCTACATGGACAGTCCCTTGGTTCCTATTCTCTACCTTCTGCCCCCCCACCCCCCATCTCTCCTTAATCTTTTCTCTACCTGGTCTCTGCCATCACCATTGCTATCCCTTCAAAGCCCTCCTAGATCTAGAAACTTCTCTGCAAAATAATTAGGTCCTCATCTCTAGAATCCTTCTTGGATTCTATACATTTTACAATCTCATGGGTCCACTTCCTGTCAATTGCTTCGTCTGCCAGTCAGTATCTGCTGGTTCCATTAAAGGGGAATGGCTCTGAGTGCTGGCCCTATGGTGGCTGAGCTCCAGAAGGAGTGGGGATCTATTCTGCTGAAATGAAACACAGCTCAAAACCCCAAGATTTTATTTCCTACTTACTCTAAGGGAGATTCATATTCTTCCTATTGACTTAACTTTGGATGTGCGTCTTCTAATTCTACTACTCCTGCTATATTATGCTATGTTTGTTAGTTACCCATTGCTGCATAACGAATTACTCCAAAACTTAGTGGCTTAGAACAATGCCATTTATCATCTCATACTTTCTGTGGGTCAAGGATCTAGGCAAGGCTTAGCTGGGTCCTCTGGCTCTGGATTTCTCACAATGCTGCGGTCATTGCAAGGGCCCACTGGGAAGGATCCCCCCTTCGGAGATCCCTCCTGTGATTGTCATGGGATTCAGTGCCTCAAGGGCTCTTAACTAAGGCCTCATTTCCTTACCAGCTCCCTTTGTTCCTCGCCGCAGGGGTCCTTCATAGAGCACCTCCCAATATGGCGCTGGCTTCATCTAAGGCAGGCAAGAGAGAGGGCCAGCAAGATGGAATTCAGTCTTTTGTAAGCTAATCATGGAAGTGACATCACGTCACGCTTCCATATTCTGTACCTTAGCAGGGAGGCCCTCACTAGGCCCAGCCCTCAGTCAGGGCGAGGGGATTACACAGAGTATGAGTATTAGGAGTCACTGCTGGAGCTTCCCACAAGAGCTATGTGCAAATCCCTTCTTCCCTGACTTGGGTTTTAGTGTAGGTTCTCATGTTACTGACAGCGCATATGCAGATCCAGAGATTTGCAATGTCCTGACCCAGAAAGTTTGGGTCTCGGAGGTGTGGTGATATGTTTCCCGGGGAGGGGATGGTGATTATGAAATAAGAAGTTTCTTTTCACTGTGACACGTGATCGCTTTAGCATAAGAGATTTACACACACTTTTGTATAAGCTTAGAACACTTTTAAAAAAAGATTTTATTTATTTATTTGAGAGAGAGAGAGAGCTCGTGCGAGCAGGGGGAGAGGCAGAGAGAGAAAGAAACAGACTTCCCACTGAGCGCAGAGCCCGATGAGGGGCTCAGTCCCAGAGATCATGACCTGAGCCAAAGTCAGACGCTTAACCGACTGAGCCACCCAAGGCGCCCCTAAGCTTAGAACATTTCTGGGGACTGTGAACCCCTGGGAAACTGATCTCTGAGAAATGGGACCAGGAATGCGGGGAAGGGTCCCTTATATGCTTTACTTAATACCTTTCTGTACTGCTTATTTAATTCTCCATGTGCATACATTTACTGTAATAAAAAAAACAGTTAAAGTTAACAAAGGGAAAAGCGAAGAACAGGGTAACCACTTAATTCAGAATGATTTCTAAATAACCCCATGTGGTGGGACAAAAAGGGGATCTAATTAATTACACATTTTTATAGTCTGAAAGTGAGGCACAAAGGAAAAATGACAAGGGAACACATCAAGTTTTCAGCGGTTGATTGTCCAGGCCGCAGATTTTGCAGACCAGGTATCGCTGGCTTTTCAGGCAGAGGAATTTAAAAAGTGCTTTCAGTCAGATGAAGTACAAAGCACAGAATGTTCTGGAGAGCTGGAAGCTGGGGGGGTGGGTTCTCTAGCCTCTCCCAGCTGGAGCCCCCAGCCTGCCCTCTTCTCTCTGCTGTATTAACTCTCTCCCCAGGCCTGCAGACCCTCTCAGATTGCCTCCCTGAAAAGTCACCTTGCCTCAAACATGCCGGTAATGTTAAGATAATAAAACAGCATCAGATGTATGATGATCGTACCTGTGCTGAGAGGTAAACACAAACCTTAATTCCAGATGAAAGAAACAGTAGAGCAACATGAAAATGTGTGTCTTCCAAAGAGAATGACTGGGTAAATGTCACTTTTCTAATTTTCTGATTTCTACAGTTTTTTTTTTTATCTTTAGTTGTGAAGTATGGCAGAGCACCTTGCTTGCCACTCAGTGCTGAACTTGGCCTAGCAAAAAACACAGCACGGGAGGGCTTGTTAGAAATAGCGTCCCAAACTTGGGTGCCTGGCTGGCTTAGTCGGTTAAGAGTCTGCCTTGGGCTCAGGTCATGATTCTGGAGTCCCACCTTGCTCTCCCTGGTCAGCCGGTAATTTGCTTCCCTACCCACCCCCCCACCCCTGCCCACTTTCTCTCGAATGAATGAATAAAAGCTTAAAAAAAAAAAAAGGAAATAGTGTTCCACCCTTACTAAACTAGAATCTGCATCTTAACAAAATCCCCAGGTGATTCATGTATACTTCAAAGTTTAAAAAAAAATTGTTCTCAAACTTGGCTTCACATTGGAATCACCCACAGAACTTTAAAAATACTGAGGCCTGGGTCCCAACCCCCTAAATCCTGATGTACTTGGCTGAGGTGAAGTCTGGCCAATGAGCTTTTTTTTTTTTTAAATCTTAGGTGATTCTAGGACTCTGAACCATTATGCTAATATAGTGGTTCTCTGAATGTGGGCTCAGCATACCTGCTGAAGGAGCGCAAATTCTCAAGCCCTACCCCAGACCTACAGAACCTGAAACCCTGGGGATGGGGCCTGACTATTTGAGCTAGCCCTGCAGGCCATTCTGATGTGGGCTGACCTTGGGGAACCTGATAAGGTAGGTGTGGGGTGACACTCCAAAATGTCCATTTCTTAGTTTCCATGTGTTCCAGGTGTGAGAGCCAACACTTAGAGAAGCACTGGCCTAAACCCTCTGATCTATGGCTTGTCCAGAGCCACTCAGAGGGTCAGAACCTACTGTTTCTTCTCTTTGGCCACAAACTGCCCAACTGCTGTTTCTTCTTAGGTCTGAGGCCTACATGGACCTTTTTACTCCCACTTTCATCAAATAGGCAGGCGTTAAAAAAAAAAAAAAAAAAAAAAATCCGGTCAGTACCTCATACTAAAAATTTGTCTCTTTGCTCCTTTCTAGAAACTACTCACACCTGCTGCCCGCAGGTACCCCCTGTACTTCTAATGAGCCCTGTTGTGCCCACCCACACCGCCACAAGGGGCCCCTGCTCTGCTTCCCTCCGAGTTCAGTTGTAGCCTCTCCCTTGAAACCTATCCACCTGGTTCGAGGCCTGTGAACCCCTCTAAGGCGCAAAATGCCCAGGGTTCCGGAGCCAGCGGCCTTCAGAGGCGGGAAGCTCATCGCCTCGGCACCTAGCAGAGGGTTCCTTGGGGTTCTAACCTGCTGCTGCCCGCCCTTTCTCCTCCACGAGTGGGAAGTCTACAGCGAGGACAGGAAAAGGGGACACCGGGGGCTCAGGAAGGGGGGATAGAGACGGTAAAGCAGGAGCTCCCAGCTGGAGGGTGGGGACAGTGACTGTGTGTCGTCCCCGTCCCCCGTCCGTCCCAGCCGCCTCGGTCCTGAATCTCGCCCCCTCCCCCATTAAATTCCGCAAACCTGCTCCCAACCTTTTCCCTTCCCCGCCGGGGCTTTGCTCCTGTTCCTGGAGGTGGGGCACGTAGGGGTGGGGATTGTCCTGGGAATCGCCAGGTTGGAGGACACTGGGCCGCGGCGCGGGGAGGTGGCAACCGCCCCTTCGGGATTAAGTCTCTCGCAGCCCAGGGTGGTGCCGGAAGCCCGTTCTTGCGGCCTGGGAGGGGAGGGCGCTCGTGGTTCCTTGCAAAGCGCCGCTTCCCGCGCGACCACGTGAAGTCCTAGGTGGACACACAGGCACCCCCTTGCATGACCTCAACCAGCGAGTTGCGGAGTCCGCGCCACCGACCGCCTTCCAGCTGCTGCTGGTTTTAGCCGGCGCGCTCCGTCTCGCGCTCTCCCTGTACCGCTTTCCACCACCGCACAGCGGGACTGGGTGTCCCTGGTGGCGCAGCGCACTCCCCAGCGCCTCCTGAGCCGCGTTCCGTGCCGCCGTGCGGAGACACGGGTTCTGGCTTTAGGACCAAGTAAGGCACAGATCCGAGGTGGGCTCGCGGGGTTGGGGAGGGGCGTTCCGGGCTGGAGGCCCCCCCTCCCCCGGCGCACCTGCCCCCAGGGCGGAGCGGGGCGGGGCGCGCTGGCGCGCAGGTTGCCGGCCCGGACGCTGGAGGGGGCTGTGGCTCTCTCGCTGTCCCCGCGGCTCGGGCGGTGCGGCGCCCCAGCTACCCCCGCCCCCCCTCCGCCGAGGGGCCGGCCCAGGCCCGGGGAGGGGCGCGATCGCCTTCACTTCCCGCTCGCCGGCCTCGGAGGCGGCGGGTCCGGCGCGGGCGCAGGGCTGCGGGCGCTCGGCTGGGGCGCGGGGCGGGGACGCGGCCGCCGCCCGCTTTGCGCCGCTCCTCCCCGCGCGAGTGGCTCTCGGCCCGGCGTCGAGGCGGCCATGGCGACCCTGAGCCCGTTCCCCACCCACCCCGCCTGCTCCGCCCTCCCCTCCGCCCCGCGCCACCTTTGATGGCTCGGACCTCGGCCGGCCACCCCCAGCCCCGCTTGCGCTGCCGCGCCGCCGCAGCCCGCGGGTATTAATAGCCGAGCGCCGCCGCTGCACGCGCAGCCCGGAGCCGCCGCGCCCTCGGCAGCCGGGGGTTCGGAGCTGCTGAGCCGGCAGGCCCGGAGTGGGAGCCGGAGCCGCCGGCGCCGTGGAGGTAGGAGGCGCGGGGCGAACAATGACTGCGGCGGGGCGGGCGGGCGGGCGGGCGGCAACTTGTGCGAGTCGGGGCGCCCGGAGCCGACCCGCCGGCGGGGGGCGCGGGTGGAGGTGGGTGCGTGCCCGCGGGGTCCTGCCCGGAGGAGGCGGGCGGCGGGTGGGATCGGGCTCCCGCCCGCCCGGCCCGGGGCAGCCCCGGCAACAATAGCAGGAGCTCGGGGGCCTCCGGGCTCCGGGCCACCGTTTGCACTCTTCTCACCTCCGCGGACCCGGGCAGCGGGGCTCCGCGCGCGGCCCGCCCCCGTCGCCTCCCCCACCCCGCGGCGCCCTTCCCCCCGCTCTCCTCCCATCCCGCCCGGCACGGTGACAGCGCCGGACGCCGCTTCCGGACCTCCGGCCGTAATCTTGGCCCCGGAGGCGGATCGCGGGGCCGGGGAGGTGGCCACTGGCTTGGGTGCCACGGCGCCGCCGGGTGCCAGCCGCTCGCCCACGCGCGGCGCGAGCACCCCGGTAGGTGACAAAGAGGAACACACCCTCCGCCTAAGTTAGATTTTTGTCTCTTTACCGCCTGCCTTTATGGAGAGCAAAGTTTTTTTTTTTCTTCTTTCTTTCAAGCAAAGGACACAGATTTTTGTGGTGAGCATTTCAAAACAACAACTTCTGATTGTGGTTTTACGATTTAAGTTCCAGAAACTTTAGCTGTGTGATCCGGCCAGACCCTTGAGTGAGTGTGTGTGCGTGTGTGTGTTATATTTGGGGGGGGGGTGAGTTCCCCGTCATCGTTCTGGATTTGGTTTGTCGTTTTCGTTGGGGCCCGGCCGCTGCTGGGATGGTTGCAGGACCCCAGAAAGGAGAGAGGTGGGGCTCACAAAGGAACGAGGACCCTGCTGTCGGATCAGCTTCTTGAGAGGTGGAGAGCTTGCCTCTCATCTGGAGCAGTTTAGGGGTCTGAGCCTGTCTGTGGGCCTTCTGGAGTACCATGGTGGCCTCTGGCTGTTCCATTTTATTATTGTTGTTAGTGCCTTTCCTGTTAGCTTCCCAGGTTCACTTGCTCCGCCAGCCCTCCCCAGTTTCCCGCTTTCCCCATGCCTTGACTTTGGTGGACCCCTGTCTTCCCACCCAGCAGGCAGTCTTCGGAGAGCCAAACCCCTTAATGTGTTTTGCACGTGGTGACTTGCCAAGCCCATTTCGGAACGGCCTTCAGCATTGTCTTGATTTTCTTATTCAGTCTAAAGGGGAGAGGAGGGAGACGGGCCTTTTTGGTGCTGAGAGCTTTGAGGGAGTTGCCTTAAAATTTGCCCTCATTGTTCCGATGGGGTGGGCCCTTCTGATATCTCCTGTCTTTGGCTTTCTTCCCTCATTGCACAGCCTGTCGGCTGGGGGTTTACCCTCAGCCTTTCCAAAGGGTTGGTCTTCTGGTGTGTCAGTTTCTGACGATGCACTTCCTATGTGGGTTCAGCGTCCACATGGCTCTTTATATTCCTGCAGCATCGTTCTGCAGCAACTCAAAACCAATATTTGAGTTACTTCAAGCACAACAAAACGTTTGTGTTTTTAGAATGTCTGGCTAATAGATCTGCCTCTGGGTAAAATAAATAGACATTATTGGCCAGTGGCTGGCTCACTGGGCGAAGTGTTGGTGGAGATACTGAGTTGATGCCTCCCTAGCCCAGGCTTTCCCAGAATCTCGGTTCTTCTTTGTGGGCAGGAAACTTGAAATAGTTGAAGATGATGTAGTTGTGCCCCATAGGGTCACAGATTCTGTAGCGTGCGCCCTGTGAGTTGGTGTGTGGTTGTTCATTTAGGGAGTCTGTCCCTAGGGAAATCCTGGAGTTAGGTTTATAATGCCCCTTTTCACATTGATGGTCTCTTCCTGGAATTTGTATGGTGATTGAATCCCTTGGGTCATAATAGAACACTAATGCTCCTCTGTAGCCAAATTTACCAAAAGGAGATTAAAAAAAAAAAAAACCTATCCTAGACAATTTTCTTCTTCTTTTTTTTTTATTAAAGATTTTATTTATTTATTTGACAGAGAGAGACACAGCGAGAGAGGGAACACAAGCAGGGGGAGTGGGAGAGGGAGAAGCAGGCTCCCCGCAGAGCAGAGAGCCCGATGTGGGACTCGATCCTGGGACTCCAGGATCATGACCTGAGCCGAAGGCAGTCGCTTAACCAACTGAGCCACCCAGGTGCCCTATCCTAGACAATTTTCTTCTGGCATATTGCATTTATAATTATTTTGAGTCTGAAAGGCACCTGGGTGGATGTTTGTGTTTTGTATTTCATTAAAGAAACTGTCCAAGGGAAGTTAAGAATTAAATACAGTATCGAAAGGGTTAGTTTTTTAAAAAGTGGAATTCATCCTCTCCACCTCAGGGAGCACAGCAGAGTTTAATTCATTTGGAAAATGATACAAATTTTTAAGGAGGGTGCCTGCGATAACCATCACAAGAGAAAAGCTTTTTCCACCCTAGAAGAGGTTAGAGACCACTGGAGAAAAGGCAAGTGCCCAGCCTTTGTGTGTGGAACGCTCTATAGGAAAGGTGACATTGTGGTTTTCCCAGAGGATGGGGGAAGTTTGGTGGATGTGTAGGTCCTAGGCCAGTGGTTTGGTGGCATTGAGAACCAGGCATTTGAAACTAGCCCTTTTGTAACTGGCCTGGCTTATCGCAGAGAACTGCCTCGTGTTTTTGAGAGTAAGGAAAGATGCTCCAGAAAGGAGAGAGGCCCCTATAATCTCCAAATACAGTGGCTGGCTCGTCATCGCCACTTTGGGTGCACAGGTGTTTCAGGTGCTGGGTGCCATTGCCTGGGAGGGGAAGGGCCAGGCTTTTGGGTTCCTGTGGCTGCCCCTCTCCTGTTGTGGGGTGCTTTCGATTGAAAGGCAGGGCTCTCCGAGCCTGGCTATTGAATGAGAAGCGAGCGGTAGGTCAACTTCTCTTTCTGGCTTTTTAATGGGTAGGGTGTTGCTGCGGCCTGCGTTTCTGCCAGGTTACCCCGTTAACCACTTCCACATGTCCTGAAAGATCAGAGCCCGACGGTTTCCATTCAGATCACTCTAGATACTGATTTCACCAGCCTTTTCATGCCAAATGCTGCCTGTGTTTTTACAAGAAGCCCCCGGAAGATGTTTATTTTTAAGTGGAGAAACTGGCTTTTTTGGGCTGCCCTTGTTCTAGTTTCAGGCAGTTAAAATGTGTTGCCAAGTGGATACTCTAAGCAAAAGTGGGCACTTGATCGATATGAAATATGGTGCTCTCGGCTTTTGCTATTTGTGAAATAAGCCAGGGAGCATCAAGTACAACGTGACTGAAACTGAGGGCATGAACGGCGCTGGCTGTGAACCCAGCTCCGGATGGCAGTTTTCTTATTTTAACGGGGGGTGGAAATATTAGACGAAGTAAGATTGGCAAATAAAGGAGGTGGGGATTCATCATTTGCACTGAATTAATTTCATGTGTAAAATTGTCATATTTGTGCATACATTTTCAAACAAAGGCGCCACAGGCCAAACTAGATTGCTTTCAACTCTATTACGACAGTATTTCTTACCATGAGAGTAACGTCGTGCTGCACATAGACTTTGGCTTCCCGACGAGGTATCTGGTAAAAGAAGCCTTATAAATCCAGTATTACGGTGAGTTTCATTTTTTGTTCTCATCCTGTTAACTCAGGACCTAGTATACGCCTGGCACAAAGCACTCCCTTGGGAAATACTTGCAGTGAGTAAGTAAACCTCGTTTTTGATGTCCTTTCCAGTTAATGTTTAAAGTTTTTTAAGGTCGCTGTTCTGGGAATTTGAAATTTGATATTTGATTTTGTTTCCGTTTCGTTCTAATTTAACAATTTAAATTAACCTTTAGGGGCGCTTGGGTGGCTCGGTTGGTTAAGTGTCTGCCTTGAGCTCCACGTTGGGCTCCATGTTCAGCGGAGAGCCTGCTTCTCCCTCTCTCTCTGCCCCTCCCCTGTGCTCGTGCTCTCTCTCGCTCTCTCTCAAATAAATAAAACCTTTAAAAAAAATTAACCTTTAATGCTGGGTAATACTGTGAAAAGATACAGCCTCATTAAAAAGCAAAACTTAGACCTAAAAGCATGAAGAAGAAAGCAGAACTTCTCTAAGAAGCTACCTTCTGGGAAAATTTTCCTTTTTCCTGGCATCTATTTTCTAGAAGTTTTATTAGTGAGCATCCGTTGGTGGTAACCTCTGTGTTTGTATGCCTTTAAATATCTTTGCTCTGGAACAATAAATGCCCTGGGTGTGCAATTCTGGATTGCTGTTGTATTAATCAGCTGTCTTCTGGTTCCATTGTTGTTGCTGCAATATCAGCTGTCAGGCTGATTGTTTTTTGTGAGTAGTCTGTCTTTTCTCTCTGGCTCCCCCCCCTTTTTATTATTTTTTTTAAGTAGGCTCCACACTTGGTGTGGAGCCCAGTGGTGGGGCTTGAACTCAGGACCCTGAGATCAAGACCTGAGCTGAGATCAAGAGTCAGATGCTTAACTGATTGAGCCACCCAGACGCCCTTCTCTCTGGCTGCTTTTAAGGTTCTTTGGAGTTCTGTAGTTTTACTATGTCGAGGTACAATTTCTTTTCTCCTTGACTTTGATTCTCCCATCCTCTCCTCCTCTTGCTCTTCCCTCCTCCTCCCTACTCTCTCCTCTCTACTCGTCCCTCCCATCCTCTTTCTTTTGCCCAGTAGCATTTCAGGGTCTGGGCATGCCACCATGTGTCTACTCCTTCCTTTGGCCACTCTGGTCCTTTGGTTTGGGCTCTCACGCATGAAGCTGTATGAACAGTTGTGAACAAGTCTTCGTGTGGAGATCTGTTTTGAATTTTGTCACTGGGTCCTATAATAAGTACATGCTTAACTTTGTAAAAAGCTACAGTCCCAAGTGTTTGTACCATTTTACATTCCCCAGTGACAACTGAGCATTCCAGTTACTGTAATCCCCAGTAACACTGGAAATTGTCAGTCTTTGTCATTTTAGCCATTCTGGTGGATGTGTCCTGGTGACTCATTGGGGTTTAATTGTATATTTCCCTGATGGCTAATGATCGCTTTTCATGTGCGTATTGGCCATTTGTGTATCTTCTTTTGTCTATTAAATCTTTTGTCTTTTCAGTTGTTTTTTTGTGTGATCATTTTACATAGCTTTTGAGTATAAACTGCACATCCTTAATGTCATCTTATTTTATAGTTGTGGAGATTCTTATATATCCTGGATACAGGTTCTTTGTTAGATCTGTGTATTGTGAATATTTTCATCAGTCTCCTTTTTATTTTTTGATGGTATCTTTTGAAAAAGGAAAAGTTATTAGGAAAACATTGTACATGATCTAATTATTGAACTTATTAAAGGTCAGGGAATCTATTCAACTTTGGAAAAATAACACGTTTTTATGTGTAAGGCTTAGGCTAGTATTCCTCTTTTCAAGAGGTTGGCCTGCATTTACTTTGAGGGTGATGGAGCAGTTTTTTTCTTTCTTAACTAAAACTGAGTTGAAGAGAATTAAAGCTGAAAGAGAAAATACTGGCTTATTTTGAAAATCTGAGGAAACAAGTGTTTAAGATTATGATCAAATAAATAGGTTTCTAAAATTCAGAGTTGAGTTGTATTTGTAATTCAGCACACAGAAGGATTACGGGAAAGAAATATTTTTGAAATCAATACAAAAATGGAGCCTTGGGTAAAAGCAAGATGTAACATTTTACATTTTTTTAAATTTTTATTTCTTTCTTAAGATTTATTTATTTGAGAGAGAGAGAGAGAATGTGTGCGTACACACATCGGGGGAGGGGCACGGGGCAGGAAGAAGGAGAGAGAATCTCCAGTACACTTACCGCTGAGAGCGGAGCCCCCAGATCATGACTTGAGCTGAAATCAAGAGTTGACACCCCACCGACTGAGCCACCCCAGCACCGCAAGATGTAACATTTTAAAAAGAGGTCAGAGTGGCATATGTAGGCATATGGAGTTATGAAAGGGCTTTAGTTCCTCTATTTTGGCAGGAATTCTATCTTGTTGTCTGTGTTTTCTCTTTATTTTCTGAACCAGATAACAAGCATTGTTTGGTCAGAAAGTATATTTTCCCAATTTTTGTTTCTCCTGCCCAGAGAAGGTAAATAAATACTGGTTGATCTGAATTACAATGTGTGTGTAATGAACACCCCATGACATTTGAGACTATAGGAGGTAGAGGGTGGTATCAGAGGTGGCAAGACTTGGAGCGTAGGTACTGGAACCACACAGATCTGCCCAACCATGTTTGTGATGTTGGGCAAGTTACTGGTGCTCTTTCCCAAAAATCTGAAGGGCACCTTTAAGAGTGCATTTATCTTAACATGGTAGAATGTCTGGTCAATAGTTTAATCCATCAAACATTCAGTTGCCTCCAGGAATAGTAAGGGGCTGCTGGTTTGGTATCTCAGCTCGTGGTATCATCAAGGACCCAGGTTCTTTCTGTCTTTTCACCCTGCCATCCCCAGCATGTTGCTTTTCATATTTGGGCTTGTTGCCTACTGGGTAATTAGGCTGCCGCCGCCTAATTAGCTATTATGACTAATGGCTGTGGCAGCTTCATTCTCTCACATATCTAGTGTTGTCAGGTCAGTAAAGGCACATCATCATCAAGCCAGATCCTTCCCAGAAGTCTCCAACATCTAGGAGGTCTGTGAAGGGGGTTCTGGGAAATGCTGTGCTCTTAAAAAGAGACCCAAGGGGGGGGAAAAAAAAAAAAGAGAGAGACCCAAGGACTAGACTGTGATGTCCGGAGCCACAGCAGCTATGTTGTGATCAGCCTTGGGATGAAGGCAAGAGGATGATGGAGCTGAAAGATGGAATCAGAGTCCTTCTGGGTGTCACTGAGTCATTGATCTTCCTGCACCTGGAGCTTAGTATTCTAAAGAACAGTAAATTTTATATACTGAATAATACAAACCTGGACTTTGTGTGCTAAATAATAATTTTATTGTTACTGCCATCCAAAGCATCTTGGCTGATGCATTAATTAGAAGACTTTATTCTTTTGCCATTTGCCATTATCTCTGAGAAAACATGTTTCTCCCTATCAACTACGTGGAAAGTGATTGAGTGGTCCTATCAGATCTCTGTGAGAGGTGAACTCTTTAGGTATTTGATATTGTGTGTAAATGTTGCAACTAAATCAGCATGAATTTTACCTTTCTTCTTAAGGTGGCCTTGTAGGACATCTGTTTGGAATTGATCATTTGGCAGTTTGGATTACAGGAAATACTTGAACGCGATATTTTATTTCTTTAAGAAAAAATGATGGCGGTACCCTCCATTTTTTGTCTACCTAGAATGGCATTTACCTGCACATTTAATACTGCTTAGGAGATTTTTGAGGACATTATTAATATCATCCTTTATAATCCCATTAGAGCTTTTGGTTCTCTGGCATCAGATCTTTTTTTTTTTTTTTTCAAAGATTCTATTTATTTATCTGAGACAGAGAATGAGAGACAGAGAGCATGAGAGGGAGGAGGGTCAGAGGGAGAAGCAGACTCCCCGCCAAGCAGGGAGCCCGATGCGGGACTCGATCCCGGGACTCCAGGACCATGACCTGAGCCGAAGGCAGCCGCCCAACCAACTGAGCCACCCAGGCGCCCTCAGGCATCAGATCTTATTGGGGGCCAATGTTATTAGTGGAGTTGAGCTACTTGAAAATGTCAGGATTTGGGTAAGCCAGAGGTTTACCAAATTAAAAAATTAGATACAAATATTTGTAAAGAAAAGTTAAATGATTTCATAATAACCTTAATATTAAGCAAATAAATTGAATGTAAAATAGCCAGGTGAATGAAATGCAGACTGTGGAGCAATAATATTTCTATTTTCATTTAACTGATACAACTTTTAAAAAGAAGTGTGATCATCTCCTCTACCCCCCCTCCCCCATTACCATCACGGGGGCCAATTGACCAGGGTAATTTGCATATTCACTGCTGTTTTATTTTTATTCTAGTTTATGTAAGGGTCTTATCAAGTCAACAGATATTTATGAACATCTGTTGAATATACTGGTTACCATTGGTGCCACAAAAATAAGGCTCAGTCCTTGCTTTCGGAGGATAGCATCCAGGGTGGATGGGAAAAGTGTCTAGGTAATTAGAATAAAAGGTGAAGTATGATAGTAACTTGGTAAAAGGTATAGTAATGGTGGAAGTGTTAGGATAGTAAGGCTGTGAATTCTGAGGGGAAGAAGTGGCATTTGAGCTGAGCTTTAATTAAAGAAGTATGTTTTTGTTTGTTTATTTTAGTGTTCACTTTGTAGTGTGTTATTTTTTTTTAAAGATTTATTTATTTTAGAGAGAGAGAGGAAGCATGCATGCAAGTGGGGGGAGGGGCAGAGGCAGAAAGAGAGTCTCAAGCAGGCTCCCCGCCGAGTGTAGAGCCTGATGTGGGGCTTGATCTTACCCCTGTGATCATGACTGAGTGGAAATGAAGAGTCAGAGGCTTACCTGATTGAGCCACTTTGTAGTGTGTTACTGTAACAGGATTAGGAAAGTATTCACATATGAGTCAGAAAGTCAAAATCCCTTGTAATCCTGCCATTCAAAGATTATGAAAATTAGAAATTGGTTTATTTCCATTTGACTTTTGGCAATATTTGGTATATTTGAAGGGTTTTTTTGCTTTTTTAAAAATTAATTTATTTGTCAGAGAGCACAAGCGGGGGAGCGGGAGTGGGAGAGGGAAAAGCAGGCTCCCCGCTGAGCAAGGAGCCCAACGTGGGACTCGATCCCAGAATCCCGGGATCATGACCTGAGCCGAAGGCAGACGCTTAACTGACTGAGCCACCCAGGCATCCCTATTTGAAGTATTTTTACTTATATATGCAAACATAGATTTTTCGGAAATTGAGAACATGATGCATGCACATCCAGAAGCCACTTTTTTCCCCTTTCACGTTGAGGGTTTTCCGTATTGAGTTTTCTTTGAAATGAGTATGTTTAATGCTTCTGTGATGTTACTGTTCTGTGGTTCTGATGTAACTAACATGGCCCTTTATGGGTCATTTTTTTGCTTGCAGGATTTTGCCACAATGACCACGTGCATAAATCTATGGTAGGAGGGTCTCTAGGTCTCTTTTGTTTGCAAGGGACGGACGCCCCGCTTGAGCCACAGGATGCAGAGTAGGGGTATGTCTTAGTTTTCAGTACCAGCCTGAGAAAGGGCAGAGGTGGATGGGTCTCCAGCATAGAGACCCTGATCCAGAGTCAGCCCCCGTGGGGTTTCCCTCCTCGTGTCCTGACTCTGGTTTTTGTCGGGCATCACTTTCACTTCCTGGGTTACCCTCTCCCCTGGCATCTTGAGCAGGACAGACAGTTTGGTGGTGGTGGTGG
>NW_023270316.1:12807676-12910551 GCF_011800145.1 Mirounga leonina | reverse complement strand
TGGTGGTGCAGGGGAGGGCAGGAAGTATAGCATCCGTGGTTCCTGCCTCAGAATCCGAGAGACCTCCAGTCATCCTGGCAATTCATCACACCTTCAAGCGTTTTCAGTTCCCCTGGGAGACGTGCTCAGCCTGCCCCCACGGTGATGAAGTGTGGGATCATGTAGAGAATGTGAACCTCTACCCTCACCTCCCAGGGGAGGACTCTTGCGGGACCACTCTTATGGGGGTGTGTGTCTGGGGGGGCAGGGGGCCAGGAAGACGTGAGATGGGGCCTGGACAGCATGAGCCTTTCCAGATGGATAGGATTGATAGGCAAAATGAGGGAGGGAAAAACAAAACAAAACCACCTTTCTGGGGGAGGGACCAGCAGGAAAGGGAATGGCAGGAATGTAAAAGCAATTTTCTCTGCCCCACTTCCTCCCAGGGCTGTGCAAAGCTCCTCAAGTTCACTGTCACCTAAATGTTGATATCTCTGCTCCCAAGAGCAGCGGCTCTACCCTAAGGATCCCTTACGAGGGGTGCCATAAGTAGTTTGTCACTTGTTATATATTATCCCCCCGAGCATGTTCCTTGTACTCAAATGCACCTTCCGGAGTGGGGAAAAAAAGGGTAGAGCGTGCTCAGGGCATGCGTATCGCATAACTGGCCTGTCTCTGAGATTGAGAAAGGCCCACAGTAGAGCCAGGAGCCCTCCACTCGGCTGGCATGTGCAGTGTGCAGGCTGCTTTATTTTCTTCTAACTTGGGGAGAATTTTTACCTGCCTGCTTTTCCCTGTTGTTGGTCGAAAGCACTTAACCAGCAAAGGTGCTAGTTCTTTGCAGTCCTAATCAGCCCCCAGCAGAACATTTGTAACACATCCAAGTCGTGCCTATTTTTCCAAGTCCCGATTAAAGCAGTGCCTATTTCTGAGTTCCATTGGCCCACCTTTTGGAAGAGTGCATCCAGAGGCACGTAGAGCGCTCAAAGGGAGGGCGGGGGGTATGTGGCAGGGTGCCAGGGGGCATAACTGGTTCATACAGATGTGCGAGGGGCTATTCCCTGATGTGTGAATCTTACTCTTTTCACCCGTTAGTTCCTAGAGGTCAGGGGCCGTGTGTCCAACTTCCCTTTTTTTCTTCCAGGCCCTTAAAAAAAGAGCCTGTCTTGGATAGATGAAAGGAAATCTTCTCATAGGATCGTGGGCGTCTGGGAAATCACAACTCTGATTTGTGAGGGGGAGGGTCAGAGGGAGGAGCAGACTCCCCGCCGAGCAGGGAGCCCGATGCGGGACTCGATCCCGGGACTCCAGGATCATGACCTGAGCTGAAGGCAGTCGCTTAACCAACTGAGCCACCCAGGCGCCCCGCGATCAGCGTTTTTTAAAGAATTGGAAATCAAGAGGGCCCTGGGCCTTGAGGGTGATTTAAGAAAGGAGATATATATATATATATCTTCTTAAGGGAAAAAGGAATTGAAATTGCTTCTAAAGGAAAGTACATGATGCATCTATTTTTTAAAAAATCAAGATTGAGTAAAAACGACCTTTCCCCCCCAAATACAGTTCTGTGAGTTTTGTTTTTTTTTTTAAAGACTTTATTTATTTATTTGAGAGAGAGAGAATGAGAGACAGAGAGCATGAGAGGGAGGAGGGTCAGAGGGAGAAGCAGACCCCCGCCGAGCAGGGAGCCCGACGCGGGACTCGATCCCGGGACTCCAGGATCATGACCTGAGCCGAAGGCAGTCGCTTAACCGACTGAGCCACCCAGGCGCCCCTAGTTCTGTGAGTTTTACCATATGAGCCCATGTGTGTGAACAGTACCACACTCAGGACATGGAACCCTGTCAGACAGCTCAGAAAATTCCCGCACGTCGTCCCTTTGTACTCACTGTCGTGCTTCTCCAGCCTCTGTTGACATTGGTCTTTGCTCCGTCACTGTTGTTGGGTCTTTTCCAGAGCGACGTATGAATGGAATCATAGAGCATGTAACCTTTTGAGACTTTGCGCTCAGCGTAATGTCTTTGAGGGTCTTCTGAGCTGTGGGGAGCATCTGTGGTTCTCTCACTTCTGTTGCTGAATCCTATTCCACTGTATGGGTCAGAGTTTGTAGCCGTTCACTTGCTGAAGGACATTTGGGTTGTTCCCAGTTGGGGGCAGTTGTGAATACAGCTGCTGTCAACTTTCACAGATAGTTGTTTGGTTTGTTTTTTTTTTAAGATTTATTTATTTATTTATTTAGAGAGTAAGCGCGAGCAGGGCGGGGGCAGGAGAGGGAAAGAGAGAATCCAAAGCAGACTCTGCTCTGTGGAGCCCGACGCGGGGTTCGATCCTACGACCTTGAGACCATGACCCGAGCTGAAACCAAGAGTTGGATACTCAATGGACTGAGCCACCCAGGTGGAGGTTTCATGCATAGGTTTTGATGTGAACATAGTTTTGAATTCTCACGGACAAATACCCAGAGGTGGAATCCTCATCAGCACTTGATATTGTGAACGTTTTTTATCTTTTTTTTTTTTAAAGATTTTATTTATTTATTTGAGACCGAATGAGAGAGAGAGAGAGAGCACATGAGAAGGGGGGAGGGTCAGAGGGAGAAGCAGACTCCCTGCTGAGAAAGGAGCCCGATGTGGGACTCGATCCCGGGACTCCAGGATCATGACCTGAGCCGAAGGCAGTCGCCTAACCGACTGAGCCACCCAGGCGCCCCGTGAACATTTTTTATCTTAGCCATTGTAATAGGCGTGTAGTGGTATCTCAGCAGAGTTATGTTTATTTAAAAAAAAAATGCTGAAAACACACCTTTAAAAGACACGGCTAGGGCGCCTGGGTGGCTCAATTGGTTAAGCAACTGCCTTCGGCTCAGGTCATGATCCTGGAGTCCCGGGATCGAGTCCCACATCGGGCTCCCTGCTCGGCGGGGAGTCTGCTTCTCCCTCTGACCCTCCCCCCTCTCATGTGCTCTCTGTCTCTCTCATTCTCTCTGTCTCAGATAAATAAATAAAATCTTAAAAAAAAAAAAAGAATACAATATATAACATAACTTACAAAATATGTGATAATTGACTGTGTTACTGGTAAGGCTTCCAGTCAACATAGCTGATTAGTAGTTAAGTTTTTGGGGAGTCAAAAATTATACATGGATTTTTGCCTATGTGGGGAGTCAGTGCCCCTAACTCCTGCATTGTTCAGCAGTCAACTGTATATAAAAAGGGACTGCCTACTGATTTATAAAACGCTCATGACACGGTAGGTATTATTTGTATTATTAAACTATGAAGCTTTAAATCTTAACCGTGCAGAGCATATCAACAGACAAACACATTAGGTAATAACTTTGTTTTTAGCAAAGGTATTGTTCCCAGCTCCTTTCACTTTTATTTTCGATGTATGTTTATTAAAAAAAAAAAAAAAAAGTTTTTTTTTTTTTAAATTTTTTAAAGCTTTTATTTTTAAGTAATCCCTACCCCCAGCATGGGGCATGAACTCACAACCTTGAGATCAAGAGTCACACGCTCCGCCCACTGAGCCAGGGCACCCCCTGTTTTCTATGGATGTTTAAAATTTTTTTTCCTTTCCTTTTTTTTGCCAGTCATTATGAAGTAGCGAACACCAAATTCATCATCTAGTCTTGTTGTCTGTTTTGTTTGTTAGTAATACCCCCAGTGAGAAATATGTGGCTAGAGGTCGGCATATGTGCTGTAAGGACTCAGAGACCTTTGTGATGAGCTTAGGGCTGCCTGGAGAGCAGGTGTGAAGGATCAGCTCATTACGTCTCTGCCTCTGTAGAGTTTTTAGAAAATGCTTACTGGTAAATGTAATTTAAAAATACATAAATCAGCACCCTTCGACTTTATTGGAATAGTCCGGAAAGCTTTCCTGTTCAAAGTGATCATGATGTGGGATAATTCTACCTTTGTTGCTGTCACTGAAAACGAAATCTGGTGTCTTGGCTTCCTTTTCTGTCCCCACCTCCTATAATCCCACCCTCCCCCTGAGCTGCCCCTAAAACCAGCCCCAGGAGCCCTCCTGTCTCACAGCCTCCCATCTCCACACCTGCTGATTCCTCAGCTTGGAAGGCAAGGGCTTTCTACTCAGTTCTCGCCTCAGATGTCCACCCCGCCCCTGCCCACCTCCTTCCAGAAGCCTTTCTAAGGCTTCCGTCTCCTCCTGGGGGCTAACTTGAACACTCTGTTTCTACAGTGTGTTTTCTCTCTTTGTCACTCATTTTACTTATCACTTTTATTGAACACTTCTGCATCTCAGGCTGAGCTCTAAGTGCTTTAGGTATACGGACTCATTTAATCCTCCCAACTGCCCTGAGTTTTAATCCCCATTTTCTATAAGGGGAAACTGAGGCACAGAGAGTTTAAATGACTTGCTGAATTGGCAGAGGCCAAGAAGAAGCTTGGGAAGTGTTTCTCCACTTACTGAGCGCGCCTTCTACTGATTTTTTTTTTTTAAGATTTATTTATTTATTTATTTGACAGAGAGAGAGAGCAGGAACACAAGCAGGGGGAGAGGGAGAAGCAGGCTTCCCCTGGAGCAGGAAGCCAGATGCTGGACTCGATCCCAGGACCCTGGGACCATGACCTGAGCCGAAGGCAGATGCTTAACGACTGAGCCACCCAGGCACCCCTCTACTGAAATATTTTACACCTCTGCGTTCCCAGTGCCTGGCGGAGTGCTGGGAGCTTAGGAGGGGCTCAGTTAATATTTGTTGACGATTAACGGTCTTAAAAAGTAAACTTTGTCACAGATGATTTCTTACATTTCTTTGTAAAATGTCGTCCCTCCTGGCCTTCTGCAGGATGATGAGGTTCTGAGTTTATTTCTTATGCTATTCTTCGACCTTCCTGTGTCTGGTCACCTACCTCTTCTTTTTTTTTTTTTTTCTTTAAAGATGTTATTTATTTATTAGAGCACGAGTGTGCGAGCATGAGTGGGGGGAGGGGCAGAGGGAGAAGCAGACGGGGGCTCGATCCCAGGACCCCAGGATCTTAAGCTTAAGGCAGATGCTTAACTGACTGAGCCACCCAGGAGCCCCTCTTCTTTTGCGATTATACGCTTAGTTTGCTACTTAAGAGATGAGCACGTATGTGTAAAGTTCTATGTATTTATGTGTATTGAGAAAAGGGTTTTACCCATGCTTTTCTTTGGATAGGACTAAGATGAGGAGTCTTCATTTTTTCTTTTGAACTTTTCTGTGCTTTCTAAATGTCCCATAGAGAATTTTTATTGCTTTTATAATTATCCAGTCTTGTTATTTAAAACGGGAAAAGTATGTTTCAGAGACACAAGAAAAGGAAAACCTTGTAAGATAGTTTTCTGCACATTAAGCAGAGCCTGCTCACTTATGTAAACAGTCATGTGAGACATACTTAGGGCATTGCAAATCTTTCCCTGCTGTATTACTGAAACCATCCACTTGAAGATCGTTTTTCTTCTTCCTAGTGTGTCCAAGGCACATAACAAAGGAATACAGGTCCTCGTGACACTTGGGTGAGAGGTGGCCTTTTAGGGGAGATGGTGATTGAAAAGTGGTTCTCTGTTTGTGGTGTGGAAGTTCAAGATTGCCTGGGGCCCGTGGTCCAACTCATGGGATGCTTTTGTTTTGGAGGTAGAATAATTCACAAGGATGAACTTAGACTTCAGACCTTGAGTGGTGGTAATGATCCGAAGGTCACATCCATAAATCCCAGAGTCAGCTGGGACAGTTGCTTCTCCCACGCCCACAGGTAAATTAGCAAGACCGAAGGGGATCAGAAACTGTCCTGGGGGTTGGATTCCTTTTATTTAAAGATGGCCATGCTTTGCTGTAGGAAGAAAAACTCTTGAGAAACCCAGAGGTGGTTTTGTCCTCTAGCCATACCAGGCTGTTTGGGTATCACCTGCCTGTTTATCCTGAGGAGCCCACGGGTTGGGCACTGTTCCAGGCCTCCGTCCCCGCCCTTTGCCTACTCCTTTCCCCCAGCTAACTGGGTGCTGGGATGGGTCTTCAGTTCTGAAGATGGAACAGCCAAGAAAATTTTGTCTTTAGGGTGATTGTAGGGAAACTGCAATAACCTGTCAAGCCCGTTTCCTGAAAATTGCTTCAAAGTCTACCGCACGAGCTACTTAACAGCACCTAGGGAACCCGTTCTGGAATCCGGGTACTTGGTGTGGGGCTGTAGGATTACCAGTTTCCTCTTGGGTCCTGTGCTGGGTCCTGTGCTGGGCCATGTGCTTGGCACTTTGCACTTATTTTTGCTTGATCATTTATTCAATGAGGAAGGTATTATCCATTCTACAGAAGAGGAAACTAAGACACAGGTTATGGGCTAACGTGCCCAAGGCCACACAGCTAGCTAATAGGTGAAATCAGATTTTCCTACAGCCCATACTCTTCTTTGTGCCTCAGATTGGGATCATCCCACAGCTGCAACTGAGCCCCCCAGAACTGGGGTCAGGGGAGATGGGTTCTGCAAGGTCACAGTCAAGTCCTGTCTTTATTTTAAAAAACTGTGTTTTGGGGTTCATTGTGAAATTTTAAAAATCACTTTCGCTTTTTAAAAAGAGTTCACTAAAAAAAATCACTGAAAATGATTCTCTTCCTGACGGAGCTGTCTTGGCACCCCCTTAAATTTTGCGCCCCAAACCAAGTGCCTCCCTTGCCTCTCCCTACTCCCAAGGAGACAGCCTCATCAGCCAGCAGAGGATTTCCTCCTCCTATTTTCAGCATTGTAATACTAGGTTTTTTTTTTTTCCTTCAAGGAATTTTGGGGGCTGAGTCACAGTCGTAAAGACCTTTCTTGGTTTCACCTTTGAAAATGCAGCTCGGAGGGGCGCCTGGGTGGCTCAGTTGGTTAAGCAGCTGCCTTCAGCTCAGGTCATGATCCCAGGGTCCTGGATCGAGCCCCGCATCGGGCTCCCTGCTCGGCGGGGAGCCTGCTACTCCCTCTCCCTCTGCCTGCCTCTCTGCCTACTTGTTCTCTCTCTCTATCTCTGTCAAATAAATAAATAAAATCTTTAAAAAATAAAAAATTAAAAAAAAAAAAAGAAAATGCAGCTCGGCCTCTGACAGACACCGCTGTTGGGACCATGGGTTTCTTACAAACCCAGGTCTGACGCAAGCCTGTGGGACTCACTGTGGCCCCATGTTCTGTAGCTGGGTGCGCATGTTTGGGGGTGGGGGTGGGGGTAGGAGTTCGGTTTTTAAACCGAAGCCACATGACAAAGGAGCCGAGAAATAAGGCTTTCCCTGAAGACTGATGCCAGCCCTCTGGCAGGTGGGTGCTTTTGGCCTGGGCCCGGTGCATCCCGGGGCTGTGGGTGGGCCACACTGCTCCGTCTCCCTGGGGGTGTCTGCAGAAGGGCGTGGGTGGCCCAGGTGCCCTCAACAGATCACAAGTCCAGCCTCATGCATTTCACGTGGGAATTGGCTGTGTTTCGTGGAGTCTTTTTTTTTTTTTTTAAATCATTTAAAAATAACCTTGTTTCTTGTGCGTGTGCCTTTTTTTAATTGCAAAAGTAATAGGGGTCATGGTAGAAATTGAAAAGGAAAGAAAAGTAGTCTGGGAAAACATACACCAGTTGCTTTCTTCTGGATTTTTGCTTTATATTTATTTTTGCCTTAATTAAAAAAAAACCCAAAAAACTCTTACTTTTTAGAGCAGTCTTAGGTTCACAGCAAAATGGAAGAGAAAGGACGGAGGGTTCCTATATATACACCCCTTGTCCCCCAGCCTGCCATTATCAACATCGAGCATTCTCCTTAATGTTTCATTTTCTTCAGATTTATATTATACATATGTTTTTTGAATTTCTCTCCCCTCCCCCCAGTCTTGCTTCAGTAATTCTTAAATTAGTGTGATTAAGGTGAAAGGTCTTATGAGGTCATTTCTTGTTGACCTTTCCTCTGAGGAATGCAGCTGAGCTTACAGTGGGGAGGGGGTGGTCCCCAGACGACCTGCTCTTGGAATATTTATCATGTGGAGATTTCCCAGAATGTGCTTAGAAGGATTTAGGGCCTATGAAGACTCTGCCCTTCCTGTCTCTTTTATCAGTGGATTTTTTTTTTTTTCTCAGTGGTGTTTGGGGGGAGGGGGGTGTGGGAGCCACTTTCCATTAGCAATGTTTAGCCTTCCTCATGAGTTAGAAAATAGAACTGTAGTAGGAGTGTTTCCAGAACAGTCTCTAGTGTTAAAGGAAACACCTAATTGTAGGATGCTTCTGGCAATTAATACTTGCATGGGGCATGCTTGTCTGCCAGCTTGGGGGCTGCACAGTGGTGCGGGGTTTCCAAGAGGGGCGTGTGCAAGAACTGGGGAAGTGTTTGCCTTCTCAGTGATGTGTGCTGGGAAAAAAGCGCCTTTCCCTCGTGAACCTGTAGACGCGGGCTAATTTTGTTCACGTCTGCGTAGCTGCTGCCCGGCACAGGCCGTGGCCCATTGTCGGTGCTCATCAGACTGCAGGAAGGAACTGAGAGGCCCTTTGGGGCTTCTTGGTAAAATTACCTTGAACCTCTCAAACCTGAGCTGACTGACCTCACCCATTGTCTGGCCCGCGTGGTCTGTAAAAGCCTTGAATTTATAATCACAGATTGATGGCAAATCTAAATTTTATTCATCACCCTGGCCCTTGGACACCGTTTATTCTACTCTAGAATACCCGTCTATTAGCTTCTGGACTTCATTTCAGTCGCTGCCATGCATGGGCCTGGTTGGTCTCTTGTGAAGTTAGAGAATCCTTCACAATGTTCTATGAATGGCTGAGGCTGCCTTTCAAATCCAGAGCTTCGAGAGCTGACAAATGCTCATTTAAGGGAAGAAAAAACTTGGGGACCGTGATCTTCTACTCTAGTGGCCTGTAAATTGAATCCTTCTGACCACCTCTCTTTAGATGAATTCTGTATCAATTGCTGGGTTGCTTGGCTCTGAGTAATGCTTTTGCCACCAACACCAGTCTTGACTTTGAGTGAACATTGTGTCTACGAGCATTGAAGATTATGGGGAAGGAGAGGGGAAAAAAAAGGATCGGGACAGGGGGCGCCTGGGTGGTTCAGTTGGTTAAGCGACTGCCTTCGGCTCAGGTCGTGATCCTGGAGTCCCAGGATCGAGTCCCGCATCGGGCTCCCTGCTCGGCAGGGAGCCTGCTTCTCCCTCTGACCCTCCCCCCTCTCATGTGCTCTCTATCTCTCTCATTCTCTCTCTCAAATAAATAAATAAAATCTTTAAAAAAATAAAAAGGATCGGGACATTGGCATATGGGTATTTTGCCTCCATTAATGTTGGTCGATCTGCAGTCTGTCTCGGCCATTGTGAGGAGTGCTAAACAGCTGGACTCTGTTTACCTGACCCCCACTGGGCCGCGTTTCAGGGCCTCTTGTTTTGAGAATGAAGAATAGGGCATTTTAATTCAAGACTGAAGGAGCGAGAAAGTCTGGGGGGCTCTTGGTGGGTTCATGCCCAAGTCTCTCAGTTCTTCCTAATGGAATCTCTTGACTCTTGATTTGGATTTGATGACACAACAGAGGCGTTTCTGCCTCCTGCTGTGAATCCAGTGGTGGCCTTATTCATCTTTTAGAGAGCTGAGATTGTTATTGCCTGTGCAAAAGGCTCATCCCCTTGATTGTTTGAAGAGTTCGGTAGGTAGCCTTCTTCCTTGCGGCTGTTCTAGCTTCCTCCTCTGTGGCCTCAGGTGTATTTTTGTGTGAGAGGGAAGTTTCTCTCTGATGGTTCAGCAGGTAGGGCTGCCCAAAGCGAGATGATAGGATTTTTGCTTAATCCTCCCATTTACCTTCAAAATACTATGCCCTTTCGTTGGATTTAAAAATTCTTCTTTTGCTTGAGTCTATTTTTGAGTTTGTGATATCTTGAAAAGATTGCAAAATTGTACTGTAATTTGGCAATGGTGACGGTATTAAAGGAAAGGAAATGTTTTCTGAGAAACAGTGTGTGCATGTGTGTGTGTGTGTGTGTGTGTTTTAAGATTTTACTTACTGGAGAGAAAGAGCGAGAAAGAGCACGAGCGGGATAAAGGGCAGAGGGAGAAGCAGGCTCCTTGCTTAGCAGGGAGCCTGATGTGGGGCTCAATCCCAGGACCCTGAGATCATGACCCAAGCCTAAGGCTCTAGATCCTTAACCGATTGAGCCACCCAGACGCCCCTGAGAAACAATGTTTTAAGGCAAATTGTAACTATTAAATTATGAAGAGGTACCCAGAGCATGCCACTCTGTGCATGGCCCAACATACTTTGGTTTTAAATCCCAGTAATGCAGAGTTCACAGTGGTCTGAACTCTGTCAGGCTGAAGTTTATTTTAACAGAAAGCTATGGAAAAAGGTTTATTAAGCAAATAGGGAAAATAAAGTTAGATGGGGAAAGTTGATTCCCTTTAAGAGAAGAAACTTTTCCAACACTTGGGAATCATTCATGAATCTTACCATTAAAATAAACCTGTTAGGACCTTTATGTGATAATCGCCCATCATTTAAGAGCATAACATCAAGAAATATTTTATACATCGACATTTAACTCAAATGGTAGCATATACTATATGCTGTCTTGTATCTTGTTCTTTTCACTTAATATACCCTGGAGATTGTTCCAGATTAGTACATACAGATTGCTCCCATGTTTTTATGGGCACATCATAGCCATTTTATAGGGATACCCTCAGTTATCTGTAGTGTTTCCCTGTTGATAGACATTTAGATTGTTTCAGAGATTTTGGTCTTATAAACAGTGCTGGAGTGAGGATCCTTGATGTCTGTGAGTATATTTGAAATATAAATTCCTAGAAGTGGAATGTGTGTCAAAAAGATACGTGTTTTCAGTGTACATAGATATTGCTGTATTGCCCTCCCAAGAGTTTCTACCCATTTATTCATTTTACTCACTCTTAGGTACTGTTTACCATGTGCTGTGCTAAGAACTGTTATTATTAATAATTCTAACAAATATTAACGTGTTTAATTCTCAGAGTGACTCTTAGAGGTACTGTCATGATCACAGTTTTAAAGATGGGGAAAACTGGGGGGTGCCTGGGTGGCTCAGTCATTAAGTGTCTGCCTTCGGCTCAGGTCATGATCCCAGGGTCCTGGGATCGAGTCCCGCATCAGGCTCCCGGCTCGGCGGGAAGCCTGCTTCTCCCTCTCCCACTCCCCCTGCTTGTGTTCCTTCTCTTGCTGTGTCTCTCTCTGTCAAATAAATAAATAAAATCTTTAAAAAAAAAATAAAGATGGGGAAAACTGAGGCCATGGAGATGATGTAACCCGCACAAGGGCCGCGTGCAGATAGGGGTGAGGGAGGATTTGAACCCAGGCAGTCTGGATCCAGAGTCCCCTCTTAATCATGGTGCTTAACTGCCTGTTAGAGTGAGGAACTACAGTGATGTCAAATGCTTACTTTTTTCCTAATCTGACCAGTGAGATGTCAGGCTTTCTTAATTGTCATTTGGCATTTTTCTTATTAATAGTTGAGGTTGGACATATTTTCACATGTAGACAGGCCATTTGGATTTTCTTGGCCATCTCTCCACTACTTGGTCTTCTTGCCTTTGCGCATTTTTCTCTTAGGTTGCAAGAATTTTTCCTGTGATTTGCTGGAGTTCTTTTGCATATGGAGAAAATTAGCCCTTTGTCAAATGTATTTCAAATGCTTTGTCCTACTTTGTAGTTTCCTTTTTGGCTCTGTACTTTATCAGTCATTTCCTCTCTAGTGTCTGGGATCTAGGTTATGTTTAGAGAGCTCTTCCTCGATCTGAGAGCATTTTTAAAAGTCTCATACTTTCTTCTAGAGCTTTATGGTTTTTTCAAAAAACTTATGTTGGTTTAAAGAGTAACATAGGATCCAGCTTTAGTTTTTTCTAATAACAGTCAGTGGTAGTGACATGCAGCTGTACAGGAATGAGAACCAATCTCCCAGTAGATTAGCATTTGAGGGGTCATGCTATTGTTATAGATTCTGCTGTGACTATTGACAGCTGAGCCTTGCTGTTAGCCATATGGCTCCCGTTTATCACGTGGCTTCCCCCCCCCCTTTGTGCCCAATTTTGCTTTCCCTGGAGTTAATAATTACTTAGCGTTTCCTTTGCTTCATTTTCCATGTATTTAACCTAATTTATTTCAAAACTCCCACCTCTTACCTAAGTTCCTTTATGAGTATTCAAATTCATCAGATGTTCAGATAGTCTGTGTTTTATCCTCATGAAATTTGTCTGGAAGTCTTATGAGCTGCTGTGGTCTGGGCTAGGTTGTTTTCTGGCTTGGTCAGCACCCTCTCGTGTCTCCCATGGTTACCCCAGACACCCTTCTGTCTCTAGCACTCGATGTAGGATCTCTGGCCTAGTCAGCATCAGGGATCTCTCCTGGGAGTACCCCTTGCTTCTCTTCTTGAAATCGTGTTCTTGGAGCCTATCTCATTCTATTTCCATGTTTTCTCTGTCATTTTGGTGGAGCCCCTCCTTCAGTGTGTGGGGAGACCTGTGGGCCGGGAGAAGCTCTGAAAACAGGATGATGGGGTGCAAGGCTGTTTAAGAAGTAGTTAAAGCTTCCAGGTCTTCCTCTGTACTTCCTACTGGGACAGTGACTTAGCTCTCTGAACCCCTACCTCACCCATGTTTCAACTTCCCTCCCCCTCTCAATGTGGCTATAGTACTGTGTTTGGTTAACTCAGTACTTGGTTTATACAATTTTATCACTGTATAAAGTGTTCACTGCTAAGCCAGATTCTTTCTTTTCACTGCTTCCTTCAAAAACTTTGTTTTTCCTGGAGGTAATTCACTTCTTAAAAACTTGCTTGATTGTCTATATACCTACTGCTAATTTCTTTCTTCCAAATAATTTCAACAGACCCGTCATTTTTCTTTCAACTACATTGTACCAAACTTTGAACACATCTTATAACCATTCAGCTTCCCCATCTTTCTCCCCAGTGTGTACCACTGTCTCTAACACCCCCATCGTCTGTCTCCTGTCTGGATGAGTTGTACTTTAGACCCTGTACGCAACCATCATTCAGAGGCTTTCCTTCATTGTTTTCCTTTCCTGGACCCACTCTTTCCTGGACTCTATATCCTTTAGTTTCATAGTTTTCTGCATTGTTTTGATAGAATACATAGTCTAGTAGCTTTCTCAGAAAAGTGCAGAGGAGCTAAATTTCTTTAGAATTTTTGCTTGGAAAAATGCCTTTAATGTATGGTTAGATTTGCTTGATAATTTTACTACACATGGAATTAAAAATTCCTTGAAATTTGAAGACATTGAAATTTTGCTTCCTTGAAATTTTGAAGACTGTTCCCTTGTCATCTAGTATCCTTTGTATGTGATTTATTTTCTTTCTGGAACATTTTAGAATCTTCACCTGATTTCTCCTATTTAGAAGTTTTACAGTATTTAGCATATATCTCAGTGGGTCCTTTTAAAATTACTTTTGCTGGGCATTTGCTTTTCTTTTTAATTTGGAGACATTTGTCTATCAGTCTGGAACATTTCTTGAATTAAAAAAACAGTTTCTTTTAATTCTCTCTTTCTGTAACTTCTATTATTTTAGGATTAGGCCTTATGATTTCCCTATCTTTTTAAATTTCTGTTTGTTTTTATGCTCTACTGTCTATGAAATTTCTTTAGATTAACCTTTCAACTAACTATAGTATAGAAACAAAAATTTCAGTTATCTATATTATTAATTCTCAAGAGCTGTTGGCCTGTTTTTATAGCATCTCTCCCTATATTTTGAGACACAGTGTTCTCTCTGGGGATCTTAATTCTAGATTTAAAAACATTTTCCTCTGCTCCCTGTAATGTCTGCATTTTTCAGAAGGCTTTTCTCTTCCTCTGCATTTTGGTCCAGACTTTCATTTTGTAAGCTTTCCTTAAATGTTTGCTGATCCTTGGCTGTTTATTGAGAGCAAGTATTAAGAGTGTAAGATACAGAAAATCAGATCTGAACCTCTGTGCATGTGGACATGGTTTGTCCATTGTTGATTTTTCTTTAAAGTGATGAAGCAGCAACTGGTCCTTTTGTTGGAAGAAACCCTCAAATGTTAGTATGTGTGTTTGTTCAGATTCTCCAGAGAATGATTTCTCAAGCCTTTCCTGGAATAAGCCTGGGGATAAGCTAAGAGTATTCTGGAAGCAGGATGGAGGAAGGGGACAGTAGGTCCCGTGGGGGTAGTAAGTAGACTTTTCCTTAATTTCCACCATCGCTTGCTACGTTTTCAGCACAGAATCACATCTCCCTTTTTCATTGTACCTGGTGCTATGTTGAGTTTCTGATCTCCCCCATTCGATTTCATTGGACAGTAAGCCTCTTAACTGGTAGTTGGGGCAGATAGGGGAGGGGACCTGGGGCCCCGAGGTCCATCCTTTTTGTATCTGACCTGCACCCTCTGTTCTATCCTTCCCCTCACCCCCCCCCTTCAGCGGGGCCTCCCAGGGGCTTTGGCAGGGAACTGGCCTATTTGTTGGAACCCCTGGGAATCACTTAGGGCACCATCATCAGTTACTTCTCGCTGCTTTCCATTCATTGTCCAAGGGTCAGCTGAATGCCTTGTCTGCTCTTGTCTTTGCTGAGTATTGTTTTGTCCTTTTGAAGAGGTGTGTTTGCTGTCCTTTTGGTGGATCTTTGGAGGCAGAAGTGATACAGGCATGTGGTTTATCTGTCACGTTTATTTTGCCAAGAAGCAAAAATTTGCTGTAGAAGCAGTGATCATACCAGATCTAAATTGTTCAAAAAAAGAATTAGGTAACCTTTTCATTTTCTAGGGATGCAGATTTAGTCCAGTGTGCGTGGGTCAGTCGAAGAGAACTTAACAGGATTTGTTATATGATGGGTTTGCCGTGCAGACATGGCAGGTGCCCTACACTCACTCAGTTTTCTTGTCTCTTTCTCACTTGCACACAGAAAATCAAGCTCTGTCTGTCTGAGAGGTTTGTTTCTGTTTTTTGCTTTTTTGGATTGTTTTGTTTTGTTTTGTTTTTAGATCTCTTGACCACAGATGTTTTCACTGGCTCTGTGGGGGGTTGGCTGGCCTCCATCGGTCTAGCACTTCTCTTCTGGATGGAACAAAGAGAAGATGTCCCTGACAACTCAGGGCCGTGGAAATCCTGCTGTGCTTTCTCTGCTTTGTGTCTGTTCTGTTGGGTGGGGTGGGAAAAAGGACGAGAATTTCACTCCTGATGAGCCACGAATGAGACATTTCTGAGCAGGAATCCAGGAGATGCCGGGCTATTGATTTAATTTTGGCTTCTTAGGGAGGTCTTGGTGGCCTTGGGGATGAAGCGATGGGAAGGAGGGAGACACTGGCAGAATAAACAAGATTCTGAAAATAGGGTGTCATGGGGGTTGGCACCGGGGATGGGACTTGGCTCAGAACAGCTACTTTACCAGTGCCACCAAGCAGTTATGTGACCCCCTAGGAATTTCCCCATGACCTCACCTTCCCAGGGGTTGTAGCCAAAGAACTAGAAGCACAGGGCTGCCTTTAGCAAAGTTCCCCTACGATACACACCCACAAATCTAACAGCTCCTCAAAGTTCAGCGTGAAGGAGCAGAGAGAAATCACCTGTGAGCCCATAACGTGCCCATGTTCTGGGTTGTCTTTAGACCTTGGGCAAGTGTGATAGTTTCCATGCTTTGTGTGTGTGTGTGTGTTTGTGTGTGTGGAAATGGAGAAGCCGGAGGGAGAAGGAAGTGAGCTCATAACTAGCTTTTCAACACAGTGCTGACTTTTGCATTTCTTTGTACAGTATTTTGCCAGGCCTTTGACATCCGTTTAAAGAAGAAAAATTCTTTCTCCTTGAACATCTGTGCAAAATCAGATAGGGCGCAGGGTTCAGAGCCCAGCGAAAGTATGGGATAATTTGGCCCATTTCTGAAAGCCGGAGTGAGAGACAACAGATCCACTCTATTGTAGTGTACTGGCACTAACCCAGTAGCCAAGGCAGGCCGACAAATTGTGCCGAAAAGATGCATTCATAGTGCTACGTAATCACATTTTGAAAAATGTGCAGTAGATAAGCGGGGAAATAACGCATTCTGGCTGCTTCATAAATAAACGTAGTTAAGGATGGCTGTCACTCACGTTTGTATCTCTGGTGTTGGGCGTGCACATCAAAAAAAGCAAACCCAATTCGCTAAACCAGCTTGGCATACATACAGCCCCCTCCAAATTCAGCATCGGTTCATCGCATTCTAGCCCGTGCATCGCTGTGAGCCAGGAAATCGCGTTTAATTAGGTCATTTGTTCTTGAGAGTTCTGTCCTTGCAAAGAAGGAGAGGAATTTTTATGGGCAGTTGGCATACGTAAAAAGTCAGAGGTTCCACGGTTTGCTTAAATTTCAGGTGATACTTGGGAAAATTCCTTAAGAAGGAATTTTGTAGATTTCAGGATCTCAGTCAGCCTGGGTACAGTTTCTTCAGGTTTTGATTTTCGTTTACTCTCGTTTTTTTGCCTCTCGACCTGGAGTCTTTGGAATCCTAAGGGGTTGTGTCTGTGGAATGCAGGCCTGTGAGGTGTTTTCAGGATTTCAGAAAGCCAACCAGCAGAATCCTGCAGTCATGGAGGCCCGGAGTGGGAGTGGGAGGTGGGCCATCTCGTTAAGTCCTTGCACATTAACAGAAGCATTGGCGTTGTTTGGCTTGGCCGCGCCTTTCTCCCCGGGGCGTGGTGCCACGCAGTCACCCGCTGATCACAAGGACTTACTGACCATTCCTTACATGTGCCTTTTATGCACAACAAGGAAGTCGTTGCGGCCCGAGGCATGCGTTTTCTTTCTCTTTCTCCATCAAGGGATGGGGCTTGGGGAGTGGTAAGGTAGGAGACTAGGGACAGGGACCCTGATCCAGAGAGAAGTGACCACGGTCTGCGCTGAAGGCCAGCTGTCCCCACACTGCTCTGTTCACTCCCCCCAAGTGTACCCAGTATGGGGGGTGGTGTTCCTTTATACTGGTGCTGATGGGGGAGTGCTCTCATCCCATCCCAGTTTGCAGCTCTATTAGCAAACACCAGGGACCCGCCGCAGCTGTGGTCTCCGAGACAGAAGGGTCTCCACTGCTGGGGTATGGGAGCATTCCACTGGAGTCCTGGCTGCTTGCTTGCTTTCCAGCTCCAGACTACAGAATGTTTATGTCAGGTATTAGAAATACACAGACCGGAAGGAAATTGACCAAAACGTGAAGGACTTTTGTTTGCCGGCCCTCCGCTGATATGCCAGATTACCAAATTTTGCAACACGGTGCAGTGATTGTCTTTCTGCTTTAACTTGGCAAATGATCAGTAATGAGATCTATCCTGTTGTTTGAAAGTGGGAGGGGACTATATGTATTTTTGGTGTGTATCGGAATGTTCTCAAAGGTTGCTGACTCAGAGCACCTGATGAGGTTCACGGGGTGTGAGTCCGGCACACCTGAGGATTCTCAAACACATGGGAGGTGCTGTGGCCGAAACTCCACTGAGAGCTACAAGGAAAACCCTGGAGCAGAAGCTTAGGCTTTCTGCTTATCGCTGCCCGAAAGTTTCGTATTTCTTCTTTTGCGCAGGTTCCAGATGTTTTTGGAAGGCTTGAAAGTGAATAAAATAGCTCTTTGACAAAACTGACAGAAACTGAGAGGTTCGGGAAGGGGGGTGGGCCCAGTGAGTCATTGTACGGAAGCATTGTGTTGTTAGCTTTGGCAAAGATAGTTCTTAGAGAAAGCTCTGAAGTGACTCACTTTTCTGGGGCACGTGAGCTCTCTGCCTTGTCTCCTATTCGATTGCCATTCCCTGCCCTTGAATAGCAGTAACCAACACTTTCAGAGCACATGCTAGGTGTCAGGCATGGTTCTGAGCACTTTACATATATCACATTCTCAACATAACACTGAGAGGTGGACACTGTTACATTCGAGGAAACTGAGGCACAGAGAGGTCAAGCAACATGCCCAAAGTCACACAGCTGTAATCAGTAGAGGCATGATTTGAACCCAGGTTTTGCCCTCAACCACACCCCTGCCTCTGACTGGGCTAGTGGGGATGGGTGGGTGTGGTTCGTGGTTAAATTCAGGTAGAGGGTTTTGCTGAAGCGCTCTCTGTAGCAGGTGTTGGGCAGCCTGATTTAATTAATTTTTTGCTGACCAGCCAGTCTTTATTGAGGCACCTGTCTGCCATTCAAAACCAGGAGGTGTAACGTGGTTCTGTTTTCAAGGAATTCAGGGCCAGAGTTGGGATGTGAGATAATGTTGCTATGAAAATTTACATAAGACATAGTTGTTTTGTTTTTTAAAGATCTTTTTATTTGAGAGAGAGCATGAGTGGGGGGTTAGAGACAACCTCGAGCAGACTCCCTGCTGAGCGGGGCGGGGCGGGGGGGGGGGCCCTGATGCGGGGCTTGATCTCACAACGCCGAGACCATGACCTGAGTCACAATCAGGAGTCGGATGCTTAACTGACTGAGCCACCCAGGCGCCCCTAAGACATAGTTCTTTAGAAGGAACTCTATGAGGGGATGTTTGTATCTGTCTTGGGAGAAAAATAAGTTGCTGTTTTAAGTGAGAGATGGAAATATACCCAGAAGTGGGGGAGCTCCAGTACCTCTTTAATCTTCAACTGGTTTCTCCTGGTCTGAGAACAAGATTTAAGTCTTTCCTATCTTAAAAAACAAAAGTGAGCTAAAAAAATTTCCTTCCCAAACCATTCCTCCTGTTGACGTGTTCCCGGCCTCTCAGATGGATTCCTTGAAAGAACCATCTTTGAATGAGAGAGCTTAACTCTCTCACCTAATGCTCATTTCCAACTCGTTCCTATAAGGCTTCCAGTGGAGTCATTCCACTGCGGTAGTGCTTATTCTAAAACACATACACTTCTTAAAGATTTAAAAGTAATACATGCTTACTGCAGAAATGAAAACATGTATGCAAAAAAAAAAACCCCAAAACCTGTAACCTGTAAGAAATCATTGTAATTTGTAAGAAATTAGCATTGATGTTAGGCCACCTCTCTTCCCCTTAGCTGCAAATTTTTATCAGTTATGAGTTTTATAATGCAAAGGATTGTAGCATATTTATTCTGCTCTAATACCACAATTTCTCATAACTCTTAGTCAGTGCTTATCACCACTTTTCTTACTGTGGCCATTCCTGAGGCTTTTCATTTTGATTCATTCTTGGTTGGCAGGATCTCACTGTCGGATTGTTTTATTTAAAGCAGTCCTTGTGGGGACTGCATTCCCTGAGTTCTTCACTGCTTCAAGAGTGGCTGTTTCTTGCGCTTATATTTGAAGGATAATTTGGCTGAGTATCAAGTTCTTGGGTCACACTTTTTTGCCCTCAGAATTCCAGACGTTGTTGTCCATTTTCAGCATTGGGTATTTCTGGAGGAGAAAGCTAAGGCCAGGTTCATGTTTCTTCGCTCTTACACAGGACTGGTTTTTCTCAACAGATGTGCCTGTATGCTCTTTCATTCTTTCTAGAGTTTAGAGATTTATTTACTAGCCTGTCTGGGCATTGGTTGTTTTAGGTCTCTTTCCTGGGATTTTCTGTACCACAGTATCTGTAGATTCAGGTCTGTTTTTGCATCAGAAAGTTTTCTTCTGTTAGATCTGTTAATATTTCTGCACATATGTTGAATAGTCTTCACTTTTCAAGAACTATATTTGTTATGTTCTGTTCAAATCTAGCATCTAAATCTAGCATCTGTTCTTACAACCATTTATATATCTTTGTTTCTTTCCATTTAATTTTGAGTAATTTCCTCAAGTTTGTTCCCTGTGTCTCTTTGTGTTTTCTGAAGCTGGCTCTGTTTTATTGTTGCTGTTCTAGCCTGTAATTTTTTTTTTCCTAATCCACATCTTCTGTTCTATCAGTCCATTGAAAACCATTAGATTAATGGTAGTCATTTCTTGGAAACTTCCTATCTAGTCTCTGAGTGCCCTTTTTTAGAGAGACCATTTTATTGTAAATATTTTTCAAATGATGGAGAGCTGTGTTTTCTGAACTCTGAATCTGTTACCTTTGTTGATTTTCATGGCTACACCATGGGTGTTCAACCTGTGCATTCAGAAGGGGCCTCGCACTGGGACTAATGCTCTGCTGCGACTGTCTTGAAATTCTTAATTTTTGAACAAGGGGCCCTGCATTTTCATACCGTAGCCCCTCCTGTTGATTATTTTTACAATGCATATTATTATCTGCCTTCTGCCTGGGTTCTTACTCCATGATTACTCATATTTGAATGAGGCTGAGCTGTTTGCTAAAAACCCTAACGTGTAGGATATGTTGAAGGTCGGAAGGCTGGGGTGGGGAGTATTGCAAAACATCTGCTCTTATTTGTTGCGTCCACTGTTTTTTTTTTGTACCATTTCTGTTACTTCTTCTACCCTGAGAGTAATCTTCCTTCGGTTTTAACAAGTATTTTAATGTGTCATTTTAAAGTGACATGCTGTAATAGGGGTGTGCAGAAGGTATGATAATTAGAACATTGTTTATACTATTAGAATCTAAAAGCAGTTTATGAAACAGTGTGTGTAGTGTGATCCCATCTTTTGCTTTTTTTAAAAGCTGTGCATTAAAATATATTTGAAGGGAAATATACCAACATGTTGTTTCCCAGACTTCTCAAATCCATTCTACTCTTGCCTGTGGTGATTGCGGGCAGTGGGAGCTGCATCGTTTGGCGTTTCTCAGTAATAGTCTCAAGAATTCGTGAGAAACTCTTTTCTAGAGGGTGGTTTCAGTTACCCTACTTACTCTGTTTCTGCCTATTGAAGTAAAATTCATTCTTATGTTTTTGGCTGATGCTAATAGTTGGTCATCTTTAAGCCGATGACTATTTTTTAAGGTCCGTAATTTTAGTGATGAGTACTTTGAATGGGGAAGAACCGGTTTAATAAACACTTCTCTTGAAAAACAAAAACCAAACAACCCTCTGATTCTTAGTGCTCACTGATTCCCGTGGTGTTAATATTCCCACCACGGCCGATTTCAGGCTACCCACGTGGCATCATTGAACACAGAATTAGAAGGGGGTATGATGTAGCACGCTGTTCTGTAATATCGTCACTATACGTATACAGTGGGCAAAAATCACCTTGTGTAGAGATAACAGTAAAAATGTAGGAACATAATTAGGAAGTGATGACGTTTGAGTATTTATCACCTTCTTTTTAATATAATTTAAGTGTAACTTTATTTTATTTTTTTTTAAGATTTTATATTTATTTACTTGACAGAGAGAGAGAGAACACAAGCAGGGGGAGTGGGAGAGGGAGAAGCAGACCCCCCACCCCGCTCAGCAGAGAGCCCAGTGCGGGACTTGATCCCAGGATCCTGGGATCATGACCTGAGCTGAAGACAGACACTTAACCGACTGAGCCACCCAGGCATCCCAGTGTAACTTTATTTTTTAATAATGCCTTTTTAACAAGTGGCTGGTAAAAATTCCCCAAAATTTAACAGTGGCTCTCAGGAGCTGATTCAGACTGGCTCCAGATTACTACTGGAAAGAACTCTTGACAGGACGAGTAAAGTAAGTAAAGGGGCACTTGGCTGGCTCAGTCAGTAGGGATGCGACTCTTGATCTGGGGGTTGTGAGTTTGAGCCCCACATTGGGTGTAGAGATTACTTAAAAATAAAATCTTAAAAAAAAAAACCCCAAAAAGTAAAGCATTTCAGGCATTGGCGTTAATCTGGTTCTTCAGGTGCTGTTTTGATCTAGAATTTTATTCTGGGGTGGCTTGCTTTTCTGCATAAGATTGCATATGATCAGAATACCAGTAGACGATGGGAAATAATCGAGTACTGTGCTCCTTATTATATAATTTCTTGGCATTTGGAATAGGATGGTACCTTTCTTGGTGGACACCATTCTTGGCATATCATCCTTTAGGAGACTTAATACATCCCAGATGATTTTGATTCTCTAACATTTAATCATTCATCTTTTTTTGTTGTGTTGGTAAACCATACATAACATAAACTTTACCATTTTAACCATTTTTGAGTTTACCTTTCGATGGCATTAAGTACACTCGCACTGTTGTACAACCATCTCCGCCATGCATTTCCAGAACTTTTTCATCTTCTTCAGATGAAATAATGTATCCATCAGCAGTAATTCCCCCCTTAGCCCAGCATCTGGCAGCTTCCGTTCTGCTTGCTGCCTCTGTGAATTTACCTCTTCTAGCTACTTCATACAAGAGGAATCATACAATGTTTGTCCGTTTGTGTCTGGCTTATTTTACTTAGCATCATATCTTCAAGGTTCATCCATGTTGTATGTGTCAGAATTTCCTTTTTCCTTTTTTAAAGGCTGAATTATATATATATATATTTTTAAAGGCTGAATTATATATATAATTATATATATATATATATATATATATATATATAATTACTATTTTGGAGAGAGAGAGCATGTGCGAGTGGGAGGTGGGGAGGGGGAGGAGGGAGAGAGAGAATCGTAAGCAGGTTCCATGCCCAGCACGGAGCCTGACACAGGGCTTGATCTCATGACCCTGTGATCCTGACCTAAGCCAAAACCATGAGTCGGATGCCCAACTGACTGAGCCACTCCGGTGCCCCAAGGCTGAATAATACTGCATTGCACGTATATGCCACATTTTGTTTGTCCCTTCATCTGTTGGTAGACACTTGGGCTGCCTCTACCTTTTGGCTATCATGAATAATGCTGCTATGTACCTCGGTGTACAACTATCCGGTCAAAGCTCTGCTTTCACTTTTCTTTGGGATATATACCCAGAAGTGGAATTGCTGGATTATATGGTAATTCTGTGTGTAATTTTTTGAGGTATCGCCATATTATTTTATACTGCTCACTCATCATTTTTTGACCTGGAAGTCAATATAACTTTCCCCAATGATTGCATTCTTGTTGATTGTATTCCTTCCTGTGCAGATAATATGTCTTTCTATGAGTTTATCTTTTGTGAATGGTGTTCTTTTAGCACATCATATATTTGAATGTCTAAAGTGTGATGTGATAGCCCAATTAAATGTAAAGATAGTATCATAACATAAAGCATAATATGATGAGTGCCAGAAGACAAATACAGTATGTTCTGAGTGCTCAAATGGAGAGGAACAGGAAAAATTTTGTGGAGGATGTGGCATTTTAGATAATTTTTGGTAAAGGAATAAAATGTTGCCAGGTGGAGATTTGGAGAAGGATAATCCAGGCAGAGGTAAGGAAAGCGGGCTACGCGTCTTGAGTAGAGAAAGAGAGAAATGTATGGAGAGGTAAGTTTGGGTCACCCTAAGGGATCTGGGATGTTAGGCTAAATTGGAGAGCTGCAAAAGGCTTTTCAGTAGGAATTCAGTAACAGAATTTTAGTTGAGTTGAAAACATTTTAATCTGGGCAGTCAGATGGATTACCATTTGGAGCTGGAGATTGTATTTGCAAAAGCCATTTGGCTGTTGAAATAATCTAGCTGAGAGGTCTTACAGGGAAATAGAAAGTTAGTTCTCTTATTCCCATTTTCCTCTTGGTGATGTAATGTCCATGACCAGAGTTCTGTTCAATTTTGTCTGTCACCTTTTTACTTTTATTTACATCATTCGATTGAATATGACATGTAATATATATTGACCATTCTTTAGGGAGTCCGTCAAATCATTAAGACAATGAATTGTGACCCGAGAAAAGTCAAATAAAATCCTGAGGGGGGGGAAAAGTGTTCAATGTGGTATTTCAAGCTGTGAAGACAAATACTCTCCAAGCTCTAAAGTTCCTCCCAATGGGTGCAGTGTTTTTTTCTACTGAACACGAGTTGGCAGTGTTACCAACTTGAACTTGGCCGTTGGTCATCCTTTGGAGTGTGGACTCTTCTGGTGAGGCTGACCTTTCATGGTTTAGCAGCACCCAGGAGGGGTCCGGAGCAGTTCCTGTAAGAACAAAGTGTCATAAATGACAGTTGAATGAATGAATGAAGTTTTCAAATAGAAAGGCAAGAGGAAGGTACTTAAAGGTTTACAGTAATGCCCTGGTGCCTTGACCACTTCCTGGACTGCACAAGGTTACTTGAGGGCCCGATGTGGGCCTCCCTGTATCATGAGGACGGTGAGGGCTGAGCTGGCCACAGCTAATGCCCTTTGAAGGCCCTTCTTTCCTAGAGATGAGTTCCTGAGTAGTCCTCCTTCAGAGTGGTTTGTGGTATTTCAAGGTGTGTTTGGGGAAAAGTGTTGGCCTCTCGCATCAGGAGGTTTCTGAGGTCGAAACACCAGGTTGGCTGTAAAGTGATAGGGCGCATGGATGTTTGCAAGCACTGCGAGTGTAGACCATCACCGGCTTCCCGGCATTCCTTCCCCAGGGCGGGAGAGAGCACTTCTGCCTGTTGCGGGATACCTGGCCCCTTAGCATCATTATGTTCCCAGGGAGTGACCAGGCTGGGTGGCCTTCCAGTGCTGGCTGATGGAGGTGTGCTTTTCAGCTAGGTCATAGTGTGACCAGGTGCATGAACTCATGCCATCTGAAGGGCTTGAAGTAGGAAGGCAGGCTTCTTAAGGTTGTGAGTGTCAGAAAATAAGTATTTTTTTTTTTTGATCATGTGAGAATAAGAGATCCCATTAAGTTAAGAAACCTGTTATTATAGAGAGCAGTATAGAAAAGGGTTGGAATAAATGATAAATTCACCAGATTATGGAAATCATAGGAAAAGAAATTTCCTAAGCAACCAAATGTAATATTAAAATAAAATATGTATTCAGTACAGACAATATTTACTTATTTTTGCCATGCATATTACAAAGACTTCTCAAGTAAGGCGTAGTTGAATTTTTAATTTAAAAACTAGTTTGGGGGAGCGCTTGGGTGGCTCAGTTGGTTAAGTGTCGGACTTTTGGTTTTGGCTCAGGTCATGATCTCATGGGTTGTGAGATCGAGCCCTGTGATATAATAAATATATTTCAAATTTTTATTTTCAGTTTGAATTTTATTCACAGCCAAGGTTGGTGATTTCTGTTAACAGAAACCTTTTGAGTGATGGTTGTTTAAAAGCTCATTTTTTCTTTCTCATTGAAGTTCTTTGTCTCCATATTATACAATATTTTCTTTACTAGAAGTGTCTGTATTTAGTGATTGAGATTTGCCCCTGTCTTCTGTCTTTTGCCTGTTACCACTGTGTCATTCCCTTTTGTCCCTGTCTCTTTGGTTTTCTTGACCCTGACTGTAATAGCCTTTATATTAGCTTTTCTCTTTTTGAGCTGATCTGTTGAAGAATTGTTACTTTAGCAACGCCCAGGTGTGTGCAGTGGGGCAACTGAAGCAATCTCCACTCTTTTGTTATTTTCTTTAAAAATTTATTTTATTATTTGTTATTTTTTATTTTAAGTAGGCTCCATGCCCACTCTGGGTCTCGATCTCATAACCCTGAGATCAAGAGTCTCACACTCTACCAACTCAGCCAGCCAGGCACCCCTCTTTTATTCTTTTTTTTTTTTTTTTAAGATTTTATTTATTTATTTGATAGAGAGCACAAGTAGGCAGAGTGGCAGGCAGAGGGAGAGGGAGAAGCAGGCTCTCTGCTGAGCAGGGAGCTGGACGTGGGGCTCGATCCCAGGACCCCAGGATCATGCATGACCCGAGCAGAAGGCAGCCGCTTAACCGACTGAGCCACCCAGGCGCCCCTTTTATTATTTTCTTTTAAAAATATTTCACAATGGTCTCCTTCCTGTGAGGATCTTTTGCATTGGTATATGGACAGTTACTGTGCAAAACTTTTAAAATGGATGCTCTTCCTTTGTTGTACCTCTGTATCATCTTAAGGAGTGGTGAAACTTTGGAAAATGTCCTTTCTCTTAGGCTCTTCTTTCTAGGGATACTTTCATTATAAATCAGTGCTTGAAAAAGATCCTACCTTGAAGTCTTTACCTCCGTATATGTTTATTTTGTACCTTTTTCTCCCTCCCAAACTTATTACTAGCAAAATGAAGGTTGACTGATAGGAGATTTGCAGGGTCCACTTCCTTCCCAGCCAGGTAATTGATAGATGACATTTCCAGTAGTTCTGTAAACTACAGTGTCCTAGCTCAGGCTGTTGGAACACAACATACAGTAGACTTGAGTGGCTTAACAACACAAATATATTTTTCGCAGTTCGGGAAGCTGACAAGTCCAAGATCAAGGTGCTGGCTAATTTGATTCCTAGTGAGACCTCTCTTCCTGGCTTGAAGATGACCTCCTCCTCAACTGTCCTCACATGCTCTTTCCTCGGTAGATGTGTGTGTGGAGAGGGGAGATCTTTCTCTCTTCCTGTTCTTATAAAGGCCACTAATCCTATCAGATTAGGACCCCACCTTGATGACCTCAGTTAACCATAATTATTTCCTAAAAGTCCTGCCTCCAAGTTCAGTCCCATTTGGGGTTAGGGCTTTAACATACGCATTTTAGCGGGGGAGAGGGGGGCTGGGGGTGCTCAATTCAGTTCATAGCATGTAGTTTCTGTTTTTCCTCCCCATTAAAAACAGACTTGAACACAGGTAGTCCTTGACTCCAGAGTATCAATTCAAATGCTCTCAATGTACAGACAGTGGCCTCTTGCCACCTCCCTTAGACCAGCTTCTGATTCCGTTGCCCTCCTGTGCCCCCCTCCCTGGGACTGAAAACTTGATACACAGCGTGGCCTGGACCTTATGCTCCTGCGCAGCACTGCTGAGGTGTTAGAGGAACTCCCAGTCCCGCCACCCCAGCTCTTCGCCTCTGATGCTACTGCATGGCCGGGTTCCCAGAGTGGACTTGGTTTTCCTGCCCCCGAGAGCTTCGGCCTGAAGCCCCAACAAAGCAGATTCTTTGCCTGTGACGTGGAGACCCTGTCTATGGTGTCCAGAGTCATTGTGCAAGTGCAAATTTTGCATTTATTTATTTATTCATTCGTGCATGCATGCATGCAAGCAAGCTCTGTGCCCAACGTGGGGCTTGAACTCACGACCCCGAGATCAAGAGTCACATGCTGCATGGACTGAGCCAGCCAGGCGCCCCTGTTTTGTGTTTCTTTAACTTAAACATTTTAACAAGTTGATTCTCCTATGTGGCACAATCTTCATGTTTGTAATTTTTTTTTTTTTTAAGATTTTATTTATTTATTTGAGACAGAGAGAATGAGAGACAGAGAGCATGAGAGGGAGGAGGGTCAGAGGGAGAAGCAGACTCCCCGCTGAGCAGGGAGCCCGATGCGGGACTCGATCCCGGGACTCCAGGATCATGAGCTGAGCCGAAGGCAGTCGCTTAACCGACTGAGCCACCCAGGCGCCCTTGCTTTGAACATTTTTTCTTTTTAAAGATTTTATTTATTTATTTGAGAGAGAAAATGAGATAGAGCATGAGAGGGGGGAGTGGGAGAGGGAGAAGCAGGCTTCCCGCTGAGCAGGGAGCCCGATGCGGGACTCAATCCCGGGACTCCAGGATCATGACCTGAGCCGAAGGCAGTTACTTAACCGACTGAGCCACCCAGGCGCCCTTTGTTTGTAATTTTTGAGCGTACGCTATCCCAGGCAGCAGATGCGAAGTGATTGGGTTCACTGTTCTCTGGGTATTTGGAGCTGATATGAATGTAAATAAGGCTCCAAAGAACACCTTTGTGCCTGAAGCCTCTTTCTTCCCTGGGATGATTTCGCAAAGATAAAGTCTGCAAAATGGCAAATTCTAGGGAGTGCACAGTATTTATGCCATCGATGCATATTGGTTTCTAGAAGTGTCGTATCACATTTCCATCAACACTGGGCATATAACATTGAGTTTTACTTGCTATTCTACTTTCAAAAAAAAAAAAATCTCCAAAAAAATTCCTTTGGCATTTTAAGAAAAACCGTTGATCATAGGCAGTTGTTTTAAACTGACAAGAAACATGAGGAAGCCAGAGAATTTTGCCCATGTTGGTAGTAACGCCGTCCCTCTGTTCTTCCATGGATGTTCTACCAGGCAAAATAGATTTTATGAGATGTGTGTGTTTCTCCGGTCCCTTACCTAAGCAACAAGTTATGGATAGATGGATGGATGTGTGGATGGATGGATGGATGGACCGATTGATTGATCAGGGCTCAGTGGTCTTGAACAGTAAGATGCCATGCTGTGACTTTTGCTAGTTAGGGTTGTGGAGTCACCAGAAAACCGGGCTCTTCTTGCATTTGTTTATTTCCCCCCATAGGAAATGTGTGCTCACGTAGAAGCAGCCAGCTGACTTCTTTATTTAGAGAGACCTGTCAGAGCAGTGGTATCCTGCTACGAAGATATGTAACGTTGGGGTGTTTGGTGCATTCCATTTGGCGCATTGAAGTATCATTAACATACAGTGTTGTGTTAGCTGGTACATTTCTATTAAATATCCTGGCAGGTCTCCGTGTTAGTGCTTCGTTATCCACAAATATGATTTGCATGCCACTAAAACCTTCACTGAAGCAATAATAAAAGATATCTGGTGAGTTACAAGGATGGGGCCTTTTCCTGGGACTCATAGCCTAGGGAGATGTTCTTTATTTGGAAAATTTTTTGGGTGCCTTGGTTCAGTAGGAACCAATTTTACTGTCACCCAGCCCTTATTCCCACCTAATGCACAACCATGTTATGAACATTTCTTTGGAACACCTTGCTGAAATCCAGCTGTTCCATGGCTCTAATGATCTCCTGATCACCCAGCATAAAAATCTGACAAAAACAGAAAGGAGGTGATTGCAGCCCGATTTGTTCTTTTTTCTTTTTTTTTTTTTATTTTTTATTCTTATGTTAATCCCCATACATTACATCATTAGTTTTAGATGATTTGTTCTTAATAAAGCCGTCTTAGCTTCCAACTTCCTTTCTCAAGTCCTCGTCTTAATAACGATCCATTTTGACAATTGACTCTTAGTGCATTTTTAACTCTGGAACTACATAAAATTAATATATTCTTTTAGTTTCACTGCCTGCTTATTTTCTAGATGGATTTTGTTGCTCTGTCATGCTCTATAAATATTCTCCGTGGGTTTTTGAATTGTAGAAAATTTATATATTCCTTTAAAGAAGACTCTCATAGCTATCATATTGGTTCGTTCTCAACCCTAGTGGGGTTTTCTCCCCATTTATCTTTGTCTTCTTTAAATTGCTAATTAGCCAGGGGTGCCTGGATGGCTCAGTCGGTTAGGCACCCAATTCTTGGTTTTGGCTCAGATCCTCAGGTCCTGAGATCCAGCCCCACGGCGGGCTCTATGCTCAGTGGGGAGTCTGTTTAAGACTCTCTCCCTCTCCCTCTGCCCCTCACCCTGTGCTCTCTCTAAAATAAATAAATAAATAAATAAACAAATCTTTTTAAAAATTGCTAATTGGCCATAATTGCTTACCAGGATTAAGATAATTATGAATTACAATTTGAAAATTGAATAGAAATAAAATAGTTCATGTCAGAATGGTAAAATTGTTTATAATGGTCATAATAAATATGGGAGTGTAAGGATCTTCAGCTTTGAAACTTGTTTTTTGCAAACCGCTGTAGAAGTTCTGCTTGTGTTCCCTCTCTCGCTGTCTCTCTCTGTCACATAAATAAAGTCTTAAAAAAAAAAAGAAAGAAAAAGGAAAAATGCCCTTCTCACCGTTGCCTTACTATGGCATAGGGTATTCGAGCTTGCAAATGACTGGTTAAGATTCACTTTGTTCTCTGTTTCTGATTTTATGCTTTATGATCTGGGAGTATATAACATGTACATAGAACTCTTATAGGTGAATTTTGCGTTTCAGCAAAATCGTTGTTATTATATGAAAACCTGGAGTTATGATATAGGAAAATGTGTGTTATTTATTTGCCATTTCTTGCTGTCCAGGTATTGTTCTTTCTGCCCTTATTTATTGTACTGGGTGGGTTTGTATTTCCTTAATGGCTGGTTCCATTGGATTATAGAATGTTGGTGCCTTCAGAATGTTGGCTTCTACCTAAGTGAGCCTCAGGAGCCCCCCCGGGAAACAGAGCTGGTGGCATCTCCTTTTGGGTTATGAGGAGGATCAGGGAGACCCAGCCAGTGAGGGCCAGACTGACCAGCACCTGCCACTCAGCCGTGAACTTGCTGGGCCTCGCTTTCCCCTTCTTGGCACACTAGTTTTTTACAGATTCTCCCCAGAAAACTTTCTTCTGCGGGTAGCCGCCCCATATGGTGGTTGTGTGGGAATGAAGTAGTAGTCAAGAAGTCCTTCGTAATAAGTGGTACATGTTGTCAAGTGAAAGTGCTCAGTGACAAGAATGAAAAAAACCACGTATTTCTCATCGGGGACCGAAGTCCTGTGTTCCGATGTCTCATTTCACACGGTGACTGGTCCTTTAGGAGCCCGGAGGGTAATCTGGACCGGGTTCCTCAGCCCCCCTTCACCCCACCTCACTTCCCTTTCATGACATGTGGCTGCGGGAAGTTCTGTGTCTGCTTTCATGTCTGTTTGTTTTCACCCAGCAGTGTATTCCGTGGAAGCCGAGTGTTTGCCCTGGGAGAGGGTGGCTTATCTTCCTTTGACTTTGCCTGGCAGTGCCTACGCCGAGTGTCTCCACATCCCTTGAAGGTACACAGCACTTACAAGGGACTTGCCTTGGGCGCCTGGGTGGCTCAGTCGGTTGAGCGACTGCCTGCGGCTCAGGTCATGGTCCCAGGGTCCTGGGATCGAGTCCCACATCGGGCTCCCTGCTCTGCAGGGAGCCTGCTTCTCCCTCTCCCCCTCCCCCTGCTTGTGTTCCCTCTCTCGCTGTGTCTCTCTCTGTCAAATAAATAAATAAAATCTTTAAAAAAACAAACAAACAAACAAGAGACTTGCCTTTACCTGCGCTCTTGAGTACCTCTGGTTGTAAGACCTAAGGATTCACGGGTGTGGTGTGAATGCGCTCTCTACTGCATGAACAGACATTTGCAAAAAATCCTTGCTCAGAGAAGTGAGGGAGGTATTAAGACGTTTAAAAAATTCATAACTTAGGACCATAAAAAGACAGTACGCCATATTCTTTATAGGCCTGGTAATAATTCAGTAAGCATTTTGATTATTTGATGGGTTTGCCCCTTTGGCATCCTTAGTAACCTGCGTGGGTAATTAACTTGGTAGCTTGATTGGCACCTCTGTGCTAGGAAAAGTGAGAGGTTCAGGGGAGACTGATTGTATCTAGAATACTGAGTCCTGAGGTCACTGAATATTCAAGAGGGGTGACAATTTTAGAGATTATCTTGTCTGGGAGGGCCAATGATGGTTGGTAGTGAAGACCAGCCTGTCTGCCATCTGGTCCCGCATCTGCCACTTTACTAGGTGGGTGACCGTGCGAAAGTTGACTTAATCCCTTGGTCTCAGCTGTGAAGATTAAGTAAGTTCATATTTATAAAGCTCATAGAACAATGCTCTGTTCTAGAAAGTGCTATATAAGGGTTGGCTAAATTAAAATAATAGTTGTACATTTTTTTCCCCCACGTTCTCTGAATGAGAAGCCTAAAATCCAGGAAAGGTCGAGTTAATTTTACAAAGCACTCAAAAATGTCAAAAACTAGGACTAGAACCCGGTGAACAATCTGATAGGATCTAAATCATTTTTCTTCCCTCTTTGCAGTCCAGGGCAAAAACTATTAGTCATAATTATTATTATTTTTTTAATGGACAGTATTGTTTAAATACCTTATTTATTAACCAGGCTGACATTTAAACTTCTCGTTTTTTCACAAGGGGTTTCACTTTTTTTATTGCATACCTTTTCCCTTGACATTTCGCTGTTTTAATTAATGATTAATTCTAGGGGAAGTGTTCCTTTGCAGTTCTGTTGAGTTTTATTGTGTCATTTGGTCTGTGGTAATACTGCCTCATTTATTTCTTGAATAATATTGAAACTGTGAGAGTAGAAATCTAACAGTCTATTCTTTAATGGCTTTAATAGAAATTGCTTTCCTTTTCCCACCCTGAAGGGAAGCCCTGTCATTTATGATTCATTGGATTTGGTAAGCTTTAGGAAATGCTTTCTTTTTTCTTAAAGTTGTACGAAACATGCCATTACTCACTCTGGGATGGATGTCAGTAGAATGTTCTGCAAGATGAAGGATGCATTTAAATTTTGGCATTTCTTTCCTTTTTTTTTTTTTAAGATTTTATTTATTTGAGAGAGAGAGAGCACGAGTTGGGGTGGGGGTGCAGGGGAGGGGCAGAGGGAGAAGCTGATTCCCCGCTGAGCAAGGAGCCCAATGGGAGACTGGATCCCAGGACCCTGAAATCATCACCTGAGCCGAAGGCAGACACTTAACTGACTGAGCCACCCAGGCGCTCCCCTTGGCATTTATTTCTTAAGCGTCATTTCCAGAGTATCTGAAACTTGAGCAGAGAACGATAGTGTGTCAATTAAATTTTTTATTAAAACTTTTCTTATTTAGTAATGAGGCTGTTGGGAATATCCTGACTTAATTTGAAAACAAACTTTTTTTTTTTTTTTTAAAGATTTTATTTATTTATTTGACAGAGAGAGACACAGCGAGAGAGGGAACACAAGCAGGGGGAGTGGGAGAGGGAGAAGCAGGCTCCCCGCAGAGCAGGGAACCCGATGCGGGACTCGATCCCAGGACCCTGGGATCATGACCTGAGCTGAAGGCAGTCGCTTAACCAACTGAGCCACCCAGGCGCCCTTGAAAACAAACTTAATGCTTTGTAGTTTATTAAAGAAAATACCTAGTGCTCTTTTCCTTTCCTTTCTTTTTTTTTTTTTACATTCCAGAAACATCTTTTTTCCTTTGGCTATTTGTTAAGTTCCTGTCATTTTTTCTTGAAGTAAAGAGAGTTATCTTGGAGGACCTCTGAGATAAGCTGCATTACCTGCCAAGGTGTGGGTTTCACTGAGCTGGAAATTGGCAGCATAGCAGGACTTCCATTTCTCACCTCAAGCTGAGTCGGCCCCCTTTGGAGGTAACATCTACACCCTCCCACTTCTGTAGCTAAACAGCATTTCAGAGTAGCCTTAAACTGGAAGCAACCACGATGTGCTTCACTAGATGAACAGATAAAGAAGTGTGGTACCTGCAGACAACGGAATATTATTTAGGGATAAAAAGATACGAGCCGTCAAGCCATGAAAAAACATGGAGTAACCTCAAATGCCTATTGCTTAGTGAAAGAAGCCAGTCTGAAAGGTTACATACTGTGATTCCAACCACATGACTTTCTGGAAGAGGCAGAAGGATAGACAGTAAAAAGATCAGTGGTTGTCCGAGGACAGGATGGAGAAGGGGAGCAGGGATGAAGAGATGGAGAACAGGAGATTGTTAGGGCAGAGAAATGATTCTGTGTGATAGTATAAGGTGGATGCATGACATTTTGCATTTGTCACACCCCACAAAAGGTACACTTGAGTTGGACTTGAGTTAATAATAACATGTCAGTATTGGTCCATCAGTTGTAACAGATTTTTCACACTAATGCAGATGTTAATAACGGGAAACTGTGTGTGAGGAGAGCGAGGGTAATTAGGAGCCCTCTGTATTTTCTTGGAAACATAAAACTCTAAAAAATAAAGTCTATTAAAAAAAGATTAGTATAGACTAATATATTTGCTGTCTGCATTGCTAAGAATCAGTCTGCCTTCTTCCTCCATTCCTCAAATGATACTTTTTCTCTTCATATCAGTGACTAACCACTCATACCAGATCTAATGACTGAACTTTCCTTTTTAAAAAATGTTTTAAAATGTAATCTCTGCATCCAACATGGGGCTCGAGTCACGACCCCGAGATAAAGAGCCACGCAGGCTCTCCGGACTGAGCCAGCCAGGTGCCCCTGAATGAACTTTTCTTAATCCTCATTTTCTTTGTTGCCCCGACAACATCCAGCATTGTGGTTCAGCCTCTGGCTCTTGATGCTCTTGCCTCCTTGGCTTCCTGCTGCGATTTCAGAATGGATTTTCAGACTCTGCTTTTTAGAAATACGGGATTCATCTGTCAGGGAGAAGGTTGTCATAAATGCTCTTCAGAAGCCCTTCCAACTCGGAGAACGTGGGATTCCTTCACCAAGTCTCCTTCCTCTTCCCGTCCATGCCTGTTGGCATGCACTCCAGGCTACCATCTTGGTTAGTTCTTCTTGTGCTGTGTCTGAGCCTCTCTGAGATGCTACCCATTGTCACAGTGTCACCTCAGACTCCCTTTCCTGAACCTCTGGGCCCTTTGGAACTTTGGAGAAAGCATTCGAGAGGAGATAGCAGGGGGCTGAGGAAGGGTGAGTGTGGAGGAGATGGAAACAGTGACCTTTGGAACGTTGCTGGACAGCCTGCCTCCAGGCCCTGCAGTCACCCTCAGTCAGCCACAAAGGGGACCTCTTGGCCTTTTCTCGCTCTGTCTCGTACTTGTAGCTAAGTTCTAGATTTGCCCATAATTCCATCTTCTTCCCCCACATCTAATTTGTCATCAATTTGTAAAGATTCTTCATGTCCAAGTATTCCCAAAATATGCCTCCTGACTCTCTTCTCCTTGTCACTATCATGCTTTCTTGCATGAGACATTACAGACACTACCTGACTGGTGTCCTGATCGAGCCACCACCTCACTGTGAAATATTTTCTTAAAACTGGATGGTTTTCCCCTTGTCTTACAAACCACAGTGCCTCATTCTGATCCACAGATGAACCTCCTACACTTGGCCTATTTCAGGCCGACTGAAATCTGCCTCTCACCTACTCATCTCATTTTCTTTTCACTACTTTCTTGCCTCCGTTAGTCTGTACCCACTATCGCCCCAGCTCCTGGCATATGGCAGATACTTTTTTTTTAAGTAGGTGCCACACCCAACGTGGAGCCCAACACGGGCCCTGAACTCATAACCCTGAGATCAACACCCGAGCTGAGATAAGAGTCAGACGCTTAACCGACTGAGCCACCCGGGCACCCCTGGTAGACACTTCTAGTGCATGCAAGAATGAACTCCGCCTAGAATGTGTGTCTTATCCACACCTTTCTGTGGCTTTAAAAATATACATAATACCTATTGTCAGAAGTAAACATGTTGCCTTCGACGTTATCTCTGAGTACCTGTTGTCTGTTGCCTGATAGATAACACATCCCATAAAGACAAACCACACGGTGCCATATTGTGGCTTTGGGTCCCATATCGTGCTGAGAGTAGTTGTTGAAACATCGTAGGTCCTTACAAATGCCCGTTATTGGTGCTGATCCCAATGATTGTGACACCTGAAATGGTGGTCTAAACAGTCTGTTATCTTCAGAGACGCTGAGTAAGCAACATACTGCACCTCATTGTGGGCTAGGCAAGGATTAGGTGTTTTCCACAACTCCTTGGAGAGGCTGACCAGGGTCAACTGGAGACAAAGAAAGAGGACTTTCTTTAGTAAGTGGATGAGATTGATGTGCTTTAAGTAGAGCGAGCTTGGCCGCAGCCCACGAGGTGTAGCCTGTGTTGACACAGAGCCACGTGGTTTGTGAGCCTTGAGGGAGGCTGCGGGCTGGGGTTTTTGTCTTCAAGAAGACCACGTCTCTCCTGACGTTTTATCTACCCCGGCCTTTGTGTTAGAGGCAGAATGGAGAGGAGCTCTCGTTTAATTTTGTACCCTCAGAGTCATCAAGAAATTGACATCGTTGACATGTGACTAATTGGATTCCCCCCCCAACTTTTTGGCCCCCCCCCCCCCACTGGGGTAAAAAGAGCCTTCTCTTCCCAACACCTCTGCTTCTGCTTCCGTTCTACATGCTTTTCTTTTGCCTATCTATTCAGTGCAGGAAATACGTTCTACCAAACCAGTGAAAATGCAAACGAAAGTATTGCATTGTCTCCAGTCATTTTTAGAACAAGGTTGGAGTCTACGTGAACATGGGATTGGAGAAGAAACGCCACCTTTTCTCGTCGAGAGCTATAAAAAATCAGGTGCTCGTTACGTCAGGTGCACATGTGAAACGTGGTCGACAGATGTTTTCTTGGTGAAGTGACTGCCTAATTTGTAGTCAGGTGGATTTACTTATTGTAGCTGATCGTCATGGGGACCCTGAGAAGTAGTTCTCAGGCCAGAACTCACATCAGAATCTCCTGGAAGGCACCCTGAGCCTTTCTGATTCAGTGGACCAGTCCTGGGACAGGATTTGCATTTCTTACAAGCTCCCAGGTGATGCTTTTGCTGCCGATTTGCAACCACGGTTTAAGAACCTCCTGCACTAGCTGGCGAGCTTTGTCTGCATTTCCCACGTAGGGAAAGCGTCATCTAGAAGGGATACGTGCGCTGCCTAAAGTTCTTTCAGTCTCCGAGTCAGAGCCAGTCTCTTGCATTGAGATAGGAGGAGCCTGTCACACTCCCAGATAAGGCAGCCCCTCTGGACTTTTAATCTAGTTGGAAATTCAGGAAAAGGGGAGAAAGGCCTGGAAAGCAAGTGAAATACAAGCCACACATAAGCAAAACCCAGAGACAATAAAGTGAGGCATTTTTTTCCCCCTGAAAGAGTAGATCAGGGAAGGCTTTCTGGAGGAGGTGACCTTGGAACCAGGGAAAGAAGGCAATATTTGAGAAGGAAGAAAACACAGGTGTGTGGAACAGCAGAGGCCAGCTGGGTTAGAAAACCGTTGATTCACGAGTAGAGACATCAGGGTAGATCGTTGGAGTGCCTGGCTTGGAATTTTCACATTTAACTTGAAATATTGATCAGACGCAGGTTTTTGAGCAGAAAAGGGATACGGTTAAAACCAGACTTTTGAAATAACGTCTATGAACTTGAGGACACTTCTGCTCAGGGTTTTTCTGGAAGGCCTTTCCGGAGATTTGTTAGGGGTATATAAGCTAGCCTAAATGCTTTTTTACTAGGGTTGGCGAGAACAGACGGTGAAGATCGTCTTTATGAAGTTGACGGGGTCTCGTCCTCTCCCTGCCTTGGGCTGGTGAATTGGGGCACCCCTGCTCCCAGACGGTTAACTCCCAAATGATCAAACAGGCCAAACAGTCTGTCGCCTGTTTGAAGTCTCTGGTTGATGTTAAACAGCTGATCTGCTGATCTGCAGTTGTTTCTTTTGCTCCCAGACTTTTTTGAAGGAAGCAAATCTATCCGTATAGATAGCTGTGTTGGAACTTTCTCAAAACCCCTTATCTAAGTCCCTGTGAAAAGCCAAACTTGGCCGGTTGTGCTCATGAGGAGCTACTGGCCCCCAGCCTTTCTGGGGGCGCGGGGGGGTTTGGGGGTAGCTCCTCCCTCCCTCCCTCCCTCCCTCTCTCCCTCAGGGCCTGTGGCCCCTGGGACAGAGCACAAGGTGGGGCTTTGTTACCCGGCAGGGCTGGGGTTCCACACATCCTTCACCCTTTGCCCTTCTGAGTGGAGCTGCTTTGGGTCCCCACAAAATGGCAAATGTGCGCTCCTTCCCTCAACGTGGGGCGCTCGGAAGTACTTTGGGGGCTCTAGAACCCAGCTCTGTAGCTTCCTGAAATCTACGTCTTGGGCTTCCGTGAGTAACAATTTTCTGTGCATTTTTCTTAACTCGGAATTCTTCGGTGGCATTTATTTATGTACGTCTGTCGGTGTGAATGTGTTTATTTTAAATGTGTGTCTTTAAAGAGAAGTGGTGTGTGTTTTTTTTCAAAGTTTTTATTTAAATTCCAGTTAGTTGACATAGTGTGATACTGATTTAAGTGGCTTATCCTTAAAACTGGGAGGAAAGCTCCTTTGCACATTCTTGGTCCTCCTGTTTCGATTGAGAATTGTCACCCTTCTTTTTTTTAAAAATATTTTATTTATTTATTCGACAGAGAGATACACACACAGTGAGAGAGGGAACACAAGCAGGGGGAGTGGGAGAGGGAGAAGCAGGCTTCCCGCGGAGCAGGGAGCCCGATGCGGGGCTCGATCCCAGGACCCTGGGATCATGACCTGAGCCGAAGGCAGAGGCTTAACGACTGAGCCACCCAGGTGCCCGAGAATTGTCACCCTTCTTTACTGTGATTTCTTCTTAGGTTTCATGCTCTAGATGGAGTCAGGGTAGTGAGGATTATGTCCTCTTAGTAGAGGGAATTTTTAAAATTGTGTATTTCTGAATGGGTGATATCCCGCTCAGTCCTGTCCTTTACAGCTCTCCTGCTAGTCACTTCTTTGTCCTTCCAGAGAGGTTCTGTGTGTTCATAAGGATAGTTGTGTGGGCGCACACACCTTTTTATTTTTATTTTTTTTAAGTTTTTATTTTAGGGACGCCTGGGTGGTGCAGTCCGTTAAGTCCCCGACTTTGGTTTCGGCTCAGGTCACGGTCTCGGGGGCATGAGATCGAGCCCTGCGTCAGGCTCTGTGCTCAGTGTGGAGCCTGCTTGGGATTCTCTCTCTCCCTCTGCCCTGTGGCACCCCAGCCCTGATGCGTGTGTGCGCTCTCAGAAAATTTATTTTAATTCCAGTTAACATACAAGGTCATATTAGTTTTAGGTGTGCAGTGGAGTGATTCAATTCTGTAAATCACCTGGTGGTTATCACTACACGTTGTGCATACACATTTTTTAGCCTATTTATTGGGGTGTAATTTATATAGCATAACTTTGATGTGTTTTAAGCGTACAATTCAGAGGTTTTAGTACATTTACAGAGTTGTGGGACTGTCACCACAACTTAGTTTCAGAACATTTCCAGCACCCCCCAAAAAATCTCCATCCCTCTGAACTTTGCTGTCAGCCCAGCCCCTCTCCTGAGCCCCAGGAAATCACTTCCTGTCTCTGTAGATTTGCCTTTTCTGGATAATTCCTACAAGTCAGGTCATTTGCTGTGTAGTCTCTTGCATCTGGCTTCTTTGACTTAGCACAGGGTTTCTGCGGTTCATCCATATCATAGCCGGTGTCAGCCTTTCATTTATTTTTGTTGGTGAATAGTCCCCTGCTTGGATATACCACCACCTGATGGGCATTTGTCCCCTTTCCACCTGTTGGCTCCTTTGTGTGGATGTATATTTTCATGTCCCTTGGGGGAGACGCCTAGGATTGCTGGGTCATAGGCTAAATTTATGATTAAATTTTAAAGAAACTACCAAAATGTTCTCCCAAGTGTCAAGCACCCTTTTCTGTTCTCACCAGCAATGTAGGTGAATTCTAGCTGTTTCCACACTCTAAATAACACTTGTTACCGTCCGTCACAGTGGGTGTGAAAAACTGTCTCATTGTGGATGTCATTTGCATTTCCTAATGACCAGTGATGTTGGACGTCCTTCCATGTGGTTATTAATCATTAGCCATGTGTATGTCTTTGGAGATTTAAATTTTCTTGTATCCATTTTAAAACCTGGGCTAATGGTTAATTTGCAAATTTGGTGCCTTTCAACATCTGGGCTCTTCCTCTGCCAGTTTTAGTTATTTCTGCATTGTCAGGAGTTCACAATATTCTATTACTCACCCTCTTACGGTATAAATGGATTTAGAGTTTACCAGTAATCCTTCCCCAGTGTTTTACCCCATTCACCCCTTGTTTTGCTGAGGTTTATCCTTCCTTCTAGGAGTTTCTTCTGCATGGGCTTAGGCAACAGTATTCTGAGTTCTTGACTGTTTAAAATGTTTGGCTCTTCTATTTGAATGAAAATTTGGGTTTAACGTTTTGATTCCTCTTTTATTTCTTTGAGGACTGTTTTGACAGTTTAAGCATTAAGTGTTGCCATGGGTGAGTCTGAATTTTCCTCCCCTGGTATTTTGTTTGAACTTCGTGCCTAGGTACCCGAATGATTCCTGCTTTGTTTTTGAAGGTTGGTGTTGATGCAGGAAATGTCTGGTGTTGATCATCTTGTGTTAGTTGTTCATTCACAATGGGGAATTTTATTTCTGGAATGTTTTCCTGAATTCTACCTTAAAACTTTTTTTTTTCCCCCCTCCTTGTTCCATTATTATTTTTTGTTCTTTAGGGACACTGGTTGTGGGTGACTTGGAGCTCCTGTTCATTCACAATGGGGAATTTTATTTCTGGAATGTTTTCCTGAATTCTACCTTAAAACTTTTTTTTCCCTTGTTCCATTATTTTTTATTCTTTAGGGACACTGGTTGTGGGTGAGTTGGAGCTCCTGCTTCGTTCCATAGCTATCACTTTTCTTTTCACTCTGTTTTAAATCTTTTTGCTCCCTTTTCTCAATCTTTCCCCTCAAGACCCTCCTGTTTTCACCTGAGCATATTTTCTTTTAGCCACTTCCGTTTTGGTGATTGTCTTAGTCTGTTTGGGCTGCTATAACCGTACCATAGAATGGGTGGCTTATGAACGACAGAACGTTCTTTCTCACAGTTTTGGAGGCTGGGAGTCCATCAGGAAGGCACCTGCTTCCTAAGCTGCTGGCTTCCAAGCTGGGTCCTCACATGGCAGAGGGGCTGAGCTAGGGCCCTGGGGTCCCTTCATAAGGGTGCCAGTCCCACTCATGAGAGCCCCACCCTCACCATATAACCCCCTCCCAAAGGACCCCCCCCAACATACCATCACTTTGGGGATTTGGTTTCAACACGTGAATTTTGGGGGGCAACACGAACATATATTTTATAGCGGTGATGTTTTTATTCATCTTTCTGGTTTTCCCCTGAGGTCTGCCCTCATGCTTTATTTTCTTCTGTTTTCCCATAGCTTCCCTGAACTCTTGTAGTCCTTTTTTTTTTTAAGATTTGAGAGAGAGAATGGAGGGGGGGAAGGGCAGAGGGAGAGGGAGAAGCAGACTCCCCGCAGAGCACGGAGCCCGAGGTGACATGGGGCTCTATCCCAGGATCCTGGTACTGTGACCTGAGCCAAAGGCAGACGCTTAATGATTGAGCCACCCAGGTGCCCCTCTTGTAAATCCTCTCCTGTTTTTGTTTATTGAGTCCATTATTTCATCATATAAGTTGGGACAGTATGTTTGGGAGAAATTCTGATTCTTCTTTTGTCCTTCTCATTTTTTTTTTCTTCTAGCATCTTTGTAAAGGTCCTTTGTTATTTGGCAAGTGCTTTATGAACTAGCTATTTGTAGGAGCTTCCTGAGAGCCAGGAGACTGTCCCATGCTCATAGGAACTCTTGTGACCTGAGGGGGTGTGTGTATAATCCTTTTATCCTCTGTTTTTCTCTGCTTGCTGGGCTGGTAGCATTCCCAGTGCCGTCTTTTTTTTTTCACCTGGCCTTGGCCATGGACTGCGTCCTGCTGATGTATCTTACCTGTGCTGTTTCTCTGTCAACTCCATCTTTAGTGGGCTCTCCCCCCCCCCACACTGTGGCCAGGGAAGCTCTCTGTGCTAACCTGTACATCTGTTCCCCTGGTTTCCAGAAAGTTCTTGCTGGCTCTGTTGCTTGGGATATCCTGCGTGTTCGGGGAGGCATGGGCAGCCTCTCCAGGCATTTTCCTTCTCCTCTGTCTGACCTTGACGGCAGTTTGGCAACTCTCTCCCCCAGTTTGTGGTTTGGAGTTGCAGATGTGTTCAGGGATGGAGTTGGCATTTGTGTGTGTGTGTGTCCTTATTGCATTTGGGTACATTCCAAGAGGAAGTCTTGAAGCCAAGATACGACAGGCCAACTCTAGCTTTTTCATGTTTTCTCTGCCAGTTAAAAATTTTATTTCTTGTTGTAGTTCCTGTTTCATACAGCCAAAGAGTAAAGTCATTTCACGCACAGCTTTTTGCTTTTCGGTCTGGAATGATCATGTTAGTAGTAATGTATCACAAGGAAAGAAGTGTTCATTTGCTTTGCTTTGACCATTCCTTAAGGAATTCAGCAGTCAGCGGTGGTTATGGAGGTAAAGTCCAAATAGAGCCTGGATGGATCTATATAAACAGGAGGCTTTTCGGGAGCTGTTAGACCTGTTTGCCTAGAAGGCTGTGTTTTGTTACTCGACCCACCGATTCTGATAGCAAGCATCAACGTGGTCACCCATTTATGACTTGCTAGTGTTCCTCGGATGCTCAGCTCAAACCTCTTGGCTGGATTTATATTTGAATTGAGCAGTACTTTCCATGTACAGCAATAGTCTGCATGCAACTAGGAAAACAAAGCAGGACTACTTTGTTGAAATGTCAGTAACCAGAAGTAGAAATGATACAGGCATGAGGTCATTTGGAGACTGAAGAAAAAGGAATTTAAGGGACTAAATATCTCTTAATAACTCGCTCACTTTATTTTTTATTTTTTTTAAAGATTTTATTTATTTATTTAAGACAGAATGAGAGAGAGCACATGAGAGGGTGGAGGGTCAGAGGGAGATGCAGACTCCCTGCTGAGCAGGGAGCCCGATGCGGGACTCGATCCCGGGACTCCAGGATCATGAGCTGAGCCGAAGGCAGTCGCCTAACCAACTGAGCCACCCAGGTGCCCCATAACTAGCTCACTTTAATTCTTCTATGCCAAGGGGCTAAAAAGGATAATACATATTCATCTGGAGATCTTGGGCCCGAGGGGGAGAGAGGGTTTAGTTTAGGAGATGAGGGGCCTTGCCCTTTGCTCAGGCAGGACAAGGAGAAAGTGCTTTTGTAGGGAGGGACCCTAGCACCCTTGAGGTGGGGTTGACGTGGGGGACTAGGCCCTTTCCTCCCTTATCAACACCTCCCTGGCTGGGCATCTGAGCAGCATCTCCCTGACTCAGCAGGAGGAGGTGGTGGGGGTGGGGGGTGGGGTTGTGCAGCATGAATGACTGAGGGAGGGAGGGCAGGGAGGAAGAGGAGGGCAGGAAGGAAGAGGAAGGCAGGGGATGCTTTGAGAGGCAGGGAGGGATCAAGACTAAAGTAGGAAAAAGTGCAGAGAGTTGGCTGGGGATGGGGATGGCAAACTAAGCAAACTGAGCTGATGTCCGTGTTCTCTGGAGCTTGTGTTTATTTTTAACCATGAGACCGAACAGAAAACCTACAGGGAAATAGTTTTGCCTAGTTTGTGAAGATTGTTTTAAACACAACTGATTTCGTAACTAATCAGATGCATACACCCACATCTGATTCACTGAGCAAACAGACGACCCATTTCCACTTGCCGTAAGGCCCTGTGCTTGGCATCATAGATGAACTTGGTCCGGTCACAACTCTCAAGACGAACAGTGAATTAAGCAGAGCACAGATCACACAACAAACAGATTAGAATTGGGTTCTTTTTTTTTTTTTTAAAGATTTTATTTATTTATTCATGAGAGACAGAGAGAGAGAGGCAGAGGGAGAAGCAGGCTCCCAAGGAGCAGAGAGCCCGATGCGGGACTCGATCCCAGGACCCTGGGATCATGACCCGAGCCGAAGGCAGAGGCCCAACCATCTGAGCCACCCAGGCGCCCCTAGAATTGGGTTCTTAAAGCTTATTGGGGGCGGAAATTAGAAAGCTCCTTCCAGCACCGAACTATGAAGTCTTAGGTGGGCATTCAAAAAGGGAGGAGCAGCTCTCGGAAAGGCTGATCCATTGCCTTGCCACAGAACCCAGCCCTGAAGGATTGTATAGGAATGAATAATACTCTCTAAAGGGCTTTGGTGGAGTTTGTGGAGAAATACGTAGAAAGTGGTGTTTCTGAGGTGGTCATCAGACCCTTAATGTGTCTAGTCAAAGGATGCATCTCTTCAGGCTAGGGTGGTTTGAGTCAACAACCAGGTTGTTGAGGTGACTCCATAGTTTCCGATCTGCTGGCTTGTGGGCCAGCCTTTGACATCACAGCGAGAGTGCTGAGAGGCACCGGGGAGGGGCTGCCATATGGAATTTTGACAGAAACTTCTGGGAGCCCAACTCTTGAGGAGAAGGACAAGCCAGGAGTTGGGTGAGAAGAACCTACCAAATGAGATTTATGAACTGGATGGTTTTTCCTGAACAAAGTTGCTGAAGGGTGATGTGATTTCAAATGTATAAGACACAGCACTTAGCTCCGTACTTCATGCCACAGGTGACTCCTTGGTGTCCTTTCTGTGGCTTTCTCAGTCATTCAGGGCCCCGGGTTCTTTCTGTGCCTCTTTCCCATCTTCCTCAAGGACCCTGGCATGATTTTGCCAGGGTGGCCGTGAACAAAACACCACAGGTTGGGGGCGGGGATGCAACAACGGAAGTGTGTTTCCTCACAGTTCTGGAGGCTGGAAGTCCAGACCACGGTGTTGGCGGGGCTGGTTTCTCCTGAGGGCTCTCTCCTGGGCTGGCAGACGGCAGCCCTCTCCTAGTGCCCTCACGAGGCCGCTCCTCAGCTCCAGAGTCCCTGCTGTCTGTGGGTCCAGCTTTCTCCTAAGGACACTAGTCAGATTGGATTACAGCTCAGCTTAATGGCCATATTTTAATTACCTCTTTTAAGACCCTTTTTCCAAATACAGTTACACTCTGAGATACTGGGGGTGAGGACTTCAATATAAAAATTGGGGGGGGGTGGAGGGGCACCTGGGTGGCTCAGTTGGTTAATCCTCTGCCTTCAGCTCAGGTCATGATCTCGGGGTCCTGGGATTGAGCCCCACATAGGGCTCCCTGCTCAGTGGGGAGTCTCTAGTCTCTGTCTCCATCTCCCCCCCCCAACTTGTGCTCGCTCTCAAATAACTCAAGTTTTTTTGTGGAGGAACAATATTCAGCCTATGACCATCCTCTTGACTGGGCACAGAGGTTCTTTTTGCTTTCCTCCCCCCCCGTCCCTCAGCCATTTGCTTTCATTTTGGCTTTTGCTTGTACAGCAGGATGGTGTCTGAACGCTCAGCCTAAATCCAGCTCCAGCTTCCCCTCAGGCCCCTGGATGTCACCAGTCAAAACTCACAACTTCCCTCCCATGCTCTCCCTTCTGCCTGGATATAAAACTTACTGGTCATTGCTATACTTTTATATCCTCCTCCTTGGTAGCTTACCGTTAACAGTGGTGGGTTAATTTTTCCATGACAGTGGGTTTTATGGCCTCACGTTGTCCCCTCAGGCACAGATTGTCACAATAGCTTTGTCACTGGACCCTCCACAGCCCGTGCCATCCATCTTTCTCCAGCCTGAAGGGTAGGTCCTCCTCGGATGGGTTTTTCTAAGATTCTGCTTTTCGTGTGTCTTCATTGTCACCCAGCAGCTCCCTGCTGCCTGCAGGGAAGGACCAGACTTCTCAGCCAGGGGCTTGAGGTCCTCCATCGTTTGGTTCCAGCCTGTTTTCCAAGCCCATTCTCCCCGTTAATCCCTACTCTTCTTTCTGTGTGCCACCCTGTTTCTGTCCCATAGCTTTGTAGGGGCCCTTCCCCTTCCCCTCAGTGCCTTCTCTTGTGTGTTTGTTTTCTTGCAAATATTACCTGACATTAGAGAATGGATTGAGGACCGTTCCTACCTTCTCCGTGATGGAAGCGCGCCCCCCCCCCCCCGCCCCCATGGTGCTCTGTGACCCTTCATATCCAGACAGGGCCTGCCATCAACCAGACATTATTGAAATCTCTGTGCCCTGCACTGTGTCTAGCTAGGTGCTGAGATCCAAAGACACCCAAGATTTGATTCCTGCTTTATAGGTCATCATGAGGTCATGGGGTCCTGGGGGATGTGACCAGGCAGAGGCACATGGGCCGGACCACCATGCTGATGCAGGATCAGGGTTGTGGGCACAGAGGGGGCACCTGAGTCCTGCCCAGGTGTCGGGGATGTGGTCCTGGAACGGAGTTCAGAAGCCAGGGTAGAAGTTTCCAGGTGGAGAAGGAGTGCAAAGCGTTCAGCCAGCGAGAGCCATGCACAGAGAGACCTGGATCAGGACAGAGGGTAGGGGGAGGGGTGTGGTGTGCAGGGAGAAGAGCGGGCTATTTGTAGATTTTGTTTTCAGGGAAATAACACTGTTGTTGATACTATATGTAGAATGGTTTCTTGGGAAAGGGGGAACAATGGGGGGGGGTTGGTTGGCCGGAGAGGAATGCATTAGAAGGTAATTGTGATAGAAACAAGCAGAAGAAATGAGGGAGGAAAGACCCTACCTTATGTCGCCTGGGTTTGTGGGAGTGCATGTTTGCCTTCCTCAACAAATTATGAACTCGAGAGCCATGATATGTGCTTATCTTTTTATAATACCCACATTACTTGGTATGTTAGTGTGTCCATAAAAGCTAATTAATGGATGCTAACGGTATGGCTTAGGCATTGTTTATCCTCTTCTGTCCAAATTCAAAAAGTTGTGCCCAGCTCACTGTAGATACTGAATAATGGTTGAACACAACTGAATTTATAGTATGAATAAGAGCTGACGGTAAAACTAGGAAAGAAAATGTTAAAATATGCACAACTGTTTGCATGTGTCCGTTGGTTGAGGGTGACCTGATTTTTCGTGAAGGCTCCGAAGCCTCCCCACACGTGAGTCCTGTGCAGGGGACTGAGATCCCACCGAGCTGTGGATCCTCAGATTCAAGGAAGGCTCAGAGAGCACAGATGTCCCTTAGGTGCTTGAAATGAGTCGCCTCTTCTGATGTATTTTTCTTTCTCACTGCTTTCTGCAGATACTATATAGTCTGCTTTCACCATGGGAGAAATAGAGCAGAGGCCAAGTCCAGGATCGCGACTGGGGGCCCCGGAGAATTCGGGGATCAGCACCTTGGAACATGGACAGAAGCCGCCCCCAACACCTTCCGGGAAGCTCATGTCCATCAAAATCCAGATGTTGGATGACACGCAGGAGGCGTTTGAAGTTCCAGTAAGTTGGGGTAGATCTCTGAACTCAAACGTGTGGGCAGCCTTCAGTACGGGGAGGTTCCTCTCATCCCATTTTCGGTGATGGGAGATGGTAGGAGGAGGGTCCACACCTCCCTCTCCACCCCCAGCAGGCTCCTCTGACCCATTCTGGTTCTGAGCTGTCCAGTATTTTGACTCATGCGTGCATTGCCAAGACAGTAGCCTCAGGGGGCTGATCACTTGAGTTACACAGACTTTCCTACTCGAATACGTATGCGTATGCATGTGCACGTATGATATGTGTATATTTGAACTGGATGCAATTGCGGTCTTGCGGATGCATCTCATTTGCTCACTACAGGTATTCCTCTCATGGTGGTGTGTGTGCGCTGCTTCTCTAGGGTACGGGCAAGAAAAATCCTGAGAAAACCATCAGAGACCCGCGTGCGTGTTTTCATGTCGGGAGAGACGTGGGCGACTGTGTTCAAGGGTGGGAAGTAGGGGGTGTAGAAAAACCCTGAACTAGGTCCACGCTGTAGCAGCCCCAGAATTAGAATCCCCCATCCCAGGGACCCGGCGAGGAGATGGGGGTGTCTGGGAGCTAGGCAGAGAGGGAGGAATCAGCAGCCTTGGCCTCTTTCATCCGTGGGAGCCCCGTACCCTGGCTCTCACTCCCTGCACCCCCACGGTTCTGCTCTATTTTTCCTCCGAGCCCCAGCCTCCTCCTCCTCCCCTCTGGCCTCCGGCCTCTTCCTGCTTGGAGGTTAAGGAACCAGCACCAATTAGAAGCAGATGAGGATTTCTTGGGCCCAAGGCAGGGAGGGTGAGCTGAGTGTTTCCGGCTCTCTAGAACTGGGACTGCACTTTCCTCCGGAATCCTTGTCCCTTACATGGATTGGGGTCCATAGACCTTGTTTGTAGCACGCTTTGGATTTAGTTTTCTGTGTCTGTCTCAGGTACTGTACACCACATCTGCCATTGTTGGCAGGGAAGAAAAGAACTCCTGAACTCAACAGCCGACCTAAACACAAAACTTTGGGAACATAACCTGTTTTTATTTTATTTTATTTTATTTTGTTTTATTTATTTATTTATTTATTTATATTTTTTAACATTAAAAAAATTTTTTTTTTTAAGATTTATTTATTTATTTGAGAGAGCGAGAATGAGAGAGAGCACATGAGAGGGGGGAGGGTCAGAGGGCAAAGCAGACTCCCTGCTGAGCAGGGAGCCCGACGCGGGACTCGATCCCGGGACTCCGGGATCATGACCTGAGCCGAAGGCAGTTGCTTAACCAACTGAGCCACCCAGGCGCCCCATAATCTGTTTTTAAAGTGGAGACGATCCGTCTATTATTCCTGTTGGCTAGAGGGACTGTGGGATTTAAGAGTTGACATAAACATCTGTAACCCGTCATTTAATCACTTATGCAGCATGATTTAGTAAATCATATTCCATCTTAATATTGTTCTGAGAGTGTGAATTACCATTAAGCATCTCAGGGAAAGATAAACCTCAGAATAGCTATGCTTAAAACTGCCTCATTATTGTACATTTATTTTCTTGTTGCGGAATGCGTGTCTTTCAAGGACTTGGGAACGTCTCTCTGTATTCTGGTGAGCAAAGGCGTTGCTAACCTACTGAGACTGTAACATAAATGAGTTGCACCTGCCAGCCTGTTAGAATTAGGCCTTCTGGAGCAGGTGCCCCCTCCCCCTTTCCAGTGCCTTCCCTTCATTGCCAGACTGGTTTGGTGAGGTATTTAGTTTCAGGGTTTCCTGTTGGTACCGTGCTAAGGGCCTCTGAGCCCGAGTCTCTAGCTACACATTCTATTAAATGGTGCTCCTGTGTGTTGTTTGGACTGAGGAGTGATCAAATATTGCTCTTGGGTGCATGAACCCCAGGGAGGGTTGTACTGTGTTCAACTGCATTTCTTCAGTTTCCCTAAACCAAAGAATGTCCCTAACCCCTAGGAACTGTATAGGATCTTCCTAAGGAGTAGGAATGGAAGTAAGTTTTCATCTTTTAAAATTATTTTACTTGATAATTGCTGGTGTCTGTGCTTTGCATTTACAACTCCTCTGTCTGGAAATAACTTTTCTCCTTTCCTCCCGGATAAACTCCTGTGCACCCTTAAGGACCCTATCAGTTTTACCCAGACACTAACTTTTGAGACAGTGGTTGGGGCTCGCTCTTCCCTCCCTCAGACGACTTCGCACATACACCTATAAGGATGGATCTGGACTGCTTGGGTTCAGATTCCAGCCTTTTTTACTGACTCCTTGATCACCTTGGACAAGGTACCTCTTTTGTATCTCTGCTTTCTCCATTGTAAAATGAGGCTAATAGTAAACCCAACCTCCTATGATAATAAAGTTCCAAACACTATTTATGCCAACTCGGCACATACTGAGCACTTAATACAAGTGTGATGAGTGGTGCCTTTGTTACTTCACTGGGCAGGGACCTTGCCTTAGTGTCTCATTCCCAGCACCTAGCACGGTGCCTGGCATGTAATAGGTGCTCATTAAAATGTTCGCTGACTGCATGCAAGAATGAGTTCATCTTACAAGTAGAATTTAATGTCCTTTTTTTCACACGTCTCATCCATTCATATTTTATTTTGATTTTTTTTCTAGTTTGGCCAGAACGTTCCTTCACAACCAGTGGGTAACAGATGTCTTCTGTAACTGCCTGTAGAAAGGCAGATGTCAGCATTTTTATTGACAGAGCTGATTCTAAATTGCTACCTTGTGCTCTTTAAGAAGAGGACCAGCCAGGCCTTCGCACATCTGGAAGGCATCAGGCTGGCCACGGTGACTCAGTCTTAGCACTCAGGATGGGAGCACAGTGACGCAGGATTGCAAGAGCCCCAGCCGCCCGTAGCTGCTGGGAAACCTCACTCCACAATTTTTGCTGTGAATTTACAAGGCCGGGTGTCTGACCCTGGAAGGGTCTACCTTGCCCACACGTGACCGCTCCTTGGATTGGGCGCCTCGAGAGAATGAACGCTCCCATTTGCCACACAGATGAGCAGAGCACGTGGCCAGAAGTTCTGGCAGTTTCCCCTTGCGAACATTCTTCTCTGAACCCCGTATTTCCTTGGGAATTGAATTTCCTGGGCTTTTTCTCGTTAGTTTTGTTTTAGTGTAGAAGGCAGGCGGAGTCCTCGTTTAAACTACAAATTCCTTACACCCTTCCTAGCACAGATAACCAACTGGTAGTCTGCACAGTTGTTGCTCTTGTTATTCAGAACCTTTCTGAAAAAGTTACTTGAACCTTTTGAAAAGCATCCATGGGGAGCACCAGTTTCTTCTGCTCTGTAGTTCCATCAGCCACCTTTGCTCTTCAGCTTGGATGGTTGGCTTAGGTATTTCCTCTGCAGAGTGGAAAGTTCAAGCACAATATTGATAGTAAATTCTTACATGGCATTGTATCTTTATGTGGAAAATGCTGTGCAAATAAGCCTCACCCGGTGGTTTCTGATCTGCAGCTTTTTCTTCCAACCGGAGGTTCTAAAACGAAGTGCCTCATGCGGATCCGAAAGGGTTAATGACACGTCTCCCTGCCCCTCACCCCAGCCGAGGCCATCCCCCTCTCAAGATCTCTGAGAAGGTTTTATGTGTCCTGGCCTCCTGACCCCACTGGTAAACAAACACTGTTCCTACTGACGTTGGTCGCATGAAACAGATGGTTTCTCCTCCGAGTGTTTATTCAGTTTGTGTTTTCATTAGCAAGGTCGCGCTAGGAAGAGTTGAGAAGATCAGGGGATATAAAAGGGAGCCATTTCCTTTGCTGGTTTGGAGTAACCCTGGTTAAAAAAAAAACAAAAACACGTGGGAAAGACGCTCATGGGACCGGAAGAAACCTGGTCGGTGTTGAGTTGGTGTTGTGTTGGCAGGAGCGGCTGGGTGCAGGCAGGCAGGCGGTGGGGGGAGCCTTCTAGAAGCCGTGCCCAGAGTTGTGGCAGAAGGAATTCGGTGTCAAGCATAGCCATCCCGGGGTCCCATCATTGTGCTTTCTGTGTATTTGTATTTGTCCTGTCCTCCCTCGCTTCCCTTGGAAGCCTGTATAGATCCCAGGTGCCTGAGGATAAAGCGGATTCATGAGCATGGGGAGGCTGGGGAAGTGGTGAGCCTCCCCCAAGGGCTAGACCGCCGAGCTGCTGGGGCTACCGTGTCCTAATTCTCCACCACTGTCCTTGGAGGTTCCCCTTCTGTGTTAGCATCTTGTGGAGACCTGCTCTTATTGCCATGCTTGGTTGGGGCTCTAGTGTGTAGGATGTGAGCTCTGGAGGGCAGGGCCTCATGTGTTTGTTTATCATCGGGTCCTACACTTGCGGGTGCCTGGACCCAGCAGACATCTGATGTGTGTGCCCGACTGCCCACACCTAACATTCAGTCCTCTGGCTCGCGAACTGGAGAGGTGGTTGGTGCTGCTTTAAGGTGAGGGTGCCCATGGGAAGAGCTTTTAGTCCCTTCCCCCATTTTTGCACAGCATTAAGATAGGTCTGGGTTTGGAGGCCAGCATGCACGACACCCAGTACCGTCCCCCCTGCCCTGCACTTAGCACCACCTCACCTGTGCTCCCAAGGGGAAGGTCACCACATTCTCCCCTCTGAGCCGTTCTTTCCCCCTTGTAAACACCACCCAGCTTCACTTCCAACACATTTACCTCTGACCCGCCAACTGTCCAAGGGCCCCTGTGGCTCTTGGTGGGGGCCCTGCTCTCTCCTTACAGTGCTTGTTGTCTGAACCTCTAATTAGACTTTGAACCACGGGCTCTAATCTTCCTTTCTCCTTAATTAGTTCCTTTATGACCCTGCTTGAGACTCAGTTTACTTATCTGCAAAATGGTTTGGTCTAGATGATATTAAAGGCTTTTTTCCTCCCTTTTTTGGAAGCTGGGACTCTGCATTGACATCCTTGTTGATGGATTGTTTAACTTTTCAGGACGAGTATTTGTTAATTGCCTGGGCAGATGGGTAAACTCTTTGAGAAAAGGAACTTTTTTAAAACAAACAAGGGCGCCTGGGTGGCTCAGTTGTTAAGCGACTGCCTTCGGCTCAGGTCATGATTCCAGGGTCCTGGGATCGAGCCCCGCATCGGGCTCCCTGCTCAACGGGAAGCCTGCTTCTCCCTCTCCCACTCGTGCCCTGCCTGTGTTCCCTCTCTCACTGTCTCCCTCTCTGTCAAAAAATAAAATCTCGTAAAAAATAAAACAAACAAAAACAAAAACAAAAAAACCCCAAAACATAAAAACAACCCCCCCCCAAAAACAAAAAAAACAGCCAAATGTGATTGGACACAGAAGTTACTGTTACCTAGTAGGTACTAAAAAAGAAGAAAAAAAAAGTGGGGAGGGTGAACAACTGTGCTGTGATTTATATATAATATGTTACTTGTGGCACATCAGAAAATGTCAGTATTAAATTTGTGAGTGTGTGTTGGGGGGGTTACTTACATAAATCTCACTAAACTAAATTGGGCTAAACTATATTGAGTTGACAGTGGAAAATAGAAGATTGAAAGAAATCAGTTATTTTCTAGACAACATTATTAGTAGGAAATCAGTTTGTTGAAAACAAGAGGCCTCTAAAATTTTTAAGAAATCATTGGCATGACCTAGTAAGAGTCAACAGAGGTTGGGTTTTTGTTTTTTTTGTTTTTTTTTTACTGGGGGCAAAATGATCTCTGTTAGCTCAGACCTACTTAGGCGTCTCTTATGGTCCATCTTTTTTTTTTTTTTTTTAAGTAAAGGTTTTATTTATTTGAGAGGGAGAGAGAGTATGAGTGAGCACAAGTGGGGGAGGGACAGGGAGAGGGAGAAGCAGGCTCCCCGCTGAGAAGGGAGCCCAATGACTCTGGGCTGGACCCTGGGCTCCATCCCAGGCCCCCAAGATCATGACCTGAGCTGAAGGCAGATGCTTAACCGACTGAGCCACCCAGGCGCCCCTCTTATGGTCCATTCCTAAATGATTAAACACTGATTTCATTTTCTTTTGAAATGAAACTCATTCAATACCTTTCACTGAAACTGGGCTTGACCTCTGAGAGCTTGTTCTCCTAAGTGCTTGGGTTCTGTGAAAGGTCTTAAATGGTCCTAGAATTTTAAGGCTGTCTTCATCAGCTTGAGCTCAGAAAAAGGACACAGCCAAGTTTGTCTTTAAAGCTCCGCATTTCCTTGGTGGCCCTCCCCTTGACACCTCACCCAGAGCAACTGTGTCTTTAGGGAAGCAGGCTCCTTTTCTCTCTTGGTCTTTTTTATTTTGAATGAATTTTGTGTCCTGCCCCCCTTTACCCCCCTTCTTTGTTTCTATTTCAGCCATCTTAGAGAAGGTGCCCTTTTGGAAAAGCTGCTGAAAGTTGCTTTTATTTATTTATTTTGTCCCCAAAGAGATGGAATATATATTTAACTGAAGGTCTTGTGGGTTGGGTGCGGGGGAGCAGAATAAATCTTTCTTAGAAGTGTTGTGCTTCTCACTCCCCTGGAATTACAAGCCCCTGGCAGTGGGGTGAGCTGTTTGCTCCAGTGGATCCAGATTAGAGTGATGCTAGGAGGCAGATAGGGGTCCCAGGACTACTTGGTTTTTCGCTTTTCTTTTTTCTTTTTTTTTTTTGCATGAAATATACTTGGAAGGGGGTGGGGGAGAGGGAGGAGGAGGAGGGTGGGGAAGGAGTCGGTGGTCTTGAGACCTGAATAAAATTTAATTGGCCATTTAAAACCAAGAAGGGAGCAATGAGCCGGGTTAGCTAGCTTTAAAGCAGCTTCGGTTTGAATCCGAATGAGGGGAAGAAATCTCCCCAGTTCACTCAGCTTTTTAAAAATAAGTCTGTGTTTCTTTCCTTATCTGTGTTGCTTTTGGCTCTTTTTATTAGCAGAGTTTCTGAAAGAGTATTTTATGTCCACTCTGCTTTGCATCATCCTTTCTGTGTTTTATTTAACTGGAACGATCAATGGTGCTGTCTGGGTCTGGCCTCGTGAGGTTACGTTTAAAGGCTGTTTTAATAGATTAAAACTTTTTTTTTTTAATAAATCATTTCAGCCTAATACTGTGAGCCTTCCTTTCTGGCTCCTTGAAGCCAAAAGTAGAATTTAGATGTTGGCCCGAAATGTTTGTGGGCTCCCCTTTCAACTTGGGCTTAGATGCTCGTGATCAAAGTCTGCTCTGTGGCTCTGATTGCAGGAATTCCATACAGCTGTTGACTCTTTTCTCCCTGAAAAGTCTCTCAGTAGAACCTCATAAATTAAAAAAAAAAACACAACAAAACCCTGTAATTGAGAATGTCTGTATCTGACTTTAAAATGGGCCAATATGCTGAGTAAACACAGGGAGTTTGAGTGCTGTCTTCCGCCCCCCCCCTTTTAATTGGAGATAATAAATTTTCTAATTCCAAGAAACAGAAGGGTGAGAGGGGAAAATCCAGGACACTGGATCCTGGCTTCTTCATCACTCAGTGGCTCTGGATGGGGAGATGACCATTCTCTCCGCCTATCTCCTCCCAAAGGGTGGAGGATGCCTGCCTCTGAGGAAACAGCCCTTGTAGAGCCCAGGACTCGAATCAGCTTAAGAAAGTTTGTCTTTTTTGTCTTCCTTGCCTGCTAAGCTTTAGTGTCTGGATTGTTCTTCAGCAGAGTTGAGATTGTTCTTTCATCGTGGAGGCTGTTGGCTAGGTGAAATGGGGGGCGGGGGAGAGTATGAAAGCACTTTAAGATAAAATGAAAATAGCATGCTTGTGGTGGATGGAATAACACCCCCCCCCCCCTTAGCTTTCTACAGAGTCTCACATTTGATTTGAGCTTGCTTGCTTTGTCCTAAAATAGAGATGTAGCCCAGTTGGCTTTCAAAGGTCTTTAAGAATGAAGTACCACTTGGAGAGGTGTGGTGAATTCTTAGTTTCCGACAAGCACATTTACTGCCTTTTTCCAAATTTTTTTCCGTTTTCCAAAAACTTATCTGCAGCTTCTCTGAGCCTCAGTTCGTACAGCTTTGAAATAGAGGGGGGTGTTCTTATTAGCTTAATTTTCATGTGTGTTCCTGCACAGGCTGGCTGAAGGATTTCAAGCTGGATGTGGACTGTTGTCAAGACTTCTAGGGAGGCCCTTCATGGTGCGGGCTCTGTGAGGCCTTTGAAGGAAGTGCTTAGCTGGCGAGATACTCCTGTGTTTGAATGTTAGTGTGAAATATGAAAATAAATCACACTGACATTTAAGTTGTCGGTTTTTAGGATTCCCTCATTTGTTGTCTTCCGTCTCGTTGAGCATTTGAGTTGGACCTTCGTTTTAACCGCTGAGAAAGGGCATGGAATGATTTGAATCCATTTGGGGATCTTCTGTAAGTGAGCAGTTCTGAAAGTCTTAACACTTCAGAACTGTAAGCGAGCGCTTTTTGGGTTTCTCTGTCCTCATTTATATAAACAGGAAGCTAGACTAGATACCACAGTGGAATTCTGTGGCTCTGGTGTTGTTTTATGGAATGTGATCTGGAAAACACGATAGGAGTTGCACCAGTGTTTATGAACACGCAAGGCAAGGTGCTGCTGGTGATAAGAAAGTGACTGAAAATGACTGCCTTTAAAAGAATCCATGTGTTAGACATTGTGCTGGTAAGTCTGTCCTTATGGTCTCTCCTTTGTGGCTGAGCAGTGAACCTCTGAGCTGGGCATGAATGAGGCTTGGGAAGCAGGAAGGACTTGACTTGGTCTGGGTCACCGAGCTGGGGAGAGGAGGGAGCTGGGTCCTGCCCCTGCATTCCCTACACTTAAGCCCTGCTTTCCCTACACCATGAGATTGTCCAGGGCCATGAGTAGCCCTCCGGAAAAGCCAGCAGGTCCGTTGTACCGGCCCCCAGCACATGCTGGTGATAGGCGCCCTTAGGTGGGGAGGTGGGTGGGAGGATGGATTGAATGGGGCTAAGCCTGCAGGAGGAATGCCCAGTTACCAGAAGCCTTGCAGTGTTTGTCCACATGGTGTCTACCAATACAGACTCTGGATGGAATGCCCAGGCAAGAGAAGACCCAGGAGAAATCGGGGAGGTAGAATTGATAGGACTTGGCAGCTCATGGGATGGGAGCACCCAGAGAGTGGGAGACCGTACAGCCCTTGGGTTTGCAACTTGGGTGGCTCCGTGCTGTCACAGAAGACGGGGGGAATCACCTGGCACAGACCTTTGCATGACAACCGTCGAACTAGAAATCCTGTCTTCCGGTAGTTGACATGAAAGGAACCTTAATAATGTTGCTAATAAAAGGCACTGCCTCCTTCTTCATCACAAAGAAGAATCTGTGGCTCTGTAAATGAACCTCTATGATTCACAGTGATTATGTAAATTGTGCAGACTGGAAGTATCAAATGGAGGTTGATTGCTTGGTTTCCATTTATACTAGGAAAATTCTGTTTACTCTTTGCATTTCCATTTCCTTGTCATCCAGGAGCGACTCTGTTCAGCTTGCCCTGCTGAAATGAAGGGAAAGCCTTTAAGTCCAGGGTCTCGAAAGCATCTTGCTCCAAATCATTAGATAGGAAGGGGGTGATAGCAGTCATGAGCTTGCCTTTTAATTTTGGTGCAGTTTACTTGTGAAGTGTAGCATCGAGTGCCTTTGGCTGTTTGGTCATCTTTCAGGGGTCACTTGTCAGTATCTGTTTCTGTCTGCAAACTGAACACAAATGCTCAGTTACCTTTGGTCTAAATAGAAGGCTGAATGTTTACAGCATTGAAAAGCAAGACCAAAGAGTACTTGTCGAGTTACTGGAGTATTGAAACAATACTTTTTTTTATGGTTAAAATCTGTATTCGTTTCCTAGGGTTGCTGCCCACAATACTATAGACTGGAGGCTTCGACAACAGAAATATATTCCGTCTCCGTTCTGGAGGCCAGAAGTCCAAGGTCAAGGTGTCCACAGGGTTGGTTCCTTATGAGAGAGAATGCACTCCATGCCTTTCTCCTGGCTTCTGTGGTGGTGTGCTGGTGGTCTCTCATGTTGTTCGGCTGGTAGATGGGACGCCCCCATCTCTGCCTCCATGTTTCCATGGCCTTCCCCCTGTGTTGGGTGACTGTCTCCAAATTTTATTTTTATAAGGACACTGGCCCTACAGGATGAGGGTCCCAGCCCTAATGACCTGATTTGAACTAGATTAGCTCTGTAAAGGCCCTATTTCCAAATTGAAGTCACATTCTAAGGTAGTGGGGGTTGGAGGGATTAGGCCTTCCAACGCATGAATCTTGGGGAACCCAGTTCAACCCATAACAAATGCATAATTAACATTGAGAGAACGGAGGAAAAAAATCTGTTTCACCCTGAGCTTCAAGACGCCTTTTCCTTAGCACATTCCCTACACTTAAGCCCTGCTTTAGGGCTTAAAAATAAAACACTTCAGGGGCGCCTGGGTGGCTCAGTTGGTTAAGCGTCTGCCTTCGGCTCAGGTCCTGATCTTGGGGTCCTGGGATCGAGCCCCGCATCGGGCTCCCTGCTCGGCGGGCAGTCTGCTTCTCCCTCTCCCTCTGCCCCTCCCCCTGCACATGCTTGCTCTCTCTCAAATAAAATCTTAAAAAAAAACCCCAAAAAACACTTCAGGCTTTGTTCTCACTGAACAGTTAGTAGAAAGATTTCCTTTTTGATAGTTTTTTGGGGAAAAAAGGGGGGGGGCAGTTAAAACTCTTTGTAAGACCGACTTCTAATTTAAAGCAATCCTCCGTTTCTGATGTCTGAGTATGTGCCCCTTAACTAGGAACAGAAATGAGAAATAAAAGGCATCTGCGACCGCTCTCAGGATCCTGGGGACACATGAATGTGATGGATGTCCAATAATAAATATTTGGTAACGTTTTAATGAAAGCTCGTGCTTTCAACATTCTGTGATCCCCCCGCTCCCCTGTCAGTGGTGGCATGGAGTTGGCTTTCTGAATCCTCCTTGATCTGCCTCTGGGTCTCGTCCCTCCCGTGACCCCTGCTCTTCGCCCTCGGGGCGACCTCCTCTTCCTCACTGAGGCCTTGCTCCCGGTTCAGAACCCGGTGACTTAGCACGCGGGGGTGGGTGGGGCGTCCCTCGCCTTGCTGGGCTTCTGGCGGTGGCCAGCGCTCCTTCTCGGCGGCAACACCAGCCAGTGAAGGGCTGTTGGAAAAAATTACAGCGTAGCAGGGACTGTGGCTGCCCTAGATGTCCAGCCTCCGATCCTGCCTGGTCACTGGAGCTTCCCGGCTCCTCTAATGGCAAGTCCTTGGTCGCCGATTTGCTGCGTCCGCAGTGGCTCCGGCTGGTCATCCTAGTGCTTTCCAGCCAGCGCGCTCTCTCTCCTGCGCCCCCCCCCCCCCCCCCCCCCCCCCCCCAGGAGTCGTCACCCTTATGTTTGGAGGGACTGGTTCTCAGGCTGCTCATGGTGTGGCCAGCAGGAGTGACGGCCATTGCCAGGCCCCAGCAGGGCCAGGAAGGAAGGAAGGAGAGGAGAGGTGGGTGATGAAGAGCCCACCTCTGTTCCTGACCACCCAGCTCCTATCAGTGTCCCCCGTTGCTGAGCCCACCCAGAAGCCCACAAACGAGGGAGCCGTGGGAGTAGGCTGTCCCGGCCAGTCAGCAGGAGCAGAGGAAGAGCCAGGACACCCCATCTCTTAGGGGATGACCAGGCCTGCCACCTCCCAGAGAAAATGAAGACCACCAGGTGTGGCTTCCTCAGGCTCCTTCCTCCAAGCTTCTGCTTGTCTCGTTCTTCCTGTGCCTTCACTTCCAGCCCTGGGTGAGGGGTTCCTCTTTACACCCTCTGACCCCTCCATCCCGCATCCCATCTCCTGCCAGACCTTGCTTCACCTGGCAGACACCAACACGGATACCTCTGTTCACCTAGAAAGCCCATGATTCACGGACATCATGTGATTTTACCAGTAGAATCCAAATGATGAAGATAAAAAAGCCAGCCAGAGTCGTGTGGGGGTCTAGTGTACACAGAATAGGAGTCGAAACAAAACTTCTCTGTCACTGTTAGCCATCTGATTCTCCCTCGGCCTGATTGAGTGCTTTCTATAAGTACGGAGATGATCTGTTCTGTTGGAGCTGTTAAGGGGGACATCTGGTTTTGTAACCCAGTGCTGGGAAGTACTCTTCTCCTTCGTTAGCTGGGGTTTGGCTGTATGTACCAGCTCCCCGCGTCCAGGTAGGTGTCACAGGGATGACTGGTGTCCCTGTTTGCTGAGCACATGATGAAACGTCGGGGCTCCCACCACCGCTCCCACCCAGAGCTCTCCTGGTTTGTTAAGCTCTTGCCCATTATTCCCCTCTCAAGAGGAAACCCTCATTCCAAGCGAAGTCCTAGTGTTTGCTCACTGTGAGCTTGCTGAACCCCTAATAACAAAGCTAGTCTGTCTCCTTCCCCACCCCACCCGCCCCTTCCGTTCCCAGGGCAATTTCTCTAAGGTGGGCTTTTCCATTAGTGCCCACTGCCACCTTCTCTCTTCAAGCTCCTAAGAGCGACACGGCAGTCTTAGAAAAGAAAACTCTAATTTTCTCCAGAAAACTGGTTCAGCAAGACCCTGCCAGCAGCCACTTGGCGTCCTGCCAACCCGTTGAAGAGAGGTTCTGTGTGGGTACTGAGCTGCATTGCTCAGCTTCCAAAATTATTTTTTGCCCTCTGTCTGGCTCCAGAAATGCTTGACGAGGGGCCTGGGGAGTTGGTTTTGTTTTTGGTCATTGTTTGGTGGTACACAAGGTACTAGACTAAAGTTCTCTCTCTCTGTGCCCTGGACCCACACGAACCCTCCAGGCTGTCCGTGGTGTTCGTAAGGCTTGAACAACAGAAACGTATCCTCTCACATCTCTGGAAACTGGAAGTCAGAGATCAAGACGTCTGCAGTGTTGGTTTCCTTCCGCAGCCATGAGGGAGAGTCTCTTCCAGGCCTCTCGCCTAGCTTCTTGGTGGTTTGCTGATGATCTTCCATGTTCCTTGGCTTATAGATGGCTCTCTGCCAATCTGTGCCTTCATCTTCGCTTGGTATTCTCTGTGTGTCTGTCTGTCTCCCAGTTTCTCCCTTTTTCTGAGGCCACAGTCCTCCTACTGGTGTAGGGCTCACCCTACCCTAACTTGATCATCTGCAGAGACCCTCTTTCCAAATAAGGTGCTGGGGATTAGGGCTTGAATGTGTGGATTTTGTTGAGCCCTAATTCAGCCCGTATGTACAGTGACTTTTCATTGTTCAGCTTCTTTATGAAACCTCATTTGAGAAATGGTTGGGCCATTTGGTACCGTGGCTCCTGGCTTTGCAACTTATGTACCCGGTTTTCTGCTCTGGTTCCTTTGGAGCTCATTGTAGGATAGGACATTTTCCGAGTATGTGGAGGAGACTTTTATCACCCAAAACTCTTCTTAAATCACACATATGCATGATTGAAATAAGATCGGTAGTATGAGCGGCTCTACCAGATGCGGAATCTTGGCTGTTTCAATCAAGGGAACCACAGGAGTAGGTTGGTTTTGTGTAATTTTCCTTCCTCCCCCAGCATTTTTCTGTGAATCCGTAATGGGAGAGTGCTAGCTTGAGAGTCACTGAGGAGCACCTCCCCACATCATCCTGTTGCGTTTCTAACATCATTCGCTGGTTCTGGCGAGTATCCCTCCCTTTGATGTCTTGGTCCAGATTGAAAACACAAGGCTTTATTGCTGTCCCAGTATTCTCTCAGTCTTCAAATGGTCATGCCAAACAACATCACCAACCACTAAAGAAATGCAAATCAAAATCGCAGTGACCTATTCCTTCCCACCCATTAGGATACCTGCTATCAAAAGAACCAGAATCTAACAAGTGTTAGGTGAGGATGTGGAGAGATTGAAACCCTTGTGCCCTGTTGGTGGGGATGCAGTATGGCAGCCATGATGGAAAATAAGGCAGTTCCTCAAAAATTAAAGCCTAGAATTACTGTATGATCTAGTGTGCTACTTCTGGGTAGATACCCAAAAGAACTGAAAACAGAATCTTTTTTTTTTTTTTTTAAAGATTTTATTTATTTATTTGACAGAGAGAGAGATAGCTAGAGCAGGAACACAAGCAGGGGGAGTGGGAGAGGGAGAGGCAGGCTTCCCGCCGAGCAGGGAGCCCGATGCGGGGCTCGATCCCAGGACCCTGGGATCATGACCTGAGCCGAAGGCAGACGCTTAACGACTGAGCCACCCAGGCGCCCTGAAAACATAATCTTGAAGAGGGATTGGTATGCTGTGTTCATTACAGCATTATTCACAGTAGCCAGGAGGTAGAAGCCACCCAAATGTGTGTTGATGGATGAGCGGCTGACATGTAGTATGTACATCCTATGGAATATTTAGTCTTAAAAGGGAGGAAATCCTGTCACATGCTGAAACATGGATGGACCTTGAGGACATAAAGTGAACTAGGTCACAAAATGACTAATACTATATGAATCCACTTAGATACCAGGAGTAGTCCAATTCATAGAGACAGTAAGTAGAGCAGTGGGGCTCAGGAAGGGGAAGTGGGGAGCTGCTTTAGGGAATGTAGTTCCAATTTTTGCAAGATGAAAAAGTTCTGGAGATCTATGTGAATATACTTAACACTAGTGAACCGTACACACTTAAAGAGCGTTAAGCTCAGAAGTATTGTTACATAGGTTTTTTTTTTTTTTTTTAAGATTTTATTTATTTGCGAGAGAGAGAATGAGAGACAGAGAGCATGAGAGGGAGGAGGGTCAGAGGGAGAAGCAGACTCCCCGCCGAGCAGGGAGCCCGTTGCGGGACTTGATCCAGGGACTCCAGGATCATGACCTGAGCCGAAGGCAGTCGCTTAACCGACTGAGCCACCCAGGCGCCCTGTTACATAGGTTTTTTAACCACAATTAAAAAAAAAAAAACTTGGAAACTAGTTAAAATAGCCACAGCCGATTTTGGCTCATAAGAAAAAACAGTGTGGCCCTTCATTTCGGCTGTGTTTAGGTGACTCGTCACAGTGTACCTGCTGGGGCTCAGGGGCTATGGAAATAGGATCAGCCGTGGTGGAAGGGTTTGGAGGTGGGAACAGACTTGTTAAAATAAGCTAAAATCCTAGCTCCTAAGTATGTGATCTCCGTTCTGTAGATGACTGATGGAGATACTTCAAAAACATCCAAGGTGACGTTGAAGTTTCGCTAACCTTCACAGCATCATTTGGTGTCGGCATTGATTGCTTGATTATGTGTCATTAGTTATCATTCTATGGCTCTCGCCTCCCACAGAAATGTTAACATTCCTTTAAGGCTGGGGCTGGGTTCTGGGTGACCTCCATGGTGCTTGTGGGTTTCTTGCACATGCCAGGAGTAAATAGCTAATAGACCGTTTTTGTCCATTGATCTACTTGGGGGACCTTCAAATCACTTTGTCCTATGTGTCACCTCACCTCCAGGTGCCTTGTTGGCTGGGTCTTGGGTTACCTCATGATTGAGAACACGTTGCAAAAACAATTTCAAAAATGATCCTGAAGTTACTGAAGGTGTTAACGTTCAAAGATGCCAATGTCATTTATTTTCTAGCAATTTCTATGTGCATTGACCAGTTGAATAAGTTTCTCACAAACAGAATCTTTTAATATTGCATAAAACCTGTCTTTAAGTAAGCAAGCTAAGTGGTATCTCTTTGCTGCACTTGGCACGCAGATCTGCAGTTAAATATTATTGAGTAACATATGACATTCCAAGCGGAGAGCTGCCAAGACATACCATTTGGACCTTGTTCTAATTAATTCCCTGCAAATGATAAATTTTCTGTTCTTTGCCCTTCTGCCCACATTTTCTCCTCCTTTGCAGAGATTCATCTGACAGTGAACATGAAACAAGTTAAAAAAAAAAATACATTTATCCTGCTTGTGTTGTAGCATTTGGAAACCTGTAGGCAAGAATTTTTTTACAAAAACTTTTAAATTTGTGTCCCCAAAGTATAGCATTCGGGTAAATTTTCCGGGTATGAAATCCTTTTTACTTATATTTTATTCATGGCTTGAGGCCTCTGAGTGACAGTGTAAACTCTTAACTTAGGGCAGTGATAGGACATAACATAATCTCAAAGAAGTGTTTTTCTTAGAGGATAAGGTCACAGGACATTAACAAAAACCAGAAGGGAGATGTCAGCACATTGGTGGAAAGACATGGGACTTGCAGTTTCTCACCTGAGTTACAAGGCCCCCTTTATCTCTACTGTGTTGCCTGTTACAGGGTAGAGAAATGGAAAAAGTTGATTGAATATATAATTTTAGTATATGAGCGTTTTAAGAATTATTCAGAAAGAAAGCATTCTTTGAAAGCCAAGTTGTGATGGTCTAATGTTTTCTTGCAGGTTACATAGTGGTCAGTGGTCATGCCTAAGAGCCAAGGGGCTGTGGGGTAAATGAGTCATTGCTTTTTATTTACCTTAGAGACCTGGGTACCATCCTCCACCCCCCCAACCCCCGCCAAGAGATTTAGGCATCATTGAAAAGACTGTCATTATCCACGAAGCTGCCATAATAGCTCATTTTAGTAATTGCTTGTTAACATGATAATTTTGAGCATTAGAGGTTTTGGCATCTTTGAACAGGTTCTGGGATTTAGTGAGCACCAGACAAACATTTGGTCTTTAAACACAGATTAACCCTAAAACCTTTTGAAGCTCCTTAATACTTAAGTCTACAGTAATCTGTGTTCATTGTAGAAAATTGGGAAAATGCATAAAAGTGTCAAGAAAAAAAATCAACTAGACAAAGGTATTGATATTGTATGGTATTTTCCATACAGTTGTCTCTGGTTTGCAAGCCACAGAAAATGACCATGCCTAGTGTCAGTAAAGAAGGGGGGTTGTTGCTGGGCGCCTGGGTGGCTCAGATGGTTAAGCATCTGCCTTCGGCTCAGGTCATGATCCCGGAGTCCTGGGATCGAGTCCCGCATCGGGCTCCCCGCTCTGCGGGAAGTCTGCTTCTCCCTCTGCCTCTCTCTCTCTCTCATGAATAAGTAAATAAAATCTTTAAAAAAAAAAAGGGGGGGGGGTTGTTGAAAGGTCTCTGTGGCACCTCTGCATGGCCAAATGGCATGGATGTGAATAATGGTGAGCCAGGCAACTGCTCCATCCGTCTTCTAGAATATCTTTTTCTAAAACAAGACATATTGTATATATTGCGTGTTCCTCCATCTCTCCCCCTTGGGAAGCATGGTGATGGTTGGAGGGATTGGCAAAGAGGAGGAAGCTCAGGGTGTAGGGGATGCATCCAGAGAAATGACCTCTAGCTTGTCCGCAGCTATGTGATTACTGGGGAGAGGTCTAGCGATTCACTGTGGTGAGCTTGGGAGCAGGGAGCACCACGAAATACTCCCTGGGCCAGGCTGATACTTGGACAGAAGACAGAGTGAATTCTTTTTTTTTTTTTTTAAAGATATATTTTTTAAGATTTTATTTATTTATTTGACAGAGAGAGACACAGCGAGAGAGGGAGCACAAGCAGGGGGAGTGGGAGAGGGAGAAGCAGGCTTCCCGCCGAGCAGGGAGCCCGATGTGGGGCTCGATCCCAGGACCCTGGGATCATGACCTGAGCCGAAGGCAGACGCTTAACGACTGAGCCACCCAGGTGCCCCTTACGGAGTGAATTCTTAAGATCTGGGCCACCGGAGTATAGAAAGGTGACAGCAGACAAATAGAACCTGGACAAACTTGCAGTCAGGGGAGGAGAACAGAAGCAATAAAGCAGTTAATAGGGCAACATAGAGATCTGCCCATTGAGGTCCTATTTTGTAACCTATTTCTGTTGCAGTCTTTGGATTCGTAAAGGGACTGGAGTATTTTCTTCCTGTTGTAGAAAATAAAATATCCTCTCTAAAATTTGCCTTTTTGCTTCACTAATGTCTCCATGAATCTTTAGGGCCCTGTTGTTTTCCTTCGGTCTCCTTTGTCCAGTTAAGTCTTCTTTGTTGCAAACCATGGTTTGGAGTGCAGGGACTTGAGACTTTATTTACTGTTCTTTTGGAAGAGAACTGCTAGGGTTTGTAGGGAAAAAATGTTCATCAAAAGTAGTGTGCAGATTTCCGTGCCCCAACAGTAGATCTCATAAGTTGGCACTAAGGTGCCTCATTTAACAAGGCATGTAAAGATCATATACTTACAGATTACATGTCTGTTGGGAATGCAGTGCTTTGAAACTTTGTGGCGTGAATGTTTTTGATAGTATTGCCTGATTTTCCCAGAAAAAGCCCGTAATAGCCTCCCTGTCTATGGAAGATCAAGTGAGGACCCCAAGAAGGCCTTCTGTGGTGTGTCTTGTCCCGGAGAAGGCCCACATGTTCAAGGGCTTCTGTTTGGAGGCTTGCTTGTCCCCCTAGGTCCCATGCCTGCAGGGTTTGTGCTTCTAAGTGAGCAGTGCTGCCTTGGATTTAACTCTCTGGCCTAGTGGGTGGGCTTTTCTTAGCAAGTTATTGATGGTTGAGGACATTGGCAAAGTATCCCATTCAGCCCATTTTATATTTATGTAGAGTTCTTTGTTGAAATAAAGGGATGGTTTAGCTTTAAGAATGGGTGGTGTTAATAAGTGACCTCTTTTTTCCTGAGTTCAGAGCCAACTGAGAGAGGCATGTTACCTGTGGATGGCCACAGTGTTAGTCCAATGACTGGTAAACACCAGACCTCCATGCTGATCACCGTGCCCTGAACTAGACTCCCCACTCAGTCACTGGCATGCCCAGCCCCTTCCCCCAAAGTCACCCATCCGATAGATACAAATTCCCCAGGGAAGGGGCAAGTGAAGGGTACCTAGGCCAGCCAGTGTCCACGCATAAGGAACCACTACAAGGTAATGCTGTTTAAATGTTCAAGTCTTGTAGGAAGGTTCTATGTATGTAAAGAAGTTCACCTCTTAGGGGGAAGAAACCAAAAAGCTTTCGGACTCACCACTCAGTTCACTGGGGGAAGTTTTAAATTGCTAAGGAAGATTCTTCCTTCCTTTCAAAATTCAAGTTGTGGTCAAGGAATGACATGTGATTCAGACTTGTTAGGGTATTAATTCATTTGGAATCTCTGCCCGTGCACAGATATCAGGAGGTATTTGGATTTTCCTCTCCCATTTCCTGGGTACCTCAGGGAAGCCCTGGCTATCGAGGACTCCTGTTTCTTTCTCAAGTCTGAAATTGAAAAGTTGAGAAAGTTACTATCCCTTGGTGTATATATGTATGTCCACATTTGGCTCTGAGGATTTCTTCCCCAATCAGGGGAAAGTTTGAATTTGCAACCAGGTTGTCAATTTACTAAACTCATCTGTTAAAAAAAAAAAAAGCCCCGGGCTTAGATAGTTTGACAGCCAGTATAGAAAGAATAGGTACTTTCTAAAATATAAAAATATAATACATACTACTATATGATATGGCCTCAAAACCTAACATAGATGATATGGAAAAGGAAAGTATAGGTCAGTTTTACTAATGAATGCAACAATTATAAATACAATTGAATTAAATTTACAAATTAATACCACGTGTGATATTTTTTCAAATGTCAGCACGACTAAGGTTTATTGCATCCTCCTCCAAGGATTGTTCAACATTAAGGAATCTTTCAAAATACTAAAAGAACCAAACCTTTAGATACTAAAAATGTCTAATAGTTGTTTTTAGACATGATTTTTAACATCTGAATGAAATCGGAATAGATAGAAATGACTTCAGTATGAAGACTGGTTACCCAAATCTAGCAACATTCAATTACATGGTGAAATACTAAAACTGTTCCCATTAAAATCAACCAAATACACGGTTGTCTTCTCACTATTACATAGTATTTTGAAAATTGTAACTTCTAAGAATAAGCTGCAACTTGTATAACTTGTAATAAGTTGTAACTTATATAAGAAGTTTAACTTAAAGAACAATAAGGAACTGGGAAGGTTAGAAGCAGGGGTGGGGGGTTTGGGGTGGGGTGGATAGGGGAGAATTATTTTTCGAAGCTTGTCATCCTACACTTTAAAACCCAAGATAATCTTTTAAGTATGTTTTGAATTAAGTAAATTTGGATGAGTAAATAAAAGAAATATATAGAAACTAATGGCTTTTTTTCATCCTTGGAATAACCACTTGGGGGTGGGACAAAGTTCAGAATTGTGACTAAGAGTGAAAACTACTTAGACATTTTACTAGGAGGAAACATAAGAAAAATGTAAAACTTTATGGAAGAACTTTTAAAAATGAGATCTAAGTGGTGGAGGAGTATACCGTACTCCTGGGTGGGGAGACCGTATCCTCAAATACCAGTTCTCTCATGGAAATTGACCTATTTTTCTCCTCTTCCCGTCAGAGCGCTGCAGTTTCTTGAGGATCCCCTCACTTGAGGCAAAGTGATTTTTAAGTTCCTGTGAGAGAAATGGGTGAGACTCACCAAGATGCTTCTGAAATACGTTAAATGGGCCTCGCTCTTTAGGATGTAAGAATTTCAGAGCCACTGTAATTAAAATAGCGGGTACTAGCACAGAAATGAAGAGTCTGAGTACTTACGGGAAATGATATATGGGAAAAGCACATTTAAATTGGGGGAGAAAAGAATGTTTTACTTAATAAATGGCATTGGCCTGCTTAGCTATCCATTTGGAAGAAAAATTTAGATTTTTTTGATCTCCTACCAGATACAGGAAAAACTTTGAGGTGGATTAAAGCTCTAGCTCTAAATGTAAAAATAAAACATTAGGAAAACATTTGGTAAACTATTTAGATAGCCTTTGGTTATATAGGAAACTGAGACCGTAACGGAGAAGATGAGTAATACATACCTATTCATTCATTCATTCAGTTTGCTGCCAGAAATGCACACCAACTTCAACCTAATTTGACTGTCTCCACATCCCAGGCTGGTTATTAACTGGTACCTAATCAATCCATTTATATCTATAATAATTCATGTTATAAATGTTTAATAAACACTTTTAATGTCAGTAAAACAATTCACCAAGGGTGCTGTAGATACTTGGAGGAATTGAAGTTGCTACATTAATCCTATATTTACTGAAATTCCATTAGTAATTGCAAAGTTATGGCTAAACTTTGGAGCCAATCAAGTAGATGGTGCATGAGAAAGTCCTTTTTGACTTAAGACCTAATGTTGTTGGGCGCCTGGGTGGCTCAGTCGGTTAAGCGACTGCCTTCGGCTCAGGTCATGATCCTGGAGTCCCGGCATCGAGTCCCGCATCGGGCTCCCTGCTCAGCGGGGAGTCTGCTTCTCCCTCTGACCCTCCTCCCTCTCATGCTCTCTGTCTCTCATTCTGTCTCACAAATAAATAAATAAAATCTTTAAAAAAACAAAAACAAAAACAAAAACCCTAATGTTGTCTCTCCACTCTCCCCCCCCCCCGCCCCATATCCTGAGCACCTCGCCACATTTTTCCTTCCTTCCAGATACATTAGGCCAGAGCTTCTTGTAGTCAGAGCGTAATCCATCTACCTTAACCTTTGTTTACACAATAGACCTTATTTTAAATTCTGTCTGTTCTTGCAGCCTGTTTTGCTTGTGTTCTCCATCAGTAATCTACTTCTAGATTGGGGTCCTAATGAAGAGAGAGGGAGAATTAATAGATGTGCATGTATTTGCACTAAAGTGTCTTTTTTTTTTTTAAAGATTTTATTTATTTATTTGACAGAGACCCAGCAAGAGAGGGAACATGAGCAGGAGGAGTGGGAGAGGGAGAAGCAGGCTCCCCACTGAGCAGGGAGCCCGACACGGGGCTCGATCCCAGGACCCTGGGATCATGACCTGAGCTGAAGGCAGACGCTTAACGACTGAGCCACCCAGGTGCCCCATGCACTAAAGTGTAATTTTGGACACTTAGGATTGTGCCGGCTCCCCACGAGTGGTGGGGGTGGGGAGAAAAATAAAGGGTTGGAGCTGTAATAGGTGGAACAGAAGAGTGCATCTGAGAATATTTTTTATTTACGCCCATTAATCCTCAGAGTAACAAAAACACTCTTAGAAAAGTGTGCATGTATATACACATAGAGGCACTCATTCGGTGCCATATATAAAAATGTAAGCACTAATTACCTGGCACAACTTCTTAAAAATAACAAGCAGTTTTATTTTGAGTTACGCATGATTAGTGAAACTCCGACTCTGTGTAGGCATCCCAAAGAATGTTACTTGAGGGAGGTGGAAGGAAAGAGAAGTTAGAACATGTACTTGCTTCTCTGAGAAAGAGACCGAAGAGGGGCTCCTAATTCTGGTTGGATCTCCGGTTTTCTGTGCTCCCAAGGTCTTCAGCTCATTTCTGCAGAGGAGAAGGTGTTCTCAGTCCATCTCAGCAGCAGAGCCACGGCTGCTCCCCTCTGCCCACCTGGGGTGGGAGGAAGGCTGGCCCTTCCTCCCACGCCTTTCAAGAGAGCAGCCACCCCCACTGCAGAGGCCAAGGGACCCACAAAACCAGTTTCTTCTGTGTCTGCTAACTTCAGTTCCTGGCAGACGTTGTCTGTACTTAACTGCGGACCCGGTCCTCCCTCGTTGCCTCCGTTCTCCGTTATGAGCTGAGCATCTTCTTGGTCAACTGCCTGAGAAATGACTTTTGCTGCAGTTGACTCCAAATTAGCTGTTTTTCTTTAACCTTTCTTCTTTTTCACTTTGCTGGGATGTGGGCACCTTTCCCATTTTCTAGAACAAAGGAAGTCCTTGGAAGACCAGGCTGTCTTTACTGAAGGTGGAAGGACCCTGCCAACCTCATTGTCTCCCTTCCTGCCAGAGCACAACCCCCAACCCAAGGAACAAGAGTGATCGGACACCATGTACTCTCCAAGGCTGAAGTTGGGGGGAGCTGAGTCTCCAGGCGTCGCGTCCGGTTGGATGGGCTGTGTCTCTAGATGTTGGTGGAGACAGGCCCACTGCTGGGGGGGAGACGGTGGCATCAGGAGAGGGGTAGAGGAGGAGCCCTTTTGGGCAGAGTCAGGCGTGGAATTTAGAACAGCTTGAGCTGAGGTCTTCTGTAGTTACTCCTAGGAGGATCCAGAAAATTTGAAGCCTGGGGTCTTGGTGTGTTTTAAAGCCATTAATTAATTAATGAAGCTCTTTGGCTTGTAAGAATTACCCCAGTGTTGGGGCGCCTGGGGTGGCTCAGTTGGTTAAGCGACTGCCTTCGGCTCAGGTCATGATCCTGGAGTCCCGGGATCGAGTCCCGCATCGGGCTCCCTGCTCGGCGGGGAGTCTGCTTCTCCCTCTGACCCTCCCTTCTCTCATGCTCTCTCTCTAGCTCATTCTCTCTCAAATAAATAAAATCTTTATTAAAAAAAAAATTACCCCAGTGTGGTAAGTACCAAGAATTTAGAGATCGAATCTTCTATGTTGAAATGAGGGTGGGGGAGGACACAGCAGGGATCTGGACACTCAGAGCAGTATCTGAGCCCGACCCCTCACATGTGAGGGGAATGGCTGGCTGGCTTTGGACTCTGGTGCTCCTGTGTGCAGCCTCCTGCCCCCACCCCCACCCCCCGACCTCCCTCCCTGTGCGGACAAGGGCCGTCCTGCTCCTGACCCAGTTCTGCTGGCAGCTTTGGCTGCCCTTTGGGTCCTCCATTCTCTCTGTTTTGGGTCTCTGCTTTCTTGCCAGTTTAGCAAGGCGGCTGAAAAGATCACTTTAACATTGTGTCTAGCATTCTTAGCAGTCTTCAGTGGTAGAGTTTGTTCCGGGAAGCTGGCCTGAACTATGCTAGAAAGTGAAATTCATTTATTTGGAATAGCAGCAATAAGGAAATAATAAAACGTTCTCGGAGTAGACTCTGATACGGTATGCACCTATTTTATTCTGACAGGTGTGTGTGCTAAGTATTGGGCCTTTGGAGAAGGAAGCTTTCTTTATGCTTGAGGTACCTAAGTACCTGTTTCCAAACAGTATTAGAATTCATTGGTTCATACTTTCACATCTGGTTTTCCTGGCTTTCGATCTTTGGGGCAGTTGAAGTACCTACAAAGCATTCTGGAGGCTGGAAGTCCGAGATCAGGGTGTCCACAGTGCCGTACTCCCCTGAAGGCGCTGGGGAAAGAGAATACCTCCAGTCCAGTCTCCCACCTTCTGGTAGTTCTTGGCTTATGGCAGCAAGAAACACAGCAGAACCCTGTGTGTGTACGTGTGTTCAAATTTCACATCTTTGTAAGGACCCCAGTTTTATTGGATAAGGGGCCCACCCTACTCCTGTAAGACCTCATCCTAACTACTTACATCCGCAATGACCCTCTTTCCAAATAAGGCCACATGCTGAGGTCTTGGGGGGTTAGGGCTTCAACATCGGAATATTAGGGGGACACAAGTCCACCATAACAGGTCCCTCAGCTCATGCTGAACAAAGAAGACAGGAACGAAATTGTACTGCTCTCACTTTCAAGCGGATGGATCAGGTTTTGAAAAAATATTCCTAAGAGATGGCTAGTTATTCCTTCTTGTCACTCTTCCATGTTCTTGGACCTAAAAGCATTTGTTTCTAAGCCTCTAATTTGCTACTTCTTTTTTTTTTTTTAAGATTTTATTTATTTATTCGAGAGAGAGAGAATGAGAGACAGAGAGCACGAGAGGGAAGAGGGCAGAGGGAGAAGCAGACCCCCTGCCGAGCAGGGAGCCCGATGCGGGACTCGATCTTGGGACTCCAGGATCATGACCTGAGCCGAAGGCAGTCGCTCAACCAACTGAGCCACCCAGGCGCCCTAATTTGCTACTTCTAATCCATTCTTTGGGACATAAGATAGCAAATGCTGTTGGGAATCTGTGTAAATAAATTCTGAATTAGGCCTTATAAGTAAGGAAGCAGGGCTTAGAGGATTCTTGTTCTTTAGGGTGTGTGGTAGGTGTGTGTGGGGGGTGTGTGTGTGTGTCCCCTTAATCAGGTGGTCAAAGTTGTCTCCTATGTATGGCCATAGACTGAACTATTTTTGTGACTACTGCCTGATACAAAACCCATAGTTGGTAGTTTTCTTGATATATGCTGTGGACTGGATTGGCTCTCCCCTCAGATTCCTGCATTAAAGCTCTAGGTGTTGGTATAAGGAAGTAATTAAGGCTCAGTGAGATCCTATGGATGGAGCCCTGGATAATCGGACTGGATTAGTCTCCTCGTAAGAGGAGAGCCCGGAGCTCTTGTTCAGCCTCCCTCCCCCATCTGAGGGCATCCCCAAGCCAGGCAAAGCACGCTCCCCAGGAGCTGAATCTCCTTGATCAGACCTGGGATCTGGATCTTCAGCCTCCAGACCTGGGAGAAATACAGATGGGTTGTAGAAGCCCCCCAGGCTGTGATAGTTTGTTAGGCAGCCTGCGCAGACTAATTCAACCTATGAACAGAATGAGATTTTTTTTTTTTAAAGATTTTTAATTTATTTATTTGAGAGAGAGAGAATGAGAGACAGAGAGCATGAGAGGGAAGAGGGTCAGAGGGAGAAGCAGACTCCCTGCCGAGCAGGGAGCCCGATGTGGGACTCGATCCCGGGACTCCAGGATCATGACCTGAGCCAAAGGCAGTCGCTTAACCAACTGAGCCACCCAGGCGCCCCCAGAATGAGATTTTTAAAAATAACCACACTGCTTAATCATTACAACAAGCCTAATAGCAGCTTGGGCTTACAGATAAGGTAAGTAGTGTTCTAAGCTCTCCGAGAGGTGCTGTTTTACTCTTCCCATTCGCATGAACGAATCTGGTGCCGAGAGGCTAGGGAGCTTGCTGAAGCCCGCGGAGGCTGGCAAAGGGGTGGAGTCTCATGGACCCGAGTGGTGTTTTTCCAGGCACCCCCTTCCCCTTTAAAATTTCTGAGATTTCCAATTGTAGCGAAAGGAAAGGGAAAAAACAAAACAAAACCCCACACAACATAGATTTACCATCTTCATCACTTTTAAGTGCACAGTTGAGTGTTAAGTATATTCACGTTTTGTGCAGCTCGGCTGCAGGGTGGATTCATCCCGTGCCTGGCAACTCTGTTCCTGGAATAGTGCCCCTTTCCCCTCCCCTACGTCCCTGGCCACCAGCCAGGCCCGTGTTTAAAACGGTTTAATGTAACTCATAAGCCGTACGGTTCACTCAAAGTCAGTAACATTCCATGGGTTTTAGCGTATTTGCAGAGCTGTGCGGCCATTGCCAGTCAGTTCCTGAGAATATTTCTCGTCGTTCCCCCCCCCCCCCAAAAAGAAACCCCATACCCATGAGCAGTCACTCCCTATACCCTTCCTCCCAGCCTCTGACAGCCACTAACCTACTTGCATCTCTACAGGTGTGTCTGTTACGGGACATTTCATATAAATGGCATCCTACAATATGGGGCCTTTTGTAACTGGCTTCACAGAAGCCTTAAAAAAAAATCGTTAATGGGGCGCCTGGGTGGCTCAGATGGTTAAGCGTCTGCCTTTGGCTCAGGTCATGATCCCGGGGTCCTGGGATCGAGTCCCGCATCGGGCTCCCTGCTCCTTGGGAGCCTGCTTCTCCCTCTGCTTCTCTCTCTCTCTCTCTGTCTCTGTCTCTCATGGATAAATAAATAAAAAAAATCTTTAAAAAAAAATCGTTAATGAACTCATTGTATAACTGAAGAACAAAGCATGGTAAAAGTTGGTTGAACCATAACCCTCAATCCAATGGCATTTTTTTTCCCCTTCAAAAATCTTAATTTGTAGCCAGGAAAAACTGACTTCGCTAAGATGTCAGGACTTCCTTCTAAGTGCCACCTGTCTGAAGTCAGGACTTCTAAGTGCCACCTGTCTGAAGACTTAAGGAAAAAATCCGCTTCCAAACCAGGTTTAATTAAAACCACAGAGGGCCATAAATCTAGTCCTATTCTATCTGGTCAAAGACAAATAAAACTGGAAGAGAAAATGCATAAACATTTCCAGTAAACATTGCCAACATTTCTTACGTGCATTTCTAAAATCATACCTGGATTGTGAAGCAGGTAACAGACAAAGCCTGCTTTGCCTTTGTTATTTTCGGGGGCGGGGGGTCCCAACATCCTGTCTGGGAACGCTGGATTACTGGTACGGACTAGATCTTGCCTTTTAATCCTCATAGAGAACTGTACTTCCTTATGGGTTGATCTGCCAAAAACAGTCTGAAGATAGATTTTTGAAGCCTTTCTGCAGCGATGGGAAAATAATTAACCCCAGGATTCAGTACATTGGAACACTTAAAATATTTAGCATGTTACGAAATGGCCCCAAAGGAGATAAGTGCCAAGTTAGGTGTAGGTGTCTCCCCTTTGGCTTCTGCTCTGGCCAGGCCCTGGGTGTGGTGTCCTCCCTTATCCGCATCATAAAAACCGGAGGCCTTGGTCCCCCACGGTTAGCCAAGGTTCCCAGGGCAAGAGTTGCCTCTGTAGCCCATTTATTGCTTGCAATTCAAGCTCTCTGGACCGGAGTGTCCTTACTTGATGGCAGCAGGGCGTTGACAAAGATGTTGTTTGTTAGATCTAACATTTTTAGTTATTTTAAGTGACTTCCGTGCCATGGAATAACTTTAAGTGGTTTAGGAGAAGAGATCTCATCAGAGCTAAAGGGCTGATCCTCTAGGGTGAAAAAGGCAGAGGTCAAGGTTAGGTACTGATGTTCAGAAATTCCTGCGGGAGTCCGTGCCGGTGAGGGGTACAGCAGGAACTGAGCACGGGGGCTACGGTGGGCCTGGGGGTGCAGGGGAGAGCAGGACTCTCATTCCTGGCTGGACCACTTGATGGCCGATGGCACTGGCTAGAGAGGGGCAGCTCAGGGAGATGATGCAGGAGGAGAGCAAGGTCGTCTTGAGTTAAGACCAAATGTCAAGGGAAGGGAGGGCGGTGGATTCTAGCTCCAAGCCAGATGTCCATCTGGAGTCCTGGGCACACGGTTGTGCTTGTCTGTGCTGGGCTGGAGCTTTTCCAGAAGGGAAGGGAAGAGAAGGGTGAGCAAGAGGCTGTTGGCTCCCTGCCAGTGGGTGAGCCCAAAGTCTCACTGGGCAGGACACCTTCTCGGGAGGAAGGAGACTCTTCTTCCTCAGAGAGAGAGTAAGGTGGATGCCACTGTGGTGGGATCATTCCATGGAGGGAAGTTGGCTGAGGCAGGCAAATTAGTAGGAGAGGAAGTTTCTCTGCTTCCTCCGGTGGGGAAAGAGTCCCCACATCCCACGTCTGTGGCTTCTTCCCTCTCCTTCTTCGTCTGGGGCTGGATTGCCATTGGCTCAGGGCAAGGAGGTGCTTTGGCCAGTCCAGTGGTTAAAGCAGGAATTTAATAATGGGGCAGATGGACATTTTGATGGACCTTCCTTTTAAAAACATGAATGTGAAATTATGAATAAAACATCAGGTCCGGGACCTTGGAAGGGTCAGTGGCCGGCGAAGCTCAAGCTGCCTTAGCTTTCTCGTGAATCTGTCTCCATGGCAGTTGCTTGAGCGGTGGTCTGGGGCCGAGCCCGAGAGAGTGGTGGGTTTCTCTGTTGAAACACAAATGTGTCTCCTCTTGGAGCTGTTGGAGAGGACGGTGAAGGTGTGAGACTACTGGGTACTGAACAAATAAAAAGGGAACCACCATGTATTTCTATGACCGACAAGTTAACAAAACTATGAGTAATTGTAGGAAATCTTTTGTTAGTGGATACTCTGGGTCTTTTGGTGGAAAGTAAAAATGTCAGAGCTGGGTAGAAAGGATAGAAGCCATTTGACAAGAAGGACTGGAGGAAAATTTGAGTTGTCCAGTGGAGGTGAGCCTGTAGCGATGAAACTCTCCCTGTGTGATGAAATTACCTCTTGCTCAGTAGAGAATGATGATCTTAAACACAAAATCATCATACTGGCAGATATGAGCCCAGAGTGTGAGAGTTGCTTTTGTAAAGTTTTCCAGTACTTCTTTGTTCATGGTGAACATTTTAGGATGTGAGGAGGTAGGAAAAGGCCTTGGGGGAAGGGAGGAATGAAAAGAATATAGTGTATAATCGGGAAACCCAATAGTCTCTTAAAATCAGGCATTGCATTTTCTCCCTCACCATATTGTGAGTCACGGGAGATGATCTGCTGTCACAGACCGTATGGGAGGATTCTAGAGGATGAATCAGTAGGAAGAAAGTAGAAGACAAGATAGCTCTGCCCTAGTGAGGATTCTTTTTTTAAATTTTTTTGTTTAAATTCAATTAACATATAGTGTATTATTAGTTTCAGAGGTGTAGAGATCAGTGAGTCATCAGTCTTACTAATACCCAGTGCTCATTACATCACGTGCCCTCCTTAATATCCCATCACCTGTTACCCCCCAGCCCCTCACACACCTCCCCTCCAGCAACCTTCAGTTTGTTTCCTTTGGGGTGCCTGGGTGGCTCAGTCGGTTAAGCGTCTGCCTTCGACTCAGGTCATGATCCCGGGGTCCTGGGATCAAGTCCCGCATTGGGCTCCCTGCTCAGCGGGGAGCCTGCTTCTCCCTCTCCCTCTGCCTGCCGCTCTGCCTACTTTTGCGCACACGCTCTCTCAAATAAAATCTTAAAAAAAAAAGTCTTATGGTTTGTCTCCCTCTGATTTCATCTTGTTTTATTTTTTTCCTCCCTTCCCCTATGATCCTCTGTTTTGTTTCTTAAATTCCACATGAGTGGAATCATATTAATTGTCTTTCTCTGATTGATTTATTTCACTTAGCATAATACCTTCTAGTTCCCATCCATATCTTTGTAAATGGCAAGATTTCAGTTTTTGCTGGCTGTGTAATATTCCACTGTATATACACCATATCTTTATCCATTCATCTGTCGATGGACATCTGGGCTTTTTCCGTAGTTTGGCTATTGTGGACATTGCTGCTCCTAGTGAGGATTCTAATCCCATGTGTGTACACATGGTGGATGAACGGTGATAGTGTAAAAACGTGGACAAATATAAATGACCAGATCATGGGATAAGGGAAATTCATGAGCACCGTGGGAATGCAGAATCCAGCAGTGTGAAGAGCTGGGTGGAGTTTGGGGATTAGAATGGGTTTCCGCAACAGATAAGCCCAAGTAAAGTCTTACAAAAAGCCATGGGCAGAGTGGGCAGAGTTCCAGGGGCCCCAGCATGCTTCCAGAGAGATACATACCATGTGCTGGCCTGGGCCCGAAGGATCCTTGGGAGAAATGCCTGGTGAGGAGGTATTGAGCAGTTTGGATGGGTGAGACCCTACACACCAGCATGTTCTGTTTGATGGCTTGGACTCCACATAAATAGGAGGGGAACCTCTTTTTTGGGGAGGGAGTACATATTCCACACAGCTGGCCTAAAATACAAACCTCTCGTTTGTTCTTTGCCATACAGCTTATTTTTCTATTTTATGTGAGAATGTAGCCGTGCGTCTTGCATTGACAGGCTCTGCTTAGAGTCATTTTGGATTACACAGGACCTGTTTTTGCATGGACCACCCTGAACGTTATGTGCAAGATCTATCAAAGACACAGATTTCTTTAATATATAAATATTTTGAGTGTTCTTCCCTCCCCTAAGGCAACAGAGAAAATAAGCGTCTACTATCCACATCGAAACTGACTTTCTAAATGCTATTGTCTGGAATCATAGTATACATGCATCAGCTGAATAGGAAACTTATTTCAGGGGGAGTCATTTTGAATATTAAGATTCTTAAAAATCTGGACTTAGTGAATATAAGTTCAGTGGATGTATATGCTCCTATATATATGTATGTATATATATTATATATTAGAAAGTAGGCTTTCTTCCTACTGGATATGTATGTGCATATATCCTTTGTTCCAAAGATATAAAAACAAAAGCATAAAAACACTACTTAAGAATATTTTATATTGATGCATGAAAGCTTGTGAAAGACCAATGTTATCTTTACATAGATTTTAGAGGTTCAAATTTTCAAACGTATATCTTTATGAAGTTCATGAAATCAAAGCTTCTACATTTTATTTTATTTAAGATTTTATTTATTTATTTGCCAGAGAGAGAGAGCAAGCAGGGGGAACGGCAGGTAGAGAGAGAAGCAGGCTCCCCGCCGAGCAAGGAGCCCAATGCGGGACTCGATCCCAGGACCCTGGGATCATGACCTGAGCCGAAGGCAGATGCTTAGCTGACTGAGCCACCCAGGCGTCCCAAAGCTTCTGCATATTAACTGGTATTTTCTGTGGGCAGAACCTGAGGTTTAGACCGCTATCATCTTGAGGGTGGTGTTGACAAGTTCTGTAGGGTGAAGAATCCGCCACGAAGAGCTACTTTGTTCTTGTATTCCATTGAGAAAGAAGAATCTTTTAACTTTTGTTGTGCTTTAAAGTAATTCTTGGGGCGCCTGGGTGGTTCAGTCGTTAAGCGTCTGCCTTCGGCTCAGGTCATGGTCCCAGGGTCCTGGGATCGAGCCCTGCATCGGGCTCCCTGCTCAGCGGGAAGCCTGCTTCTCCCTCTCCCACTCCCCCTGCTTGTATTCCCTCTCTTGCTGTGTCTCTCTCTGTCAAATAAATTTTTAAAAAATCGTTAAAAAATAAATAAATAATTCTTTTTCCCCCCTCCAGCTTGATAAAAGGCCTCCCTGTTGACCATCCGTTATTTTTGTAATGAAAAACACCTAAAATTGATTTCACTGTTGGCTGCTTTAGAGGGGTTTTATGTTTTTACCCCTGTACACATATGTTGGATTTCAGTGTCATTTTAAACAACCTCTTTAGAGTACATGAAACTTACAGTCCTCTTAGGAAATGATTACAAAAGAAATGAGTCCCCCCACCCAGCACCTTATTTCTAGAGTCTTCCCTCCCCAAACAAGCTCTAGAAGATCAATGATGATCCTTTGGGTCGATTTGAGGTTGATTAAAATTTCAGAGAGACCTTTTATTAATTAAACATATTCACATACGTACCAGAGAATTTTTGCTCAATTTTTTTATTTTTTTAAGATTTTATTTATTTATTTGACAGAGAGAGACACAGCGAGAGGGGGAATACAAGTAGGGGGAGTGGGAGAGGGAGAAGCAGGCTTCCCACTGAGCAGGGAGCCCGATGCGGGGCTTGATCCCAGGATCCTGGGATTATGCCCTGAGCCGAAGGCAGATGCTTAACGACTGAGCCACCCAGGCGCCCCAATTTTTGCTCAATTTTAAAGTGGAATAGAATCGGGTACAAAATTTGTGATGGAAATACAGTCGACCCCGACTTTCTGCTGATAGTTGGCAGTTTGGCTTTCCCGGCAAATGCCCTTTCAAGAGAAGTAACATTTGCTCTGTTCCCTTCCACGGATGTTGTGCTGTCTCTTGCCATCCTCCGAGCACCTGACTCTCGTGGATCATTTTGTGGCCCAAGCACTTAACCACCATTTTCACCTAACTGAAGAGTTTGGAGAGGACTGCGCTTATCACTCCTGGACGAAAGGCTCAGTTTCTTACATAAATTGGATTTGAAGTAGGAGCTCAGAAGTAGTATTCGCTGAAGAGCTGCTTACGCTCTACTGAGTTAAGACTCCAAGTCCTGTTTCATTATTTCATTTGAAGAAAAGGACTGGCAGTGGCTAGAGCTACATTAAGATGTGATGTGACCTCGTTGTTTTTCTGCTGGGTGAGCCCAGGTGGAGATGTGTTCTCAGGTTAGTGAAGCCCACCCAGTTGTAACTATGGCTCCCTGGGGTGGGGTGGGGTGGGGGCGGGGCTGGACTCTCCCAGATTGGGGACCTCTTGGAGGGGAGCCAAGAAGACCCTTCTGCTGTGTGGTGTACCATGCTAGGGGAAGATTCACTTCTATTCCTGACATAAATTAGACCGAAGAGAGGAATTTGGTTTATTGTTTAGTGCTGAAGTTAAAAACCATTTCTTTCCCATGTGGTCTCTTAATTAGATTCATTAGTTTCAAAATGTTAATTGGAATTACTGCAGTTCAGCTCCTGAAAGGTTTTAAATTTAAAAGGAACACCTCATTTACCGTACTACTGTGTTCTGAGAACTCTACGGTAATATTTGCATCGCATTTTTTAATTCAAATAATGGATTATTAATTGTAAAGCTTTTTAGACTAATAAAACCAAGTATCTACCTTTTTAAAAGATTTTCACTTATTAGAGAGAGAGAGCGAGCGTGTGGGCCTGCGGGTGGGGGCGGGTTGGGAGGCAGAGGCCGAGGGAGAGGGACAAGGAGACTCCGCACTGAGCCTAATGAGGGGCTCCATCCCAGGACTCTGAGATCATGACCCTGAGCCGAAATCAAGAGTTGGATGCTCAACTGACTGAACACCCCCCCCAACGCCCCCTGAGTATCTACTTTAATTTCTGTTTCTTTCCAGTTTCCTGATAAGCATTTTGTAGGATGTTTCTATAAGATAATTTGGATGCAAAAAAATTTCAGCTCCTATATTCAGTGTTTTATTTATGACAGAGTCCTAATACCTCAATACGAAGCAAACGCTGTAATTGAAACAGATGATTAGAGTAACATATGGGACATTTTCTACCTGTGTAAACTCAAAGCTTTATTCTAAAAAGTCTCCTGCAGCTTTCCTTCCCAGAGTAAAGTGGGTGGTTAGGCCCGAACTAGTCAGAATAGCAGATGTTTATGCCAATATTAATTCTGGAGAAATCTTTCGGGGTTAAGAGAACAGTTCTTTAAAAGAAAAATTTGTTTTGTCACTACAGTGTTAAGATAGTAGCAATTTCAAATAACACAGAAAATAGAGATGCTTTCTGTTCTTGGAACTTTTGAAACCATTTCTTCTCATGGACAGATCAGGAAAATAAGCTTGTTAGCCTTCTTGTAACTTAAAAAAAAAAAAAAAGATTCTTTAGATTTTGCCTAGGAAAAGTGACTGTAATTTTGTTAGGGAATTCTCAAAAGTCAGGTGGGGTTTGTGTGTGCATGTGGGTGTTTATCTACCCTATTCCCTCCCGCTTCTACGGAGATAATTTTAAAAGCTCAAGGTCCTTAGTCACACATACGGAAACAATGCTGTAAGGGGGTATTTAGAGAAGTTTAATTTTAACCAGGTACCTTAACTGTAAACAGACAGAATGACATCACTTAAGGAACACCGCACTTCAGTGAATAGAGGCTTTGTCATTATTTTTCTAGACCAGAGCACTGAAAGGGAACATTAATTGTTAATAAGGTTCAGGAATTCAGCTGTTCACCGATCCGTGTGTCCTGCCTGTGTCTGCATCGGACTGAGTCCCGGGGCTCCTTGTGTCCTGGGCACCTGCCTTCTCAGTGGGACAGCCTTTCCTTTGCACACCTGGAAGACGGTGCCCACCATCTGCTCGTGGAGTCCCACTCCAGGTGGGTGGCTGCCTGCCGATGTGCAGCCTTCCACACACCCGGCCCACCAGGTTCGGCCCACTTCGGTTCCCGCACGTGATTTCTTTAACTGTTCTTTCAGAAAGTCACAGGGGACCCCTGCATGGCCAGGTCACTTACATGGGCAGCCCGCTGCTCAGGGTGACGGGTGTGGGCTGTCCCTACCCACAGCCCTGCGGCGTAGAGCGTACTGGGAGGACGGATGGCCACCCACAGCAGTTTGAACGAATGAGGGGTGACGGCAGAGAAGAGCATCCAACAGGAGAGAAGTGTGGGGTTCTGTGGGAATCAAAAGCTGCAGAGAGACCTTCAGTGGGGGAGGTTAGGAGGTTGGAGCAAAGGTAAGATTATTATACCTGCTCCCCCAGCTTGACAGGGTTGAAGGTAGTCACCTAATGACCCAAGTCCTCACCACCTTCGTTGGACTGTTTTCTCCCAAGTAGGATGGCCATGCCCTACCCCAACCCTAGACATAGCCATTTTAATGGGAGAAACGTGTCGGGTACACATCTATTTCTAGCTTGGGTGAAGCATAGATGGTATACCTAGAACTATAACCAGTTCTGTGTGTTTGGAACCTTCTTTGAGTTTTGAGCTCTTTATACTGTCTTTGGGTGGAAGGAGATTCCATAGTGGATGCAAGAAGGATGGATGACACGATATCTGCGTAGCTGACGGCATGAGCGGCTTTTCTTAAGACAGGTGGCTCAGGCAAGGAAAAATTTCTTATGGCCATAGAAGTATTAGGCTGTTCCATTATAAGATGGAATGATGTCAAGAAATACCTGGCGTATTTTTTTAAATTATCACAAAATATTCAGAAACATTTTTAGGTTTAGGTATTAATTTGTTCAAGTTAGCGATGTGCTGAGTCATTATGACCTGTTGAACTACAGCTGATCTTCTGGTATTTGCAAATTCACATACTCCCTCAAATGTATTTGTTACCATCCCCATACCAGTCCTTGCGTTGCTTCCGAGGCCATTCACAGACCTGCACAGAGCAGCGGTGAGAACTTTGAGTCCCCCACTGTGTGTGTTCCCAGAGGAGGCTGAATGAGGTGCTCAGCCTTCTGGTTTCAGCTGTCATTGTCAACAGCTGTCCTCATGGTCTGTGTAGAGTCACCTTTTCCACGTTTCTGTGCTTTTTACTGGTGATTTCAAGGTTTCAGATGGCCCCCAGGTGTAGATTTGGAGTATTCTCTGGTGTTCCCAGGCACAAGAACACTGGGAGGTGCCTTAGAAAATAGGTGTGCACGTGAGCTTCGTTCAGGCATGATTACAGTGCTGTTGGCTGTGAGGTCCGTGTTAATGAATCAACAATAGATGTGGAATAAGGTGTCTTTGAACAGAAACACATTGAACAAGGTTACACATTGATGGGTTGATAGGCTGATGAAAACGCTGTGACCAGAAGCTTGTAGGAACCTAACCCTGTTTTTCTCCTAGGAGCAGTGGTTAAGTATTTGCTAAATAAGCAGCAAGTTTACAGAACAGACTGTAGCAAAGAATGAGCATCAACTGTAATTTGGTTGGAGGAACATCCAGGTTCAGCTATTATGTTTTTTGTGTTGCCGTGTTTCATAAAACCTCTAATAAGCAGAGAAATAGGAATTTCCAGGTAAGTTTCACACAAATGATACAGATCAGGTGATGTGTGGATGGATATTTATGGGACAGCTTCGCCTTTGGAAGTAGGTGAGCATATATGTTCCTTTTTAATCTTTCAGGTCTTTTGGGGAAAATGATCTCTTTGATGGTGTGGTACTTCTTTTACTTGACATGGTAAGAACTTAAACATTTGTAATACAAAGCCCTTTTTACAAGGGCCAGTCTCTGACCCCTTCATTTTTGCTCAAGGAGTGTAGCATTAAAAATAACTTTCAGTTGAGTGCATCTTTTTCCTTATTGTGACAGTGATACTTTAGTAGAAGAAATCTTACGGTTCCCCCCCCCACACACACACATTTTCCATCCAAATTATGGTCCTTTGACGACGCATGAATTCTTTGGCTATGGAAATGATTGATGCCACATAGGGCCGCATCTTGCGGGGGGCGGGGGCAGAAAAGGAACCAGATGAGTGTGAAGGAAAGATCACAGGGGCCTTGTGTTTATACCTGTCTTTGAACATTATAGAAGAAAAAAGACCAAAGGAAAACCTGAAGCAATACTGTTTCTTAGTGATGGTTTCCAGTGGTGGTTTTTTAAAAAAAGGAAATTCCAGTGGGAAATGAACGCTCTGGTTACCCACCTCTATCCTTTCAGTTTACGTATGTGATGTTTGACAGCTCCTTGCCCAGATGTCTTTTGGAAGTCTTCAAAATTAAGCAGGGTTTAGGCTGTTGACCTTTTTGAAAACCTAATTTTTGTTTATAAGTTTTCAAGCTCTTGAGCCTCCAGTATGGAGATGCGTTTGAGAAAAGAGTATGTGACTTGTATATATTAAATAATACATTAGCGTAAATTCATCTATGAGATTTACCAATGATTCACAAACACCCAAAATGGGGGCTGTCAGTTGACTTAATTGGAAGAACTTTGGTACTTTGAAAAGAAGGCTTAAAACAAAAACTAAAATATTGTTCTTTAAAATGTTCCCTCCAATCACATCAAAACTCCTATGCTAAAATCTGAAACCATATATGTTTTGAATACTTTAGATTCTAAAGAAATATTTTATAATGCCAGTCTTTTGGGTTTGTACATGATGTTTCTTACGTAATCTGTTAAAACTTTAGATTGCAAAATATGGCATATTTGCAAAAGAGGCTATAAAATGTAGTAAGCATAGTTTAATGAATAAGAACACGAACATGCAAGTTCAAAAACATAACATACCCTATATGGGCCCCTTCCTCATTGCTCACCTTCCCTCCCCACAGAAGTAATCACGGCCTGAATTTTGTGTTAATCATTCCCTTGTTTCTCTTTATAGTTTGGCATACGTGTGTGTAACTCTAAACAATAGCGTGTTTGGGCTCTAAGTAAAGTATTCAGTTCCTGTCTTTCCACTTAACTGGGAGGAGAGAATTTGTGTGAATTCTGGTCTTTGGTCTGCTCCTAGCCTCCAGCACAGTCCTGGGCACATAACAGGCATTTAATCCATGTTTATGGATTAAATGAATAAATATAAAAATGTTCTTATAAAACAGTTTGTAATTTATGACTAAGGTGCATAAATGTGTATTTGAATAATCATAAAAGAAAGGTAGGTAATATCAAAATGTATTTTTGGAAAGTGAACTTGGATGACTTTTAAAACTTTATCTCTTTTTCAAAATGAGCAAAGTGAGTCTCAAACAGATAAATGTTTTGCCCAGGGTCATTTAGCTAATGGTGGCCAAAGTGGGGCCAGGACCTCTCTTTCCTCCTTGTCCAAGATTTTGTCAGCGAGGCCACAGGACACTCGGAAGGTGGTTTTAATCAAGAGATGGAGATGGTTTTCTTCAGTTTGATGGAAAGCCCCTCCTGGGGAGTAGGGAGACAGACAACTACAGAGAGCCCTCAAATTCACACATTAGGGGCGCCTGGGTGGCTCAGTTGGTTAAGCGACTGCCTTCAGCTCAGGTCATGATCCTGGAGTCCCTGGATCGGGTCTCGCATCGGGCTCCCTGCTCGGCGGGGAGTCTGCTTCTCCCTCTGACCCTCCTCCCTCTCATGCTCTCTGTCTCTCATTCTCTCTGTCTCAAATAAATAAATAAAATCTTTAAAAAAAAAAAAATTCACACATTAGATGATTTGATCTGATAGGGTCCCTCATCAACCAAGAAAAGATACTAGATTGTGATAGCCAGATAGTTAATTGTATATATTTTTAAAATAATTTAATAGGATGTATAATAGAGTTCAGAGTGACTTTATTGTCAGATGAATGTTTTCAAAAATCATTTCTGGAACATCATTTTGTCATTTTGGTCTGTCCCAACTTCTTGATCATTTGGTGTGAGGATCACAAGGCTAAAAGAAAATTAGTCCATGTGGTTATCACTCCGTAACTGAAGACTTGGAATGTGGTCTTTACCCAGTTGATATCCAGATGCTCTTTAGTAGGCTCAATACAAGGTTTTATTACCTGAATTTTATTTATCCAGAGATGATGGCATTTTCCAAAGAGTGGGGTCTGGGTTTTGGTATTTGAAGATTTTCCCTGCTTCCATCCCCCACTCCCCTGCCTCAGTACATGGGCACGCGCGTGTGCGTGTTCTCCCATTACTTTGACATGAACCCAAAGACAAGCCAACGGTGCCCTGCAAATGGGCAAGAGAGCTGTCACGTCAGGCCTTACCCCTCGATTATGACAGAATGTTCTGAACTTCCGTGTTCACAGGCTGCCCTCCGAAAATACAAGCCCATCTCTGTACTTAATACTTTGCAACACATTTGAAAACTTTTGTCTTTCATACCAAGCCTTCCAAAGGGCCTGAAACTTTGTGTAAGTTGCTATTTAAAGGAAGCATCTGGTGTTGGTCCTTAAAGTTCTTTTAGCCCGCCCAAATAGCCAAGTCCATGACTCAGGGAGCCTTCATGATAATTTATACTTCAGAGGAAAATACAACTGCCCCCGATTCTCAGTATTAGTTTTAGAACGCCTCCAAATCGTTTGACACCAACATTTTCCAACTTGATTTTGGCAAGCGCAGACCCGAGATTTCGGAGTAGCTTTTATCAAAATAAAACCAGCTCCTTGGTTGTGAGTAGGGAGAACTCCAGAGGTTGGCACTGATGCTGTCCGTGCGGAGTGTCATGAATTAATAGCTGTATATTGATTTAGGCTGCAACAAAAGTGATTTTTCAAGCCAAGTTCGGCAAGGAAAAATGTGAAGTTTCTAATCTTTGATAGGGTGCTCAGGGAGATGAAAATAATATGAAGCATTAAAGAATATTGTGAAATGTTTATCGGCAGTAGCCCCGAGTTGAGCCCTTTGTCCTTGCCATTGTGGTGGTGGTGGTGATGATGATGATGATGAAGAAGAAGAAGAAGGATGATGAGTGCGGAGGAGCTCTTGCCTGGATGCTGCTGCAGAATGCTTTTGGGATCGGTCTCAGGAAATGACCATAGCAACCCTCTGACTCAGATATTCCCATCTGGCTCAGCAACGATACGGCTTATTGGTGACGTCAAGATGATGATGCAAGGCAAAAACCAGGTTCGAATCCAGCTGCTGCCACTTTTTAACTGTGACCTGAGGTCTGCCATTTGTGAAATGAGGCTAACAGTGTCTTGCACGTGGCCGTGAGGCTTAAATGAGCTCGTGCATGTGGTAACGACATGCGGCTTTCGACGCGCTCAGTCTGCATACAGCTGCTGCTGGGGCCCAAGGTCACACCACAAGGACACGTTGAACTCGCTTCCCAACCCGCGTGCGCGTTGCTCTTACCCTTTCCCCCCGTGACCGTCCTAGTCCGTTCAAAGCACGTTTCTGTGTAAACCGGGCCACATGGTGCCTTGGTTTGGGCTAACAGATCCAGTACTGGGTGGAGGCAGACTTTCTGGCGTTGGGCTCAGAACTCATTGTGTGTGGGTGAGGGGACGCACGCACGTTTTGGAAGTGGGATTTGGAACAAACTGATCTGTGGTTTTGTCTCATTCTTCATAACCTCAAAATGGGGCTTATCAGATGGTTATGAACATCTTCGAAAATAACTTCCTCTATTGTCCACATGATCATCCAGTTGTTTGCGTTCTGAGACCATCTCAGCCTACCTCTTGTTCTGGGAAGCCTCTTGGGGTCTGGGCAAAGTGTTGATTTGAGGGGGCAGTTGGTAATGTGTGGGCATCCCGGAAAAGCCCTGGGCCCTCCTCCCCATCCCCAAACAGCTGTCTTGTCATGAAACACTAGCGTGTGCATCATTGGTGTTTGTATTGTTGTAGCATTTTCCGTTTGGAGAGCTGAGCCTTCCGACCTCGTTCCACTCTTAGCAACTTGCTTCTGAACAAACCGCTCACCTACAGGGGGTCTCCGTTCACAACAGTAGGTCATTTGAGTTGGCAGGAGTCCCTACAAAGTGACCTAGATCTTCCCTGTGAAGTTAGGCAATCCCGGGCACACAGTAGGTGCTCAGTAAACAGGAGGCATTCGGTCTCTGTGAGATGGACACGAAGCTATTGTAGGAATTCTGTCTGTTGCATCTGTATTGAATTTATTAGCGAGAAAGGTGTTTTTCTGCCTGTGTTGCTCTAAATGCAGAATGAGATTTAAGCCAGAGAAGCCTAATGCCTAATAGTTTAGCCCCGGTCAACTGTTTACACACTCAGCTTCAGCCTCAGCATAAATAGCCTTACCATGAATTCACAAGAAATTGCTGAGAATTCAGGATCCTAGCTCACTGCTGGGATTAATTTCTTTTCAACAGACTGAGTGTCTAGAGAATATCCATAATGCTATAAATGAAAACATATGTTCATAGAACCCATGGCAGTGGGGAGATGGGAAAAGTAAGCACGCGATTTTCAGGAACCACTTCATGGGCAAGAGTGCTGGCTTTCTCAGATCTGTACCTCCTAAACAAATAATGCAATATATGTTAAGAAAAAAAAAAAAAAGAAGAGTGCTGGCTTGGCTGCAGCTGGGGCTATGAAAAAGCTGGAATCAGTACAAAGTTTCTTTTATGGCATCCTATCCCTCTCTCTCTCCCTCCCTCTTTCCCTTCCTCCCTTCCTCCCTCCCTCCTTCCCTCCCTCCTTTTATGTAAATAAAAAATTTCGCATTGAAAAGCCAAGGAAGAAATTCTTATTTCTAGGAGAGATTTTTGAAGCGATGACTCTCTCTATGAATTTAGCTTCATTTGAGAAATGAGATTTTGGGTGTATGGGGGAAACGAGTGGCGAGGGCTCTTTTTAGGCTCCTTTCGACCACCCTGAATAAGCTCAATTAATGGGCAAGACATAAAACGTAGGAAGATGTTGGTTTTGCAGTTTTTCTTGTAAATGCAAAATGTTTGCTTGTGTAATCACAAAATGCACTGATTTGCTGATAATGTAAAATATTATGAAGCCACTCTTTTTAATTGAATTTGCCTTCATGGGTTGGTTTTGAAAAATATTAGTAATGAGAGAGAAATCTGTATTTTGTTTGTTGTGTGTTATATAGTCCTTCTACGTAGCAGATTGCTTTTGGAGTTACATCTTCAGCTTTTTTAATGGGGGAGAAAAAAAAAAAAACCTTCAGAAAATCCGTTTCCTCGCTTGTGACCATTCATGACCTTTGTAGATTTCTTGTAGCCCATGTCAGGCAGAGATCACGTGGAAAAGGTCTCTTACAACTTCCAAGAAAAGGAAGGGTCGGTAGTACAAGCATTTAGTGGGAATTGTGTCATTGTTTGAGTATCTTCTAGCCTCTGTCCCACCCCCCAAATCCAGAACAGTCTACTTGAATACAAGAAGCATCACTAAAACTTAAAACAACAGCCCTTCTGGTGGGCAATTTGGCAACTGGTCAAAAATCTTAAAAATGTGCTAGCTTTGACCCAGCCATTTCATTTCTAGGAAGCACTCTCACAGAGCTAATAAAAATAAAAGTCTATCGAACGATTTCATGAAAGTGATGATAAAACCGTAAGTTCACTTAAATGATCGTTTATTTGTACACAGAATTCTATGTAACTATTAAAATGTTGGTATTTTTATTGCAAATTAAATACATATGTTATACTGTATTTTAATGAATCAATATTTGGAATCTGAGGGAGGCTTTTTGGTATTATGTTATTCATTCTGAGTTTGAAACCAAGGGAGCTCTGCAAATTGTGTGCATGGTAGAGACAGAACAGAGAGTGGTGGTTGCCAGGAATTGGAGGGAGGGGGGATGGGGAGTTGGTGTTTATTGGGCGCACTGGTGCTCTTTTGCAGGATGAAAAAAAGTTATGGAGATGGTGATGATGGTTGCATAACAGTGAGAATGTGCTTAATCCCCCAAACTATACACTTAAACATGGTAAATTGTATGTAATTCTACCACACATTTTTCAGAAAAGGAAATGTGATAATAAAAAGAATGATTTTAAAAAACGTATGGGTGGGCATCACTCACCAGGTTGAAAAGTTTCCTTCAGAAAGCAAAACTTTCGTTTTCAGTTGTAAACATTTTTATTTTATTTTTTTAATAAATTTATTTGTTAGAGCATGAGAGAGTGAGTGTGTGAGCGTGGATGAAGGGCAGAGACAGAGAGGGAGAATCTCAGGCAAACTCTGCACTGAGCATGGAGACTGATGTGGGGCTTAATCTCACAACCCATGAGATCATGACCGGAGCTGAGTCCAGCACTTAACAGACTGAGCCACCCAGGTGCCCTGTTGTAAACATTTTTAGTGTGTATCACTTGAAAGCTCCATATTTTTTTCAACGCCCTCATTCTCCCATTATCAACTGAAAATATGTATCAAAAATTTCTTAACATCATTGAATGCAAAGGAAAGCCTTTTGATTAGAAAAGACAATATTTGTTCTTAACTTCCTCAAGCTTTTTTGGAGATAGAATCATCTGCGTATTTGGATCGCCCCCAGCCTTGACTGTGTCAGTAATCTGATATGATAGAAATGTGTTCTAGAAGCTTTTGGATGTGGTAGGATTTTCCGAAGGGCGAGGGGGAGAGTGTGATGGGGTTTGTTAATTTTTCTTCTCGGCACAGTCTAATCAGTGTCAAATTAAAAATACATATTTTCCGGAGCGCCTGGGTGGCTTGGTCGTTAGGCGTCTGCCTTCGGCTCAGGTCATGATCCCAGGGTCCTGGGATCGAGCCCCGCATCGGGCTCCCCGCTCAGTGGGAAGCCTGCTTCTCCCTCTCCCGCTCCCCCTGCTTGTGTTCCTGCTCTCGCTATCTCTCTCTCTGTCAAATAAATAAATAAAATTTTTAAAAGAAATACATATTTTCCTTCTCATCTTGGATTTTCATTACCTTCTCCTCCTCTCCTGCCTTCTTGTTCTTTATGTATCTGTTCAAATCCTTCTTTAAGAACTCCAGGGATGCCTTGGGTGAGCATCTGACTCTTGATTTTGGCCCAGCTCATGATCTCGGGGTTGTGACATCAGGCCTCACATTGGGCTCCACGCCCAGCATGGAGCCTGTTTAAAATTCTCTCTCTCCTTCTGCTCCTCTCCCCACAGAATTAAAAAAAAAAACCCCAAACTGCAATTGGTATGTGGCTTGGAAGATATCCAAGCTAAAACGTTCGCTCTATCAGAATCTGATGTTTTATTCAATATTCACCTAATTATTAGGACTTGATGAGCTCAGGCTGTGAAACCGTCTGGTCTTTCTACGCTTTTGCCTTTTAAAAACTCTGGTAATAGTTTAGAAGATCATCAACCGGTATGGTTTTGCATCGGGATGGGTCAATACATCTTGATAATGCATTAGACCCCTGAGCATCATGCTTACTAATTTGTGGCCTGAATCCGGTATCATTCAATGTGAGAAGGTAAAGCTTCCAAGAGTGCAGGTTTAAGGGGAAAAACCTGAGTGTTGGCAACGAAGAAAGCCAAAGACCATCACCAAGCTGTCTGCCAAGCCTCTCACTCCACCGGCATCTCCTATCTTGCCCTCAGGATGAAGTGGCAATTTCTAGATAAGCAGCCCAGGAGTATTGCCACCTAGTAGGATTATTCATGTGTATTTATGTGATTTTATTTGGGAATTAATTCAGGAATTAAAATGTTCATTTCCGGGTTCTTGTTTGTTTGCTTTTGGTAATAGTACACCTCTGCTAGTCTATAATTAGTCTTAGAATGTGTTCTGTGAGGAGCATCCCTGCAGCCTGTTTTGGTACCCACCTGCCCCCCAGTGTTGGGCCCCCCTAGTTTAGGAGGAATTGGAGGTTTGTGTCCACAAGGTTTACTGGCTTCTGGAAGCTCAGACAGACCTTGTCACCAAGTTTCACAGTGTTTGATTATAAATATGGCAGCATTTAAAATTCATATTCCAAGATGGTTTCTTGAAAACTTGATCTCTTACACACTTTAAAGAAAAGAGGAAGAAGTTCTTGGTGTAAGTCTTGGCTTAAGCTTCAGACCAAAGATTTTGGTTGGATGGAGGGGGGAGGGGTCTGGGAAATAATCCAAGGGCCAAAGAAATGGGACGTTTAAAAAATACCTGGAAAGGTTGTGTGTGTGTTGGGAGGAGCTGTGTGACTTTGGGCCAGTTACCTTTGAACTTCATTTCGAATGTTCATAAAACGGAATTGGAATAATCCTTCAGGCTCTTTCTGGCTTTTAACCCTCTGGACTGTGTTAGTAAACTCCTGCATGTGCTGATGGGCAGTCTGTTCCAAGGAAAAGTTTAGAAGAACTAGTCTTTACATGGGGGAAATGCGGTTAAAAAAACAACACTCAGCAAGCTTCATAATACAATTTTTACTTGATGATCCTCTTACCTTCTGAGTGCCTTATTGTCTGCTCAAGGGAGGGGGCACTTTACTTTTATTAAAACTGTTATTAATAAAACTTCCTCCAGGCTCCAGGTCTCTTCTGCCCCTGAGGATTTTTGTGCTTCTAATGTTAGTTGACTGAATAAATTATTTGTGACTTTGGACGCTAGCTGACCCCAGGGGTTCTGGACACGAGGGAAAAGTATGTTTGGTCACTCATTACTCATCTAAAATGTATAAAGCTGGTCTTTTTTTTTTTAAGATTTTATTTATTTATTTGACACAGAGCCAAGCAAGCATAAGCAAGGGGGAGAGGCAGAGGGAGAGGGAAAAGCAGGTTCCCCACAGAGCAGGGAGCCCGAGGACTCTGGGATCATGACCCGAGCCGAAGGCAGACACTTAACCGAATGAGCCAGCCAGGCGCAAAGCTGGTCTTCTTTTTTAAAGCTACTCCTTTTTAATTATGTTGGAAGTCACCTTTTGCTGGTTGATCGGTGAAACGCTGCTCTGTTTAAATGTTTCTTTGCCCTCCTTCAGCTTATTTCATTAAAAAATACCAGGCTCAAGCCGTGTAGCCACCTGCATCCTTTCTGGGTTCAGCCACTCCCAAGTATTCACTGCATCCCGGATAAACTCTGCAGACATTGGAAAGGTCAAGGTCATGGTACCCCAAGGTCTGGGACTCAGCCCAGCTCAATTCTGGGCCCGGGAAAGCAAAACAATGCCAGTAGACCTCAACCTCACCTACAAGTGCTTGTTTTCTTAACACTGCCTGGACTCCTTCCTTCTCCACCTGCCTTTTTAGGCCCTTATTCTCGAATGCCACTGCTTTAGCTCGAGTTGCTTTCTCTTGTTCTCCCAAGGCAGGGAGTTCTAACATGGAAACCGTGTTCTGATTTCAGTCCCCCTGACCTGCCAAGAAGCTGACCAGTATTTGAAATTGATTTCTTCTCCTGCTGCTTGCCAGGTTTACCCGGCCAAGCACAGTGTTAAATGAGGCCACAGACAGGATGCAAAGGGCCAGGCACCATCCCAGAGCCCTGCTGGCCGGAGAGCGTCAAGGCCCGCAATATTAATCAGTTCTACGCAGGCCACAGAGGAAGGCTCTGGAGGATCCATCGATTGGAGGCTTAGGTCTCCATGTAATTCCTGCACTGTTGTGGGGGCATTTTAGGAGGGCATCTGGGACACAAGGACAGATGGGTGTGGTGGTTTTCCAGGAGGACAGGATGAGATTCTGAGATTCCCACCTGAGGGGGGAGCGTGTGTGGTCGCCTACCTTTGTTTTATAGGAGAGGCCCCAGGGGAGAGAGGATGCTGCACCCAGGGTCCCATGGGGAAAGTGCTGGTCCTCACTGGGGTGTTTGCAGTGCTGGGGAGTTACAGTGAGCTGGCCCATCCTGGGATGGGGGTGGGGTGGGATTGCTGCCTTCCAGAAAGAAACCCTGCTGTCTGCAGTCAAATTGCTCTACCCCTGAGCTATGCCCCCAAGAAATCCTGCTGTGTCTGCCTGCTTTCATCTCGCATGGATGCAGCCTTTCCTTCCACACCCTCTTACTCACCATGTCCCTTCTCGGACGAGGCAACATTGCTCCCTCCCAGAGTGAAATCCACTTCCATAAATCTGCAGGACTCTGTGCTTCTGTGCTGGGGAGCTTTTTTGTTTTGAATGGGATGAGGACGGTGGAAAATTGTGTGTGGGAAGGAGTTTATGGTGTCATAGGAAGAACATATTTTGATGTTTGTTAAAAATACCTATATATATATATGAGAGTTTGTAATATGGATGCGGTCTTTTTGATACATAGCATGCTTGTGTGGGAGGTGGGGAAAAGAAGGAAAAAGAAGCGACACATGGGTGGATGGTTTCAGCAGCCCTCCTCTGTGCTGATTCTGCTTCCTATAGGTTGATACCCTGTTATTCTTCTTGCCAACTATTCCTCTTCCTCCAGGCTCCAAACGTGCTGATTTTAGAGACACTGAGGCAGCTGGAGGGCAGCTTATGATTGTGATTTCCCTCTGCGTGGGATGAGGTGATCAAGTGTTTTTTCCATTTAAGATCATGGAAATCGGAGCTCATTGAGGGGACTAGGACTAGCAAAGATCTCCAGTTAAAATGAAGAGATGGAATTAGAGATGTAATGGGAACTGGTCGTTCCAAGCATAGGTTCATGGAATTTGTGCATTTTGCATTGACTGGGGGTAGCCTGGTAGCATTAGCAGCATTGAGTTAATGTGTTAAAATGGCATTCTGATAGCTATTCACGTTGCACGTGAATTTTAGGTGGAATCTTTATTGGGACAAAGGAAAATACAGCCAATAATCTGTGAGACCCAAGTGAATTTTCCATAATCCTACAGTTACCGTTCACCTGGCTGAAGAGGAGGTAGTGGGTATTTTTGGAGAAGCCACGTATTACCATGGTATAGTGTAGATTGTGACATTCCTAATGAGAGGTGTTAGCCAAGTGTCCCAGACACTGTAACCACTAACACAGTTTCATCTTCAACATTTTTTTGTTTGCAGTGTTCATATCTAGAGAGAATCTCTATCGCTCAGGAGGATAAATACAAGGATAGTTATTAACTGAATTGATCGTCAGGAGTAGAATTGCAAACAACTTAAAATATCCATAAATAGGTTGGATAAATAGAAGATGGTGTATTTAAACCAGTACTGTGCCAGAGTTAAAGGAGTGAGCTGTGGTTCTATAAATCAAAACAGAACTCAAGAACATAATTTTGAATGATATGAGTAGGGTTTAATTTATACTTAAAAATCATACCTACAAAGAGCTCTCTGTATTTTCGTAGGGGGGTGTGCATGTGTGTATAGAAAAATATATTGGAAAGACACACAAATAGGAAGATAGAATGGGAACAATTTTATTTGAGGTTTTATTTCTACTTATTAAAAAAAAAAAAACCTGAGCCAAATGTGACAAACATTGTCATTTCTGGCTGGTGGATATATGGTTACTCTTTTATCTGACTCTGTTTTAAAAGCTGTTCTCAGAAAGTTTTCAAAAAATCTATGGTGGTTCAAAAGTCATAAAATATTGAACAGTATAAGAGAAAAATCTTACGATCTCCTATAAAAGTATATAACCTTATGCGTTGTTGACTAGCGGTTGCTCTTTGAAGGAATTTCTTCTAAGGAATGGCTCAGTCTATGTGCAAAAATCTAGCCTCCGTGGTGTCCGGCCGTATGGGATTGAGTAAATCATGGCACATCCATCATTCAAAATATCCTTAAGCATTATGTGATATTTATCTTCGTAGAATTGATCTCCTGTTTATGACTCTGAACCTTTTATACTGTGACATTCTTCCAGGGGTTGTCATTTTCACATTTCTTTTTTAGGCCTTTCCCCTAACTTTTTTATTAGTTATCTCTACCTGATTTGGAAATAAAGTGACTTCTGTTGTAAGCGTTGGCACATCCTTGATTCTAACTTTGACTTAGTCACAGATTCACTGGTGACCTTGGAGAAAACCCCTCCCTTCATCCTCCAGTGAGGTACCATTCATGGAGCCCTGGGCCCTGGAAGGGGAGGGCCAGTAGAGCATGAGGCAGGCTTTAGCCCAACTCCCGCAGAGCCCTCGGCCTGCCTGCCTCTGGTATGGTTTCCTAATCTATGAAATGAAACTTAAGAATACCTGCCTCATTGCCCACATGTGACTCAAGGAGCATCCATCTTTCCCTTAAGTTTTCCCTCCAGTGAAAGCGGTCTGTCTCTGGTCCCCCAAATACATTACCCAGTGTGCTAGGGCAGGACCTTTGTATATGCTGTTTTCTCCTTCTGGAATGCCTTCCGCATGCTCTCCCCTCTTCCCTACCCCCATCTTGAAAGCTATTCCCCCTCGAAACCTTGTTGAGACATCATTTCATTTGGGAAATCCATGCCATCTCTAGATCTAAGATGTGATTGTTATTGAGCCTCGCAAAGAATATTGTTAGGACAGGTGACTCTTGACCAACGTAGGAGAAACTGTGGATTAACTTATATGTGGAGGCTTTTTTTTTTTTTAATACAGTACATATTAATGTATTTTCCTTATTGTCTTACCATTTTTTCTCTAGCTTACTTTACTGTAAGAATACAGTACATAATATAGCATAAAAAAGGTGTTAGCTATTGATGTTATTGGTAAGGCCTCCAGTCAACAGCAGGCTATTAGTAGTTGTTTGGGGGGAGTCAAAAGTCACATACAGATTTTCAGCTGTGTGGAGGTTGGTGCCCTTACTCCCCGTGTTGTTCATAGGTCAGCTGCACTTGCTTACATAGCTCCATCCCCGCCGGGCGTAGCTCATTGAAGCCAAGATGCTGGTCTTTGTTAACATTATAATCCTATGTGCCAAACACAGGCCCTGGTGCTTACCAAACGCTCAGAGTGTTTGTGGAAATGAACTGAATTGAAGGCACTTTGAAGAGTTTACCGGGCTCAGCCTATGAAAGGTGGTATCATTGAATGTGTCTGAATGTAGTGTTTTGAATCCCTGGGTGTGTCCAGGTGTTGGACAACAGAACGCAATCCTTCCGTGTTAGTGATGCTGGATGCAACATGGCGCACACGTTCCTCCTGGTGAAGATGTATCCCTATTCAGCTGTTTAGGTATGTAATGTTAGGGGGTTTTAATCGTGCAGCTCATGATGTTGCATTGTAAAGCTGATTATTTCTACCATATTTTCAACAACCTATGTATACTGGGCTTCTGTTCTGCTTGAGGCTCTGGATCCTGTGGGGGTGGGGTTGGTCTGATGGTGGAGGTAGATGATGTCAGTAACTCCCCGTGTGAGGCCAAACATCAGATGGTGCACTTCGACTAGTTGATGATACTTTCTGCGACAGCTTATAAAGCTCTGTGTCCTACCAGAATAACCCCTTGGTTCCCAAGAGTGATGGCGATCATTCTGTGTGACAGGAAAAATAAGCTAAAAACAACCAAATGACTTTTAAGTGCTTTTTTCCATTTTTTTTCCCTAGCATGGCTGACTAATGAGGGGAAAATTGGTGTCAAGGGCATGAAATTAATAGATGCCATTTGCGCCAGCTCATTCCTTTATAGATAAGGAGAGAGACCTAGTGAGAACAAGTTACCGAGAGGTTACTACTTAAAATGGTTCTCCCGCTCACGTTAGCAGTGGTTTTTCACATTATTTGATTTTTCTGTTAAATCTATCTGAAAGGCAGAGAGAGAGAAGAGAGGGGAAGCATTCATCTTAGTGTCGAAGATCTGGGCTTAAATCCCGGTTCAGCCACTTACTAGCTGTGTGGTCTTGGGCAGGTTTGCTCAGTGAGCCTCGTTGTCCTTCTCTGTAAAATGGGGATAACAATCCCAACTTTGTCCTTTGAAGGAAATGTAGATAAGGCACCAGGCCCAGCACACTGTCCACATGAAATTAATCACAGCTCCTATCAGTGAAGCTCGGTCATTAACACAGAGCTTACTCATTTGCTTGGTTGGTGGCGAAGTGAGGATTTTAGGTTAGTCATGAGTCACTCTTTGGAACGGCCACCTTTTGGAAAATTTTCTGAAGTCCCAGATTTCAAACCAGTTTCCAGAATTTCCAGATGTTCCATGTAGATTAATGAATAAAGCCACCCCACCCAGGATGCTCTTTATTAATAAAACCCATCGTTGAAAACTATAAAAGGATGGACTTAGAGGCACAGAGAAGGAGCTTATTTTATGTAGGCATTCAACACAGTAATATCATAGGAAGAAAAAAATGTTTTTGTGTAAACGGTGAATTTTAGCCACAGGCCGATTCTGCAACAAGGGGCCGCTATGTTTTCTTAAAGAATCCCTCGCGCTCTGACCTGACCCTTTGGTTTTTTTGTGGCCAAAGGTCAGGCTGAATCCAGTTGTCCTTGGGACTTGTCTTCCTGGGTCACAGTCTTTGAGAAAACTTGGCCTCTCTACCTCCATCTGGTTATTGGTGTGGACATAGGAAGTGTGAGTTTGGAAATGGAGCCCATGTTTCCTTTGATGGTGACAAAAATGCTTTCAGAGCCCAGCCTCGTGGCCCCCAGACTTTTTGAGTCAGATCTGTACTTGGCTTTTTCCTGAGCCCTCTGCTTCATCCAGCCCCTTCCCAGGCCAGGACGTTTCAATATGCATTCTCCTAAAGGGCTTTGCGGATGGCTGCTGAGGGCAGGTGGGGGTCCCGTCTTCAAATCCAGTTTTCCTCTGCAGGGGAGGATTCCGGTTCAGTAGACTCACAGCCCAAAGGGATGTGCCTCTCCTTTCGTCTGAGGGCGAAATATGACAGGAATCCAAGCAATGTCTGTGCCCTCACACGGGACGGCGACTGCCTGCGTAACTGTGGCCTCGATGGAAACTGCCATCTAGTGATTTCTGATGGCAGGTTTCTAGTCATGTTGGGTTAACAAGCAATACATCTCACATCCTATTTCCGAATGAAACCGAGTGATTCTGTCAGGGACTGCAAATGATAGGTCACACACCCCAGCTTCGGCCCACCAGCCAGGAATGGTCTTTTTTTTTTTTTTTAACTTAAAACAGTTTTTAATTATGGCAAAATACATAACCATTAAATGTCCCATGTTAACCTTTTTTAAGTATATAGCTCAGCAGTGTTGGTTAAATTCACATTGTGGGCTACCAATTGCCAGAACTTTTTCATTTTCTAAAGCCGAAACCATATTTCATTTGCCTTTTTAAACGGTTGAAAAAGTAAAAAGGGGGGGCGCCTGGGTGGCTCAGTTGGTTAAGCAACTGCCTTCAGCTCAGGTCATGATCCTGGAGTCCCGGGATCGAGTCCTGCATCAGGCTCCCTGCTCAGCAGGGAGTCTGCTTCTCCCTCTGGCCTTCCTCCCTCTCATGCTCTCTCTCTCTCATTCTCTCTCTCAAATAAATAAATAAAATCTTTAAAAAAAAAAGAAAAAGTAAAAAGGGGAATATTTCATGACATGTGACAATGACATGAAATTCACATTTCGGTGTCCATCAATAAAGCTTTATTGGAACACAGCCCAGCCTATTCGTTTATGGGTTGTCCATGGCAGCTTTCATGCTGCAACGGCAGAGCCGAGTGGTTACAATGAGACTATATGGACTGTGAACCATAAAATAGGCCCTATCTGGCTCTTTGTAGGACATGTTTGCTAACCACAAAGCAAGTCTAGTTGACTACATGTTCTGTTTATCCCTCCTTAGAACTGATTTAAGGGGCCCTGTATGTAGCATTATTGTGGATCTGTAGTATCTAATAAATTTTGCTGATATATTCGATTTAATATTAAAATGGTAACACATGTTGCCCTTACTTTGAATCAACCCCATAGAAATGAATCTTCTTCACTTGCAATTCTTTTTTTAAAAAAAATTTTGTTTATTTGAGGGGGTTGTGGGGAAGGGGCAGAGGGAGGGGGGAAGAGAATCTCAAGCCGACTCCCCGCTGAGCATGGAGATGTGGGGCTCAATCCCAGAACCCTGAGATCATGACCTGAGCTGAAATCAAGAGTCAGATGCTCGACTGAGCCCCCCCGCCCCCAACGTTCCTTCCCTTGTAATTCTTAATGATGATCTTTGCAGGTGAATGTTATGAGCTACTTTTTTACTCTCTTAATTATCTGGTGAAAAGGGACAGAAGTAGTTGGGTCATCCAAATGTAAACAATAAAATCCTAGTAGATTCTTTCAGCATAAGAGGAAAATAAGCTTGAATTGAAAAGCCCCCAGCACTCAGTTCAGATGTTGCGCTGGGCACCCCCTCAAGAAGATTCTAGTCATTCCTGTTTGTCAAGCCGAGTGCTGCCTGAGTGATCTTCACAGATTCCCTCCAGTGTGGAGCAGATGCTGCTCTCGGCTGTTGGTGGTTGAGGTTTGATAGGGATTTGTTTCGGAAATACAGGAAATACAGGAGAGTCAGGACTAAGACTCAAATCAAGAGTCCAAAGGCTCAGATAACAGGTATCCCCCTCCAGAGAGAATTCTACTCTTGTAAAACTAAGATGAACGCAGACGTGCGTGTTTCACTCACAAATCCGTGAGGATCGCGCTCTTTCCTTCCCTGGAGACTCTGTTACTGTTGTCTTGATTCGGACAGTATGTGTCTGCGCCTCTTGGTTGTTACGGCTACTTAAGTTACTCTTCTTTCTTCCTCTTACCCGTTTTTCTCCTCTTTGTTTCCAACTTTTGTGTGATTCAAATAAATCCCAGGTCTGTCCTTGTGCTTGGAGAGGTGGAGGTTGAAGCCCTTTCTGAGCTTAGTAAATTCATGGTCCTTTAGGGGCATTTGTGGCTCCTTCTATCGCGATGTGCTTACCCTTCTTCTTGTTAGAGACCCTGCTGTCTGCACGTGAGGGCTCTTCTTGTATTTGCAGAAACTATTTGTGAATACATAGGAAATCCAATTAGATTTTCTTATAAGAATTTAAAACATGCAGAAAAGTAGACTCCTATATATCCACTCCTTGCATTCAGCAATGAACATTTGCCTTAGCTGCTTCATCTATCCATTTATCCATCTTATTTATTGTTGAATCTTTTATCTATTTTTAAAAGATTTTACTTAATCATTTTAGATCGAGATGGAGAGGGCGAGGGGCGGGGCGGAGGGAGAGAAAGAATCTCAAGCAGACTCCGCACTGAGCGCAGAGCCTGATGAGGGGCTTGATCCTACAACCCTGAGATCATGACCTGAGCCAAAACCAAGAGTCAGATGCTCAACTGACTGAGTTGCCCAGGCACCCCTCTTGAACCTTTTAAAGACAAATGACACCAGGATCTTTCACTCTTTTTAAAAATAAACTTTTAATTGAGGTATATAACATATATGCAAAAAACTATACAAAGGACAAGTGTACAGCTTGATGAATTTTCACAAAGCTTTCACTCTCAAATACTCTAGAATGCATCTCCAAAAAGTAAGGATATTCATGTAACCACCGTACCACGAAATCCAATTTGAATGTTAAATTCTTGGGACAGTGAGGTGATCAGGGGCAGGAATTTTGTCCTTCTCATGGGCCAACATGATGCTTCCAGTGACTGATTCTTTGCCTTGGTGCTGTTTGTTAAGGGAGTGGTCAGGAAGGAGAAAAGTTAGTTAACAAATGTTTTTAACTTGGTTACTTGGAACATATTGACTGAGTTGAAGGTTTATTTTTATTTATTTATTTATTTATTTATTTATTTTTAAAGATTTTATTTATTTGAGAGAGAATGAGATAGAGAGAGTGAGCATGAGAGGGAGGAGGGTCAGAGGGAGAAGCAGACTCCCCGCTGAGCAGGGAGCCCGATGCGGGACTCGATCCCGGGACTCCAGGATCACGACCTGAGCCGAAGGCAGTCGCTTAACCGACTGAGCCACCCAGGCACCCTGAGTTGAAGGTTTATTAAGAATTGGGTTTTAGGGGCGCCTGGGTGGCTCATTCGTTAGGCGTCTGCTTTCAGCTCAGGTCATGGTCCCAGGGTCCTGGGATCGAGCTCCGCATCGGGCTCCCTGCTCAGCAGGAAGCCTGCTTCTCCCTCTCCCACTCCCCCTGCTTGTTGTTCCCTTTCTGGCTGTGGGTCTCTGTCAAATAAATAAATAAAATCATAAAAAAAAAAAAAAAAGAATCAGGTTTAGGTAAGAGTAAAAATTAGTGGTTTTTTAAGACTTAACCACCAAGCCAGACATATTGCATCTAGTAGAAAAGCTTTGGGAACAGGTAGGTTTGTAGGTAAACTTAAGAGTCAATTTTCAATAGCAGATTTCATATTTGACCACTAGGAAGATGTGTAATAAATCATCATAACCCTTTCCCATTTGGTCAGTGTCTATCACAGTTCTCTGTGGAAACTGAGCTGTTAATGTATCTTCAATAACACATGACTAGTAAATCTGGCAAAATGTGTTTTGTTCTTACTTTCAAAAGCTCTTGTGGGCTGTCCTAAATTCTTCATGTGGGCAGTACCAGGTTGTACATCTGGTTTTAAATATGTGTGTACATGGCTTTGTTGGGTCTTGGTTTTTAAACTCTTAGTGATTTATAAAGCCTCAGTATATTTTTCTTGGAAAAATCCATTTTGTTAAATGTTCACTCCTCTCCTAGATGTTGGGAAGTCCGTGGGATCTTGAGAGTTCCTTTGTGATTAACAGATGTAGAGATGTGAATGAGTTCACAGATACCAGCTTCATGATGGCCTGTCTAAGCCTTCTGGGGAAACTTAAAATTCAACCGAGTAAATTTGAAGATGTAATTGGTTTTATTTAATCGATTCCTGAATCGGGCAGCATCCCATCTAGCACGTAGAGGGCATGCTCCAAGGAGTCATACAAAATAGAAGGTTTTTACAGGAAGGAAGCTGGGTCAAGGAAGTTATTAGCAAAAGAAAAGGATTGTTCTAGGCATGATCACCTTGCCTTAGTGGGAAGGACAGGGGGAGTCTAATTACATGGGTTAGCTCCTCTTCCTTTGGGGGACAGAGAGGGCCTGTGTGACAGATCACCTCATTGGTGCTGACCAGAAAATTCCAAATTGGCTTAAAATTCTACTTATATTTTCAAACTGCAATTAAGTCTGGGTTTGCTGTCCTGGGGGCAAGTGACTCCACCCTGGGCCTATGGGTTTCTTTTCCACAAGAATGAGGAAGAAATGTGAATACTGTCATGGTCTGTATCTGTTATGTAGCCAACTTTCTTATTTGATGAGAGCAGTTTTCTTAGTCTGAGAATTGAGATGGCTGAGAAACTGAAACTGAGTGCATGTGTTAATTTTTCTTTTTCTTCTTTCCTTCCTTTTTTTTTTTTTTTAAATTAGCAAATCACTCCTCTGAGGCAGTTGTGTGGTGATACTGTGGGGACCCGGTGAAGCGGTGGCCTGAGATCGGAAGGCCAATGTACGAATCTAGAAAGCTACTCTTCATATAATTATGACCCATAATTTCCCCCATGGTTTCACAGTGTTGTCCTCTGAATCAGAAATTGCGAAGTAGGAAGAGACAGATGGTGGTGGTTCGAGCTCTCTCTTTGTGAATGTTAGTATAGACTTGTGCTGGTTCACAGTGTCACAAGTCAGCATGGCAGCGAGGTTGAAACCAGCCTTCCTACAATTACTCAAGGAAGTGAAGGAACTTCTTTCATTCATCAGTATTTGAGAGTTGGCTGTGGTTTAGGCGCAGTAGGGGTTTTGGGGACACAACACTTGACAAAACAGACCTGAAATCTGTGTTCATGGAGCCCAGAATTCGGAAGAATGAAGACTTCTACACACAGTTAACACAGGTTTTGCACATATAGATGAGAGCAATGAGGGGAGCGTTTGGTGCCATTTGCTGAAGGCTTCCTTCCCACCTTGCTGCGCCTGCCGGGCTTAATGTTGGCAAGCCGGTCTCCCGGACTCACCGCACCTGGATGAGTCTAGATTGTCTGACGCCGGTGACGATATATTATTTTAAAAGTACCACAGATAGCACTCTTTGCACTCTAGTAAAAAGCCCAACAGTTGTAGAGAATAAACTAAAACATAGGAAAATTTCACTTGGGGACCAAGTCACGAAATGCATTCCCCTCAGTGTTTCCTCTCACTTTTGTTTTGACCTTCCTTTGTGTTTGGGAGCCTAAGGGATCTTTAAGTCCTCAGGGGCCCCATATTAAAGTGCGAATACGTGGGAATAGGTTGCATTTTGCCAGCTATGTAACTGGTAGGGGCTGCTTGGAGTTTCCGGTCACAGGCACTGGGCTGGATTAGTGATGTCTGTTTAGTTGGAGTTGGGAGTTCAGGGTCACAGTTGCTGGGCTAGATTAGTGATGTCTGTAGGGTTGGAGTTTGAGTTCAGGGTCGCTGGACTAGTCTGTCTGCGGGGTTGGAGTTGGGGTTAAGGGTCACAGGCGCTGGGCTGGATGAGTGATGCCTGTCTATGGGGTTGGAGTTAAGGGTCACAGGCACTGGGCTGGATTAGTGATGTCTGT